>NC_142086.1:45215303-45848115 GCF_054644295.1 Miniopterus natalensis | reverse complement strand
GTGACTTCTGATCCACTGAGGCCCCTTGCCTCCAGATTCCTTGCAAAGAGCTGAGTCTCCTTGCAGGCTTGACCCAGTGCCTCTTCCCTCCCCATTCCCCTAAAACAAAAGGGCAGGACTTTTATGGAATATTTCACTATCTTCTCTACAAAGAAACAGCAATACGCTACCAACAGAAGGGTATCATTTTACTAATTACCAGAGACCTAAGGCAAGTCATTTTCTTTTACAAAGAGCTCTTCTCATGGGTAAAACTGAGGTCTTTATGATCTGACGCACTGTAAAACTCTTGTGGTCTACAATAAGAAAGCTGTATATACAGCCTTCCCTAGATACACAGGGAGACGGTTCCGGCAGCTTGCACGGCCCCGTGCTCAGCCAGGCACTCAGAGATGCTTCATAAGGATAAGTATGGGGATGAAAAATGCTGCTCAGAATGACACAGTCAAACACACAAAACATCATTCAGCTAAATGACAAAATGAAACTTGCCCAAGTTCAGCCAGGAGTTAGAGTAGGGGGCTCCCCCACCCTGCCACACAGCCCCATCTTTTCCCTTAGACCCTGGGCCTGTTTATGTCACATAAAGAAGCAGGACCGGTTTAGATCAGTGAGCTGAGGGGTTAGAGAGTTGGGAGATGGTAGCATATTGTCACTCTCGTCCTGTTCACTATTCTTTTCAGGATTTTTCCTTCATTATGTTCCTAAAAGCTGGCTAATGTGAGCTCTGTGAGGAGAGTTTAGAATTTAAGGCCCGTTTGTTCCCTCACAGTATTTTGCTGAGAAAGGAATACGTGTAACTGCTTCTTTTGAAAGTTTCAGTTGAGAAGGTCTGTGGGCATCTTTAAGCATCAGAAAGACCACCATTCTCCTGGAATTATGCGGAGGGCTAGGAGGGTGGCCTTGGATTGGCCCTGGAATGGAATAAAAGGCTACGGAGCTGGACACTTTCTACTGTGGCACATCAGTGTATCATGGACTGTGAACTCTAGGACAGCTCATCCAATAGAAATAGAACGCAAATCACAAATGGGAGCCACATATATAATGTTAAATTGTCTAGTAATCTGGTACAATTAATTTTAATATATTGCATTTAACCCAGTATCTCCAAAATATTAGCATTTCAACATGTGATCAATATAAACATTATTGAGATACTTTACATTTTTTTGATACCAAGTTTTGGAAATCTAGTATGTAATTTATACTCACAGCACATCTCAATATGGACTAGCCTCATCTCAAATCTGCAGTGGCCACATATGGCTAATGGCTACAGAATTGGACAGTTCAGCTCTTGAGGCAGCTCTGGCCTGCTCTGTGGTCCCCAGCATACCTCTGCCGCTTCGCTCACACTGTTCCTCATTCCTTCAAAGAACCCTTCCTGCCCTTTAGGCCCAGAGAGAACCCTGCATCTCCTGAGGAGCCCCCCCAGGTGACCCCAGGCCACTGTGCTCCCATCAGCTCCAGCATAATTATTTTTGTCAGCAATCAGGTAGGACCTTGGAGCATCCTTCCTCTTATTGTCTTCAGCAATTTTCCTTTTATTTTCTTATTACTTACTGTATCATACTTAAGGAGCAGCTCCCAGCTTAGACAGCAAGATCCCCAGGGGCATGGAGACATCTTAAATTCTCTGTGGTCGCTAGTCCAAAACCTGCCACATGGTACTCACATATTTGGGGACACAAAAAATGCTCAGCTCGCTTTCTCATATGATGAAGGGACTGATGAAAGCACTGGGATGCGACACTGGCACAGTTCCACAGAGACTTCTATATACCCACTGCTAATAGTCACCCAACACTGACCTAGCACTTACCATGTGCCGGTGCAAAATGATTTACATATGTCAACCCATCTAAGCCTGTAAAAACCCCATGACTAGATTCTATGATCACCTCCATTTTCCAGATGAGGAAACTGAAGCAAAGAGCTTATGTAACCTGTACAAGGTCACACATATAAGTAGCAGAGCTGGGATTCAAACTCATTCTGGCTCCGAAGTCCAAGCTCTTAATCATCACAATACACTGCCTCTCCATCCAGAACCACAACCTTTATTTTTTTTTAATGCCCTGCATAGCAGTATGTAGCCTAAGAATCAAAGGCATTCATTTATTATACTCTCAGCCAGGGAATTTCCTTACATAAAAAGAATTAAGGTAATTCAGAAAATGTAAACAGAAGTAAACAATAGAGAGACACGGAATTCCTGGCCCTAGAGGATGCTGCTTATAAATCCTCTCAAAACAGAAAAAGTACACTCTTCCTTTCAAAGGGTGTGAAACAGGGAGGTAACAGGCAACAAGAAAGTCTTAAAATTCTGGCTGTCCTTTGATTCAGGAACTCTACTTCTAGGGAGTTATCCTAAGGAAGTAATGGTCACTACAATATTGTTTACAATAGCAAAAATTAGAAACAACCCAAACCAGGGAGATTGCAAGGAAAAACAAGACATTTCACCCATGATAAAATGTGCATCTGATGGTATGCTGATAAACCAACTCTCTGAATGAAGCATAAAAACTGATTTGTCTGGTGTCTGGTGGTTTTCCCAGTATAAATGCCGCCACCCTGGATCATTCTAAGCCACCAATGGTTTAGCAGTCTGCTATCAAAATCCTGAATGTTTAACAATAGCAGCCTGAGCTGAGCTGGCTCCAGCATATTACTGAAGGCACACATCATAGAAGCTGCTCAGTGTGTTATGTGAAAAAGTTTATAACACCGCTATATCATATTTCTGGAAAAAAAAATGCCCACATGGGAAAAAAGAGTTAAGGGATATATTCAGAGTGTTAATGTGGTTCTCTCCAGGTAATGGAATTTTATCTTCATTTATTTGTATTTCCAAATGATTTCCCAAAGGATTTTGCTAGTCAGAAAAACGTTAGCCAAGGCTCTCTTTCTCAGTTATAATACTTTAAAAATGACCTATCTTTGGAGGTACGTCTCAAAAAAGGAAAAGAGAAGTCCCTGGGCCTGTTCAGTGAAAGCAACTGCACATTCAGAAGTCTCAGGAGTGAGGAGATCCCTAATGCCACATGAATAAGAAAAGGATGAGCCCGGCCGGTGTGGCTCAGCAGTTGAGCATCGACCTAGGATCCAGGAGATCGTGGTTCGATTCCCAGTCAGGGCACATGCCCGGGTTGCGGGCTCCATCCCAAGTAGCAGGCATGCAGGGGGAGGCCGGTCAATGACTCCAGTCATCTATGTCTCTCTCCCCCTCTCCCTTCCTCTCTCTGAAATCAATAAAGACATATTTAAAGAAAAGAATAAGAAGGAGAGGATCAAGGAAGCCTTGCCCTTTCTTGAAAGAAAGAAAGAAAGAAAGAAAGAAAGAAAGAAAGAAAGAAAGAAAGAAAGAAAGAAAGAAAGAAAGAAAGAAAGAAAGAAAGAAAGAAAGAAAGAGGAGAGAGGAAGGAAGGAAGAAGAGAGAGGGAGGGAGGGAGGGAGGGAGGGAGGGAGGGAGGAAGGAAGGAAGGAAGGAAGGAAGGAAGGAAGGAAGGAAGGAAGGGCCGAGAGGGGAGACCCTGTGGCTCTCAGCACGGTGCACCCTGACCTCCTGAGGATGGCATCCTTCACCTGCAGAAAGTAAGGGTGGGAAGTAGGGAGCTGACGTAAACCCCAGGACAAGAGTCAGTGTCTATAGACTCTGATTCTGGGAAGATCTGTTCATTCCTCAGCCCTTCCCACCGACCTTGAACCATTATACTGAATCACTGCTAACAACTCCCCGAGAATCTGAATTTGCGTTTCTGACATGTTTCCCGGTGACCCCACTTCGGGAACTTCTGCTTTCAGTAGAGAAGAGGAAAAGGCACGGCCCAGGCATAAAACAGACCTGAAATCTGTGCAGAAGCAGAGTGTCTGCAATTCTTTTTAACAGTGAGGCTTCGTTCCCCTTTGGATGGGGAAAGATAACGTCCTTTTTCCACAGGAGCAATGCGGAGATTTTAATGGTGGGAGGGCAGAAATTGGGAATGTCCTGATAGCCTGTTACACACCAGGTCCTCTAAGAGAACACACACATGCCTACAAGTAATCCGCCCCAAGGAAAAGCAGATAAACCTGGAAACAAGTTTCAGGAGGCACAGTTTCAATCCAGGGGCAGGAGGGGTTTCCCTTCCTTTCCCTTTGACAGTTTCCTCACTGTAGTCACCAGGAAAGCAAGAATGTGGGACAACCTGTTCTGTAACTCTGATCTTTGCTCTTTCATCTGGCCAAGACCAACCTGGCAGCCTTCTAGCTGCCTGGCAGGTGTAACCAGGGCTCTCCTCCTTCCAGGAAGTCCAACATGAAGGTTCTGTCAACCTCCAAAGTTGTGCTCCATCACTCACTAAACAGACTAAGCGGGGAGCCAAACTACTCATGTCCCCCAATCTACATGGAATAGACGGTATTTCCCAACCCTCAGGGAAATGAACAGAACCTCGGGGGCTGTCACGGGCAGCAGGTCATCACTTTTATCTAGGCAAAACAGCCTGGCCCTGCCCAGGGGGCTCAGTGGGTCGGAGGGTTGTCCTGTCCTCCAAAAGGTGGTGGGTCTGATTCCCGATCAGGGCACATACCTAGGTTGCAAGTTCGGTCCCAGTTGGGGCATGTGCGGAAGTCAATGGATAGATGTTTTTCTCACATCAGTGTTTCTCTCTCTCTCCTTTCCGCTCTCTCTCTAAAAATCAATAAAAACACATCCTCAGGTGAGGATTAAAAAAAAAAGTGTAAAAGAAAAATAGCCTGAAGAAGAACCAGCGAAGCTTTGCACATAAAAGGATGCACAATAAATCTTGGCTAAGTGAACAGAAAAATGTAGCCAAAGTCAAGGGATAGGCAAAGAATACTGATGTCTTTTTACACAACATACCTTCTCGGGATCTGAACGTCAAAACTGGTGTCGCTATCCTTCCATTCTTATATCTCGTGTTTACCTTCAGAGAAGAGTAACTTAGGGGTGCTTAGGTTTTTTTTCTTTGCCAGTATCTTCTTTCTAATGCTCTTTCATATAACACACAGTGATTATAAGACTAGAAGTGTCCTATGTTTTTGTTTTTTCCCCCCAAAATTTAATTTAAAATAATAAGAAGAGAATCCCTATCATACTTCAAGATCACAAGCTTTCCCCCCAACGGTGACAACTCCACAGCACTGAGGCACAGCTGACAATGGTTTGAACCAAGACCATTAAATTGCTCAGGAACTTAGATTGACAGTATTACCACCTACAGGATCCACACGATGTAGCTACTGGGAGCCCCCTGAGGATAGGTTTATATCTAGTATTACAATTACTATTACCATCAGCAGCTAAATTTTTTTTTTTTAATGTTTTTATTGATTTTTTAGAGAGAGAGGAAGGGAGAAGGTCAGAGAGATAGAGACATTCATGAGAGCGAGACATCAGCCGGCTGCCTCCTGCATGCCCCCTACTAGGGATGGAGCCCACAACCTGGGCAGGTGCCCTGACTGGGAATCGAACCGGGACCTCTTGGTTCATGGGTAGACGCTCAACCACTGAGCCACGCTGGCCGGCAGCAGCTAACTTTTTAAAAGCATTTTATATACCTGGTGCTATCCTAAGTCCTTTACATGCATTGTCTTACTTAATCGTCGCAACAGCCCAACGGGGTCAGCACCATTATGATCGTCCCATCCATTCCCCCAGTACCTAGCTCAGGGCTGGCAGGCAGTCAGCACATAAACATGTCTCAAGTGAATTAAAACACTGTGTGTTACATAAAAACCTGTGCCCATCAAAGATGGAATTATAAGAATGCATTTTATTGATCTCTTTCCATGTGAAAGGGTATATGTCAAGAAAAGGGACAAGAAAAGAGGGGGAAAGGGAACTTCTCAATTAAACTGAACCAGGGGGACAAACATGAACAGACATTTATTAACAACATGTGCACGAGCTGCTCTGGAAGAGACAGAGCTCTGCCTTCTGTGGTCTCGGGACAGAACAGCCACTCAAAGCAGACCAGGCAGGTCCAGTTTCAAATGGCTCTGGGCAAGACGAGTCACCCCCTCCCCAAGCCACAGAACTACAGATCATTCCAGTGTCAGCAGCACCCAAGTCCCAGCTCCACCCTTCTCAAGTGTGTCAGCCTTGCCTTTGTGCAGAGTGAGAGAAACCCCGTGCCCATGAAAACAATAATGGAGACGGGGAAAGAGCACAGGAAAAGGTTCTAGTTCTGAGCCTGCGACCAAATAAAGGAGGAGATCTATTAAATAATCTCTAAGGTGCCTTCTAATTTTCTATGATTTAGCCCCTCAGGTTTCAGACCCATGCTTTTTCGGGAAAAGCCAGGAATTTGGTTGGAAGGAGAGGGCAGGCCAGGCAGCTTCTCACCCCCTGACAGATGAGCAGCGCTTCAGAAGGACAGGGATATTTTCAGGACAGAAGAGAACAGCATCAAGATCGTCGGGAGGAACACCAGGAAACAGAACACCAACAGCACTACTCCAGGGTAAGGTGTGCCTGCAATACTGTCTGGGCTCTGGAGGGAATCCTCAGTGTTCACTTGTTGTTTTTTGTTTGTTGGTTTTTTAACTTTTAAATTATTTGGCATAAAAACACAGACAGAGCCCTAGCTGGTTTGGATCAGTGGTTAGAGCTTCAGCCTGCAGACTGAAGGGTCCTGGATTCAATTCCCGCCAAGGGCATGTACCTCAGTTGCAGGCTTGATCCCCGGCCCTGGTGGTCGGGGCACATGCGGGAGGCAACCAATTGATGTGTCTCTCTAACATCGATGTTTCTCTCTCTCCTTTCACGCACACTCTCTCTCCTTCCCTTCTCTCTGAAAAAGCAATGGAAAAAAATATCCTCTGGTGAGGATTAAAAGAAAAAAAGTTTAAAAACATAGGTAGAGTCTGAAATTTTACCTTCGTATTCCAGGTTAGGACTTACCACCCTATAGCACATGGAACCATTAGGGTGACCTGCCTACAGAACTATCAGTGATCACTGGGTCCACAGCTATACCAGAGTAGGGAGATTTGGCTTCAGTTTCCAGTCTCCACCTCACCCCACCAAACCTACACATTCCCATTTCTACCAGGCTCCATTCTGACTGGCAGTCAGTACTGTTCTCTCCAGGTAATAACTGATATCCCTGTTACTATCCTCAGTCAGAGAATTGGGTATGAGAAGAGAAGCATAGGATTTGGGTTGGGGACACTGTGTGGTAATTCTCCCCAGATTAGGGTATATCCCCGGGAGGCAGAGAAAACCAAGAGATGTCTTGGAAAAACATACATGCCAAATGGTCCATCTAATTTTCATTGTGGTTAAAGGCACTTCCTGGAAAACGAAGAAAGCACAGGGCACACATCAAGGTCCCAAAGACTGTGTCCCTTGGGTGGTGAAATAAAGTAAATGATAGTGAATGTCACAAGGGCTCCTCTCTGAGGTTACCAACACCTTTCTAAAGAAACGTGGTGTCATGGTTTCACACCTTCAATTCAGTTTATAAAATGAGCTGTACTAATTTATGGGCCAAAGAAGAGATAATCATATCAAGTCATAAGTTTCTTGCTTAGTGATTCTGGGAAAAGGTATGGGTAAAAAAAGAGATTATAGATGAGAATGACTTGGGATGCCCTGTGGACACCCATAACCCTTATCCACACTCATGACATCAGGGTCAGCCTGGGACCCAGCTGCCCTTGTGGTGAAAGAGCCATGGCGATCTGATTCAGCCTGGGTAAGTGCCACCCCTTCACTCTTCTGAGACACTCAGACTCCTGTCATCGTCTCATAGTGTAAGTGGGGGACACAAGATAAGCTTGAGATGCAAGGACAATGATACAGCAATAATCAAGTATAAATACCCCCTGCCCCCCTTGCCCACACACACACACTGTGGAGGAGCAGAGGAGGGGCGTATCATAAGAGTTTCTGAGAAGGGACTTTGGTACACATACTCCAATTTAATGACAAGCTGACCAGAAAATTAAAAGCCCTAAAACTGGCTTCCATCTGGTGAGGTCAGAAAATTCTCTAGGTTCTGTGATCTAAGAAGTCACAAATGCCAGTCTGCAACATGCAACTTAGCAGCCTCCAGGTGATGTGAAATCCTTTGTCACTCTGCAACAAGTTGCTTTTTAAAATTTTAAGATAACTGAAAGAGAATCCAGAATTGACCCACTTCTTCAGGCCTAAAGGAAAGTATAAGAAGTCAAAGCAATCCGGAAACTTCCCACAGGGTGTGACATCACCAATTAATCACCCTCCAGACACATGCCTGCCATCATCTCACATTTGGCCATTTTTCACCTCCTAAAAGGCAGTTATTAATATATTTGTTGTCTTTCTGCCTTCTCACTTGATCTCATTTCCATCCTACCCTTATTTTTCCATTTTCTTGCCCTTCAAAACCGATTTCAAGGTAGGGAAGAAAGGTTTCCTTTCACCGTAGCCCTTTACCATGCTCCACAGAACCAAAACCTGGAAGAGAACGACGGATTGTTGCTTCCCTAGCTTTTCTGAATCAAAAGACAAGCTCAACTAACTTCATTCCATATTTTTTTCAAATATGATATTTAATGGCCACACAAGTACATCACTAAATCCTTGAGTCTTACCCTGAATTGTTAGTGCTAACAATTACAACCACTTAGGATTCACCAGAGAAAGTACAGGATGCCTCAGTTAGCTTTATTTTTCAGTCAAAAATAACCAGAACATTCCATTTCCTCTTGGTTCCTTTTCGCCAGACTTTAGACAGAGGTATCCTTTAAATCCTGAGGGACAGGGAGCCAGTGAGTGAAGGCCCCTTGAGTTGGGAACCATCGTGGGGGTTCTGACCCATTAGCTTCAGAGTGCAGCTCCTGGAGCAGGAAAGGGCCGAGTTCTCTCAGGAGAAGAGATAGAGGCCAAATAACCAGCTGCTTTTATTTAAAATCAGAAGCTGCCTTTCAACTGTCTGAAGTTGGAACAACCCGAGAAACTGGTTTAACTGAAAAGGGAGGCAGACCTCCCTGGCTGAGATGCCCTCCACTCTCTTCAGCCTCTCAAAGACTCTTCCCTGAGCCCTTCTCTGTGATGCAACTGGGCCAACTTTTCCCTATGCAGTTTTGGGGCTCTGGGCAATGTACTCAAGCTCAGTGCAAGACCTTATCTTTTCAATCTACTTCTGAATAGATGCCTACAGGCTGGGTGGAGATTCAGCTCTCTCTTTTCAGTTAGAGCAGACTGAGGGGCCCCAGGGGAGTTCCCAACACCTCAGATACCATTACCCTGCCCAGCAGAAGCAGCAGCTCTGTGAAGGGTGGCTAACTCACCTCCCCCACCAAATTCCTCAGATTGGAGCCTGTTTTCCATCTTCCCATGTTTCAGGTCTGGGGAAGAGTAAGGAGTAAAGAGGAAGAGGGTGACGAGGCACCGACCTTCGTTACCCTCCTTTTCCCTTCAAAGCTGCCTTCCTTGCTTGGGCCTTTTGGGTCCTTCAAGGTCGGGCTGAGGGTTAGTGGTCCCCTCCAGGGCCTGCTTGCTGGTTCAGCATCACCTTTCTTCCTGCATCAGGTCTCCAAGCCAAAGAGCTTGCAGCGTCCGATTTCCCAGTCCTGCCAGCAGGAGACAGCCTAGCAGTCTCTAAGCAGGCTCCCCACCCCCTCCTCGGCCAGAGGCAGAGGGACGGCCAGGGCAATTCACGAACAAAGCAAAGGCTGGAGAGACCCCGGGAGAATTACTCTGCAGGGAAGCTGGGCTGCCACACATCTGGAAAAGCGCCCAAATCCCTGAATTCTGTCTTTGGACAGGAAATGGACTCCCAAGAAATCTGTTTGGAAACCCTTCATCACTGAAAGTAGAGCAAACCCACCCACTCAGATTCCCCTTGGCCATTTCCTGCTTTCTCACCCTTTTAATACCCCCTTCCTTCCATTCCCAGCCTTGGTTTTAAAGGTCTCTGAACTAGGCTGGGATTTTTGTGAGGGTCCTGGACCTCTTTGATTCCTTCTCCATTTGAATTCTGGCTTTTAGAGCCGGCTGCCACACAGTTCCCAGCTATTCTAATTCAATGCAGGCTGAGAGACTGTAATTCTGTGATAATGAACATTTTTAATTTGGGGACACGACCTTCAGATTTAATTCGTTTTTGTAGCCTTATATCTGCTCAGGATGAGGCATATGCCAAGGGGGGGGGGGGGGGGGTGTGTGTGTGTGTGTGTGTGTGTGTGTGTGTGTGTGTGTGTGTGTGTGTGTGTGTGTGTGTGTGTGTGTGTGTGTGTGTGTGTGTGTGGCACAGAAGATGCTGAAGGGTTACTTGGATAAAGTTTATTCATCAGTAACTCAGAGAGAAAGTTCCACTTGGACTTTGATAGATAAGAGGACAGAGGCTGGCGCACGGTAAACGGAGGCGGAACGGAGGCAACAGGTCCAATAGATGACACTTAAAAAGGGCAAATGTCAAGTGAGAGGCTATATTCTCACTTCTAACCACACAGAAACAGCATCTCTCCCCCCTCCCCCAAGCCACACAGAAACAGCATCTCTCCCCCCTCCCCCAAGCTGAAGTGTTAAAGTGACAGGACAGCTTTAGGCACATCTGCTAACTCTGTCTAGGAAAATTGAATTTCTTTTCCAGGAGAGGCTACAAAATGGATAACTTTCCCCTCTGTCATACATCTCACCATCTTGTTTTGCAGGCTGATTTGGGGGGAATTAGTCTCTTCCTGCAAGTCTCCTCAACAACATTACAATTAGCAGGATAATTACAGTTCTAATTGGGTACATAGAGAGTTCTTGGTTAATTAATGAGCCAAACTCCGGCCCAGAGCTGCAAACCTACTTAGGCCTTCGAAAGCCCAGGCAGAGAAAAGCCCGCTCTAGTCCCCAAAGAAAATTGTCACTTGGCAAAAAATAGTTCCTGATGTAGAGGCAAGTGTCAAACACATTCCTATAGCTAGGAGTCATCAGTGAATCCCGCAGCTGAGATCCATATGTAAATGAGAGCCGGGAAGGGTGACTCTGCCACCCTGGGACCCACACGCCACAGCGTCTCCCCACCCCCCGCACCCCACCCGCTCCCCCGCTGGCTGGCGGCCTGACATCCAAAGTCGCTGGTAAGTATGTAACAGTTTGCAAACTGCAGCTCCGCGCCCAAGCGGGAACTCGCGCGAGCCGGCGCGTAACGCAGGGAAACTGAAATACACTCGGTGCGGAGCCAGCTCCCTCCCCGGCCGCCCCCCGCTACCCACCCGCCTTTCTCCCACCCCTCCCTCGCATTCGGCCGCCCCAGTCTCTGGCTAAAAGAAGGCGCAGACGTCGGCTGCCACTCACCTCTGCACGGGAAGCAGCAGCAGCACTTCGCCAAGAGCCACCCGAGAGAGGGGCCGCGGGGGTAAGGCCGGCCGCCGCCCTTCATGCTGCCGCGCGGCCCGAGCGCTCCCGCATGGCCCGCGCGCCGGCGGCCGGTGCGAGCGCGGCGGGCAGGAGACTTGGCCGCCCGCCTCCCCGCCGTCCTCTCCCCGCGCCGCGGCCGGCTGACTTTCTGGGAGCCCGAGCCACCTTGGGGAGGAGGGGAGGGGCCCGAGCGGGAGGGAGGGCCCAAGGGGGGCGGAGTTCCAAAGTCCAGCTGTTTGCGGGAGTCCCAGCCGGCCCGGTGGCCCGGAGCCTCGCGCAACGCCGCCCGTGGCTGTGGGCACAGGGCGAGCGCAGGGAGGACGGTCTGTAGTACACACGGCCCCTGGCACAAAACTGGTGCGTCTCCTGCTGTACGGCTTCCTCTCCTCAAAGGCCACCATGATCAGCTTTAGCTTAAAACATACAAGATGACGCCACCCATAGTCGTGGGACCGGAGCAGATTTAGGTTCAATAATGCTTTTTCTCTCCAACAGGTTCACCCTCTCCTTCCCCTCGGCCTTCAAACATGGGCAGCCTCCTCTGCATTGAAAACACCCTCACCTCTCCCTTTTCTTTCCCTTTTTTTAATATTTCATGCTAACACTGATAACGGAGCCTCACTTTTTTATTGGCTCCTGGCTGTAATGACGTTGTGCGAAGGCACTCTGGATTTGGAATCATAAAACCAATGTTTAAAGCTGCTATTGCAGCCGACTAGCTGTGTGACCTTAGGCAAGTCATTTCACTTTTTTGATCTTCAATTTAATCATTTAAAAAACGAACAACGGAAGGAGGAAGAATTCCTATGTTACAGGATTGCTAATAGAATTTTAAAAGACTTATCCCTGGGAGTACCTGTTAGAGAGATGTTGAATGGTTCCAGTTGAGTGAATGCCTGCAGGGAAATTCCAAACATCTTACTTATGGTGGAAGACATCCATTCACCCCACACCCAGTGGGGCTATCATTCCTTTATTATATCCCAATCTTTTTCTCCTTTAAATCTTTTTCATATTTTAAGGCCAAGCCCATATTACCCCTCCCTCCATGAAGCAAGGCATCTCTCCCATTCCTTTGTGTCCAGATTAAGGAAAAGGGGATTGCTGGAAACATACAACTCAGAAAGTACAGAGGGCTCATTCATCAGAAAACAGGGAAGTTTGTGAGGGGAAGAAAAAACAGAAGCTTCATCACTCAGGTAACCAATTCCCACCTGAAAGAAAGACAGCCAAGGGGCAAGACTTTTAGGAATTGCCAGGATTTGGGGCTTCCTTTTTCAGTTTGAACTGTTTAAGTTCGTGCCTTATTTATCTATATGTTGCAGCATCTGCCTCATGGTTGGAACACAGTAGATGCTCAGTCAATGACAGTAGACAACTTAATAAGTAACAACGCTAACAAGTATTGAGCACTTATTTGTGCCAGGCAGTTTCCTAATTGCTTTGTATTAATTCATTTGTTCACACAAAAGAAACCTTATAAGGTAGGATCCTCTTTTACATCTGAAGAAACTGAATGAATGAACTATGATGAGGCTTTGATGGCTCCACCTTGTAGGAAAAACAAAATCAAAAGTCAAAATCTAATTTCCAGTTCTGCCACTGCCATCTCCCTGATGGCCTCTCCTGGCAAGAATTACGTAAGAACCTCACTGTTCAGCAGGAAATGTGCCTCTGGTGCTCCACATACAAAACAGAGGGATGAAAGTTCAAATTGCTTATGAAGCCTGCACCCCGATTCTGGATTCCCTGCTCATCCTGACTACTGGCCAGTCTCATCTTGCCAGCTTGAATTACTGCAGGATCACAGTTATCCTGGGTTTCAGTTCTGACCCGTAGCAGACTTCTCTCTTCCATATCACCAAAGACAACACTCATTTTGCTATTTTTTGCAAGCCCAGAGCAGAAAATGGCCAGCACCTTCACCCCTTCTAAAAGTGAACTTTATTTGCTCGTGATCCACTGCATGGGAGCTATGATACAAGAATTGATAAATATTTGGTATACCCACCCAATCCATCTCTTTGGACGCTGTGGCCCAGGCTCTGTTCTACACTGGTGAACAAAAACAACCCCAGCCCTTGCAGAACTAGCCACTAGGACAGACTCTTCTTGAACGTGAAAGAAAGGGGAATCAACATCTGATATTTGACCAAGTTTTGAGTTGAAGGATTTAAGGAAATAGGTGCCTGAATCCTGTAGCCTGTATCTAGATGTTTTAAGAGCAATTTAGAGGGGATGGTAGGTCAACGGTTTTTAAACATGGTGCTTATTAAAATCCTCTGGGAAGCTTTGAAAAATACTAGGCTTTATTTATTTATTTATTTATTTATTTGCTTTTTTAAAAAAAGGCTCTCCAAGTGATTCTAAGGTGGAACCAAGGTTAGGAACCATTGATGCCTGGGTCTCCCTGTACCCCCCCTCCCAAGCACTGTCTCAAGATTTAGATTAATTCACTTTGGGTGCAGGTGGGTATCAATATTTTTAAAAGTTCCCAGGTGCTTGTAATATGCAGCAGAGTTTGAGAACCATTGGTATAATGAGGTGGTTCTCAGACTTGAGTATGCATCAGAATCACCTGGAGGGTGAGTTAAAGCAGATATTGGGCGCCACTTCCAGAGTTTCTCATTCACTAGGTCTGGGTGGGGCCTGAGGATCTGCATTTCTACAAGTGCCTAAGTGGTGCTGATATTGTTGTATAGGGGCCACACTTTGAGAACCACTAGCATACAGGATCTCCCCCCATCTGTTTGTGATCTATGCTCACTTCTTTTTATAACAGCACCTTGGTCTTTCTTTAAGGTATCAGCCCCCCTCCATTCTCAGACCATGTTGTTAGGCATGACTGATAACCCCCCCCACACACACACACACACCCTCTACTCCAAGGATGGGCCCATGAGCTGCACTTGGTCAGTCAGTCAGAGGGATTGGTTCAGATTTAGCACATGATCCAATGTCAGCCAACGTGCAAATACCGGCAGACCTTAGCAAGAACTACTGGGAAAGCAGCTTCCCACAAGATTTCTAAGTTGGTACAATGTTAGCCTAAAGCAGCTGGAGGCCATGCTGCCAGAGAGAGAGAGAGAGGAAGGGAGAGGGGAAGTTTGATAATGTCATCTGAATAACTAGATAAAGTTTTCCTCAAAGCATTATTGGTCTCTGGACTTTATTTGAGCCCCCCAATAAACTTTTTTTGCATAAGACAGTTGAATATCCATAATTTCAGGATTTTCAAACACCTAGCCACTCACTCCCAAAGTTCAGGCTAAGAGCCCGTGAGCTACAGCAGTATCTTTAGAGTGTTAACTTCCAAATAGATGCTGAGTCTTACTCTCATCTTTGGCAGAGTTTGTCTTTATGATGCCTCCAGTCAAGGTCCATTTTACATGAATTGGGTGTTCTACCTACCTACGTGTCCATATTTTATGTCTCATCTCCATTCCCCACAACAGTGAACCCCAAAGAAGTCCTCGTGGTCTCAGCCTGCAGACATACTGGGCCAGGTCCACCACATGCGGAACCTGGTCATGGGGACTAACAGGACTGTCCTCTCCCACTAGTTAGCCACAGGCTTCAGTAACGCTGGACCATGACCTCAGACATCTGCCCTTTGCACGGACAGGTGAACCAGTGTCCTTTAGGATTGTTCTCTTCAGATTTACAGGAACAGAGTTTTTCAAATCACACTTGCCCGTATTTGTTATTGAGAGCTCAGCCCAGGGACAGAAGGAATAGCAACTGTGCCTGCACATTCCTGTGAGAAGCCGCGCACTGTGCGGAGTACAGCACGCACCTTTCACAGAGCAAGCTCGAGTGGGCTCAGAGAGGGCTGTGGGCTACCTCCTGGCAAACAGGCCCTGTTTTCCTCACCCACCCACCCCACCCCAGCCCATCACTGACCTGCCTTCTCTGCAGTGAATCTCACTTCAAGCACTCACTCCCAGATTCGGATCCAGATTCCTATCTATAGTTTTTAAAAGCTCTGCAGGTGATTTCAAGGCGAAGTCAGGGTTAAGAGCCACTGACCCTGGAGCTCAACGCCACCTACACACACTCTGGGGTTACTTTCCTGCATGGTTGATATAGAGTTTGGGAAACACCTGGGCACAAATGCTTTCACTTTCTCAAATTCTGACAACTGGTCCCTTGATGCATCTCCCACTGCCTGTGATGCTCTTCTTTTGCCACCTGCATGTTTCTAAGTCATCTTCCCTGTGCAGATTCCTGACTGTGAACTGCCTGACTGCTGACGCCATGGTGGTTCAGTTTCCCCCAAATCACCCTGTCCTGGCCTCCATTTACGACCGTGGCTTAACCTCTAAGATTCCTGCCAAGCACTGATCATGGGTCCAACAAATGGTTGGTTTCTGAACACCCGCCTCTGCAAGTCACTAAGCTAACCTGTAGTGGGAATTTATACAGGAAGTTTATATATGAGAAATATAAAGTGAATAAGACATGTTCCCTGAACGAAAACAAAGACCACGGTAAGTTCTAGGAGAAGCAGCTGGCTCAATTTTTTGTGGCAGTAAAAGGAAACCGGAGTCAAACCAGGATGGGACACAGGTAGATGTTTTGTCTTTATGCGAAAAAGAGGAACTGAGATAATCATCAGTGACCAGAAACACCATTAGAGAAAGGAGGTGCAATATTGAATTTGAATTCCAAATATACCTTTTAAAATTGTACAACATCCATGGGGGTAACTATTCTGAGGTAATAGGTGCTATTTTAATAATGTCTACAGAAAAGCATGGTTGCCAGCATTATGCAGACTAATCTCTTCTACTATCTCTGTTCAGTGTGGTCTAACCACTGCGCTTGCTAGCCCTGCGGGGACTGCCATCCACCTGGTGGCAGCTCCCAGACTCCAGCGACTAGATCACCGCTTGCTCATCCTGCGTGTGTAATAGGTCCTTCGGTGCCTGCCCACTGGCCACCCGTCTGCCTCACTTGTCCTTCAGGAAGTTAAGCTCCAGCTCGCCCTGTCAATCCTCCTGTTTTCACTGATCACCTTCTGGTGTGAACCAGGCCCCGGGTTAGGAGTTCAGACAGTACTGACGAAGACTGGGAATTCACGGGAGACCGGGTGTCTCCCTCCCACGCTCAGGTTCTGTGGGGACGAAGGGGTGGGGCTCCCGGAGATCTGAGCCCAGGAGGAGGCAGGCTGTTCATCAGAGTGAAGATGACAGCAGCCGGCGCTGCTGAAAGCAAACCACTCCAGGTTTTACCTGCTCCCAAAAACATTTACTTCTAAGTAGGTCAAAGTGTTCCCAAAGTAGGGCAGTAGGAAGTGCCAGCCTATCACTTTGAACTTCAATTTGGGAAGGCTTACCATCGCTAAGTGTCCACTGTAAAGGACGGCGTCTCAGCTCCGACCGTCAGTGCCCCCTTCCCTCCCACGGGCGCAGCCGCAGCCGCAGGCGGAGTCACGGGCGCCGCGCAGAGCTTCTGATACGTTACATCAAAGCGCATCCTGCCTTGATGTAACTCGGGTCAGCCTATTGAAGATTTCAGTAACGGCAGGGATGTGGGAGGTTCTGCCCATCCTTATATTTCTGACTTTTCAACAATTCCAAATAAATGAGAGGTGCTGAGCCCATGTGTCCCCAGAGAAGACTTCTCAGGAAATAGGATTTCAAAGACTTCCTCAGTCAGAACTCCTAGCACCAGAACGTTCTTTCCTGTTCCCACCCTCAGGCTCCTGCTAAAGTTTCTTTAGTTGGTAGGGGATGGAGAACAAACTGAGCCTGGTCCTTCACACATGGACTCCTCAGAGGTCCTTGTCTTCCCTCCCTCCCTCCCTCCCTCCCTCCCTCCCTTCCTTCCTTCCTTCCTTCCTTCCTTCCTTCCTTCCTTCCTTCCTTCCTTCCTTCCTTCCTTCCTTCCTTCCTTCCTTCCCCTTCCTTCCTTCCTTCCTTCCTTCCCCTTCCTTCCCTCCCTCCCTTCCTTCCTGTATTTACTGAAAACTTCGTATATGCCAGCCAGTGTTCTAGAGGCTGGGGGTAGAGCAACAAACAAAACTGACAAAAGTTTCTGCGCCTGTAGGGGAATTTGGAGGGTGGGGCAGTGGGAGGAATCGGCAGTAAACATTAACAAATAGGCCGGGTAGTGAATGCAAAGGGAAAGGTGAAACAGGGAGAGGCCTATGCAGTGTGATGGGAGGTGAGTGAGGGCAGGCCTCTCTAACCAGGTGCTATCTGAGGAGAGATGTGAAGGAAGTGTGGCAGCAGCCATGCAAGTATCGGAGGATCTGGACGATCTGGAGTGCCCCAGGTGTAGGGAACAGAAGGCGCAGGAGCTGGGAGGGAGTGCGCATAGCTCTACTGGGGAACAGTTCAGGCAGGCGGGCTGGTCAGGAGAAAGGGAGGATGTAGTAGGAAGAATATGCCCCCTAAGATGTCCATATCCTAACCCCCGGAACCTGTAACTATGTTACCTGCCATGGTAAAAGGGGCTTTGCAGGTGTGACTACATCAAGGACCTTGAGGTGGGGAGGTTATCCTGGGTTATCCAGGTGAGCACAATGTAACCATGAGACCCCTTACAAGCAGAGACCCTTCCCATTGTGGTCAGAGGGCGACATGGCTATGGAAGAAGGATCAGAGAGACACAACACTGCTGGCTCTGAAGACAGAGGAAGGGGCCACAGGCCAAGGAATGCAGGCAGCCTGTAGATTCTCGGTGGGAAAGGTGAGGAAACAGCTTCTCCCTGAGAGCCTCCAGCGGGACCACCACCCTGCCGACACCTTGAGTTTAGCCCAATGACCTACCGAGCTGTGGGAGAGTAAATGTGTTGTTTGAAGACACTAGGTTTGTGTCTTTGGTAATTTGTTACAGCAGTAAAAGGAGACTAAGACTTACGAGATGAAGTCAGAGAACAGGCTCTGGGGCGGGCCTGGTAGAAGTCTCTTGGCAGACACAGAAAGCTTAGCGAGCTCTAAGAAAGGGAAAATCTGTTTTTTACTCAGAGTGAGACAGGAGCCATGGGAATGGTGGTTTGAGCTGAGCAGGACTTTCAGCCCAGGCCTCTTCCCCGCAGCCAGGAGCCGGCAAGGATAGTTGCCTATTTGCCCACCTGAGTACAAAAGGCAGGACACCGTACTTCCTGTGGCCCCCGGGGAAAGTGAGACAAGTGGCCATGATATCAGAATCCACATCCCTATCTGGGGCTGGGGGATGGTGGGGGCAAAACTAGACAGCCCAGTCGTCTCCTGGCTGCTGGGACAAAGAAAGGGGTGGGCTGTCCAGTGAGTGGATGGCCTCCCTGCTCCTGGAGGACAGGGCGCTGGTACTAAGCATGGCAAACACTGTAAACCAAAACCCTTCTACATGCTGCAGGGCGCGGGAATGAGAAGCAGTTTCAGTCCTGCACAGGTCCTAGATGAGGGGGGCTGTTCTCAAGATTCACAGGACGCAGGGGAAGGCAGTGAGGGGAGGAGAAGGATTCTGACCACTCCCTCCTGCTGAGAAGCACCAGAATGCCTCTGCTAAAGTCTCCCAAGCCGAGGCCTTAAGGCCCCTTCGCCTGTGACCTTCCCGAGCGGACAGGCGGGCACAGCCCAGCAGTCAGACCACTGCCTGCCTTCTCTGCTTCCCAAGCCACACTTGGTGCCTGGCATTTCTGGTCCCTTTGTTCTTTTGAGGGGAAAGGGGTTTTAGCTTAGTGAGCTCTAAGGAAGGAAAAATCACATTGGCTTCTCTTGGGGAACATTTTGTTTAAGGGGGCGATCTCCTCTCCATCTTCTGCAGCCTCTCTTCAGAAAGGATAACCAGGGGCAGCCTTTCCCGTCTGGGATCATCAGCTGGCTCACGGGGCTCCCAGGAACAAGGGGAATCAAGCCCCACTCTCCCTCCCCTCTGGATGATAAGAGGCCTCATCTGCTTGTGGACTGCATAGGTTTAGAGCGCACACCAGGAGGCATGAAAATATGCTCTTGAACTGAGCACTAGACGTGAGCTAAGTTACAGCAGGCGGCTACGGAGAGGAGAAAGGCAGGAGGGCCCAGAGAGATCAGTTCTTTCCCCAGACAGTGCATGTCTTCCTCTTGCTTCGGCTCGGCTTGGAGGCAGCACCACACTGGGGAGTATTTAGAGGTGGCCTGGCCTGACAGCTTCCTATTTGAGGCTTCAATTCCAAGCCCTTTAATGTCCTAAATAATATCAGATGGATGGCAGCTAGCTAGCTTCAAGCAAGACATCTCACACAGAACAAAGTCCTGGGGCACACTTCCTAACCATTGCTGCTGATCCCCTAGTCTCAAAAAAGGGGGAGGAGGGGCAGAGTGTGGGCTGGAGGGCACCTCCACCTCCCTCTTCCTGAAACTGCATCCTGAGGGGGCTCCCAGACTGTTGTTCAGTAACCACAGAGCCATTTCTGGCCCATCCTAACATAGATAAGTGGAAGAAACTCAGAATGAAATACGGCAGTTTTCACAAAACTCCCCTTTGTCTTTGTCTTGTTTGAATTGAAGAATGACATGCTCCGAGGCACCCCAGCACTCAAAGTCTCACAAAGCCCTTCAGCCCATCACTCTGGTGTGGTCCAAATGTTGCCTTCAATGACCAGAGTTAATACTGAAAGAGAATAGGTCATTGGGAGGTGCCAGAGGTACAAGCCAGGGAACAACTTGAATTTTCAGCTCAAACATATCAGATATGATCTTGACCCCCTACATAGAAGGCAGGAGAACATTAGAAGGAAGGAGTAACCCATTATTTCTTGGGAAATCGTAGAGCCAGATGGACCTGCTGTTGATAGGCTGGAGACAGGGCTCAGGATAGGCCAGGAATAGAAACTGAGGGAAGGGAGAAGGCACAGACTAGACACAATGTCAGGGCCTTTGCAAAACCCATGAATGAAACTGGAAAGAGAAGTTTGATTCTTTGGACAGCCCTGGAGAGGATTCAGGCTGGAAACACCCTAGACTGAGCCCTATCGAGGTATCAGAACTGGGACAAAGAGGAGGCAGGGAAATGAGCATCAGTGGACTGCTCACCTAGGCTGGGAAGTCAAAGTCAAGGGAAGTAAGCACTGTTGTCCTGTTTTATGGATTTTAAGTATGGTGCTCAAGGTCATCAGCTGGTCAGTGGCTGAGCCAGGACTCAGACTCAGGTCTTCCACCCAAGACTCTCAGCTACTCCATACTTTTCACCATCTCGTCCATGGCCTACCACTTACCATTGTCAAGCCTTGTGGTAGCCAGGCCACTTTTGTTTCATTCTACGTATGATCCTGTGCCTGAAACAATAAATCTGACCTCACAGTTCAAAAGCAGTTTTACTTCACATTGCCACCTTAGCCTCCCAGCAGCTCTGTGAGACTGGCATTTTTATCAGCTTTTCATCACACAGACACAGAAACTAAGCTTATGTGACCTGCCATTCACTCCACACCCTGAGAACCAAACTCTCCCATTTTCTCAGAGATTTGCCAGTGCCCTAAGTAAAATATAGGCTGATTATAACATACTAGGTTGAACTATTTAGAAATTGCTGATATTGAACCATTTTTGACTACAAAAATGATAATTTTGTGTGGTCCAAACTGATAAATTGGACTTCAAATGAAGATATTTATGCTAGGCTTGGATGAATTAAACAGGATACTTAGGTTAATCACTTAAGGTTACTGAGGGCACTTAACTGATATGGAGAGAAAAAAAGCAGATGATTTTTAGGACTGGAAGGAATCCTAGAGATAATTCAGGAAGGAAGATATGGATGAAAGGTAATAAAAATGCTATTTTAGAACAAATCACAATGTGAATGACGTAGAGAGTGACTAGGAAAAAAGACAAGTCCGTAGAGAGGCTGAGAATGGAAAGCAGTGGCCTCTAAGTCCGGTGCCTGAGAGAAGGGGACAGGGTCAGAGGTCTGTGAGGGAGACCAAGGGCTCCTGATGTGCAGGGGAAGCTGTAGGGCTGGAATTTCCTAAGTCCAGGTGGTTAAGTGACTATAAAATGACACACACAAATAATCATTTACATAGTTAGGGTCACTGAAGTTAATCCAAAATGTGTTGTTCTGCTCTAAGGATTTAATAAAAGAATTTATGGAGAAATTGCTAGTCTTATTAAGCAGTAAGTACCTTAGGAAAGTGTCTAACATTTTATATGCAAATCAAATCTTAGAAGGAGATGGAGAATGGGAATTAAGACTGCTGGGTTTCCATACAATGAGATTTGGGACTGGAGGAATTAAGGAGGCGTGGTAGCAGAAGTATGTGGGTTTCAGCACTAAATGTGAGGCATTTTCTAACCATCAGAATTGCACTAAAATGCAACAGGCTTCCTCTGGAAGTAAGGAGTTCCCGGGCCCTGGGAGCGCTCGAGTAACGTTTCACTGGAGCATTCGAGGAGGCGGTCCCTATATTAGGGGGCAGAGTGAACCAGGAGGCCTAAAGTGCTTTTCAATCCTAAGGTTCCAAGAGCCCATAAAAGCCCATGGTCTGGTGTGAAATAAAATCTAATCAAGGACGACTTGGGTTCAATTATAAAAAGGTTTAATTCTAATTTTTTAAAATACAGAAAAATGACTGGGAGTTCCTTTTAGAATCTCTACCTCTCTTTAAGAAATCAGCACTCAAGTTAATTACATTTCTTATTCAAATGCAGTATGTTATTCAAATTCAGTCATTCTTATCCAGCAATACTGAGATTTTTAAAAAGCGCCTTACCACTATTTTCACTACACACATACTATATCAAGCTACATTCTTCCCCCCCTTTTTATTTTATTAAATTTAATGAGGTGACATTGGTTAATAATAGCTGTTTTTCTTAAATAAAATTTCTGGGCTAGTGTGGACACCTATTCCCATCCTCACCCCTCACACCCCCATGTGTAATTTTGTTCTGTGAAGTGGGTTCTGAATTTCAAAGTGGCTACTTCACAGCTGGTTGGTTACAGATGCAGGCTGCACACATGGAGTGGAGTATGGATCAGTAAGCTGGGGTTTGTGACGTGTCACTTCATCCCCGAAAGGAAACGTCTGGGCAATATTCATTCTGTTAGCTTGCAGCTTCCTGCAGTAAAGCCCTGTGTGAGGCATTATGGAGTAAACTAAACCTGAGAGCAGTTGTTCTTAGTGCAGAATTATACTGAAAAGTGAGTGTGTGTGTGTGTGCGCGCGCGCGCGCGCGCCGGGGGGAGGGGCGGAGAGTGACTTTTGGTGGACTTTCCAGAATCAGTAGGCAGGAGGAGCCTGTAAGTTTCTGGATTTGACAGCAGAAGGGACAGGAAAGATGCATTTTGGCTCCTGGCAGTAGAAAATTCAGGGAATTCCCATCCTGCGGAAAATCTGGTGGACAGGCTGGCCCAGCTTCAGGGGCTGGCTGGTCCCTATCAGAGCTGGACCCAGTTTTGCCTGCTGTCCAGAGTGCTGCTTAGAGTTGTTCTGCTCCAGCTGGAGACACCAGGATCTTTCTAGTGAGCAAAACTCCCACAGGACAAAACCTGTCTGGTTGTTGCTACTGCCTCTGGGAGATGGAGCCCATGAGGCCAGAGGTGGGAGGGAGAGTGAGAGGGCTCTCTGAAGCCTCACCCAGCGAGCCTGACCGAATATAGGGGAGCCTAATCAGATGCAAGGGTGATCAACTCAAGTACCTGTCGCCAATGCCTTCAGCCTTGGGAGGTCATACAGCTAGGTTCACCACTTTTAAGTTATGTGACTTTGGGCAAGTTCTCTTATCTTTCCAAGGCTCAGTTTCCTTGTCTGTAACATGAGGAAAACATTACTGTTATTGGTATTAGAGCAATAACCCAGAACCTGGCCCATAGTAAGCTCAATAAATGTTGGTATTTTTATGAGTTGACTACAAACTTAACATAAGTTGACAGTATCATAGAGTTGCTCAACATCTTCAGCTGTTGGTGATATATGCTCCATAGCCCAAGTTTTCTCCATTGTTCTACACCATCACTACATGGGCTAGCTGTTCCTGAGGCCAGCTAGGTGACAACAGCAAAAATAATCAGGAGACTCCAAGGGAGAGGACTCTCCATGAAGTCAGGGCCCCCACGGCCACTGCCCCTCTCCTCCAGGAAATCTGCTTCCAGAGTTTACCTGGCCCTGGTTTAGGTTTGGCTAACAAAGTGGTGTTAGAAGCTGATAGCTTCTCTAGGCACTCACTGGAGCCAGGGAAGAAACCGTACAGGAGAAGCAAAGGAACACAGGTGTCCTCCAGAGCTAGGTGAAGAAGAACCTAGACTGTTTTTGGAGCCTGGGGCAGACATACCCAGCGTTTTTACCATTTGTAAGTGTATACAGTTCAGGGGTATTAAGTATATTTGCACTGTTGTGCAACCATCACCAATCAGCCATCTCCAGAAATCCCTTCATCTTGCAAAACTGAAACTCTATACTCATTAAACACTGACTCCCATCCCGCCCCCAGCCCCTGGCAGCCACCATGCTGCTTTCCGTCTGTGCATTTGACCGCTGTAGTCACTTCATACAAGTGGACTCACACAGTTCTGCCCTTTTGTGTCTGGCTTCTTTCACTGTTAACATGTTAACAGCAAAGTTCATCCATGTTGTAGCGGGTATCAGATATCCCTTTAAGGCTGAATAATATTCCGCTGTGTGTAAATACCACATTTTGCTCATCCATGCACTGGCTGATGGACACTTGGGTTGCTTCCACCCTTTGACTCTTGTGAATAATGCTCTATGGACATGGGTGTACAAATACCTCTTAAAGTCCCTGCTTTCCATGCTTTTGGGTATATACATAGAAGAGAGATCTCTATATCATATGATAATTCTTTTTAAAATTTTTCAGGAAGCCTATACCATTTTCCACAGCAATTCACTATTTTACTTTCCCACCAGCAGTGCACAAGGGTTCCGATTTTCTATATCCTCACCAACACCTGTTATTTTCTCTGGGTGTGTGTGTGCGCTTAACAATAGCCATCCTAATGGGTATGAAGTGGTATCTCGCTGCGGCTTGATTTGCATTTCCCTAATGAATAGTAATGTTGAGCACCTTTTCATGTGTACATTGGCCATTTATACATCTTCTTTGGAGAAATGTCCATTCAAATGCCTCTGCCTGTTTTTTAAACAAAGTTTGTTGTTGTTGAGTTGTATGAGTTCTTTATATAGCCTGCATACTCACCTTCCCAGTGTACCTTTAAGTATGTTTCCTAAGCCTGACACTCTGGGGGCACCAAACCCATAAAGCAGTAACTCAACCCTCAGGGAACATCAAAATTACCAAGGAACTTAAAATATACTGATGCCCAGGCATGGCTCTGAATTAATTGGTCTGGGGTGGTGTGTGAGGCGTCAGTATTTTGAAAAGTCTCCTCCAGGTGTTTCTAAGAGGTATCGAGTTGAAAACCACCACTACAAAGTCTTTGTCCCCGGGAAGCACTGCTCTCTACCACTTAGACCTGAGAATGTGAGAGGGAGTTAGGAAGACGAGGGGATTAGATCCCAGAGGACCCAGCCCCAATGAGAAGCCTTTCAATGTCAGGGTGGCAGTAATGTAATAGGAAAGGCAGGCACCCCACTTTGTCACACAGCCTCATCCTCAGTCCTGCCATGGATATATCAGAAGGAAACGACTAACCACTGCATCCCAAGAAGGCACAGGAGGGAAAGACCAGAGAAGGCCCCTAGCGCCTGTCCCAGCAGGAAGAGTGGGGGTGTGGACCCTAGTTCTACTCCAGCTCTACCACCAACTCTCCCTGCAGCTTTGGGGAAGTCACCTGTGCCCAAAAGTTCCCCTGAAAGACAGGAAACTAGGCTGGTACAGTACTTCTCAACCCTGTACCTTAGATTCTTTTAAGGAGCATTTAAAAAAACACTAACCCTCAGGCCCCACCCTGGGGATTCCGGCTCTAGTTGTTCTACGCAGGGCCTGAGTGCTGTCAATTGGTAAAGCTTCCAGGTGCTTCTGTGCAGCCAGGGTCACACCTGGCAGTTTTCCCAGGTTCCTCCTCGGTGCTAGCACTCTGTGGTTCTGCCTCCATTTCTGCTGCTGACAGCCACACCTGAAGACTCATGTGACACTTAGTACATCCCACAGACACTGCCCTGCTCCTCACAGCCCATAGGAGCGCTGACTCTCTGCAGTGCTCTCCACAGAGATGAAGAGGACTAGTTCCCCCCCAAGAATTGAAAAATAAATAGATTTGGACTTCCAGTGACATGGATGAGGCAGCCCTCTCTTATCCCACAACCCCCAGAAGAACGCTTCATTCTCAATCCAGTTGTGCATAACTTATAAGGTGAAGTGCCCACTGGAGACAAACTGCTGCTCAGAGAAGGCCAGCTGGCCAGAAGTTAGCTGGCTGAAATGGAAGAAGGGACAGTTTATTGAATTTCTAAACCTACCCTCTGGGCAGGCCCTGGATAGAGAGGGAGGGGGTTTTCCAAGCTGGGACAGGTACATGAATACATATATCAGACCTATTAGGGCCCTCAGAGATGCTCCATGGAGACTAGGACTTAAGTCCTGACTGCTGGAAGGCAAGCACCTGCATATTCTGAGCCTACACAGGTGACAGGGCAGTGAGAGCTCACAGGTTCCCACTTGAAGGTCAAGCCTAATTGGTCTATGCTTGTAGAGAAAGGAACCAACTTGCAAACAAAAGGATCCAAGGAAATGGGTGACAAGCACTGCAAGGAGTGGAGGTAGAGGGTGCAGCCTTTAAGAAGCCATTGTGGCTGGCAGAGTTAGCTGGAAAGTTCTATGACAGCCTCCTTCCTTGCTTTCCCTCAAGCCTCTATTTTCCATCCTTCCTCTTCAGCTCCTATTTTCAGTTAACTCACCACTAACTCCCTTCTCCCTAGAGTTTTTATCCAGAATGTGTCCACCTCCTGTCTCTGGATCACAGACCCACTCTGACTGCTCTCTCCTTCTTCCCCTTGGGTTTGCTCCTTCCAAGCTGCATACAGAGGGGGCCCCACCTGGGCTGGGGGTAGGGAAGGGATGAACATTTTACTCAGCCATAGGCGAGGGAGACTGGACCTAGGTCAGGAAGTGTCAGGTCACACTCAAAGGGTGGACTCAGCAGGCACTGGAGCCCAGCTAAAGTGAATTCTGCTCTGTGGGGTCAGTCCCTGCACAGCAACTCCTCCGCTATAGTTACAATCACGCCTCATAGCCCATCAGCCTGAGGGTCAATCTCTCCCATTGATGTGCCAATAGCAATCTAGGCTCAACTACAATAGGAGGGCATACACAACACATACAAGAGACACACCTGGAGCACACAATTCAGGTGACCAGAGAAACTGTGCCACTGAGCCCCATAGGACATCTACTACATAAGGCCACTCTACCAAGCCTGGAGAATAGCAGCTCTACCTAATACATAGAAACAAACACAGGGAAGCAGCCAAATGAGGAGACACAGAAACATGTCCCAAATGAAAGAACAGAACAAAACTCCAGAAAAAGAACTAAACAAAATGGAGATAAGCAATGTATCAGATGCAGATTTTAAAACACTGGTTAAAAGGATGCTCAGTGAACTTAGGGGGAGAGTAGATGATCTCAGTGAAAACTTAACAAACAGTAAACATAAAAACGGAGACAGAAAACATAAAAATGAAACGGTCATAAATGAAGACTACAATAACTAAAATAAAAAAATACATAAGAGGTAATCAACAAAAGATAAGATGAAGCAGAAGATTGAATCAGCAAACTGAGAGACAAGGTAGCAGAAAATACCCAATCAGAACAGAAAAAATTAAAAATTTAAAACAACATCAGGCATATCAACATTCACACCATAGAGATACTAAAAGGAGAAGAGACAGAGCAAAGGATTGAAAATCTATTTGAAAAAATAATGAAGGAAAACTTTCCCAATCTGGTGAAAGAAATAGATATGCAAGTCCAGGAGTTGCAGAGTCTCAAACAAAATGCACTCAAAGAGGCTCACACCAAGACACATCATGATTAAAATGCCAAACGTTAAAGACAAAGAGATAATCTTAAAAGCATGAAGAAAAAAACAGTAAGTTACCTACAAGGGAGCTCCCATAAAAATTCCGGCAGATTTCTCAACAGACACTTTGTAGGCTGGAGGGGGTTGGCATGAAATATTCAAAGTGATAAAAAGCAAAGACCTATAACCAAGATCACTCTACCCAGCATGGCTATCATTTCAAATCAAAGGATAGATAAAAAACTTCCCAAGCAAGAGAAAGTGAAAGGAGTTCACCACCATCAAACTAATACTACAAGAAATGATAGTATTAGGAGAGGAGGAGAAACAAAAAATAAGAATAATAAAGGGGCAAAGAGTACATATCCATCAATAATTACTTTAAATGTAAATGGATTAAATGTTCCAATCAAAATACATAGGGTGGCTGAATGGATAAGAAAACAAGATCCATATATATGCTGTCTACAAGAGATTAACTTCAAACTGAAAGACACACACAGAAACTAAAAGTAAAGGGATGGAAGAAATATTATGCAAATGAAAATTAAAAAGAAAAAGCTGGGGCAGCAAAGTTTATACCAGGCAAAATAGACTTTAAAACAAAGACTATAACAAGAGACAAAGAAGGACCCAGCAATTCCACTTCTAGGTATTCTGAAGAAACTCAAAACACTAATTCAAAAAGACAAATGCATCCCTATGTCCATTGTGGCATTATTTACAATAGCCAAGATATGGAAGCAACCTAAGTGCTCATCAATAGATGAGTGGGCAAAGAAGATGTGGCACATGTATACAATGAAATATTACTCAGCCCTAAAAAGAGTAAAATCTTGCCACTTGCAACAACATAAATGGACCTAGAGGGTATTATGCTAAGTGAAATAAGTCAGACAGAGAAAGATAAGAACCATATGATTTCACTTATATGTGGAATCTAAAAAATAAAATAAAGAAACAAAACAGAAATAAACTCATAGATACAGAGAACAAACTGATGGTAGCCAGATGAAAGGGGGGTTTGGGGAATGGGTGAAAAAGGGGACGGGATTAAGATGTGCAAATTTCCAGTTATTAAAAACAGTCACAGGGATGAGAAGTACAGCATAGGGAATACAGTCAATAACATTGTAATAACTATGTATGGTGTCAGATGGGTACTAGACTTATCGGGGTGATCACTCTGTAAGTTATATAAATGTCTAATCAGTATATTATACACGGAAACTAATGGAATCGTGTACATCAACTGTAACTGGAAAATAAAAAATTACTTTTAAAAAAGCAGTGTCAGGTCTTCTCCTGAACTAAGCCCTTCCAGATGGACCCACCCGCACTGGACCTCTCTGACAGACTAGCCTTTCCCAGCAAACTGCTGTGCTTGGCTTTATCTCTGGAGATGGGGTCTCTAGATGGGACTTGTGGGATTTTTAGTTATTTTGCTGAGTAATCTATGACAAATGACGTAATAACTATAACTTATGACAGCTAAATATATTAGTGCCGGGCACTGTTCTAAGTGTTTTGAATATATTGTCTCACCTCACTTTCACAATTCCAATCTCTTTGTGTCCCAGTTTCCTGCTTGTTTAAACCTCAAACAGAACCATATTCCCGTTTCCCTGATTTTCTCTTCACTGTACCATGAGTTTCTCTAAGGCTACTTCAAAGGACTGAGGAGCTACATGGGCAGTTCCAGGTTCCACACAACTTCCTGACACAGCCCCTCCTTAGTCCTCAGAGAAAAGGGTGAGGGATGAACCGGGGGAGGGGAGCGTAGCACAGGAGTGTGGGCCTGCGGAGGGAGAAGTAGGTTTTAGTTCCCAGGGAGCGGGATGAAAGGCAGGGCAGTGCTAATAATGCCGCCTGCTCTCGCCATCTGGTGGACGCAAGGAGGAAGTCAGGCTTTGGAGATGGACCCGACGGAATTCCAGAAACCAGAGCATTTAAATCTTGTTAGCCTGTAGTGTCTACTAGGAAGCCTGCAGCAGGTCTCCATGGTAACCCTCGCCCCTGATTCCCGACAGAACCAGGTCCCTGCCCTCTTCCTATCCCATGAATACCTAGCACGGGTCTGCATATAAGGCACCCCTGATGCAGATTATCTGACTAGTTACCAAAAGCTCAGAACTAAGTCTCTCCAGGCCTCAGTTTCCTCAGTGTAAAATGAGTGACTTCAAGGCCCCTACCAACCCTGACTTTTGATGTATCAGAGCCCCCCGGGGGGGGGGGGCTTGTTAAAACACAGACCACTGGGCTCCACCCCAGCGTTTCTGACCCAGGAGGTCTGGAGGGGGCCAGAGAATATGCATTTCTAACGAGTTCCCAGGGGGTGCTGAGGCTGCCAATCCAGAGACATCCCCACCCTGAAGAATCACTGTTCTAGTCGGTGAGTCTCCCTGGTGTGAGGAAGTGAATAGACAAGCCTGTGGAGGGAACACAGAACTACACAAAACAGAAGCCGAGGCTCCAATAATTTATTCATCAAAGGCACATAAATGAGTGCCTCAGGTCCTGGCAGGGACTCCACCCTGGGTTTGCTCGGTGCGTCTGTGTCAGCATGAGCACTTGGGTGGGTGAGGGTGTCAGGGAGCCGAGGGAGCTGTGCAGGGGGAGAGCCTGTCAGTGGAGACAGGCAGAGCCTCGGCTTTCGGCCATAGGTAGAAAGGACTTTTCTAAACGTAAGGTGATGATACAATGGGAGAGCTCGAAGAGGTCCAATGCAACCTTCATTTTTAAGATGAAACTGACTCAGAAAGCTTAAATAACTTTTCCAAAGTCACAGGGCTACTCAGTAGCTCTCTCTCTTTAAGCTCCCAGCCCACTCCCTTCACAAGGAGGTCTCAGGGAAATCCCACAAGGTCAAAACGGGTTCATGAAACAGGTTAGTGCCATGATGTTCCTCAGTTAGAACCCTCCCACCCCCCAACCCCAGCAGGGTTCTGGTCCACACCACCCCCGTGGTCCCTACCTTTCACCAAGGGGAAGAAGCAGTCCATCTCCACGCTGCTTCGGGAGTGGGAGATGCACAGGGCGCTGCTGGGGACCAGGCCCTCCTGCGGGGGACTCCGTTCCGTGGTGCGCACCAGACACCAGCCGGGCCGCTCGCTGGGCCGCTCCAGCAGCTCCACCGTCTGTCCCACCTGGATGGTCAGCTCGCTGCTGTGGCCGGCATTGAAGTCCTGGAGGACCACGGTCAGCTCACAGCCACCAGAGAGCTTGGAGGTGACGGGGGATGGGAGCACAAGGGAGAGGGCGCGGAGGAGGGAGATGGGTGGGCCAGAGGCAAGGGGAGAGAGGACGTGTGAGAGCAGAGAAGGTGGAGGGAGGGGGGAGGGAAAAAATGGGATTCAGGAAAGAAGGCAGAAGATGGGAAAGGGAGTTGGGAGCAGGAAAGAAAACAAGGAGAAAAAAAAAGGAATTAGCGGTGCCATGAATCACTCAGCCGTTCCAGCTGCAGCCACAGTCTGGAGCCTGCCCGGAGCCAGGGCTTGGATTCTAATTCCTTCTCGTATGGTCAGAGCTCTTTTCGTTATTTCTCAGCCAAGCTTCCAGCTGACGGTGTCTTTGTACCCCTCCCCCAATGCATCCCTTTACTTCTTCCAAGGGCTCTGCCCCAGGCCCCGTTCCTGCCCCACAACCACCCTCAGACTCTTACTGAGCATCTATTTCTGAGTCGCTCGCTCTCCCTTGATTCTGGTTGGTGTTTGGAATTAATGGAAGAGAAGCCTGCCTTCCTTGGACCCCTGCTGCCTTCCCCACCCCACCCCTCAAGAGGGGTCCCATTTTCCTTAGGGACCATCCTTAGTGCTCCAACCTGCCTTCCCTCCAGGCCTGGCCATTCCCACGGCACTGATCCTGGGGCAGAACCAATAAAACTGGGTAGAGAGACTAGGAGATCGGAGAAGCCTCTATTAGCTAAATGCTGAGACTTTCACTTTCTCCATGAGAACCCGTCAGTTACTGATTCATCCCATAGAGCTAAGCACTAAGCCTCCCTCTTGGAACAGCAGTTGGTTGGAGCATTGTCCCTTACACCAAAAGGTTGCGGGTTCGATTCCCCGTTGGGGCGTGTACAGTGTTTCTCTCACATAGATGCATGAGTCTCTTTGGGTCTCTCTATCAGAGAATAGTTGGCTCTTCTTTCAATGAACACTGTTCCCATTTGATGGGCGGCCTCAGGCCCATCCCTCACCACCAGAGGCCATGGGAGCTATCACGCCCTGTTCAAAACTCCGAGGACACGTCATATTTTTACTGTATATTTTAAAACTATCTGCAATGGATGTTTAACTTCCAAACTATCAACGCAATCCTGCTTCAGATTCTAAAACCAAACTTGTTTCTACTAGGGAAATGCTGGGAGCCTGGAGTGAGTAGCAGACTCTCAGCACGAAGTCAGGTGTGTCTCGGTTTCCTCTCACCTGTACCCCAGGATCTGTAACCAGCCCTCATCTCACTCCCATCACAGTACCTGCTACCCCAGCAGAGAGCCTGGCCTTTCCCGCAGAGCCTCTGCCTGGGACCCTTCCTGGGAGCTTCTCAGGCATTGATTTTAGAAAGAGAGTGTCAGGGAGAGAGAGAGAAACACTGATCGGTCATTCCACCCACCCAGGCACCCGCTGGTTGATTCCTGTATGTGCCCTGACCTGGGATTGAACTCGCAACTTTGGTGCATCTGGACAATGCTCCAACCAACTGAGCTACCCAGCCAGGAGCACGGCAGGGCCCTTTTAAGGATACCTAGCTCTCCGCTTTAGGAAGCTGTTCCCTCCTGGTGCAGTGCTGCGGTTTTAACATTTTCTTTGTCTTTATAATTTCCATCCAGGGTTCTTAGTCTGCCCTCTAGGGTTAATACAGAAGCAACTTTCTTCCACAGAGCTCCACATATGTGAACACTAGGTCAAGCATTCCTTAAGTCTTCTCTTTCCCAAATGTTCCTTCAAATCGCTCTCAAATGTGTGGTTTCCAATATTTTTATCTGTTCTTCTGGATGAACTTCATTGTGTCACTGTGGCTCCTAACTGGGGGCATGCAGAACTGAACCCAATCCTTTAGATGCAGTGTGTCCTGCTCGGACCAACTCAAGCATTCACTCCCCATGTGCAGGCACTATACTTGTCACTGTGGTCTGAGCTAGGGAAGTCACGCTGTTGGCCTGCTAAACGCCCTAATCTGAGTCACAGCGTCTTCTCGAGCCAGCTCCCCCACTTTTCTACTTGGGGTTCTGAGGCTTTTAACTCAGAGAATTTTCTATTAATCGTCTATTAACCTTCTAGCTAAAGACACAGTGTTCATTTATCAGAGTAGAGATCCTTCCAGCGTTGTCCCATTTGAAAACCTGAAATTTATGTTTCAGTGTGTTTAAGCCAGTGAGAGATAAAGAAGAGGAAGGACGGAGCTCCTTAGCAGATGGACTTGACTCAGCCAGTGGAGCGGCGTGCTCCTGGGCACAGTTAACACCAGGGGTGGAAGCTACAGGGTTTCAGATTTGGCTTCACCTAATGTTTATTCATTTGTTCATTCAACAAGAATTTATCAAATGCCGGTTAGAGCTCTCCAATAACGGGGGCGGGAAATGCAGACTGATACAGAATTCTGTCTGCTTCCTATCTCTGTACTCCCTGCCCAGGCTCCAGCGACCATCTAGACTAGGCACAAACTGTCAACAGGAATGGGGTCAGGAGGATTACACCTGGCAATGAACTTGGGCCTCTGCAACACTGAGCCTTAGTCTGGAGATAACTGTCCTGCCAGGGGGAGGCTCTCTGGCTCCGCTGTGCTTGCCCCAGTCTGTCTACACTGCTGTTCTGGTTGTTCTTAGACAGGAAGGCTCTTCCCTGCAACACTAGCCACAGCCTGGGCTCCGAAAAACCCCGAGGTCACCTACAGCACAGGGAGGAGAGGCGGCTGGGAGAAACCAAAACCACAAAGAGCAACGCTCCAGGCAGAGGGAAGCTGTGGGCCGCCCCCAGGCATTCCTGCAAATTGTCCACCGTGTTTGTGCAACACTGAAAAGTTGAGCTTCAGGGGAAGCCCGGCCAAAGACCAGAGAGGATTTCACAAAAGCGCAAAATGTTATCAAACCCCGGTTATTCAGATGCGAGTCACCATTCCCCATTTTGTGGGTTACTGGGTCTGGAGTCGGACTGCTAGGTTTGATTCTGTCTCCATTGCCACTATCTGTATAACCGTAGCGAGTTAAATGGTCTCTCTCTGGTTCGTTTCCTTATCTGTAAACAGGTAATAGCAATTCCTACCATTTAGAGTTATTGCAACAGTTACATGAGTTCACACGGGCTGACACAGTAAATGTTACTTGGCACAAACCCGACGCGTTTTCTGCACTGATACTGCATGTCGAGGGAACGGAAGTCCATCTCCAAAGCATCTCTAATGGTGCATATGGAGGGAAACTGGCAGATTTGAAAATAAAGAAAGAAAAGCAGCCATATATTCCCATGTCCAGGGTTAAAAGCTTAGGGTACAATTTAGGCTACAGTTTCCCTTTGCAGGGCCGTGGATGTGAACATCCCTCCTCTCCCTACACCAGGCCCCCTAGAGGAACTACCAGGCAGGAAAGGGATTCTTGGGACCATTTGCCGAATTAGGGTGGATACCACACACGTCTACGCTGCAGTGAGAGGATGGAGGTTCAGGCAGACACTCATACATAGAACTGGGCACAACAAGCACTGGAGAGAGGCCCTGCCTTCCCATGGTCCCATGGCGAGCTGAGAACGCGACCAGCCTGACTGCTGCTGGGTGACCCGAGTGCAGGCAGCAAGTCTGCGGGACCGGCATTGGGAAGGGGGCAGAGGCGAGTTCAGGGGTATGCTGCTGAGTGCCTGTGAGGGGCCTGTCTCGGCATGCAGCCAGCCAGCCGCTGGCAGGCTAGGGGTGCACTCCAAGTTCATGTTCAGAAGAAGCACATTCCAAATGCCTGGACTCAGAAAGCAAACATCCAGAGTCACCATCTTCCAGGCCAAAAGAGATACGAGTGGACATCTTGTTAATATCTCATTTTCAAGCAGAGTAAGAAAATAATTCACACTCATATGGCCCTTTATAGTTTGTAAAGCTCCTTCACAGACATTGTTGGATCCTCATGGACCCTATAAAGTAAACACTATCATCTGATTTTATAGACGAGGGAAGGGAAGCCCAGGGAAGTGAAATGCGTTGCTCAGGTCACACAACAGCTAATTGCAAAGGCAGGGCTCCAGGTCTGATGGACCCAGTTATCTCATCCATGCGCTTACTCGCTTATTCACCAGCCAGCCACAGCGCTGGGCATGGGCACAGGGCAGGGGTCAGACGATCAGGATGACCTGCCCTTATCAGCTTACTTAGTCTGTTGGGAAACACACATCATACAAGCACCTTGAGCATGAGAACAGGAGAAGCGTGGGGTGCTGGCCCAGGCCCAAGGGATGGGGTCCCTCAGAAAGGGACCTGCTCTTCCCATTACCGCCTCTCCCAGCTGCTCCCCTGGATCCTGCCACGGCTGTCTCTCCTCGGAGCTGTTTACATTATTAGCTTTGGCACCTCCTTTGGCTGTGAGAGTCACTAACAACTTCACTCCGGCTCATCCAGCAGCCATGTGACCCTGCAGCATCTGCCTTCTTGCTGTGCCAGCCAGCTCAGCTCCACCACCACCAGGCCATCTCCAAGTGCACTAGTGCCACCCTGGTGGCGGAAGCTGGAGATGCTAGCTCTTTAGAGGAAGGATCCAGATCATGTGCCCAACAAGGGTTCCCAGAGTCTTAGAGTGTGTTCTTTAATGGTTATCAAGTTTTTGCCTTCACCAAATTACAGATTTTCCTGTATTCCTGATCTTGTCCTGTCCCTTCAGTGTGAAGACAGGCCTTTATCTGTGACCCCACACTCCTTATGTGTCCAGGTTCACCTTACTGAGTGAGTTCTAATAGGGCTTTCTGCTTTTACCCGCTGCCGCTGGCTGGTTTTGCTATGGGATGACAGCTACCTCCTGTCTCATGACTGGTTCATGACGCTGTATCTTTCTTACATCATCTTCCCACCTGGTTACCAACAATCACAGCGTGTCCTCTGTATGCCTCTTACTGCTTGTGCCCTCGACCGACTGGGTGCATGGTCTATGATTCAGCTCCGCCTTAACTTCCTAACTTTCCATTCAGATCCGCAATCCAGAACAGACGGGCAAAAGCACAGTTCTGGTGGTGCTAAGTGGCCACTAGGGGGAAGTAAAAGCCAGGATTTACTAAAGGAAACAAGGTTATTTGAAGGAAGGCTGGACTCGACTCTGGCTGGGACACACCGCCAGCCCACATGGGAAACATGGGACAGACAGTTTCATAGTGCTTAGCACATATTAGGTGCTCAACAAATGTTCACTGGATAATATTCCTAATTTCAGAAATGAGAAAGCAGAGACCGGGGCAGATTAAGTGATGTGATCACAAAGCTGGTTGGTGCTGTGGCCTGGTCTTCCCCATTCTTGGGCCAGGGTGCCTGCCTTTCCATCGCATAGTACATTGGTCTTCTTCCTCCCCCCTCCTGGTTTGCTCCCTCCTCTGTGCTTCAACCCATATAAACTACCTGCCCGTTCAAATTCCAAAACATTTGGGACAAACCGCAGTCATTTGAGACCTTTTCTCCATCCGTCATATCTGATCTGTCCCTTAGCTCTGCCAGGCTGTTAAAAACCTTTCTCTTGTCTTTGGACGGCTCCCTTGCTAATCCAGGCCCTCATCGCCCACCTCAGTGTCCACTCTCCTCTGGACAGAAGGCACTGGGGACCCAGCCCTGGGGCTGCTTCTTTCTGGTAAAGGGCAGGAAGCAGAGGTCCCTCACCTGCTGGGCTTCCAGAAACAGCCCTCTGTCTGTGTGAGGTTCCCACACTTCATTCAACACAGCTGCCGCTAGCAGCTAGGAGGTGGGTTTTTAACATCTCAGCACATGAGATTTGAGAAAAGAAAGGCACCTTACACCTTAAAGATACTGGAAATTATAGCAAGAAATCCACGGTTCATTCCCTAGGCATAAAGCCACCTTGTCTTATGTGCTACAGATACCACTGGGTTTCCCAGGCCTAATGTTGACTTCGGGCTCACTGGCAAAGGAGGGAGAACACAAAAGACCTCGATAGAGAGTTTTTCCCTGCTTATGCCAGAAAGAGAAACTGGCAAATGAACTGCTGCTGTTCGCTACAGTGAAAGAGTCAGAATCATCGGTCAATGAACAGCAAATCGAATGTTAGTAACATAGAAACTGTAGCCTTGAATATGCTTAAATACAGCCAGACCACAGAGCAAAAACACAGGCTTCGCTCTGGCCTTAAATGTGGTGTTTAAAAACATGTCCGTGAGTTCTCTGATGCTCTACCCTTCTGCTGGTGGAGCCTAACTCTCCTCCTCTTGCGCGTGGGCTGGACTCGGTGGTCTGCTTCCAATGGACAGGCTACGCTGGGAGCGATGGATGATCTGTGACTTCTGAAGCTGGGAGATAAAAGGCATTGCAGCTTCCTCCTTGTGTTCTATGGGATCCCTGGCTTTGGGGGATGTCAGTGCCACGTCAGAAGGACATTTAAGGAGAGGACCATGTGGTAAGGAGCCAGCCGCAGGAGGGAGCCATCCTGGAAGCAGGTCTCTTGGCCCCGGTCAGACCTCCCGAGGCTGCATCTCTGGCTGACACCTTGACTGCAGCCTCATGAGAAACCCTGAGCCAGAACCACCCAGCTGAGCCACTCTCAGATTCCTGACCCACAGAAACTGTTAGATAACAAACATTTGTTGTTTTACATCGCTAAGCTTCGGGGTAATTTGTTACACAGCAATAGATGATTAGGTGACTCCTGTTCTAGTCCTATCACTGACACAGAGGGAATCAGTGAATCTCACGAAGCCTCAGTTCCTCATCTATAAGTAAAGGAGGTTCGGGCCAGAAGGCTCTAGGGGTGCCAGCTCTACACCCTATGTTCTCTGAACAAAACACTCTAGGAATAACGTACTTAGGGTCAGCTATGTGTAAAAGGCAACAACTCTGATTTCTCTAGGGTGTTTCTGCAGGTTCAGAGAGCAAGGCAGTGATCACCTAAATCTGGAGGTACAAGCTGAATTCTGGAAGTGATGGCCACCTTAGAAAGGAATCCACAGAAGTCCCACAAACAGAAGGTTTTATGCTTAGGATGGGCTTAGGGGAGGTGATATGCTTTGCATGGGAGTGGTGCTACATAGCGGACAGTAGGTTTCATGCATATTATTTCATTTAATCCTCACAGATCTCTATTTTACAGATAGGAGGTCAGAGAGTTTTGGTAATTTGCTCAAAGTAAGGCAGTTATTAAATTCCAGAGTTGGGAACTGAACCACAAATTTTTTGTTGCTAAATTCTATTTTTCCATTACTCCTGACTGCCTCCCTGATGATCTGACCATGTGTTACATTAAGCGGGTTAAGGACATTGCCTGGCATGGCCACGACTCCTTCTATACGAGATGCCCTGCTTACAGCGGCTGACAGGGCAGGGCTACAACATCACCACCCTCCATCACTCAGCTCCCCTCTGTCCTGCACCCACGAGCCCTGGGCCAGAGTGAGCACCTGCCCATGGAAAGCTTTCCTAAAGGTTGCCAGCAAGAAATGACATGGCCTGGGGCAAAAATGAGTGGGGCCAATTAGATTCCATCGATCAAGAATGTGGCCCAGGAAGTGGCAAGAGAATGACCCAGTTACCTGAGGGCAGTAAAGGTTTCTACGAGGGAAGAAAGGTCAAGGGGCCATAATGGGCCACAGGCAAGCCTAGGTCATGAGGGCACAGAAACTCAAGCAAGCAGAGGTGATACAGGGAAGGAAAGGTGTGCTTCCTGTGGGACTTGGGGAGAGGATCTGAAACTGGAATGGCAAGCGGGGTCCCTAGGGTCACCCTGTATCCAGGATCATCCTAGAGATCCAAGTTCCATAAGGTGCAGATCTACTGTGGCTCCTAGCATGAGATTCCTATGAGATTCCATCTCCCTCATCAGTCCCTGGTAATACTCTACCCCTTCCTTGACCTATCTGAGAGAGCTCTTACCTTGCAACTAAGTGAACTGAACAACAGCTGGCCTGGCTGATGTGACATTTAAAACACAAAAAAGTGCGATTACAAAACTCCAAGAATCACAGGGATTTTCTAAAACAAAATTCACAATGACCTCCGTGGATTCTGACAATTAAACAATGAAAACAGTTGTGACACCCAAGACTGTATGTCATGGCATTGAGACACAGGACATAAGTTCTACAGCCTCACAGAACAAGCTGTGACCAGGAACCGACCAACTGCTCCGTTTTTAGGAAACTGTTTCTCACTGTTCAAAAGAAGTGACGATCATCCCAGAGTAACACAAAGATCAACTATGACACACACGGGCTCTGCTGGGGGGGTTTGGCTGGCATATAATTAAGGAACAGGCTTATGGACCTCTAATGTCACTTGTGATGGACATAAACCAATGCCTCATAAAAGACTGCACTTTGTTAACCGGTATTTGTGAACAGCCCTGTACCTGCCAAAAAATTGACCTTCATAGCACCAGGACAGACAGACACAATGTACAGAGTTCTAGACCAAAGATGAACCATCCTAGATAGAACTTCCAGCTCTGTTACTTAGTGGCTATGAGGCTGGACAAGATATTTTAACTTTCTAAGGAAGCCACAGTTCCTCATCTATAAAACAAAAAGTATGGACTAAAAAATCACCCAGGTCCATTCTAGCTCTAAAACTGTATACATGTGATGCAAAGATTCTCAGCTCCTCACACAGCTAGCCACTCAACTAGCCGCTCACCGCACATCCGGCAACCACAGCACCACAGCGTGTCTGTGAAACCCCAGGTAAACAAAAAACCAGGACACCTGGTCTAGCCATAGGCAGATTCTTTAAAATCAGACAACTCTGACCTCTTGCCTTTTTCTCCTTCACTTCCTTTTAAAAGAATCTAGAAAAGAATCTAGAAAACTGAAGTCTTGTCTTGCTTTTTTTTTTCTTTAGGTTTTCCTATAAAAACACCAGTGGTCACAGCCCCTTCTTTATGCAGCATCTCACTAAACCTCTGGGCAAGGTGCTTGCATTTCCCTCTAATTCTGCTTTGTGCTAAGCCCTGAAGCATGCTGCTGGTTGGGGGCGCAAAGGGTGCATCCGGTCCTGCGTCTCAATGAGATAGACGGTGGGCTGGTGGAAAGTTGCTCATTTCATAATATTGTTGTCAAGCCATCATTTCTAATGGAGCAGCATTCAATGTTTTCAAGCTTCCAGTCCCTCACCTCTCAGTTGGGAGAGGATTTGGAACTCTGACTGTGGGCTGTCGCCCTCAGAGGATCAATGCACTTTAGAAAGAGAATCGCTCAGTCCCCACAAGCACAGAAAGCCTGAATGCAGGAGGGCAGTTTGCACTGCATTTTAATATCCCTGAAACACGGTGGTAAGTAGATTTTCCCCCTAAAACCCTCTTAAACCATTTTAGGACATTTCCTGAAATCCCCATCTGACTGCTTCCCTCGGCTCTTTTCCATCTGCAGGCTACAGGCTACCCCCCCCCCCCAGTTGCCTCTTTCTCTAGGAGTGACACACGCAGCCATGAGGGCTGGCACAGAGCTGGGCTGTGGCTCTCAGGGTGGACTCTATGGGCCCTCAGGACAACTGACCACACAGTAGAGATGGTGGGGAGCACTGGGCCAAGAGGCGGGCATCTGGGCAGTCATCAGTGTGCCCTTACTTGGATGGTGATCTTGGGCAACACACTGGCCCTTACTGGGCCTATTTACTCATCGATAAATGAGGGCATTGGGTAGATGAAAAAAATATGTAAAAGCATCCTTAGCTCTAACTTTGTGTTTCTATTTACAGCTTGCCCTTCACTGATCACATGGTGGAGACTGCCAAGGACACAGAGTGCAAATATATTGGGTGAGCTGCTCCAGCCACTCTGAGCGCTTTGGGGCCCCACTTAGCTCTGCTGCAGGGCTGTCATTCCGCAAGGTACTCTGCTTAAATCTCCATATTTACCGTGGGTATTCTGACATTACCATACCCTTCGGAAAGAAAGGAGGGAAGAGTCTGTCTCTCTCTAGCTCCAGAGATAACATCTCTGAGTTCCCACTTAAGTTTCTCTTGCTAAAAGTTTCTTTATGGAAAATTCTCTCCCTTTGACATCACTGTGCCCAGAATATCCAGCACCACTTGAAGACGTGTTCCAAATGTCAGCCAGCTTATCCGCAGCGTGCACACATATTCCCCTGACCACAGACTACTACCCAGCGATCACTTCTCCTTAACTGCTCAACTAAGAGGAACAAATCCTGTTCACACACACACACACACACACACACACACACACACACACACACTCTTCAGCTATTCAAGGTTGTTGTCCTTGGTTTCCACATTACCAAGGTCACTCAAAACCATTCCAATGCTGAAAGGAGGCGCATCTTGAAATGTCAAGCCATGCACTTTAAGAAAAACACGCTGTGATATACTTGTACTTGTCAAGAACTGAAATGTTATTTAACCTTACATGTTTGCCTTTTTGCTCTTGCTGTCAGAAAATCTAAACACAAATTCACTTGTAACACCTCAGTGGGGATTTTGAGACTACTCCCAACCCTGCTCGTTCCTTTTCTAAACCTTTTACACTGCGGTTAAAGAACATACTTTGCGTGATTTGAAACCCTTTAAATGCATCGAGACTTATCTTACGGCCCACAATAAGGTCTCTCTTGGTAATTATTCTGTGAGCACTTGAAAAGGACACGTGGAGAGTTCTCTGTCAGTGAGGTCAAGTTGGTTGGTGTATTTATTCAAGTCTTCTGCATCCTTATTGACTTTCTATTTACTCTGTTATTGAAAGAGGAATATTAAAATCTTCAACTGTAATTACTGAGTGTCTGTTTCTCCCTGCAGTTCTATCGGTTTTTGCTTCATGTGTTTTGAAGTTTTGCTATCAAATACATAAAAGTTTAGGGTTGTTAGGTCTTTTTGATTTTCATTATGAGATATATATCTTTATCCTTGGCAATCTTCTTTGCTCCGAAATCTACTTTGGCTGATATTAATGTAGCTCCTCAAGATGTGTTTTGAACAGTGTTAGGATGGAATATCCTTTTTAAAAACCTATTTGTATATTCATATGTAAAATCTATTTCTTATAGGCAGCATATAGTTTGATATTTTTTAAAAAATCCAATCACTGACTTTCAATTGGAACATTTAAACCATTTAAACTTACTGTGATTACAAATATGATTATGTTTGCGTCTAGTTTTTTGCTATTTGTTTTCTATTTTTCTCTTCTGTTCTCTCCCCCCCTTTCCCTCCTTTTCTGTCTTCTTTTGTATTGCCTGAGAAAGTTTTACAATTCCATTTTACCTGCTTTGTTGGCTTATGTTATGGACCGAACTCTGTCCCTGCCAAATTCATATGTTGAAGCCCCAACCCCCAATGTGACTGTATTTGGAGATGAGGCACATAGGGATGAAATTAGGGTTAAATGAGCTCATAAGGGTGGGACCCTAATCCAGTAGAACTGTGATCCCTATGTTTTCTCCTGCAGTGTCTAACCTACTATTATTCCATCTGGGTATTTTCACCCCAGACATTGCCGTCTTCACCTCTAGAAGCTCAATGTGAATTTTTCTTTATGTCTTCCATGTCTCCACTTAACTTTCTGAATGTATGGAATACTCTTAAATAACTGTTTTTATGTCTATGTCTGTGATTTTTAACATCTGTGTCAATTCTAGGTAGGTTTCAATTGATTTTCTCCCCCCATTCTGGATCATATTTTCCTGCTTTTTTTGCCTGCCTGGTAATTTTTGATTGGATGCCAGACATTGTGGGTTTTCCTTTATTGGATGCAGTTAAGTTACTTTGAAAGAGTCTGATCCTTTTAGGGCTTGTTAGGCAGAACCAGAGCCTAGTTTATCTGGGCCTTATCATTCCCGCTAATAATGTAAGACCCTTCTGAATATTCTACCCGGTGCCCTGAGAATTTGAGATATTCTAGTCTGGTTAGTGCAGACAGGCACCAGGTACCTCTGTTTTTCTAATTATTCATCCAACTTGCTTATTTAATTACTCTTACATACACTCATAATTACTCATCTATACATTCAAAAAGTTAAAGAATTACTTTCTTATAACCCCATTGGGACTTCTTGTTCATGGAGCCCTCTGCTTTCTCCCAATCATTTGACATTTTCCCTGCATCATTTTCCCTCTTATGAAGCTTGGATTTCAGTAATGCTCTTGCCAATGTCCTCAATTTCCTTGTTCCTCTCTGCTCATGTAACCCAGCTGATTACATGGTAATGTTTAAATATTTTCTTAAGGAATGGGTAAATAAATGTATAATACAATAAAGCATATAAGTTAATTTCTGACGCCCTCTTTGCCTATATTTCAAATTGGTTTCAATTAACCAATAATAGAAAAACAGAATGTTTAGGAATGAATAAAATTTAGAGGTAAGTCCCTATTACTTTCCAATTTTATAGATGAATAAACTGAGGTTTTGAGAAGATAGATGATTTCACTAAAATAGTTTTCAAAGCTAATACACCTGGTCAACAGAATTAAGACCAAAACTAAATTTTCTTATTACAGCCCAGGGTTCTTTCCATCCCATTGCAGTGCTATATTTTTTTGCCTGGTCTGCTTGTCCAGCACCCTGTGTTTGCAGACAATTTGAATGTGGTTTACAGGAGGTCTTGCCCTGGCTTCCCAGTGATACCATAAGCTACTTAATGATGGAATAACCTGTGATTTCTAGAACAAAGTCATGCAATCATATAGCACTACTAGTAACAGGAGCAAAGTGGCACATGGATCGTGTTCTCGCAATTAAGTAAAACATCCTTTCAACAACATTAGTCAGTGACTCTGCCATAGGGGATTCAATAAGTTCACATTCCTACTGTGCAGCACCACTATGTAGAGTTCAACGCCAGATGCCAGTAGAGAACTTCAGGTTAGCATATAAACAATGTAAAAAATTAAGCCCTAAGACATGTCTCTATAGACCAGGGGTGGGGAATGTCTGGCCCGCAGGTAATATATGGCCCGCAAAATCATTTGGTCTGGCCCTACCAAGGCAACTGCAGGTGGGACTCAAAATTCAATAAATCTAGGAGCTTTTTTCATAGCTAATTTTTAAGTTGATAATTTTGTATGGCCCCCAAATGATGTTATAAATATCTGAATGGCCCCTGGCAGAAAAAAGGTTCCCCACCCCTGCTATAGACTCATCAGGATATTGTACCCTCAAAAATTGGTTCCATAAGTCTGGAAAAAGTTTCAAGAAGAACAAGATGGCTTCTCTCATATTTATACTGACTAGACATTGACATTAGCACTGACCGGATACATATAGGGTCTAATATTATGGCCAGGGCCTACTGGAAATTAGGCAGTGGGAGTAACATAAAGCAAAAATGAGTTAAACACGAATAACGTTACTTCAATGTATTTGTTTGAAATTCACACACACACACACACACACACATCAGTTGAGTAGATCCAAAATGTGAAAATCTGAGTTAGAGCTGAAATGTAAATTATTTGCAAATATAACAATATTAGTTGCTAATAGTCATTCTGATGTTCACCAACTATCTCTGGCTCTCTGAGTTCTAGAAACACAACTCAATTGTTTTTCTGGCCCCTGCTGGCTGAACAGGGCCATGTAACTAGTTCTGGCCATGTATATTGAGCCATTTCCAGGCTGGATCATTTAACTGTGTGTTAAGATCCTTCAAAATTCTCTTTCTATGTGAGATGATAATTGGCAGCTTTAGAATCTGGTCCATCAGCCTGAGTCCCTGATTCCCTATGATGAAGAGAGCCCCCTGCCAACCCATAATGAACATGTAGTATTAGCAGGAAATGAATCTTTAAGCCACCAATATTTTTAGAGCTGCTTGTTACCACAGCATAACCTCGCTTATTCTGACAGATACATCTGCTTTCATTCTCTTCTCTGGATGAAATTGTCTTAGACATGGATACTGGTAGGAGTCCAGGAACACAGATAGAGTGGTAGGAAAGATAAAGAAAAGAAAGGGACAGAGATGTAACGGGGCCATTCTAAGACAAATATAGACATATACAAATTGAATGCAATTTGGGCAGACCTACTGGATTTTATTATTGTTGTGTTACTACCATTACCATGATTATTAGTGTTTTGTTTTTTTTAAAGAAAACCCTAAAGATTACTGCCATTACATGCTAGGACTGGTCCTTGGTATTGGATTGATATAGAGAGGGAGGAGAAGTCGTTATAGCTTTTGGACCCCTCAGGCTAATGCAATAGCTATTCCTACCAAACATAGTGTGAATTTTCTTTGAGTATTTATTTTTTCTCTCTCCCAACTGGACTATACAATTCTTTTAGTTAAGGACCACATTTTATATCCCTTTTGTGTACTTTTGGAACAGCCTTAAAGCTCAATAAGATCAAGCTGAAAGCCAGCTTCACCAGCTCTCAGGAACTGACATGAGAACACATTGTTGACCATCTCTTGGGTTGACTCACACCAGATACATCAACTCTCCCATTTTCATTTCCTGGAGCTTCAGGAATGCTTAATGAGGGCAGAGAGGAGAAGTGCATTTTCAATAACACTGTCTTTCAAACTTTAGTCCCTCTCATTGGCAACCAACTCACTGAAGCAAACCAAATGAGAGTCTGATTTGACTTCTCATAGCAATTGTTTCATTTTTGGGGGGCTTGTGCTCTATTAGGTTGGTGCTTTTCATTTTTCAACCTTCCCGTTTGCCATTCTTAATTAGAAATGATTTACAGAAGTTGAGTGGTACTTCAAAAAACTCATTTTGGGAGACGGGCGGGGAACACAATAAAAACTGTGTTGAGAGATGAGTCACCATTTCTTAGACTTCTTTGAATTGTTAGTGTGCAAACCACACAGTAGCTTCCCACACCTGGCTGTGCACGTGGGCATCTACTGTCCACTTGTCTGTTTGAATATTAGCCTTGGAGCTTTGCTTAATTTTCAGTTGCTTTCCCCATCTATCAATCCTAGCCCTTGATCCCAGATTTTAACTTTGCCTGTCAGATCATGCACCAAACCTGTCTTCTACTCTTGCATTATTTGGAAGTAAAGCAGCATGCTCTGTGTTTTTGCTAAATATGACATTGTCTGTAGGGCTCTTTCCTACTCCTAGTGGGGCAGTGAAGGCGCTTGCCTACCAGTCTGGTTGCATTAAAACTGGAGAATATTTCTCTCTCTATTTCTGCTCACAAAAGAGACTACACTTGCTCTACAGACTGTGCAACTGTATTTGCAGTATGTACTATGTTTCTGGCATTAATATAGGCAGTGGGGATATAGCAGTGAAAAAAGCAGACAAGAATCCCTGCTCTCATGTAACTTACTCTGTAACAATGACAAATCTAATTACTAGTATGATTTGACGTGGATCCTATAGAGCTATCCTAGTTCTTCATCCAGCTGACACCTACATGCAAGTTCAAAAGTTTTTGCATCCTACAAATAAGGTCTGAGTCATGCTCAAAACCAAATTTTTATCAGGACAGGCTGAAAGATGGTTGACCTATACCAAGTATGGTCAGAACAGCCCTGCCGAGCACATGTGCTGATCCAAGAAAATAAAAAATAACCAAATGCCACATTTGTTTCTCACAGCCACATGGAGAATGTGATTTTGTTTGTCATTACACCACTTGGTTCCAGGACGAAGACCTGAGCTAGAATGCACTTGTCCCATGCAGCTCTTTTCTGGAGGAGCTACTAACACTATTTGAGACTAATTTTTCTATATAGCGATGACAGACAACTCTCTGGACTTAGTGTTGCAATGTATGTCTCCAGAGATAAGGCTTAGCATGAGATGAATTACACAGTGAAAGGAAGGGTGTGTGTGCTGGTACTTGAGTTCCCCTCTCATTTTGCTTCAATCTCAAAAGCTTGCCTTTTGAGGTTGTACTGATGCAGCTGGGAGGACACAACCAATTTTTCCTTAACTCCCAAGTCTGCTGCCTAAGTTTAATGGGTGCTAATTGGGGTTTGGGAAGAGGTAATGGGGAAGCTACATTTAGGCTACAACTGTGATTAAACATACTTCCTGCAGCCTGGGTTGAACACATCTATTACGTGGCGGTGAGATTATGACATGAATTCTTGTACCTCTTCACTGGGTCTCCTGGGGCCCCCAGCTCTTTGTGATAAAGAACCTGGACTCTCTCTGCCCTCTCTCTGCCTGGTGACTGGGCTTTGCCCCAACCAGGCATGGTTGGTAACTATTCTTTCTGCTGCTGCTGCTGAACTTTTATCAAGTTGGACTTGAGGGGCACTGCAGCCTGCTGGGAACTGAGGGAGGTAACCAAAAGGAGTTGATATTTTAAACCAATTAAGGACAAGACAAATACTTTATCACATGCCTCAGAATCTGCAATGCCCATTTGAGCTTTCAGAGGTTTATGAATAGTGCATGCCCTGAACTCTTGGTTCCTAGATTCATTTTATATTTGGACCATATCTGGATTTATTTTCAAGAATCTCACCATGTGAACTTTGAGGGATGTTGCATCATACCATGGATGAGGCCCTCATCACTCGGAATGAAACCCAGATTCCTCTAACCTGGCTAACACTGTATCAGAAGGGCTCCCTTTGACTCCTGGTGGAGGCTGGGGGAATAGTCTGCAGTCCCCCTTTACCTCCAGGGCACATTCCTGGGCACCTTCTTGGCTCCAATGGGGACATGAAGCTTGGGGGGAGACCATCTTACCTGAGAGCCCCTGCCTGTTCCTAGATAAGATCACTCCTCCCCAAGTCTTGTTTTTTGGTGAGTAATAAAGATTGCTAAAACCTTGTGTGTGCTCCTAGCAGAGGAGTGTACCCTCCAGCACTCACAGCCTCGTCACCTCTGTGAGCCTTGAGACTAATTTCGTTATACCATGTGTGTCTGTCACTGCAGCTATATTTTTCTCTGCGGCATGTATCATCATCTGGCATATTTTACTTGTCCACATTCCCATGAGGATGTAAGCTCCATGAGGGTAGACGTTCTTGTCTTTTTGTTGTTGTTGTTGTCTAACATAGTGCCTGACACATAGTATATACTCAATAAATATTTGTTGATGGATACCTAATATTAAGAGTCACTAATTATTAACAATGTCCATTCTCTTGTTTTTTGGACAAATGACCCCCTTACGATCTCTGAGGATGTATTAGCCTTTCCCATAGTCTCTGACACTTGAGGGGACCCTCTAGAACTCAAATTATCACATCACTTTGGGCATAATCCTTGACACCCTTGGACACGAATGTATCCAAGGTAACTATTGCTATTATTTTATCTCAACCCTCTACATCCTACTCCTACTTCTGCTCGTATTTGCATTCTTTTATGACATTTAATCCAGGAGAAATCAGTTAGCCAGAAATCTGAGGTCTAGGGCATGATGGGAGAATGGCATGTGGTGCCAGTCTAAGAAATCGTCCTTGTAACACCATCAGAATTACTGGGCTAATTACCTATCACTTTAATTTCTGAAAAAAATCCTTCCTCAGAAGCTAGAAATGCCAGGTTGATGGCCTCTCCTAGGATAGGCACCTGTCTGGCCCTAGAAGCAACCCTGCGCTGTGCCATTAAGTTAGGCTGTTACCACTTATATTCTTCAACACCAACCAATCACTCAGGCCCTGCAAGGACCTCCCTCTTTAATGACCGATTTCATTTCTAAGCATGACCGTGTGGCTCTGCAGGGTGGGCAGAGCATACTTAGATCATTTTTGATGGCCTGGCCTTGAGCCTATATGTACAACTTTCCAACAAGTCTGTTGATTGGATTGTCCCAGAAATGTCAAAGAATAAAGCAATATGTCAGTATTCTCAATAACAAATGAAAACGCAAGAAGAATCTGGGAAGTACAAAGCCTCCTATTTACATTGCTAACTTGCAGCCGGCCTTGAAGAACTTAACTGTGTAAATCGATTTCATCACCAACTTGCTCCTTGTAGGGTCAAGATGCCCATGCAAGTCCTCGTGAATCTAGGAGACACCAGAGCAACACCTGGAGTGCCATGCACAGGGTCACTCTCAGGGTGCGAGTGTCACACCAATGAAATCTAAACCCTGCTTCTCCATCACGGAGGTTTCAGGCCCCATCCCCAGCCCAGTGCTTCCTTCCACCCTCATGTGTGCCTTAACCACCACCTAGCAGAATTCAGCACAGCCACATCTAAAACCTCCACACTGTGCTTGGGTGAAGGCCCATTAAAAGTCACCATCGACAGGCAACAGAATCCCTTGACACCCAGACAAATAACATCCTTATTCTACCATCCCAGAAACTCAAAGACAGATACACAGGGACCGGACCCTCTCCCCATCACTGCTGTTTCTGAACCCTCTAAATTCTCCCTGTGACCACCACTGTCCATGACCGCACCTGCCCACTGTAGGCCTGGCTGTTACCATGCCACTAGCACCCTTAATGGTCATTGGGAAGCCTGGATACAGCACACGGGCTGTGAAAATTCTCCCCAGGTCGCAGAGGTGCCAGAAATAGGGTCCAAAGCACAGATCCGAGACCCAGCTGCATATCTGCCCTGAGTCCCTGTCGTGTCACAAAGCCCAGCCTACAGAAGGGTGGGGTGAGCCCGAGCAGCTGCTTGCAGTGGGGAGGGAGTGAAAGCTGACGCCCATTCGCGGGAGGCAGGTGGCTCAGGGGTAGCTCCTCAGCTGCTTGGTTACCAGAACTACAACCTTATTCTTATTTTCTTTTTGGTTTTCTACACTTGTCTTCCTTTTTGGATTATGACTTTGCAATTTATTTAAAGGGTTCACATCCTCTTAAAATTCTTTCTATTGGCCTTGGCCACTTCTGTGCGTAAGTATTTGTGTACAGACATTGTTGGATTACTGTCTGCGTCTCTTCTCGTAGATTCTCTCATACTGACCCGACTGAGTGAACCTCTGCGTCCCACTCCATTTCCCCCAATCCAGCCTATTTTCTTACATGCTCAGTCCCCATGTGGAATTGGGCGTGAACTATTTGTTTTTAAGGAATAGTCATTTTTACAGCACACTTTGGAATCTAAAACTCAGCAAAAACACATTCACACTGGATCTTTCATCGATATGGAATTTCTAATCACCCAAGCTCGTGACCCTCACATACTCAATTTGCGATCACCCACACGTGCAATATTTACAGCAGATTTTAGGTCGCACGGCCTGTTGTCGCCAAGCCTCGGGCTATGACGCAGATCCCCGTGAGTGCTGAGAACCAGAGCAGAGCTTCTGCCTCGCCCACTCTCCTCCAGGTGTGTTTCCTTTCTCTCCTCTACGCTGAACCTAACACAGCTCGTCAATTAGCTCTATCTGAGCCCAAAGTGAGTGCAGACAATAGAACTGGAAGAAGCTCACATGGGTTTATAATCTACCCTAGAATATACTTGCACGTTCATTATTCTACATAATTTACAGAGTGAATCTCTTATATGGTATTATAGGATTCTATCTAACTCATTTTCGTAGCTTGTTCAGTGGCTTTTACAGGGTTTGGTACACATTAAGTGCCTAATAAATGCTTACTGAATCAATCAGCGGTCCCAATGGCAGTACCAGAGGAAGATGTCAGAATATCCATGGGTTGAGAGACCAATGAGGGCAGTTTTAAATTTCTAAAACTTTAAGCTCCTGGATGGTCAAAACCAGTATGGAAGCTAAAGAGTCAGCTCCATGGAACCCATGGGTCACTGTCTGTGAGATTCGATGGGAGGCCTCACTCACTATGAGGAATCAGGGCAGAACTGGAGAAAGTAACCGGAAGGGCGAGTACTGGAAGGTATCTTTCACGTCCATGATAATTTTTTTGTATATTTAAATACCTAAAAATGTGATTCACCAGCCATGACATTTAACAAAATCCACTCTCATTTTGCTGTGTGCTTTGTGATACAGAAAACTTCCAATTATCTCCACTAATGGAATGAAGCGATGGAACATATAATCACAATGTCATTTCTATTTGTCTTTGGAAAGTAGTATGTGTGCTTTCCCCCAGCAGGTTTGCTTTCATACTGATTAGTTCTAGCTTAGGCTAATACTAAAATGAATTAGCATTTTCTCTGAACAATAGCTGAGAAGAAATGCATTTATGGCAGAGAAAACTCGTGCAGGGCCTAGTGTCTGCCACAGTTAATCACCCACATGAATCACCTACTTGCAGCAAGTGGGATTTTGAACAGAGCAACAGGCAAACAGTGACTATATGTCCTGGATTTTAATGGCCCAGGGGTCGAAGTCCTAGGAGAAAGCTACAGCTAGTGTCATGAAAAGTGTTAAAGAAGAAAGCACACTGGATGAGGTGTAAGGCAATGGGGGTTCTCATCCTTGACGCCCAAGGGAGGCCATATAATCTCTTAGTGTCACAATTTTCTCATCTATAAAATGTAATAATGACACCTGTCCTGTCTGCCTAGCAGGTTAACTATGTTCAAAGAGAGTAGTGGGCAAAGGGCTTGTAAAAGTATAAATGCTATGGAGATGTAGAGCGCTGAGAGACAAGCAATGAAACACTGTTGTCACCGCCTTTTCGGGGTCTGTCCTTTGCCTGGCTCCTCAATGCTTGGAGGTCTTGGGCTGTGGCTTCCAAAACTTATCCCAGTGAGAAAAGAGTCTCTTTTCTCAGGGATCCTGCTCTTGGGAGAGCTACTCTGATAAGATCCAGAGATCCTAATGAATGGATGCATCCTTTCTCAGATAATAGTTTCATTTTTACAGGGATCTAGCAGCTATAATGGCTTCACCTAGTGGCTCTCAAAGTGTGATTCCTGGATGAGCAGCATGAGCATTATCTGGGGATTTGCTATAAATGCGAATTCATGGATCTACCCCCGACCGACTAAATCACATACCCTGGCAGCACAGCCCAGCAACCTGTGCTTTCACAAGTCCTCCGGTGATTCTGATGTTTACTCAAGTGTGAGCACCACTGTTTTAGCTCAAAGGAATAAAGAAAAAGCTGAGAATTGGTCTCTGGGATATGCACTGAGAAACCTTTATTTTTCTGAAGGAGGTAGAGGAAGGCTTATGGGACTTTTCAATTCACACTGCACACAGGTGTGTGTGTGTGTGTGTGTGTGTGTGTGTGTGTGTGTGTGTGTGTGTGTGTGTAAAATGATGACCCAGTACATTGTTTTCTCAGGGAGGTCTTCTCCCCAACCACCCCACTAAAAATACTTCCCTACCTCTGGGCGTTCCCTACCCCACTTCCTTGATTTATTTTTCTTCATAGCATTTATCACCTTCTAAGATGCTGTTATTTATTTGCTTACTGTCTGTCTCCCCCAGCTGGCACGCACGCTCCACAAGGGCAGTCCATTTGGTTCACTGCTCTGAGAACTGTGCCTGGCACGTAATGGGTGCTCAATAAATATGTGCTGAATTAATGAGGGAACGAGTGACTGCTGAACGTGGGAGATGAGAAAACGTTGGGGTCAGACCTAAACCCCTGCAAGTATCCTTCATAGGCAGTGTTGCTATAGCCGGGAGCCTTGCCTCTGTTCCTGCTTTGGGCTCTGAAATAACTCTGCAAACAAGGCTTGGTAGATGCCCTCCTCAGGGGTTTGGCTCACTGTACTGTTTATCATTACAAAGTGTGCTGTCTGGTTGTCCTTAGTTAGGTATGTGGATAGTGTACAGATTGGTCAACATGTTTAATGGCTGGCCGGGGTTAGGGGGCAGTCTGTGGGTGCACACTAGATTAGAGTGTGACGTGGTAGGGAAAAAGTTGTCTGCAAATAAAAATCAGGAGTTCTGAGTTCCAGTCCTCACTCTGCCCCTGACTGGCTATATGGCCTTGGGAAAACTGCTTAGCATTTCTGGGTCTCAGTTTCATCTTTTGATCTCCATGATCTCCAAGGTCCCTTCCAGATGTAATTACATATCCATTTATGTGTTACCTGATTAATGTCTGACTTCTACTGGTAAGTTCCATGAAAATGGGCTGAGTCTACACATATTTGCACACCTAATTCATGATGCTTAGCATGGTAGGAATTCAGATATTTGATGAGTGAGCGCATCCCTATGGAAACCAAATGGTGATCTCAGCCTTATCAACCTGTGCTCTACACAATGAAGTCACGGGTACTTGGATGGGCGTTGCAAAGGCCCTGGCCTGGTAGGGTCTCCAACCCACAAGGAAGAGCCTGAGCTGGCTGTACCTCTCCCTCCGCCCCCAGGGCATCCCGGAGCTGCCGTGTCCAAGGGGGAGCCCAGTCTGGGCAGTGGGCCATTTGCACTGTGGTTTGCAAAAGCATGGGCTTGGGGACAGAGACTGAATTTGAATCAGTGACCCGCTATTTTCTAGCTTTATGACTTTGTACAAGTTATTTACTTCCCTTAGCTTCAGGCTCCTCATCTGGAAAATGGAGACAGTAATGTCTGCCTCTCAGGACGGCTGTGAAGATGAGAGATGATTTGTATCAAGTGCCTTCTGGCCTCTGGGACGAGAAAGGTGCTCAGTAAACAGAAGCCTCCTCGTCTGGTTCTGCCTCCCGCCCCTTGTAAAGTTTCTAATGATGCCTCCTTTCCCAAAGAACTGCCTAACTTTGTCACCAGCCCATGGCGGTGCCCTAACCTGTCTGGCTGGAGAGGGATAAAGATTGGGATAAAAAGTGTTTCTCAAAATATCTACCTTTGGAAATACATATTTTCTCCTTTTGCTTCCAGTTTGCTTAATGAGACTTTGAGATTTGCAACCTGCTATGGTGCAGTTTTGTAAGTAAAATTTAACAATGGATTTCCACGGAATGTGCCGAGATTTCTCACTGAACAGACCGAGTTTGAACTCTGCCTGTCTCATCGCTGCCTCGGTCTCCCCTTCCCGCTCGCTCCCTCCCGCTCCCTGGTAGACGGAGTCAGGCGCCTGTTCCCGCTGGTCCTGCCCGGCCTCCACTTTCTCCCCACCGCGCTCATCTACTACACACGGCATCTGTATTCTGGAGGATGAATTCTGCTGCTAGACAACCAGAAGACAACATTGCTGTGGTTGACGTAATTCTTATTAGTGATTGTAACTGCAGTGGTGCCGCAATCATGCCAGATGCATGCTCAGGGCATCTGTCCCTGGCTAGACAGATCTTTCCAGAAAGTGGGATGGGGTGGATTTTTGGTAGAAAATTAAGGGCCTCAGCACTCAACAGAAAGTATTTATAAATCACTGTATATCAACAGCCTGCTTTAGAATCATTTTATTAGAACACATTCAAGAAAGTGACATACGGAAAAAAGACAGCAGCAATTCTCAGTCATGCAAATGCCCGTTAAGGTTCTCCATTGGATTCAAATTCAAGTACAGACAGTCCTTTCCTGAGCCAGGTGCAATTCCAGAGAATGACACTTTGAATTGAGAGCGCATTTCCTTCTCAAAGTTCAGAACACTGAACAAGTCCCATCCTCACATTAAGACTGTGAGATACATGGAAGTGTAAACTTTCAGGATTTTGAGGAACCCTTTACCCAGCCCTCCCCCATAACCCAGCTGGGGAAAATAAGCCCAACTGCGGGACCTCTTAGAAATAAGGTTTAGTCTATTGAAAATAAAGCAGTGGGCCTTAAAAAAATTAGAAAACGAATATACATATATATATATACAATGGAATCACCTTTGCCTCTTGCCTTACAGTGGGGTTTCCAGGAAACCGTGTTAGGGGTTGGGGCTCTCTCTTAAGTGTCTCAGAAGCTGAAGGACTTTTTTTATTCTTTAACTTTTTATTATGAAAAATTGCAAACATATACAAAAGTGGAGAGAATGGTATAATGAACACCCACGAACCCATCATCTAGTCTCAACAACGATCAACATGTCACCAGAGTGTTTCATTTATTTCTTCTCCTACTTCCCACCCACCCCCTAACGGGATCTGAAAGCAAGGGAAGCCTAGGAGGGTGGTCTTCGAACCACAGACCTCAGGAGTGGGGGGAGGTTAGGAAGAAACTAGAAAATCTTGACATGACCTGGGCAGGCGGAAGCAGATAGAACACTTGTTGGGGAGTGCTTGCTGCCAATGCCTGGGATGGCTAGAGCTAACCCCCTCTTCTCTGTCACAACCACCCCTCCTTCCTCCTCCCTTCCTCATGATGTGGGGAGGCAGCCAGATTAGAATGATGGGATTTTCCAGATTGGGGGCTACTGACAATAGAAGCATTCAAGCTGGAGGAAGACTCCAGAGACGAGTATGTCCCTCTAATGAACCTGTCCACTGACACTGCAGACTAGGACAGCAAGGACCTGGGGTACCTGGTGCTCAGACTGGGATCTGGGGGAAGTATCTTGGGTCATGAGGCCTCTCACAGTTCCCTACTGTCCCACCATTTTAGACTTTGGAGAGAAGCTTGGCAACCTCGAATTGCACCCAGTAGAGAAGCAGGGAGCCCTGAGGGGTGAGCCCATGGCCCAGGTGGGTAGATTTTGCTTGGAACATGTTGCCCTCTGAGCAAAGGCTGCAGCCCACACCAGCCCTGCCAGAGCAGTCTCAAGAGAGGTGGGTGATGGGAGTCCAGGTGGGAGGTCTCAACGGCGGCACGGCTAACCAGGAGAGCTGCAGGGACAAGTCCCAGGCTGCGCGCTAAACGTAAGTGGAGAAAGGATCTCCAGGTCCCAGGTGCCACCGAGGAGCCAGGTTGCCATCCTGTTAAGAAAAGGGCCGGGGCTCTGTGATTTGCATATGACTTTGCAAAAATTTGCATGAGATCACGTAGCCCTTTATAGAAAACAGTTAAATCATCAGTGCAACCTACTGTATTTCTAGCAACCCTGGGCAGAGTGCAATGTGGCAAATACACAGTCGTTTTTAGCAGAGGTAATGGAGCAAGCAGTGCTCTGAATGTTCGAAGCCAGCAGCTCCAGGATCCAGATGAGGATCGCTGACTGGCCACTTGTGCTAACTTTGTTAGGGCTCAAATCCATGCATTGTTCCTCACATTAGTCCCCTGTAGGACAGTCCTGTTGTGGCTTCCCAGTGTCCAAGACATATAAGCAGGAGTAGGGCCAGGAATCATATGAATAGAGATGCACTAAATAGGAGGTTCTAGTAGCAGTGATCATTAGTGTTTATTACGCTTTGTTTTGTTTTGTTTTGTTTTCTGGGTTCAACCCTTTTAGGATCCCTATGCCCTACCAACAAGTCTTGCTATGACATTCAATTGGGGGAAAGAAACTTAGAAAAGTTTACTCATTTATGTAGGTTTTTAGCGGTAATAGACTTAAAATTCATTATTTCAAGTGTTTCTAGGACCCACGACCTGTGGTAATCTGTAACTTTCCCAAGGCATGAGGTTGGCTGGAGCTGCTGCAAGGCTGGCTGAGGGATCGGGCCACTGAGTGAGAGAGAAAGAAAGATGCGCCAGGATCCAGATCGAGCTTCCGCATCCCAGTGTGCTGCGCCACCTCTGCGGGGCCCTCTGGAATAACGAACCATTGTTCCTTTAAGAACAGTGGTCCCTCCAAGAGTCAACTTCTAGTGGAATTGGAGGAGTGACATATTAGAATCAGCAATGGCTCCCAGCCACGAGAAAAGTTCAGGATAAATTAGAGTCTGATCACACATTTGACTGTGGCTCAGCTTGTGATGTCAAAGGTTCCTCATACTTGCCAAGTACAAATGAGAAAAACAGTTTCAAACCGTCTTAGTAAGAACTCAGCAGGGCAAACACTGCTTGTTAAGGGAGAAAAAGCACTTCAGCATCAGGTTCAGATGGTGGTTACCCTGCGCTGTGAGGAAGACGGGTGCTTAGGACTCAGAATGGAGAAGAGATGCTGAAGGCAGCCGGGAGTGTACATAGGCGATTGTGGAGTAACTCACAGGGAAGGCAGTGGGACCACCGAGCTCACGGTCACCAGGGCACGGGGTCTGTCACAGGTGTTAGGTGGGGGTGGCATCAGCTGTCCAGATTAGCTAGCCCCCTACATTGTAATTCACTGTCATTTCCAGTTTAGTTTGTAGATGTGCTATAAAGTCTGTAGGGTTTATTTTTGTGGCAGAATTCAAGAGTTTTAGAAATACTGAGTTTGACATTCTTTATACAGTTGTTAAAATTCTGAAGGGGAGAACTGGTTTTAAAAATATTTTTATTGTCATTTTTATTAATACCTAATTTATGTCATTATTTTTCTTATCCTTATTATTAATAGCTAATGTTCACTGAGTGTTTAGCATGTGCCAAGCAAAGTGCTGAGTGTTTGCCATGCATCGTTCCACATAATCTGCAGCACACCTGAGGGGGAGTAATACCATTACCCCCATTTTGCAGACTGAAGCATGAGAGGCCCTGCCCAGGATCATACAACTGGCACGTGGAGGGGTGAGAGCGGTACTGAGGCTGGTTTGGTTCAGTGCTGTCCTTACCCACGTTCTATGCTTGCTGCCTCTTGTGAACGAGGCTCTACCTGCTAAGTGAGATGTTGGTATGCTTGTGGTTTCCAAATGCCTTGGAAAGCATCCTCATATATTTGAGGATCCATCTTATCCTCGAGGACCCAGCTAGAAGTGGTTTGGGTCACTTCATTATATATATATTCATTAGGTTTTGCATAAAAAAATGGTATCCCTCTTAAACCTCAAGTTGTGATTATCTCAATGCACCTGCAAATCTGTCCTGGATGGTTTGATACCTGAGACATCTAAGAAATAAGTGCATGTAGGCAAACAGAACATGTGTTCTCTAAAACCCTGAGAAAATAGACACTTTTACATGGGCAGCCATTATTTTACAAAGCCCAGCTGGTACCCGGAGGAGAAACTAGCACCAATGCACAGATAAATGACAGTCATTCGCAATCTCACTGGGATTATCCCTTAAAAAATTTGGCCTAGGGAAAGGACTAGTGGGAAAAGTTTAAGTGGAAGTATGAAAAAGAGAAGGTCAATACATTTTTTGGAAACACTAATGATTTCTATTATTTAGGAAACAGCTCTCAGCTTGGAATTCACACGTACTGTTCATACCCAATCACCCTACATCTCTGGCATTCTGACTCAGCAGGCCAAGGCAGGGTTTGGGATTAGCTTCTGGAAATATTTCCCGGTAATTCTAATTTCCCTGGTTTGCAATCCTTAGCACAGAGGCCTTTTCTGTGTCCCAGCCATTCTATCCCTGGGAAAGCTAAGTTTTGCAGAGTTTCAACTGCATTTCCACATCTGCCAGCACACTCTGTTCCAAAGCCCTTGGCTTTGGTGTTTTCCATGAAGAGCAAGAATCAGTGAGACCCACTTTGATAGGACAGTGGCTTTTATTAACCAGCCCTCCCAGCATTCTTTTTTTGGAGGTGGAAGGGCCTATGCTGAGATTTCCCCCATCCCCCATATTCAGGCACAGACCCCTTCATATAACTACTTTACATATTTATTTAACATACCATAGGTCCCATTCTAATACTAGACACTCATAATATGACTTTTTTGAGCTACAGAGAGATGGTCTGCCATCCCTGGGTGCACAAGAGATATCATTGGACATCCAGTGAAATAAAAAAAGCCACCAATGGGGAACATATTTATTATATTATAGATTTATACTTTTTCTTGCTCCACAAGGAGTTTGAGGCAACTATTCTGCAATACATTTTTAAATGCGTCTTCAGTTGATTATATGTTCTGGATATTTCTGTCTGATGGATTAGGAAATCACTGAGGCAGGGATATGCCTAGATTACTACTCTGATGGCTAAGACATAGTAAGTGGCCTCCTCTACACTCCTGGCTCATGCCTTGCTCTGCTAGGCCCAGAAAGCAGTGATTGACTAGTAGATGCAACAACACATGGAACATGGAACGTTCTCAGTATTTTAATCCAGCCATGTTTCATTCGGTGGATTAGGAAGGGGAAAATGACAAGACTTCCACCATCTGGGCCAAAATGTTACTTTGTGTGTTTTTGCCCGAATCATTCCATTGTTTTCTTTGGTGGGCTTGGCCAGCGGAAAGCAGTGTGCATAGTGGACACCAAGGAAAGACCTGGGTTCAAATCGCAGCTCTGCCACTTTCTGGTTGTGTGACCCCGGGCAAGTTGTTCAACCTCTCTGAGTGACATTTTTGCAAAATGAGGATAATGATACTTACCTTGAAGAACTGTTGTGAGGATCAAATGAGAGACTGTACGTGAAAAGCCAGGCTCACACAGGAGTGCAGTAAGAAAGATAGAAGGCAGTTGTTACTGTCAGTCGGTTATGCCACAGGCAGTTTCCTTGCAGGCAGCCTTTGCGCTTTCCTCGGCCTGCCAGGTATAGCCAGGACTTCCGAGGGAAAGGACTGCATCTCTCCCATTAGATGGGTGGAGGGCAGTGTCCTCGGTGGGGACTTATGTTCCTCCACCTTGAATTTCAAACTAGAGGCCAGACTGGAAATTTTCCTTGATGTGGCCATCAGAATTAAAAACTGAGATACAGAATAGTAAAAATATTAAATTCTGCATATGGAGAAGACTATTTGCTCTTTGATGCTTCCTACTCTGCCTGAAGGACCTCCTTTTGGCTTCTAAATGTGTGTTTGCTGCTTGTGCTGACCCCAGGGCTCCCCATTCTGAATTCTGTAGGGAGGTTCTTGGCTGGGCAGCTTAGTGATGAGCAGGAAGGCCTGGCAGGGTACAAAGTTACCTCTGCTGTGCTCCCCACCCCCAGCACTACCCAGAGAACAGAAATCAGCCACGGCAAGGAAGAGGCAGAGTCCATCTCCCTACTTTTCCCCTTTCCATTTCTCCCTCTGTTCAGGGACCCCCCCCCCCCCCCGAGAGAACTACGAACCTAGGCAGTGTGGGAGAGACATCCTTGAAAATACTTGTTTCATGATGTACAATTTGTTTTGTTTCAAGTTCAGAAAGATTAGAAACTGCCTCTTTATCAAGAATTCTTACCAGAAAACATTCCCTCTGCCCTTAGATGAGAGGAGGGGAGGGGAGGGGAGGGGAGGGGAGGGGGATGTGGGAGGTGGGAGAGAGACGGGCCTTGACCTAATGATGCGCCTCCTATTGGAAGCCTTGCTGCCCATGCAGGGCTCACCCGTTTTCTAATGAAAGCTCTCTGTGCCCTCCTAACCTGGGTTCCAGGGTCCCCACACTGAGTCACTCTGGAAATCCCTCCCTCTGCAACCACAGGACATTCAAACCAAACTTGAAACAGCTCTGCTTTCTCTCTCTCCCACTGCACATCTCTTCATGAAATCTCTCATGAACTTGAAAATATACTTCAAGCTTTTCCTCATCTCCTCTCACCCTCAATCCTCCACCCACCAAACTTTCCTTCTCATTCCTTTCACTGACCAAGGCTCCTGATCTTCACAAAGTTGCCAGTTCCTCAGCTCACCAGCCTTGGCCCAACCTGCATGTCAGGCCCAATTCACTCTCTGATCACTTTGTCTCATCCTGAGATACTGAGAAGTTGATCACCCAGTCCCCTACTAGGCACCTGCTTGTCCCCTTGTCCTGGGATCACACACAGGGTGGACCTCAGCAACCATCTAATAATCACGTCCCTTCCTATCCTTTAAAAATAACATCTACTTGGGGTTTTTTTGTTAATAAAGGCAATTTTCTTATCTGAGAGAATTTGGAAAAAGCCACCATCCGGAAATAACCACTATGTGTATTTTGGTGTATTTCCTTTATATATACATACATGCATTCACATATGTATATACATGTATATGTATACATGGTGGTGCAAAAGTAGGTTTACAGTTGTTCATATGGAAAACAATCTAATAATAAATAATAATACAAGAATAAACCCTGTGTTTTGTGTGCTCACAACTGTAAACCTACTTTTGCCCCCCTGTATACGCATATATAAGCACAAATACACACACATATATATACACACACATTTCTTTTCTATGTTTAACAGAATATTAGTTAATATTTAGAGGGACAAGGAAGACCCCAAGCAGATGGGAAAGAAAAGGAACTGCAGGCTGCGGCTCAGGTAGCCCTTCACCTGCGCCAGGCACAGCCATGAACTTGTGGCGCGCATGACTTCTTGGTTTATGATGTCATGGGCCTGACGGCCAGGGAAAAAATCCAAGATATCCCTGCCTCTCAGACCACGTGGATGACTTAGAGCGTATATGGGAAACACATCTAGAGACATATACAAATTCATAAATACACACAAACAGAAGGTATACACACAACACATTTCATTCAAACAAGTATTTTCTGAGTACTTTCTGTGCATGCCTAACTCCATCTCAGTGCACTGCAGACAATACACAGTATCCCTCGTGAGCCTTATCTTCATGGAGCCTTATCTTGGGATTCAGCTGCTGAGACAAAAACTAAGCCATGGACGCTAATAAACTGCAAGGAGATGCTGTCTCACAAAGTGCTGAGGGAAGGGCCTCAAGAAGTCATTCTAATACCGAAGACGCGCTCCAACAACACTCTTCCTGAGGTCAGAAACGTGGCTATCAGGACAGAGACATCATTCGGGGACACATACTGCACAGTGATGCAGTATGGGTTGGTAGACAAAGGCAATTATAATAGGAAACATCATTATATTTTAGTAAAGATAACCACACATGTCTACCAGAGAACTCATGTCAGAGGACAGGTCTGCAGACGGCAAAGGACCCAGGGGAGGGACAGCACCAAGGGGGAGAGGTCTGGGTATAGGGAGGCTCTGGGTCTCAGAGCTGTTACTGTGGTTTGGGAGACTTGCTTCCCCTCTCAAAGCCCCCAGGGACAGACTTTATATAGTATGTGGAAACCTAACGCCAGGCTGAGGAATGTGCGGGCACGGTGAGACCCACCGCAACCATTTCAGAAAAGGGACTGAGGAGGAAGGAAAACCAAGGCGGCTCAGAGGCCGAGCTGAGGATGCGGGTCCGAGAAAAGGGGCAGGTCTGGGAGGCAGAGGGTGAGGTCAGCTTCAGTTCTGCTGAGGAGAGTGCAGGGCGCCATCCTAGTGCAGTAATGCCATAGACCGGGGGGGGGGGGGGGGGGGGGGGGGGGGAATGTCGCCCTGCGGGCCTCATAGGGCCTGAGAAATCATGTGGTCTGGCTCTGCCACGGCAACCATAGGCAGGACTCAAAATTCAATAAATCTAGGAGCTTTAGTCATAGCTAATTTTTAAGTTGATAGTTTTATATGGCCCTCAAATAATGTGATAAATATCCAAATGGCCCTTGGCAGAAAAAAGGTTCTCCACCCCTTCAGACAGCTGGAAATGCGGTACTAATACCAGGGGGAGAGGTAAGAGTTAGAAACACAGATCTTCCAGCTCACTGTGTAAGAGTGTAATTTTATGCTGAGCAACGTGGCAAATACAAAGTAAAATATATAACGTATGCCCTGGAAGTTAAAAAATAATAGTTGACCCTTGAATGACACTGGTTTGAACTATGCAGGCCACATATACATAAATTTTAAAAAATAAATACAGTGCTGTAAATGTATTTTCTCTTCCTTATGATTTTCTTAATAACATTTTCTTTTCTCTGGCATACTTTAGTGTAAGAATACAGTATATAACATACAAAATATACGTTAATCAACTATTTACATTATTGGTAAGGATTCCAGCCAACAGTAGGCTATTAGTAGTTACGTAGTTAAGTAAAGTTATACACGGATTTTCGATTGTGCAAGGAGTCAGCAACACAACCCTCTTGTTGTTCATGGGTCAAAGGTATTTGATTTGAGGGGGAGCAATATTGGTAGCTCAGAGGTGGTGGCAGGAGGTGATGTGGAGAAACAGTGAGCATCTCAATGAAGGAGACGTGAGTCAGGCTGGCAGTGGAGGGTGGGCCTGGTTCGATTAGGCAGAGCCGGTGGGCATTACAGCAGATGGAAGCAGCCGGAGCAAAGCATGACGTGGGTGGGAGCATTCAGTTCCCAGTGGCTACTATGTGCCAGATGCTGACATAGACAGGAAAGACATAGCATCACCAAGACACAGGAGAAAGACATACAGGCCAATGATGTGTGTAAGTGCAATTAGGTTGAAACATAAGTTGCCAATATTCAACCATTTTGGATACGCAAAAGTGGCAGTTTCATATGATTTATTCTAATGTAGGTGCATTACAGTGTGTATAACAGATGAGGGTCTCTTAAGGATCATGTGGAGGAGGGAAAACCATAGGAATGTGTTTGGAAATGGGCCCGTACTTTATCCTAAGTAAATGTGTTATTGAAGGCTTTTAACAAACAAGTGAGATGCTGAAAGAAATGTTTTAGGAAGATGAATCTGGTGTCAGTAGAAAAGATAAAATGCAGGGGCAAAACCCCAGAAAGCCGGGAGGTGATTTAGGAGGCGGCTGAAAGGATTTAAACAAAGGGTGCTCAAGGCCGCCTGCGGCGGTGAGGCAGAGTTCTGAGTCATCCTCGGAACTGGGCCACAGACCCGCTGTCTGGGAGCAGGTCAAACGTGAATCCACAGATAAAACCTGCATATCTGGGAGCATCATGCTGGTCTGCCCCCAAAAGGGAAGTCGAACCATGTTACTGATTTGAGAGAAAAAGGAAATAATTTTCTGATGCGCACCCAGGTGACCAATTACAATGACTGCACCCAGCAGTGACAGTGCTCACGACGTCGCCAGGTGGTCTCATATGTGCTTGTTGGTTTCCTGGGTCCTCAGTAGAACTTAGCGTTCATAAGGGTAGGAACTGGCCTGTTCTGTTTCCCTGCTGCATCTCCATCCTGGAACAGGGCCTGGCAAATGAGCGCTCAAAACATGTGGTGAGCGAATGAGTAAAGAAGAAACTGCCACCAGAAGTGAAGCCACTTCAGGGATATGCCCTTGAGTTTTGTCACGGACATCAGAATTGAAGCAACATGTTGCTGAAGGGCGGTGAGGAACTGAGGGAACAAGAGCCAGGGGTAGAAGCTCAAATGCAGACCTCGCTGGGGACATGAAGTAGCAGATGTGTCAGACGGCAGAGGGAGAGGGGTTGTTTGACAATAGGAGGAGAGGCAGAATTGATACTGGAAGTGGGGAGAAAGGATGAGATTCAGAGGACTGTGGATAGGTTAACCTCAGACTCTGAGTTTAGAGAAGGAATGAGACAATAAAAGGACAGTGATTCATCCAGGTGGAGATAAAAGTGATTCTGTAACCACCATGCTAAATAAAAACCCCAACCCCCTCAACCCTCAATGTTTCTTAGGTGCTAATCAGTAAAATCCTTTAAACGATCTCCGAAGCTGCCGGGACAAATCCACCCACTTAGTAAAGTCCAATGCTGAAACTTCTCCAAACTCATCAAACTAGAAAGTTGATTTTCTTAATTATACTCAGTCTCAGTGTCTAGGTCTCTCTCTCACCCATAACGCTCTGTGTTTATTTGTTCCTCATTTATTCATTTAACAAACATTTACTGAGAACCTCCTCTGGATCAGTACCTGGATTCGGTGATGTGGTGGGGGTATGAGACAGGCATCTCTGCCCTCATGGACCTAAAGTCTGGCGCAGGAGGCAGTCCCATGCTTACACTGACGGTCCCAGGTACGAAGAAGTAACAGCAGAGTGTTGTGAGAGCTATGACTTTGGGAGGAGACTTTGCCGGAGTGACAGGAAAGGTTGAGATCAGCAGGCAAAAGTGGTAGACTGGGGCATGGAAGGAGAGAGAATTTCCAGGCAGAGGAAACCAAGTCTCTTTGCCAAGGCCTTGGGCCGGGAAGAGACCTGACACATTTGGGCAAGGCCAGGGAGGTCGCCAGGCAGGAAACAATAGGAAGAGCGGCCTCGGTGAGGCTGGAGGAGCGGACCAAGGTCATGAAACCCTCACCTACCGTGCTGAGGATTTGGGTGTTCATCCTAAGAGCAAAGGGTTGCTACTGAAGGGCTTGACGCCAAGAGTGATGGGGAGAGCCTACATTTTACAAAGATCACACTGGCTGCAGTGATGGAGAGAGGAGAGGAAGGTAAGAAGGGCTGTCTGGGGACCAGTTAGGAAGCTTCTTTCACAGGTCACATGTAATAGGACAGTGGCTGAGTACAGTGGATTACGCAGGTGCTCAATCAATGCCAGGGGAGTGCGGCATCAGTCTGTGGAGTCAACCTCTATCTTTCTGGGTCTTGGAGCCGTTTGTCAGATAGTGGAGTGCCAATTCCAATGTATTTATCATCTTTTTCCCCCAACACATTTCATTACTTTAGCTGTATTACCTGGCACATCATTATAGAGTAAAATACAACAGATATATGCATTTCAAAAAGTCAACTAGTTATTCTTTCATTAGAAGAGAGTTGTACTTAGGGACTGACAGAAGCCTGCATTACACATAAAGTCTCCATGTTGGTACATTATGCTGTGGAGAAATAAATGGTGAATTATGTTTTAAAATACTAAATATAAGAAATGTCTCATAATCACATCCTCATATGTCAAAGGAACCTCTGACTTACAAATGTATTGCCTCTAAAATGTCAAATTAGATGTTTATCAAGACAAGCTAAAGGAAGTAAAAAGCCTAGCCACATAGACCAGATATTTACAACATGTATAACCAACAAAGGACTAATATCTAGAATATATGAAGAACTCCTAAAAATGCATAAGAAAAAAACAGACAGCTCACTAGATTCAGGGGCAAAAGGCTTGAACAGGGACATTGTAAAAGAGAAAATCCTAAGGCCCAATAAGGATACGGAAGTTGTCCAACCTCATTAGTAATTAGGGAAATGCAAGTTAAAACCATAAGCAGGTTTACCACATACTCACCAGACCTGCAAAAATTTGATGTCAGATAGTTTCAAGTAGAAGCAAGGATAGTTTCAAGGATATGTAGCAAGAGAAAATTTCACATGTATTAGTAAGAGTGTAAATTTGGTACCAGCATCTAAAAAAGTGGTTTACATCATCTAGTAAAGTTGAAGATATATATAAAAATACCCTATTAGCTAGCCATTTTTTTCACCAGGCAATTTCACTCCTAACTTTATACCCAAGAGAAACTCAAGTATAAGCACACAAAGATATATATCCAAGAATATCCATAGCAGCACTGTTCACAATAGTCCCAAACAACCTGTGTACAGAGTGGATAAATCAATTGAGACATACAGAATGGAATACTATACAGCAATGAAAATGAATAGCTCTACACATCAGCATGGATGAATTCCATAAATATAAGTGTTAGGTGACAGAAACAAGAGACACACGCAAAAACACACAGTATGATTCTAGTCATATGAAATTTAAAAACAGCTACAGTGAAATTATGTTGTTTTAGGAACACATACATAGGAGGTAAAATTATAAAGTAAGGACATTATTATTACAAATGTCAGGAGAATAGTTGCCTCTGGGGGAGAAGGACCAGGTTGTGACCAGGTTGAGGGGCACACAGAGGCTTCTAGGAAGCTGGCAATGTCCTGCTTTCATGAGCTGCATGGTTATTACACATATGCTCACTTTGTAATTATCCATTCACTTGTTTAGTAGTTTTTATGCATTTTCAACATATATATTTTACATTAAAAATTTTAAACTTTAATGTAAACCAGATGTTTATAATCAGGAATGTATTTTATTCATGGGAATAAGAGTATAAATAACAGTTAGTCAACCAGACAAGCCTATAACTCTCAGTAGGCAATAGTATAGATTAAATATTGTACATTTCGATAAAAACAATAGAAAATAACGTAGTTGCAATATTATCAGTTAAACAAAACATACAAGAGCAATATGAATAATGATTATTTTTAAAGAATCTGATATCAGATTGGAAAAGATAAAAAATATTAATGACACACTAGTGTGCAAGACTGTGGGGAAAGAGACACATATACACAGCTGGGGGGAGTATAAATTGCTCTAACATGTAGAGGGTGATTTGACAATGTCTATTAAAATGTAAATGCATATCCCTTTGATGCAGTAATTCTACTTCTAGGAAGTTATTCTATCAATATACTCACAACTCACAAGTGTGAGAAACTATGCCTGTACAAGGATTATTGTCTTGTCTGTAATGGTAGAAGACTGGAAACATCCCATATGCCCATCAATAGAGAACTAGTAACATAAATTATGGTACCATAAGTAATGGAATATTAGGTAGCCACAAAAAAGAGTGAAGCAGCCCTACATATCCTGTTATGAAATTACCCAGACTTGTTACAAGGCAAAAAATTGTAAAACAGTATTTATTGTATGCTACTACTTGTTTTAAGCATGAGATGGTTATGAGTTTTTGGTAAAGATTCTAAGCGAACTTTTGAATAGTTCTTGTCAGAGCTAATAGTCCATCAAAGAAAAGTAAAATTCTACATCAAAACAAAATACTGCTTTTGATACAGATGTATCAGCAGCACTGCTCTTTTATATACTGTCCCTGATTATAATACTTATTTTGGTATCAAAACTGATACGAAGGGAGAGAAACAGAAAGGCAGATGAACTTCAAGTCTAAGTTCAAATTTCACTTCTGGCGTAATAGTCTTCCCTGGTTCCCAGGCTAAATTTGTGTTCAAAGGTGGGTATACTTCTGTTATAAAAAATAGCATTTTGTGTGGTAAGTATGTGTCCCATCTAACACATTCATCTCTGTAATTTTCTGGATGCCCCACACAGCAACTGGCATATAAAGGCAGCGCTGAGTACAACTGTTTCCTTTCATAAATACATGTAACATGCGTATAGTCACTGTACGTGGTATCAGGTATGAGACACTTAGAGTAATGAGTCAGAGGACTATGGCACGAAGGCAGAGATTGTTCTCATATATCCTGAGTCTCCATGGTATCTGGTCATCAGTGGACACTCAATAAAATTCTGTTGAGTAACAAAATGAATTCAGCGTACCGGTGTACTTGAAATGATTTTCTATTCTGCCTCTGACATTTCATTCTTCCCTGTTAACAGATTTTCCTGCTTGGTCATGTGTTAATGGTAGAGCCTACTTGTTTGCCCTGTAAATAACACAACCGACGTAGTTGTTTGGACTTTATATGCCTCTGTTAGAGGTCTTATCTTAAATCTAAATGTTAGAGAACATACCCTAAAAATTTTTTCTTTGGGGATTTTTTTGAGAAATTTATCATGAATGCAATAAAGGCTCTTGATAGCCCGTTACGAATCGTGACCATTCTTGTTTTGGGAGGCTGTGAGGTGGCATGGGTTGGGAGCTAAGATAGCAGAGTCTGCATTACAGATTTCAGATTCCACAGGTTGAAGCACCTTCCTTTAACAAAATCACTCCCCACTCCTCAATCCTTTAAAAAAATTAGAATCATTTTCCTTTTTTTAGGAACAATTTTTCTCTGCCATTCCTGTTTTATGAGGTAGAAGAAATTTAATAATATTTGGGGTTATGTCACTACTTCCTGATCTTTTCTCCTTGTGTACCTAACATGAATGTAACCTTCCTGAATCAGGAATCTGCTAAATGAAACTACAGCAAAATGATGACAGTGGGGGTGGGGGGTGGGGAATCTAGCATCCTGGTTTGAAATGGTTATGAATCAGGGAATTTAAAATGTGGGGACTACCTTCAGAACTCCCAAATGCTCTTTTGGAAAGAACTGCTGAGTTCCTTTAAAATAAAAGCTGCAGTGGTGTCAGTCACACGGAGGTAAAGGTGAAAAAAAAATGAAGCAAGTTCTAGTGCATTCCAAATGCCTTAAAACTGAGCATGTCTGGGCTGACATCAGCACAAGAGAGAGTGATCTAGGCGGCCACCAAGGTTGCTTTTGCCTGCTATGTTCACTGCCATCTCTCTATGTCTAGAATAGTGCCCATCATATGGTAGGAACTCAATAAATGGTTGATGAATTAATGAGATAAAAAGATAGCATACATCTTACTCAGTATTATGCTAAGGGAAATGAGCCAGTCAGAGAAAGACAAGTACCGCATGATCTCACTTACATGCGGAATATAATGAACAAAATAAACTGATGAACAAAACAGATTCAGAGACATGGAAACATGGAACAGGCTGATGAATCTCAGAGGGAAGGGGGGAGGCAGTGGAGACAGGAAGAGATTAACCAAAGAACTTATATGCATAACCAAAGAACTTATATGCATATGGACACACACAATAGTGCGGTAAAGGGGGGTGAGGAGAGGCGGGAGTAGGGTGGAGGGAGTCAATGGGGGGAAAAAGGGAACATCAGTAATACTCTCAACAATAAAGATAAATTTAGAAAAAAGAAAAAAAAGATAGCACACATTAAGATCCCAAGGAAAAGAAGAGATAATGAATTTTTAATATACTCTAGCACCCACTAAGCCAGTCTGTTGTCTACGTATAAGTGAGAAACAGCAAACAGTAAGCCAAACTTTGTCAATCCCATTCCTGCAGCTGAAAGGACACCAGCTAGTAGGAGACAGGAGACGGACACAGTAAAATACAGAGCCTGTTTTTTTTTTCTTTTCTCCCATACATCATGAAGTTCAGAGAGGAGCGTACGCCCTTGCAGTTGGTACAGGCAGAGAGCAATGTATACGGGAGCCTCCGCCAAGCCGTCCACAGCCAGCTGGCCGGGCCGTGCAGGCGGGAGGAAGCTCTCCTGCACCGCTGGTCAGTGTAACGTCTCTCAGCAGGAGCAGTTTCAAACAGAATCAACTAGGGCATGAAAACATGATAGTACACGAACATTCTGAACTTGGGAGATTTCACTTTAAGCCCTGACATACGAGGAGCTGAAAACTGACTATAGCTCAGACACAACCAGGGTCAGGCCACGTGGGACCTGGTTGGAGAAGAACACTAGGCTGAGTGGTGCTGGCAGCGGTTGAACTGGGCAGTGACCCCTGTCCTGGGTCTGGTCTGCACAGTTCTTCACCTTCTAACGGTTGTCTCACTACAGAAAGAGCTAGCAGGGCACCCTTGAGGGCATCGCTATTTAGCAGCCCTGGGAAAGGCCCGAGTTGAAGTCACATCCTCACTGGCCACCAAAGGTGATGTTCAACTTGCTTCTTTTGACAGGCCCCTGCTTTCTGGCAATAGGATCACATCGTCTCACTCCAATGACACGGATTCTTAGATCCACCCATCCCCACCATCCGTCTATGGCAGTAGCCTGGTAGTGGCCAGCAGGGGGGCAGCAGCCACCAGCAGGGAGGGAGTGATGCTAAGCTGCCTGGCAGGTAAAACCCAAGCAAGTGTTTTCTTTCTTTTCTCTTTCTTTCTTTCTTTTCTTTCTTTCTTTCTTTCTTTCTTTCTTTCTTTCTTTCTTTCTTTCTTTCTTTCTTTCTTTCTTTCTTTCTTTCTTTCTTTCTTTCTTTTTCTTTCTCTCTCTCTCTCTCTCTCTCTCTCTCTTTCTTTCTCCTTCCTTCCTTCCTTCCTTCCTTCCTTCCTTCCTTCCTTCCTTCCTTCCTTCCTTCCTTCCTTCCTTCCTTCCTTCCTTCCTTCCTTCCTTCCTTCCTTCCTCCCCTCCCCTCCCCTCCCCTCCCCTCCCCTCCCCTCCCCTCCCCTCCCCTCCCCTCCCCTCCCCTCCCCTCCCCTCCCCTCCCCTCCCCTCCCCTTTTCTTTCTCTTTCTTTCTTTCTTTCTTTCTTTCTTTCTTTCTTTCTTTCTTTCTTTCTTTCTTTCTTTCTTTCTTTCTTTCTTTCTTTCTTTCTTTCTTTCTTTCTTTCTTTCTAATATATCTTTAATGATTTCAGAGAGAGGAAGGGAGGAGAGAGAGAGAAAGAAACATCAATGATGAGAGAGTCATTGATCGGCTGCCTCCTGCACGCCCCCCCCCTCAGGGATCGAGCCTGCAACCCAGGCATATGCCCTGACTGGGAATCGAACCGTCATCTCCTGGGTCCTAGGTCCATGCTCACCCGCTGAGCCACGCTGGCCAAGCTGAGCAAGCATTTTCAATCTGAGCCCAGATCAAGGAGTAGGGAAATATTTGGCCACCAGTCTATCCCACAGGTATCCCCCAAGAATCCCAGGTGATGGCCACACGCAACGTATGTCATATTTTATAGCACAGCCTGGACATGTTCTCCTGAAGCAGAACTACCACTTCTAAGCCACCCGAACCTGCTCCATTTCTAGTCTCTCTGTTTTGGTTCCAGACATTCACTTCTAGAAATATTTCTGCATGAAGTTTCTAAAAAGAGTTAATTTTCATACAAAACCACCGGTTGTTAATCTCCAGATACCATACCCCTGGTGTCATGTCCAGTCACCCAGGAGCACAACCTTTTAAGAACAGTATTTCCCACAGCCTGTTCCCCTACAATTAGCATTAATAAGGGATTCACTCATTCTGTCCAACACTAAGAGAACTTCTCTTTAACTCACACACAAGGAAAAATGGGTAAGTGATGTGCCAAGAGGTTTGTGCAGAACACTCTAGTACAATCCGTGCCCCGAGGGCTGCCGCTTCTCTCTGCCTACATCCTCTGAGCCCTGCTCTGCCCTCCCTGCTCCATCCCTGCCGTCTCCCCTTCTCATGGCCCCTTCTACCCCGCAGAATGCATCCCGCCCAACGTGTCCTACTCACTTGGGTCTTGTTTGCCTTGGACTGTCGCCAGCTAATCCACTTTGACATCTTGGTCCCCCCTGAGATTTGTATTCTCCTTCCACCAAAAATTTAAAAAATAGAATTAAAGTCTATGCTGGGCGGTGGCAGGGCTGAGCGGGTTCCGGAGACTCACTGCTCCAGGCAGCTCGGAGGCAGGGAGCAGCATTGCCACATGTCAGTGCTCACTGCCAAGAGCTCAGAGCCCAGCCGGGAATTTGCCTTGAAGACTGTCTGGGGCAGAATCACACCCCCACCAAGGCCACTATATGAGTCACAAGTACTTGGTATGAAAGAGTCTGTGATAGGCATTAATACTTGAGAAATTATCTTTCATATGTGCCAGCCTTAGAGGCACTAGACTGGGCTATAGAACTACTTTGCTATTTACTTTGGGTCACTATGATTCACCGGTGGCAGGACAGGGTGGTGTGGAGGCAGTCGGAGAAGAGGGTCACAAAAGTGTTCACTTTTTGCTACAAGGATCTGGAATCTGAACTCTCAGGGTTACCTCAAAAGTACTATGCTTATAATCCAATTTAACAGGCAGGAAATTGACTTGGGTTTGATCTTAGGTCTGCCATTAACTGGCTTTGTGACTCTAAGCTAGTCACTTTGTTTCTTTTAAACAGGACGAAGGCAGAGGGCTAGATGATTTTTCAGTTTCTTTTCTTCCCAAAGCTTCTGTTTCCACATTCCAAACTCACCTGAGTCAAATCTGGCCTCTCTGGCCACCCAGCAGCTATCACACATAGATTTCATCTACTGGCGAACCACCTGCAGTTTCCTTATTTCTGTAACAGATACTTGTGCAAAGCTGCCACCAGAGACAGAGATTCTGTGCAAAAGCAATGCACACACCCATGCAGTGCTCTGAGCATCGTGAGCCTGAGGGCACTGAGGTTTTCCTCCCGCTGCCTGTGTGCAGCAAACTACTCACTGGCTGCTTTACTTTATGAAACTTAATTGCTTTTTCAGATGATTGGTAACTTTAAAGGTACGACTTTCAAGGGAGGTATTCAAGCTATGGAGTATAAATCAAAATATTAAGTAATGTGGTCATGGGAGATTGTGCCCTGTCTTTCACACCCTTTGTTGGTGGGCAACTTCTGGAAGCCGGTCCTTTGAGCAACCTTGACCTCAACTCCTCACACTTTATCATTTTGTTCTGAGAAGCCAGCACATTTACTGTGCTGTGTCGCTCAGGAGAGGATGAGGCTGTGCTTCTGGGGAGGTAACAGAACAGCCACAGATAGGAGCCTCTGGTGTCCCAAGAACCAGGGATCCTGTGTGTTTTCTTGCCCACTGCTGCCATCTCTCACTCCTCCAGCCGCTGCCACCACAGATCAAAGTAACAAAGGAACTACACTAGGAAAAAAAGCTATTTTCAAACCTAGTCCTGGACTTGTTCAGAAAACTGAAAAAATAAAATAAAAAATCAAAATTTTGGCTTAATACTTTAAAGTGAAGATGGCGTTATTTCCTACTTGTGACTACCAGAATCAGAAATCACTGAGAAAAATCAGAATGCCTCTAAGATTCGTATAGCAATTCTGGCCCACTGTACAGTCAGGCATGGGGTGCGACTGAGACTCAAGATTATGAGCTTATGAAGTCCAAGTTTAGATTTTAGATATATCTACTCCAAGCCTTGGTAATAGGAAGCACAACTGTATACTCTTTTCAGGTATTTATTTAAGAGTTAGAAAGTGTTTTGTTACGAGGTGGGAGGCAGCATAGATCCCTACTTATAAAGAAATAGTTTATTGGCCCTCAGGCCCCACTGAGACAAAGGAAAGGAAGGAAGTGCTGAGGAAAGTCTCTCCCAGACCCATCACATTTTCTTCAGCTTTTAATATAGTGCATTGAATGGGCTGGATCCCCAGTGGGTGGGTCACCTCCTCAGGCACCCCAGCTAAGGGTAACACACTGTCACAATTACAGTCTGGAGAACCAACCTTCATTGGACCATCTTGATGGTTTTTAAAATTTGTCAAGTGAAAACTATTACCTAGTGTAATAGCTTTTTATTAGCCCCAACACTGCTGAGTCTCCACATTTCCAAATGTTTGGTTTTCTTGTCAGTGGCAAAACCCAGTGATCTGTGGGCCCTTAAAACTCCAGGGAGCACGTTGTCAATGCTCTTGCATGGGAGTGCCCTGCAGTCACCTGGACAGTGACCTACCTCCAGTCTCCTCTGCTTCTGACCCTTTTTCATACAGAATCCCAGGACTCAGAAATCATTGCCCTCACAGTTCAGATGAGGAGACTGAGGCACCAAATGATTACATGATCCACTCAAGGTAAACAAGCGAGGATTGAATCCATGCCTGATTTCAAAACCCATCCCCTTCCTACCACATTCCCCTTTCCTTCCTATGGTAGAAACCTTGCATCCCACTGGATCCCCTTTCCCACCAGGGCACCCATGCCCCAGCTCTTGTGTATGGTGCTTACTAACAGTTGACAGCTGACACAAAAGGCTGGCCCCCTGGTCTCAAGGTGGAGCAAACGCTGGGTGTACTTCATGCTCCAGAGCTCTGGGAGGGATCAGACGGAACAAGACTCTCACTGAAACCACATGTGTGTTTGCCTTCTCTCCTTTCCCACTGGACCGTTTCCCTGCTCCTTTGCCTGAGAGACCCCCCAACCGCCATAAATTACATGCACAGGAACCTCAGTCTCAGACTCTGCTTCCAGGCAATGGGACCCAAGATGCTCTCCTTCCTCCCTTCCCGCACTCTCCCAAGTACCAAATACCCCTATCCTATCCCCAGCATTGTTCTCTGGGGGCTTCCCCCACCCCAATTTATAAGCCCATTTTAATGAAGAGATTCCTTTCCCCCGAGTCATCTGTTCCCCTATCAGCACTAATCTCTACAGGAAAAATAATTTCTTACATCCAATTAAAGTTCTTCCAATTGCAGCATTAGCCCACTTTTTCTTAGAAGAAAAACTGAGTAACCTTTTATCTCTGATGTCATGAGCAGAAGACTAGGGGTGTCATCCTTTCTCTTTCTGGTTGTTTACCTTTCCTCCCTACAAGAAAGGAATCTAGGGGACGGCTTGGCTTTGTTGTATTCATTGCTGTACTCCCAGCAGGGAGAGCTGCACCTGCTATGGAGTAAGCAGGACCTCGGCACAGTGCATGAATAAAGAGAGCTGGAATAGGCCAACACAGGGGCAGGGCCCTTGCCAATGTGCCACTGCAGGGGCCAGGTCCTCCTCCGTGCACCAGTGCAGGGGTTGGATCCTCCTCAGTGCACCAGTGCAGGGGTTAGATCCTCCTCAGTGGACCAGTGCAGGGGCCAGGTCCTCCTCCGTACACCAGTGCAGGGGTTAAGCCCTCCTCAGTGCACCAATGCAGGGTTGTGCCCTCACCAATGCACAAGAGCAGGGGCAGGGCCCTCACCAATGTGCCAGTGCAGAGGCTAGAACCTCTTTGACTATAGCCCTTGCACCCAGTGGCCTGCTATGTGCTCCCAGAGTGCAGGTTTCAGGATCACCAGGTTCTGATAAACCAGGTGGGGCTCTATGGAAATCTATTCCCAGAAGGCTCCTGCAGCCAGGCTGCCTCACCCCTAGTTAGACACATGATGTTACTGCAGTGAGTAACACTCTAGGAATCTGTGACTTTCCCCTTAGTTGAGCCCTCACCATCTCTAAACACAGCCTTCCCTCCCATCAGTAAAACAAAATTTCGGTCATGACCCACTATATTAATTTGACAGTCTAGAGTTTTAAAACAATCACTGAGTTAGATCTTGAAATCACCAGGTTCTTCAGACATTTCCCCGTCCCCCTTAGCTCACTGCCATTATCAGCCCATCTTGCATCTTAGCTCACAGCTTGTTGTTGAAGTTCCTCATTCAAATCATAATCGTGTTCCAGCAGTGCTTCCTCTCTTACAATTTTTGCAGAGACTTGCACCTTTAGGTCATGCTCATGTTAATTTCCCTGTCTTCAGCTAGCCTGGACACGTCCGGAAATTCATAGTGATTTTAGGATGGAGAGTATCCCTACTAGGACGTGTTTGAAATGTGCAATGCAATGAGCATGTATTGGGCATGTCTAGCGTGCCCAGCCTGTGTGGGTAAACACACACAGGTGCCTCACAGTGCAGACGGCCTCTTCTGAATCATCAGTGGGAAATTAGTCAGTGGACATCCAGCATGTTAAACAACAAAGGCACTTCTTCACGACCACCTCATTACTCAGCCTTGCTTGACTAGAGTTCTATAATTCTGGATTTCTCTGAAGTGTGGTTGCAAAGCCCCATCACTTAATAATAAACCTATAGGCAAAGGTCTCTTTACAGTGGAATGCCCAGAATAGTGTGAGCATATGCCCAGGCAGAACAGGAAGGGGCTCAGTCCACTAAGGGACAGCATTAAGCACACCCATTTGCCTTTAGGGAAATAACACTTCTGCATGGGACAGGTGCGAGGTAGAACCTAACCACACAGACCCAGGTGAGGAGAGAATAAAAGCGACTTTGGGGGAAGTTATTAATAGCATTTACTGAGGCACCCATGTTGGCTTCGTCAGTGTTTCAGTGTTGGCTTCAATGCAAAATGAAGAATATTAGACTAATTCCTCATCAAGGGAGTATTTATAACTTAAGTAAACAAAGCAAGCCCAGCTCTCCTGCTACAGAGAAAAGTGGGAAAGTTTCCCTTCTAAAAAGTCAGACAAGGAAGGTTCCGAGTGCTAAAACCTGGGTGAGAAATTAGGCATTGGTCTTCTGTCCTCAATCTTGTATTTTTAGCAAGAATTTGGATAAAGCCACAGGTGGTATGTTTATCTAATAATGCTAGGAGATGTAGCTGATATACTGGGCAAAATAATTTATATTCAAAACATGCTGGAATACTGGGATGTAATCAAGTAAGAGAAACCTAATAGATATAAAGTAGTCCAACACTCAGCTTACTAAGTCACCTTCCCAACCAAGGCCAGTCCATTGAACCAGGTGTGGGGATTTTATGAGCAATGGCACACCCTTCCTGGACATGGTGCACCATCTCAGGGAGAGCAGGCAGAGTAGCCCTAGACTGAGGAGCCAAATTCACATTAGTTAGATCACATCCATAGTATTACGCACCATTCTGGATGTACTATTTTTACACAGATCATTACATACTGGAGTCAATCCAGAGGGAAACTAGCATATGGAAGGGCCTGAAAATATATTAATATGAAGAACAGCTCGAGAAACTGAGGGCTTCCAACCTAAACAGAGGAAGATTAAAAGACAACTGTCTTCACATATAGAAAGCCTTATGGGTTACCACTGGTCAAAAGTGGTACAATTTGAGGATTAAAATGAATACCTGATATTAATGGGTTATAACCCATTAAATAATAAAATAACCCATGAGCCAGTGCTAAGCACAAATATCTAAGCCTTAGATTATAAGGGCAAACAAATGGAAAGAGGAGTAAGGTTATTCTGTGTACAGACAGGCAAAATGAAGCTACACCTCTTTAGGTCTAGTATGGAAAAGAACCTGCTGACAGTTAACAGAAGATGAACCCAGAGGTCAGGACTCTGCTCAAAAGCTTTCAGAGATCCTCACAGTCTGCTAAATAATTGGGTGCTCTTATTCCTAGCACCTAAACTTTTGTTTCCCCTGTAATAAGGGTGGGGAATTAACCTTTACTGGATGTTTAATAAAGGTTAATGTGTGTTACTGAATCTTCCCAACGCCTCAGTGAGATGGGCGCTATCTTCGTTGTACAGGCAGGGACATTAACACGCAGTAATTCATGCAACGTGACAGAGAGCAAGCGCCAGAGCCAGGAGCTGAACCCAGGCGTGAAACACCGCCCTCCCCACCACGGCAGGTGCACGCAATGCACGCAGGGTGGTTAGAAAGGTGCCACCCGAACTGGTCTCTCATGGCCCTTCCCTGGTTACCTTTTCCTCCTCTACGCAGCCCAGCAGCCCCATTCTAACTCCTAGAACCCCACTGCTGAAACGGCCTGCTCCCCGCGAGGCGTCGGCCCGCCCTCCCCACAGCTGCCCCCTCTGCCCTCTGCTGAGCAGGGTTTGGTTTACCTGAATCGCCCACTTTGTCATCTTTCTCCAGGGTCTGTTTACCTGACCACTGGGAAACCAATGGAGACCAGTTTCCTGGTCTCCCAGTGCAGTTGGGGGGGAAATGGAAAGATAGTAATTCATGGTTTCTCTGATGAAGGGGAGTGCAGGTCAAGGGCACATGCTGTCTTGTTATCACTCTTCTTTGTTAGAAGGGTGAGAATGTTCTGAATGACAGTGCATGGTCACAGACAGGCCTTCTATTTATTCTGAAAGTGTGGCTTTCTAAGCGGTCTTCCAGGTTAGCATGTGGAACACAAGCTCTTATCATCTCCCGATTTGCCGCCCACGTTTCCCAAGGCTGGGGGTTAATGTTCTTAACAGGCCAGGTTGTATATAAAAATACAATGTTTGCATGTTTGGCTGCCTTCAGGCCGCCTGTTTAAGCTGCTTCTTAATGCTGAAGTTCCCTGAGATCTGGGACTATGTCCCCTCTGTCAATTCACTCCTGTATTTCCTGATCGCCTGTGTGTGCTGTGTGTCGGGGGTACAGCAGTGAAACAGACAGACATAACCGATGCCCTCATCAGGGCTGAACAGCTTGGCTAGAGACACACACGACACGAAAGTTACACAAATAAGGATTTACACTCAACAAACAGCCCACATCTCCACGGCATCCAGCACAGAGCTTGGTACAGAGTGGGTGCGTCTTTATGAACATGTGACCAGCAGTTTTGTAGAAAGTGCAGAGAGACCCATAAACTCAGTTAATCTTAGCGTGGGGAGTTCAACACTTTGACTTTTATAGTGAGGAGAAAACATGAGGGTGAATCAGGAAGATCTGGGTTCCAGTTTTTGCTTTTCCACTAATGACTAGAATTTTCTTGAGCAAACCACTCATTCTTTCTGGGCCTCAGTTTCCTGACTTATAGAATAACATGTAGGCACCAGGATTCCTCATTAACATCAGAGGTATTCTCACTCAGGCTCACTTCCCTTGCCAGAGGACAAGGCAAGGCTGGAGCCCATGGCTGCCTAGGACAAATGGCTCTGTCGAAGGGGTCCATGTGAGTCAGGGCTGCCGGGAAGATAGCAGCAGTGGGAAGGGATGAATTCCCTGGACCCTGAAACTAACAGGCTGCGCTTGAACATGGGAAATGCTGAGCTTCACTTACCACCCACTGAGTGTTTAAAAAGCAACACTTGCATTCATAGGATATTCTAGGTTGTGTTTCTAAACAACAGATCAGAGGAGAAAGGAAAGTACAGAAATAGTTTCCTTTGTATGTTTTTACAAGTGGAAAAAAACAATTTTCCATCCACTCTGATAGTCAAAATGGCTCAGTAACTTGAAGGCAGGATGTCAGAATCACCTTGAATGTCCTTGAATACTAGTCTAGAGTGTGACTGAGCACCGTGATTTTAGGAGGTTTGGGGACATAGTCCTTTTTTCCCAGTAAGAAAAACAATTAGGAGAAATCCTAATGAATGGAGATCATCTTTTTAAAAAAATACCCATAACTTAGAAAATGAAAATGAAGCAGGGACACAGCCTGTTGCCTGAGGCTGAAGGACTAAGCCAAAATACTCGGTCTAGGTAAACTAGGGCCAAGTAGTCTTTGCAAATCCATCCCTTCCTTAATTAAATCACTAATATGCAGCAAAGGGTCACCTCACACTCTTCCGACCTTGAGGTAAGCAAGTGGGAGTAGGGTCAGAGACAAACCTTGCCGTGGCCCTGCTGCAAATTCAGACAGCTGAATTCTTCCCCGACTGAGTCTGGGCTACAGTTTCCTTTCTTCTGCTTTCCATGAGAGCGCCTAACTTTTGTTTACTTGCTCCCAAGTATAAGAGAGCAAGTGGCCAGGCTTCCTCACAAGACTACCACACCCCTACATGCTGCTTCACACGCCACCTCCCGGTCCTCCACCTCTCGGGACTGAGCCCTAATATCTAGCTAGAGGAAGGCATCATTCCCATGGGACCCCCTTTAGCTAGAGGGCTCCCACCAACCAGCATTTCTGTGGTGATTTCCCAAATCATTGGTCTTGGACTAACTTTGAGATGAGCCCATTCAAATCATAAATATGAGCCAATCATAGCCACTAAGGTCTCAGGAAACTATGGCAGCCTCAGCTCCCTGAGTCCTAGCCTCTCTGAAGGCAGAGCAGCCCAAGTAGCCAGGTGAGGCATCTCAGAAGGAGGGGAGATCCAGAGACTCTCACTCCTCACCCTCACCACTTCTGCTGAAATCTCACAACACGAGAGGTCCAGCTGACCGCCCTACTCTCTGTCCCCTCAGACAAGATCTCTGTGTGACATACCTCCTTTAGCCCTACGAACAGACCACCGGCTCCTGCGGTCAGCCTCCACAGTGGGAGAAATCCTTTGGGGGTAACTCTCCAGGGGTGGTTAGCCAACAAGACGTCTTAGGGGAAGGTTGGGGTCCTACCTTGTCACTGTCCACTGTGTTCTGAGAGGTTCTGGAGGCAATGGAGATGGTATCTGGCTGGCTGCTCCCATCCCCCTGGCTGTCAACATCCTCTACTCCATCCCTGCAGGAAGAAGAGAAAAAACACAGGGGTGGGGGTGGGGGGAACCACTGTGGGTATAGAGCACACAGGATTTCCAGCTGGGCTGGCAGAGCAGAGCCTTGGCACTTTCTAGCAGGGATTTGTCTAAAATTATCCTACTGAAGGGAGCAGCCTGTGTGATTTTTCAATGATATAACTGCTTGTACTTAGTAAACACATAACCATACTCTGTTGATAACTGAACACAAATGACTCCTTCTCCCAAACTCTACTGGGCGATGGTGCAGAGGGGGAACTATTTGTTCATTTCTACCAGGAAAGGGTCTACAGTAGGCACTAGGGAGAGGTACATCCTACTTAGGACCCAGGTTTCTATCCAGCCGACTGGGTCACCTCCAACAATCCCAAAGCTCAGGGTATTCACATAGTTTTCCTGCATCCTGCAACAGGATGGGGGTTGGTTTTTAGTTGGCCTATAGAGAAAACAGAACTGATAAGACACTGTTTTGACTTGTGTTTCATCTGCTCCAGAAACTGGAGTGGGATCTTTTCTCCAGAGGAGATTATCTTTGGGAAGATCCTGATGTTGGACCCTCAACTCCTGGGTAGGAGGAGTTTACTGCCTTCATTTTTGGTGGGTCATGTTGATTTCATGCTTATTTATGATGACTCCTTATAAACACAGAAGGCCAAGGCATCTTCTCAGAGATAGGAGAACAGCCACAGATTCCATGGCAGCTTTCCAGAGAGCTGTGCTCTTCCCATCTGATAAGATGGTGTCCTAAGTGCACTCCTGGTACCTGTACCCCTTCCTGGTCCCCTGGACCATATAGCTGCCCCACATGTCCCACATGCTCCCTCAACTCTTTAGCTTTAGAACTGTGTCCCAATCCTGCACTGAACCCACAGCCAGGGCCACAGGGATTAGGTGCCTGGGAACTGGCGACGGCTAAATGGTTTGTGTCTGAAAAAAATTGGAGGAGATATGGGCCAAGGGTTGGAGAGGTTAGCACAGGGAATGAATGACAGCTCTTCCATGGAGGGTTTTATGAAAGTCATAGCCCTGATGCTGCTTATGGAGATGTTATGGCTTTAGGGGGAAGGGGAATTCATTCTCTGAGAATGTTACCGTAATATGGGCAAAACACCCATATATTGAAGCTGCCTTGCAGTCTAAACAATGACAACTGCGAGTGCATGTGAACATGTGTGAGTGCATGTGGGCACACATGTGATGCACATGTATATACATGGTGTCCATTAGTCATAAAAACTGTTGTCTCCTGCCCAGAATATTTCTAAGTCGACTGTTCTTTTACCACTCCTTGTGGGCTTGGAAAATGCCAACATATTTTAATAATATAAGCCACACATTTGTAGGAAGGAAAATCTGCTGTAAAAAAGAAATTATGGGATGCATGTTGAAACCAAAAATAAAGGCCTTTCAGATCATCTGTTGTTGTAGATATCTGGCCACTGCTCCCACCACTTGTGGGGAGCCCATCCAGGAGTGTGGGCAGCATTCCCCAAGCCAATCCACTCCTCCGTAAACTCTGTCCCCACATCCAGGAAGCCAGGCTAATAAAACTGCAGACTGCCTGGCTATTCTCTAGAGAGGATGCTGAGGTTTCTCATGGTCTCACCACAGAGCAATGACAGAGAAAAGGTGGACGCATTTCCAAGATAGGCCCACCCACGCTCTAGAGATGCTCGAACTCTGCTAATGTAGGAAGAGGGGCTCTTTCACGGTCACCCTAGCCAACCTCATCTGAATATGCTTTCCCACCGTGGTCCTAGACATTCGGATCTTTATGGCCGTTTCCATTCTATCTCCTTATTAAAATAGGGCCTTCTTGCAGCAGATCTGTCTCTAGTGTTTAAGTCTATCCCTTACTGAACTCTGGACATAGGTAACTGAAATCAAAATAATCCTTCCTCCAACACAGTCATAATTTGTCCTTCTGCCACAGAGAGGTGACCATATCCGGGCCATGCAGGTCTTGGGACTTTTGCCGCGTGGAGGTCTCTCTCTCTCTAGCTTAGTCACTCCCTCCTTTTGGCTACCACCTCCCTCTGGGCTAATGCTGCTACTCCCGAGGCCCCGCAGTGGCACTCCAGCTGTGTGTCCTGGTTGGCGCCAAAGGGTCAAGTGAATCTTCTTCATTTACTCCATTCATGAACAGGGGAGGAGAGGAGAGCTGTTACCATCAGATCTCTGGTTTTTGTTTTGTCTTCTCCCTCACCCCAAATTGACATGAAGTTCTTATATGCTTTCTTTTAAAGTGCCCTCCAAAAGAGTCCTTGTAGATGATTATCACATGGGGACTTGAGAAAGAAATACTTAAGAAGTCACACATTGGTTTAAGGGAAGCTGGGACTGTGAATGGCCCAGAGAGATGAAGGTACAGAAACTAAGGTCTCTTCTGCACGATCACATTGTTTTCCTTGGATGAATAAAGGTGATGACTTGGGGGTGTGGCAGTAAGAGCTGCAGTGATAACCCCATCATTCCAACCCCCATGCATTACAGCACACGAAGCCCTCTTACTATCTAATAAGCCCAGAGCTCCCCACTCACAGCCCACCTCCCACCTAAAAGTCTTCCCTAGACATGCCACTCTAGTGCTCATTTACTATCCCCACTTCCCACTGGTTCCTTTGTCTCTCTCTGTCATGTGTGAGACATGACTGTTAGATGGTTCTGGAGGGAATGGGCTCATTTCACTTCCTTTATCTTCTTGTAGCACCTGGTAGAATGTCTGTCAAATAGGAGGCGCTCAATAAGCCTGCTGAACTGAACTAACAGTCACTAGTAAGATGCTTAAAGAGAAGGTAACCCGTCTTAGGGAGAGCTCGGTGGGGCTTCCTGGAGAGGGGTGCCACCTACAGAGCACGCTGCCCAGGGGAGGCAAAGGTTCACCTCTCTCCTGCCCCTGGAAGCATGTGAGGCAGGACTTGGGGGGTGGGGGAGAGATGCCGGTTACCTCTTACTATTGTTCCTCTGTTTGGCTGGTGTTTTGGGGAGCTGGATTGGCTCCTTTAAAGCTCCTTTCAGGTGAATGATCCTCTCTTGAATCACCTCTCGTATGTTCTTGATCCACTCCTGCTTGGTTTCGATGTTGGAGGCCTGGAGTGCCACAGGGAGAAGGAGTCAGAACCCATCTCCCTCCCTTCCACCCAAACAACTCTCAATCTCCTCTTGCCCATTACGTTTAAGAGACTGAACGTTTGAGGAGCTTATTTCCATTTTATACTCAGGACTCTTCAATCCCAGGGACATGCTGCTTGAACTCTTAAAGCAGGGCTACGGCCCTGAGATGCAATGGAGACTGGTATAGGGTGATTTTCAAGTATTTATAACCCATAAGGTGTTCACCAATACTGCTATCTGCCCTGGGGCTGGAGCAGTATCTGTAGGTGCCCCCTGGGCAAGTGATGAACACTTCAGATACTGGATTCTGAGAGGTCTGGGAGCACTGGCAGGGCAGAAAGTGGGCATTTGAAGGCAGCAGCTAATGTGGACAGAGCTCAGGATGTTCAGCACCTAGGATGCCACACAGGCTGTGCCAACTGAAGGTCAGCCCTGAGTTCTTAGCTGGTAACCCTACTCATCAGAGACATTACTCCCAGTCCAGGAACCCCTTTTGTCTTTGTGGAATTTTGTTCAGGTAATTCTGTCTCCCGACAGGTAGCTGTGCTGGCAATTCAGTGATGGTGCTTCCCTGTTAAGCAAAGGGGTGATGGGTGCTCCATTGGCAGGATCTCTTCTCAGTGAGACTAACATTTCTTTTTTCATTTAAAAATATTTTTAAAATCTTTATTGTTGAGAGTGTTACAGATATTCCCCTCATTTCTCTCCCATTGCCCCCCTTCACCCGGTTCCTACCCCACCCCAGGCCTTTACCACACTATTGTCTGGGTCCCTGGGCTACGCATATATGCATATAAGTTCTTTGGTTATCTCTTCCTGACACCCGCCCTCCCCACCCCCCAACCCCCACCCACTTCCCTCTGAGATCCCCCAGTCTGTTCTAGGTTTCCACGTCTCTGGGCCTATTTTATTCATCATTTTATTTTGCTCATTAGATTTCACATATAAGTGAGATCATGTGATATTTGTCTTTCTCTGACTGGCTTATTTTGCTTAGCATGACACTCTCCAGGTCCCTCCATGCTCTCCCAAAGGGTAAGGGATCCTTCCCAAGAGCCCTGACTCGGTTCCCAGGTGCGCGCGCCCTGCAGAGCTGAAAGGACTCCTCCAGGATGTCATCTGGTGAGAGGCCCTTTTCAGTGTAACTCTCAATCAGCATCGTTCCCACACATATAATTTACTAGCGCTAGTTCCTGAAGGACGGGGCCCACGTCTTACACATAGTGTCCCCCACAGCACTGAGCAGAATACCTTATATGTACAAGATGTTCAGGAAAAAATGTTGAATGAATGTAGAGCAAATCAAGGTGCCTTTTGTCAAAGAGTCAACTGTTGTCCTTGACACTTGAAAGGGACACATGGACAGACCGTCCTTAAGTGGGCCCTGCTGAGGAAGCCCAGTGGGCCTCATCCTGCCTTCTTTGCTCTAAGCTCCTACAAGTGCATGGACTTAGGGGACCACTCGTCTTTGAGGTGTTGAGTCTACTTCATGACACAGAATTTGCCTCTCAATCCCCGTGCGATGCTGCCTTTCCCAAGACAGGCCCCAACTGTTAGGTGTCAGGTGCCCATATCCCTCCACCCCCAACCCTGGTGTTGTGCCCAGCAGAGAGCAGTACTTACTTTCAGCACGGTTTTATTGTCTGAGGATGGGGTGCGCCCAGACCACAAGGCGAATTTGCAGGGATCCCCCTCTACGTGCTCGGTCACACCCAGCTCTGAGGTCTGTAGACAGGAAATGCCTGTGAGAGGCGGGGAAGGGGAGGGCAGTGGGGAAACTTAGGGCTGGGGTGGGAAGGGAAAGGCAACAAAGAGGAGAGGACCGAGGAAGGGGCTTCTGTCAATCAAACTGCCAAAGGCTGGACATTCTGTTCATCTACCTGGGATGAAAGGACCCACAGGCTTGCGCCTGATTAGCAGGTAGTAGGGAGGGAAGGTGAAGAGGGAGGAGCTAAAAGCAAACAGGAGGAAGAGCTGTGAACTCTAAAATGCAGAAGTGGGAGTCGAGGGGGGGGAGCTTTCCAAATAGGAGGCACTTCCTTTTGTCCAGGATGGCTCAGGTGTGGCGCTGGGGGAGAGATGAGCCAAGCGTTCAAGATCCCTTCCTACCCAAGGGCTCTATGAAAACCAGGAGCCTAGTCCTACCCCACTGCCCCACCTACCAGTAGCTTGTTCTTGTAAACATATTTCGTGTGTCCTGAAGAGTCTTTGATCTCCTTGCTAAAAACCAAGGAGATCTCAAAGAGGAACAAGTGCCGTTCCCGCCCCTTCCGGATCAGGGACTTGGGGTCCCACACTTGAAAGGCGTCCTGGAGGATCAGCTCCCCCTGCACGTCCAGGTTCTCGTCGAACCCTGAAAAACACCCATTTCCACCCTGCGGAGTTTCTCCAGCGCCACGTTCAGGGTGCTATGATCCACCCCCTCTTGGAGAAAGGCTGTGCTAGCCTCGCGCCCTCAGCTCCCACAGCGCCTTCTCTCTGCTGGTTCCTGGGACGCCTGAGCACATGAGTAGACAACTCTTTAGAACTGTGACCAGACCCCCCTTGCTGCACCAGCTCTCCCACACATAACCAGGGCTAGTGGAACCTCCTGCAAAGCTCCTATGCAACCTCCCCACAGCTCCACTGTCGGTCTGAGACCTCCTATGAGGGCGAACCCACAACTCCTTCCCTGACATCTCCCACTGACCTTGACTGGAGCTCAGAGTGGGGCTGAGGATGCGCACTGCCTGACCAAGTGCCCTTGACCCCATTTTACTTGGCATGGCTCTAGTTCTCAGAGTCCATTCCTAGGACTACTTCCTTTGATTGTTCTTGTACATGGTGGGGCATAAACCTTCAAAAGTTTATATTTATACCACTTTACATCTTTAACAGAGATTCGGAAACTTGACTGTGCATATGAATCACCCAGAGGTTGTGAGAACACAGATTCCTGCCCACCCCTCACCCCGCAAGAGGGTGGGCTTCAGTAGGTATGGGGTGGAGTCCATGACTTTGCACTTCCTACAAGCTCACAGGTGGTGATGCTGCTGGTCCACAGACCGTACTTGGAGTAGCTAGATCCAGAGTACAGGTCAGGGAAAGGCTAGAGGAGAAGGGTGCACCCAGGGGCTTCCTTGCTAAAGGTGACCCAGAAGTATTGAGACCAGCCAAGTGTTTTAGATGGGGGGTGGAGGTGATGGGGGAGAAAGAGCCCATAAGAGAAAAAAGAGCCCACAGGTTTACACATTTACAACAAAGTACACTTATCTCCCTCCATACCTGTTTGCAGCCCCAACCTGGAGGAGTCGACTCATCTCAGAACTTCCACCCCAATGTGGTTGCTCTGCCCATCTGTTTTGCGGTGTTAAGAGCACTTTATTGGAGTCTCACTCTACCAGGTTTCTGAGTCCCAAGACAAGACATGGTTCCAGTGGACTGAATGTACTTCAGTGAAGTCCTACCAGGTTTACCTGGCTGGACTTTCTCACCTGCTAGGAATGGCATAAGGGTAGTTGCACACGAGTGTGAATGTACTTAATGCCATTTAATGGTGCACTTAAAATTCAGGTTATGTATGTTTTACTACAATAAAAAAGAAGGGCATTGGGCTGAGGATGGTGTGCATGTGTTCATGCCTGCAGGATTTCTGCGTATTCTGCTGACAAATACAATGCAATTGCTTTGCAGATGGAAAGGACTGCTGTGGGTCAGGGCTGTGGCACATCTGTAATAACGATGAAGGACTTCGTTGCCTGGACCTCACAGGCAACAAGTAGTCCACATACCTGAAACGGCTCAGGCCTGGTCCTACCTGGAGGTGGGTGCTAGCTGAGCTGGACCCTGTGGAGCTCCTCACGCACCACCCAAGGACCTATGTAACAACTTGCCATTGCTGCTCTCCCCCAGCCTTGGCCCTGCCTGACTCCAGGCCACTTCCCTCCTATGATACAGCTCTCTGGTCTTAAGAAAGGAGGAGGCTCCCCCAGGGAGGCTGAGAGGACAGCTACCTTCCAGCATGCTGACATGCATGGCGTCATTGGCTTTCTTTGGGACACTGAGCATCACCTCCAGGCCATCCTTGAGCTCCCCTTTCCCTTCTTCACAGCAAGTTAAAAGTTCCTGGGGAAAAAGTCCAAGCACAATTAGAACCATTTCCTCCAGCTTCCCCACCTTCCCACCACCTAACCCATCAAGGCAATTACACGCCAGCTTCATTCCCTACAATGGTTCCCTCTAAGCTATAAGAAAAGTGGGGTGCAGTGGGGTGGGATTATCTCCAAGGAAATCAACCACAATTTCTTCCCCCAACTGAGCTTCCTCAGCTCAATCTCATCCAAACTAACTCAATTCAATCCAACTCCCAAATGGCTGACACTATGTCAGCAACTAGGATATTCTCTGTCACTTGACTGCCCTCCTGGAAAAGGGAATAGCCCTTGCAAAGCACATTAACAGAGGTGCAGTACTGTGGGATCATGAAGAGAGGACAAGGGTGTGCATGTGCTAAGGATGCCCAGCATTCATTCATCACTGCACTTTTATGTATACACCTCTACTGCCTGAATGCTGACTTCCACCATACTGGGAGCAGTCTGGGGTACAGACATTACAGGCTTATGTCATTTCAGAGTTAGAGAAGATTTTTGGATTCTATGGCTCAGGAGTTCCTAACCTGGGGTGGACAGATGGGATTCTGGACTAGTCCTTTCATTGTCAGATGAGGAAACTGTGATTAAAAGGTCTAGAAATTTTCCCCAAGTTACAGAACTCATTGGAGGTAATGCAGGGGCTTGAATCCAGGTCTCTTAAATCCAAGTCGAATAGTCCAACCCTGTCTCCTCCATGTCCTTCACCACACTGAGACTTCAGAAGCATGCCCTCTCTTTTACTTCCTCATTGGAAACTAGGCCATTTCCATCTCCATAAAAGATATATGGTATCTGGGTGATGGAGGAAAGATAATTTCTAACCATCTTAGGAATCATAAAGACAATATGGAATGATTTTGACCAAATCAGAAAAATGCTGGCTTTCATTATTCCTATCAGGGTTATTGTATCTTGTTCACTTTGAAACTGGGAAGAAAACAGTTAAGCAACAGATATGTAATCCATGCTCTCTTCTTAGGGGATTTGGGTGGGGAGGATGGGTGGATGGGTGGGAATGCACTTCCAGGAAAGAAAGAAGTTAACCAGATCAAGCTTTGTAAACATGTGAATGACAGACCTTCTAGCAAATAAACGAATGATACTTGCTAAGGAATGCTTTTAGTAGAACAAATACGGCCTGCCTATCCAGGATGTCTTACGGTAAACACACCTGGAATCTGGGACTCTATGGGCATGGCTCCCTGGAAAGTATCATGTAAGCTATGCAACTATTTAAGCAAAAAGTGAGTATGCTTCATGACCAAAATGGCTCTCTTCAGGGTAGGTGATATGATATATCATTTAGAAACCTTGTATGTTAATCGGGGCCACGACACATCCCGATTCTGCAAGAAGGGACTTGGAGCTGTTGGCAGTCCTGGATTTCTGTTTTACCTCTTCCCTAAGATTATTTGTATCCTTAAAATTACAGCCATGCTCCATTTAACGATGGGATATGTTCTGAGAAATGCATTAGCAGGCGATTTCACCGTTGTGCAAACATAGAATGTACTTACAGAAACCTAGAAGGTACAGCCTGCTACACACCTAGGCCGTGTGGTATAGCCTACTGTTCCTAAGTTACAAGCCTGTACAGCATGTTAATATACATCCAGCACAAGAGAGAATGCTGCAATCAAGAGATGAGGTAGACATAAAATGTATGAGGCTGCTGCCCATGTAACATGTACACTATTTTACAGCAAACATTTTTTATAGGTTGAAAGAGTGCACTCTAAAATAATAAAAGTACAGAAAATACGCTCGGCCGGTGTGGCTCAGTGGTTGAGCATCGCCCCAGGAACCAAGAGGTCACCAGTTCAATTCCAGATCAGGGTACATGTCCAGGTTTGGGGCTCGATCCCCAGTAGGGGGCATGCGGGAGGCAGCCAATCAATGATGTTTCTCTCATCAATGTTTCTATCTCTCTATCTCTTTCCCTTTCTTTCTCTAAAAATAAATAAAAACATATTTTTAAAAAGTATAGTAAATATATAAACCAATAATAGTCATTTATTATCAAGTATTACGTGCTGTACATAATTGTACATGTTATACTTTCATATGACTGGCAGCACAGTAGGCTTGTTTAAACCAGCATCACCACAACATGTGAGTAACATGTTGTGCTACGAGACGGCTCTGACATCACTAGGCGATGGGAATTTTTTCAGCTCCGTTATAATTTTATAGGACCACTGTCATAAATGCCATCTATAGTTGGTTGAAATGTCATTAGGTAGCACATGACTGTATTGGCAAAGCTTTACACTTAGTAAGACATGTGATTAGTGAGCATCTGGTACAAGATTCCAATCCTTTGTGTTATCCTGGACACACTGCACATGAAGAAGGGAACTTTGAGTATCCACGGAAGAGGTGAACTGCCCAGAGCACATGTTTGGGAGGTAGAAGGAATCAGTCAGTTCTCAGCTCTGTTTTGGCACCGGTCAGTATAATGGCATCACTGTTCAGAAAGTTGCTTTTCTTCTGCCAACTTGAACTTCTCTGATTCCCACCCCTCGCCCTGCTTTTCTCATACTAACCCTCCCAACCCCTGTTTTCATACATAATCAAAGGAACTTCTAGGCAGAAACATAAGAGAGAAATAAGAAATATGCTTCAGTTTACAACAGAAAACACCAATTAGTTGAACCCCCAAAGCAATTTGGCAAGTCCACTAATCACCCAGCAGAGCCAATAAGTTCTCCTCAGATCCTGGCTATAGTTTATGATAAAGAGAAGGCTCCACATTTCATTTACACCCCAAAGGACAGCTGTAGCAGATTTACATAGAGAATATTGAACATTTGAACTGATAAATAGTTTTTACTTTCGTGTAACACCTAAAGTGAGGAACCCCAGAGGATACTGATAATTAAATATCAATTTATTTGGAATAAAACCGACTTTAATGAGAAAATAAATCCCATATTATTTATTTATAGGAACAGCTCAGCAAACTATTTTTCTTTTACTCAGCAGGCACTATGCTACCAGCACATTTAAAAGAGGCCAAAATTATCTTAAGAGTTTTCCCCAATAATTCTACCACTTCTCCACAAATTCCCATGACTTTATTTTTTCCCTTCTCAGTTACCTGCACAGTCACGTCTTCCTAAAACATTCAATGCGGAATGAAGGCCCAGAGCCCACCCCTCCATCTGCCTAAAGCACAACTCAGGGCAGCCCATCCATTCTCCACATCCCTCCCTTGTCCATGTCACAGAATTAATCCTAGGAACCTCAGCCTTATGGGCTTAAAAGGGAGAGGTGAAAAGCCGCCTTTCTCTTAGAGCTGCATCTCAACTGATTTAAGACACTGTCAGTGGAGATGGGTGAGTTGTTTCCCCCTCCCCGCCAATTCCTGAAAAGGCTTGGGATACTTAAATTTAAAAAAATCCCAAAAAACAAAAGTAAATTTAAAGAAATCTTTTGGCATAAGAAAAATCATTCTGTGGGATAGGAAAGGGGAGGATAATTATGCACAGAGCTCTGGGCTAAGGAGAAACTACTGGTGAGCAACCCCAGAACTCAATGCTGACTATCTGCATTGGCAAAGAAGGGCCTAAAGCTCTTGTGATCTAGAGGTAGAAAGCATATCCGTTTTTCAGGAGAGACCCCCCCACCCTGCCAATGCCTCACTCTGAGATCTTATGAGAAATTCTAAGTCTTTATATAAGAAACTCCAAAACACAGAGAGGATGACATCTCCAAAAGCAGTTCTGCCCAAGCAGCTGAGGTGTCCAGCACACGGTTATTCCTCACACTAGCCCTCTGTAAAGGCCGTGGGCACCACGCCACACTGCCATTCTGTCATTTCCACAGAGCCAGAGGGCTTGGGCGCCTGGCAGGAGAAGCCCATAGTCTCTTCCTGGAGACAGGAAGGGGGCTTGAAGAAGGCTGATGGGGAAGGACGGCTCCTGGCCCTGCCCTGACCCAGAGGGCACAGGCTCACTGCTGCCCCCACTCTGCTCACCCCAGAACCACAGGTGCTGAGCCAGGGAGACCCGTGGGCTCGCTCTCTAACGTGACTAGAAACCTAGATTTGAAATTAGACTGCTTTCCAGGTTTAATGAAGCTAGAATATATGAGATTCTGCAGGCATCTCTAAATGTGAGCAAGCCCGGTAGGGCTTGGCTCAGCGGTTGAGCGTGAGGATCTAGGTGATCGGGGTTTGATTCCCAGTCAGGGCACATGCTCGGGTTGCGGGTTAGACAGCTGATCAATAACTCTCTCATCATTGATGTTTCTATCTCTCTCTCCCTCTCCTTTCCTCTCTCTGAAATCAATAAAGATATATTTAATAAATAATAAATAAATAAATAAATAAATTAATTAATTAATTAATTAATTAATTAAGTAAATGTGAGCGAATTTCATTAGATTTTTCTCTGGTACTATACTGCTTACAATATGCCTCTCACTATCCTTTGCATTTGCGGAGCAACCAGCAAAATATTCAAACTTAAGGAAAAGTGCACTTTTACACGTTAAGAATTAGGATAGACCGGGGTTATATAACTGCCTATAACATCAATTTCCCGGGCTTTCTGTGGAGAAATGTCATATGTCAGTGTATCCTTTTCTGAGAAGAACTAGCCCAAATGACTTAGGAGTTTACATGATTTTATTATTTGACTTTTAAAGAAAAGACTTAGGAGGAAATCCCAATCTCTTGATTGGCTCCAGGAGAACCTCTAATACATGGGATCCTATGGATACCGCATGTCACTGTGTTTTAATACTCACTTTTCAACTACTTTCCTTCAGAAACCTCACAGTCTGACAGACAGAGATTAAGGCAATGGCAGTGCCGCCCTGGGCCTCCATGCCCACGCAGACTGGCACTGCGCCTGAGACCCTGACCCCTGATCCTGTCAGAAGCAGGTGCCAGCAGGGGGAACCTGCCCCAGGAGAAAGGGACAGGACAGGCTCTACGTACCAGGCAGTGGCTGGGGTGGCAATCGCTCAGAGAGGTGCAGGGGTGGGTGAGTGTAGGAATAGTCACAACCTGTTCCTGCTCCCATTTCTCCTCTTTCCCTCAGTGAATAAGCCTCTGGAATTTCATGGGATAGGACATGCAGTCCGGAGCCTGCGATGCCAGCATGGGCTCATCTCTGAGGTTCTGCTCAAGGCAGAGGGCATGTCTTCAGGTGGAAGCTCTCCCATCCCTGGACAAAGCTGGGCCTCCCTGGGCCTGGGCAGTCGTGGGGTAGGGGGAGCCACAGAGGGGAGGGGAGGTACCTTCAGGAGCAGCTGGTACTTGGTGATCCTCTGGACGGGCTTAATTAGGTAGGAAGAGATGGAGTTGGCCAGACCGTGCCGCTGCTGTATCTCCTGCAGGATGAAAGGAGCACCGTTAGACACGGGGGCATGCGTATGTGTGTTCTGGGAGGAGGCAGGCGGGGCAAGAAGAGAGGAGAAAAGCAGAGGGTAGGCAGTTATGAGAAACTGCTCTTTGATGGGGAGAGGGGAATAGAAAGAGAAATATGAGAGAAGACAGTGCATATATACACAGAAAGAAAAGGAGAGATGGAGAAAGGGGAGAAACTTTAGGGGAAGAAAGCAGATTTGTGGAACAAATGGAACTTAAGAAATGAAGACAAAGATAGAAAAAGAAAGTGATGAGATAAATGACAGAAGCAGCAGAAGTGGAAGGAAATCAACCCAGAATGGAGGAAATGAAAGGGGGATAAGGGAAGATGAGAACAAAGGGAAGGCAGAGAGTGAGGCTCTGACTTCTACTCTGATGGCGCCCGAGTCTTTATCGGTCTGGGGTCTCCCTCCTAAAGCTGCACAAGGACAGATCTCATTTCTCGTTCCTCCTCTCTCCAGACTTAACACATCCCAGCTTAGACTCTCCACCCGCCCTCTTACCTTGCTCACTGGGACCAATGGTAGGCGCTTCCCTGGTTCTTCAGGGCTGCGGAGCTGGGAACCAGAGTCATTTCCAGCTGCTTTCTCTCTGTGATCCCTGACACCGGGGAGGGCAAGTCTTTGCTGGCCTTTTCCACCAACACTGCCCATGTCATTCATGCCCAGGCTGCGGCCATGGCCTCCACTGCTGTTTGTGGCTCTAGCTCTCACTTTAGTCCACTTTCTATGCTACCTCCAAAATGACCCTCCCACTCCCCAAGTTTGAAGGACTATGAACATTAGAAAAGGCAATATTTTAGTCCCTTCCCTTAAGAACCTTATATTCTAACTAGCTGACAATACTCACACACATGAGATAGAGAAAAAGGGAATGGAGAGTCTCATTGGTTACCACCAGGGAGACTAGAGAAGAGTCCCTGGGTCCAGGAGTGGCTTTACAGAGATAAAGCCTTCAGCTGGGGCTTAGAGGACAGGCAGGGGTGGTGAAGCAGAAAGTTGGAGGAATGGTACTCTACAAAGGGGAAATATATAAAGCAAAATACACAAGAAGTAATTGTTATGTATTTAGATGACAATGAGGACCATGCCTGAAAGGTATAGAGGATGCACACCTGTATTCTAGAAAAAGTGAAACACAGCTAAATAAGCAAGATGCTTTTGGGGCATTGATGAGGTTGAGCTAGAATAAAAACTTAGGATTTGATGGTGAGCTTCTCAATGTAAAGTACCGTAGACATTAAATGGAAGGAAAACATGGTGAAAGCAATATTTCAGAAAGAGAAATTTAAGCCTAATAGCAACGAAGAGGGTGGAGGTTGGGAAATAGAGATGGGAAGACTGATTAGGAGGTTATTGTAAAGGCCTAAGTGTAAACACAGAGTTACCATATGGTCCAGCAATTCCACTCCTGGGTCTACAGGGTGGGGCAAAAGTAGGTTTGCAGTTGCTCATATGGAAAATAGTACAATAATTAATATATAATAACACAAGAATAGGCTGTTTTGAGTGCTCACAACTTTAAACCTACTTTTGCCCCACCCTGTAGACCCAAGAGAAATGAAAACATATGTCCACACAAAAACTTGTACACAATGTTACTGCAGTATTATTAATAATATGGAAAAGGTGGACACAACCCAAATGTCCATCACCTGATGAGTGGAGAAACAGAATGTGATATATCTGTACAATGTGTAGCCAAGGTTGAAACAACTGCATTTGAGTAGTGATTCTCAAACTCGAGTGGGCATGAGAGGCACCTGGAGGGCTCCTTAAAACTCAGATTGTCAGGTGCTAGCCCTGGAGATTCTGATGCAATAGGTCTGGAGGGGAGTCCAAAATATGCATGTCTAACAAGCTCTCAGGTGATGGTGATGTGGCTGGTCTGAGGACCACACGTTGGGAACCCCCCATTTGAGGGAGCTGTATATTAAGTAGAAGAGAAGCATCTTAGTCAACACCTGCAGCAGGATCCTCTACACAGATTTACAGCTAGCTTGGTTTGGAGTTGAGGCTGGAGGCAAACATCCCTTGTCCAAAAGCACAGCACTTGAGATGGGATGGGGTAAAACAAAAGACCAGCGCGGCTTTTGTTTCCCTCCATGCCCTACCCGTGAGAGAGAGGTTTGGGGTGGCCAGTAAAGAAAGGTGAGGAAAAGAGGACAGTAACTCATCCCAGAGCAATGAAGCGTTTCCACGCGCCTCAGTGGCTCAAGAATGGAAAACTACAGCTTACATCAAAGAAGGTGCCTGCGTGCTCCAGGATCAGCTGGTTGGAATCAGGTTTGTTTTTACAGTAGGTGACATACATCTGAAATTTGTCTGCCTAGAAAGAAGAAAGACAATGATAGATAAGCATCCATTCGTTGTTTCCTTCTGTTGACTGTGCCTACAGGGCCCAGTAAGGGCTGTGCAGTTAAACCCTGATACAGTGTGACACAGGACTGTCTGTGACAAATGTTCTGGGCTTATCCGGTCCATGCTCCCCAGACACACTTTGGATGCTTTTCTCCTAACAGCAGGAGAAAGCGCACTTTCATTTTAATACTAGTCATGCTGGAAAGAATTGGCAAAACCAATTCACATATCATGAAGTATCCTGCAGCTGGACAGAATTTATTTAGAGATTATCCCCAATTTGGGATTCCCTACAATCGTGCCTCACGTCTTGAACAATGACAGTGTTTGCTCTGAAAGCAAAAATCAAGGAATGAAAATGAACTATCTCAGAACTAGATCTGCTCTACTCCAAATGTCTACATGGGGGGGGGGGGTAATTTGTAGGGGGTGTCAACTGACTATGCCACCATCTCCAGCTTCTCAGAAGCAATGATGGGGGGACAGGAAAGCAGGGTGACCCTCTGGGACAGGGTCTGAACAATGAGTCCTAACCAGATTGTTACTTTACATCAAGAACCTTATGGCTTGGTGAAAATTCATTTCTTATTTCTCTCAGGACCCTCTGTGGTAGTGCTACACTGGGAAAAGTATGTGTATTTTGGCCACCAGGTACTTTCCCATTTATGAAATGCTGCCTACAGAACATTTGGGATGCCCTCTTCTAAGAAAGCAGCCTGAATATGCATCATATATGTAGCAGGTTTCATTTATGCCAGCACTAAGTGCTTTACATCAAGAGAACCCTATGTGGTGAGTCTCATTACCATTGTCCCCATTTTACAGATGTGAAAACTGTTCAAAAGTGGTGGAGCCCACGGAGGTGGACTTCAGGTGTCTTGGTCATAGCCTTTTAATACGTTACAAATAACTCTTTCTACCATTTACTCCTACACTACATTCATAGGTAAGATTGTAAGACTTAAAGTCATCTTGGGAAAATGCTTGGCAAAATGTGCATATTTTATGCAATCACCAAAGGTTTTCTGAAACCAATTTTTGGGTTTCTGTACCACCTGGGAGGCATTCATCATCCCTAAAGAGATGCTGCTAAATCATACTTATGGTTGATTGTAAGGCAAATCCACAAATTGTATGAAACAGGGTTTTTAAAAAATCCCTTCACTTAATGGTCAATCTTGTTTTCTCCTCTACATTGGCTGTGCAAGGAATCATGAATTGTTTATCAGCATTAACATGATGTGTGCATGTATTTAGAGGTAGAAAATGTATTAGCACAAAATAAGGTAGCAGTCTAAGACTTCTTAGTGCCAGGGAGCAAATGGGAAGGCTCATGAAAAGAAAGCAACACAGGTCCTGAACTGTGGAACTGACTGTGATATATGTCAGTGGACTAGTGGATCTCTCAGCTCATCTGAAATGTTTCCATCTTTAAAACATAAAACACAACCATAGCCCTGCCTATTCTATAGGCTGTTGAGAGCATTAACTCTTGAATCATTAATTCTTGAAACGTAATTCACCCATTTTGAGCAGAAGTTATAACTAGAAAATAATTATTAAATATTAGAACTCCTGACCCTGGAGAAGGATTTCCATGTTCAGTTGCACTTAAGTGTCCTACATGGCCTTCTCTGGAGATCTCTGTACTCAGATCACAAACCATGGCTGAGGATAATGTGATGTGGAGATGGTAATGAAAATAACGTTTCCATTTACATAATTAGAACCTGATACATGCAGCCCATTTACTTGGCCCATGACAATAGCACCTAGAAGAAAGAGCAGATACTCCTCTAGCAGGTCAGAATTGGGATGGATACCCAAGGAGTGCGCTCTTCTCTAGCAAGGAAGAAGATGTAACTAATGGTGTGGTGGCTTGATGTACTCCTAAAATTTTAATTCCCTAATCCTCACCTAGGTAAACAAACAAACAAAACCCTAACAAACCAAAACAAAAATAGTGGGTGGAGCTAGAGTAGTTCTCTATCAAGGATGGTGGTCTTGTTCCAGTCTCCTGATATTTTAGTTTTAGAAAGTGCTTAAAAACCTAACACGGCACTTGGACACAGTGTCTAAGGACTTTTCCCAAAGAGGACTCTGTTCCTCAGGGAGGGGCTGTTCCTCTCAGATCCATTCATGGCCTCCTGCAGTCCCTGGCCCTGTGTTAGAATGTCAGGAGAAATTCTCAGAGCAGGCACCGAACAGTGATGCCATCTGGTACCATCTGCACTCCTGGAAAGCACGGGGCAATGGGAGAAACAGGATTTGGGGTGCGTTACCCAGGTGACAAAGCAGTGTCCCACATCCTCAGGCAGCTGCTCGTACTTCTCCAGCTCTTTGAGGAAGATGCTGCAGGGAGAGAAAGGCTGAGTCAGGCATCTCTGTGCTGCCGCCCCCGCCCCCAGAGGGTGATGCGGAGGCTCACACAACCGCCTAAACCCTCCGTGCTGTACACACGGCTTCTCCACTAAGGGATGACGTGGTCAAGAGCAGTTTTAAATACATTGGGACTAATTTCATTAAAATGCACATTGATTAACTAGAGCTACTTAAAATTATATAGTTTCCCTTAGGGGTTTATACTCCTCAGGCTGAAAATAAGGAAATATTATACTTGTTCTGGCCTTTTATTTTAATAGCAACTACAAACCTATTTTTTATGCAAGTCATCTGAACACATTGTAACATTTTAAAGATATAGATATGAATATCAAAAAGAACAAGTTAGAATCATCTACAATCCCAGAGATAAAGTGGAAAAAATTTTTAATCCTATACAACTTCTAATTCTTGGCCTTCCACCATAGCAAGTATGTGCTAAAAATGATGAGTCAGTGTTTTCTAATGCAGACATCATTAGGGAAAAAAAAAATTAATAGAGAAAAAGTTACAATCCATTTCCAAGTTGAACTGATTTACTACTGAATTATCCACTATTATAGACATCTGTGTCATGGCTTTCTGTGCTAGTAAATAATAAAGAGCTGGCTATACTGACCTCAAATTAATATATTAAACAATTTGTTTGAGCTCAGAGAATATAAACTCTAATAAGCCAACATCATTGGAATGGAATTAGCTTTTTAAAAATCACACGCAGTTTTTCAAATAAATAATTATGAGGCTGTGGTGATACATACTGATAGAAATGAATGATGGTGTAATCTTTACAAAGGACAATTTGACAGTTTCTATCAATATTCTGTCTCTGCAATTTTAATCCTGGAAAACTTCCTAATGTTGGATTCGCATGTGTATAAGGTGATGGATATACACGTATATTCACTGTGGTACTGTTCATAGCAGCAAAAGATGGTCTGCAGGTGACAAAGTAAACTATGGTACATCCACAGAGCTGAATAGTACATAGCTATAAAAACTGACAAAGCTTTCTATGTTTTCAGATGTTAGATCTCCAGGGTGGCTATTAAGTGAAAAGAGAAAAGTATGGAAGAATGTATCTAATATGCTGCCTTTTGTCTAAGTAGGACATACATATTCTTATTTCCAACCCAGAAAACCAGTGGTCAAAGGATAAAATTTCAGTTATACAAGGTAAATTCTGGAGATCTACTATATAACATAGTACCTCTAGCTAACAATACTACATTGTATAATTAAAGTTTGCTAAGATATAGATCTTATGTTAAGTGTTCTCGACTAATAATAATAATAATAGCAATGATAACAGGAGAAAGTTTGGGGAGGTGAGGGATATGTCTATTGCCTTGATGGTTTCATGGATGTATACTTATCCCAAATTCGTCAAGTTGTATAATTTAAATGTGTACAGCCTTTTACGTGTCAATCATACTGCAGTAAAGTGGTTTAAAGAAAAAATTTTTATCATAGGAAATCAGGTGAAGGAATGGGTGAGATAATGGTTGGTAGGACTTCTCAATCTATATTTTATATTTAATTTTGATTTAAAAAATTAATTCAAAAATTAAATAAAATGATATAAAGCAGTTCTGAATTATTCTTCAACTTACCTCTACCATTGAAAAAATTAATTTTATTAATTTGATTTCTTCTACCGGCTCCTACTGCCCAAGCATTTTGACAGTATAATTGCAATTGGTTATGGGTTCTGTGTTCTCTCTTCAACGACACAGAAAGATGGTGGTTTTGGTTTAAAAAATACGTATGTGTAATTTAAAAATATTTGGCAAGTCATATTTGGAAAGCCAAAATGCTAATAATGATTGGCAGGATCATATATATTTTTATCTATCTGCAATTTAAATTTTCTACAATGAATTGGTATTTAGTCATAAGAAAAAGTCACTTAAAAATTTTGGTGACTCCTAGTAGTACCCATTTGATGATAATTACCTTTCCCCTAACATGTGAATTTTAAAGTATCCTGATCTGAATCATGGAATAGGAATAATTATAATGCAATTTGAGCTTTTGAAATACAAATATGCAGAGCTCAAAAGTCAATAATCCTGGAAAATTTCAAAAAATTGCAATTACTACTACTTTTAGAAAAATTGCAGGTGACAAACATATATGTAATACAACTTCCAAAACAGAAAAAGGAAAAAATATTATACAATGCTATAACTGAGGATTAAACCTTTTTCAAGACCAAAAAAGAAACATCCTGTTTATTGCAAAGAAAGGCAATCTGGCTCATTACTGTATATATAATATGTTAATTCTGGAAAATTTCCATAACAATATGTTAAAATATTAATATAATATTAATCTATTTTTAACATATATTTTTACTTTTGGAACGAAATTATAAAAGACTCCTATTATGTGACTCTTTTGCATGAAGAACACTAAATAATATAATGTACAATATCTTCACTAGCAGTTTTTCAGAAGGTGTTAAGAGGTTCTTTACATGGTCATTTCTCATATTGGCCTTCAATATAAATCTCAGTGGAGACAATGAACGGAAATCCAGCTCTGAGCCATGATGGACTGAACAGGGCCTGGGGGTGGGGACTGGAATGACTTAGGAGGTTGGGGAAGAAAACCTGAGGAGCTATTCTAGGGCAAGGGCTGGTGACAGAAAACAAACTGCTTAGAGAAAGGAGAACATAGGAGGCAGAGAGAACTTGGAAGGAGAGAGAGGAGGAAGGGGAGAATCTGGAGGCCCCAGGCACTAGGATAAATGCTTTCAGGAAACCTCCACTTCCCACTCTCAGGAGCTCACTCCAGTCCCCTATACTCCAACTCTCATGGGAGACAGGCGTCTCTCTCCAAGGGCGATCAAATGAACAGTAAAACAACCTGGATTCCATATGGGAGAGAAAATTAGATTTTTGTTGTATTTTTATCATTTTAAATTTTACTTTTGTAAGTCATAGATGTACATGATAAAAAGTAAACCATCCTGTCTGCCTGGCAACTCCTCAGAAGCAACTGTAGTTACTAATTTAAGGTGTAGTCTATGAACTGAATGGGTGTGTTTTTGGCTCTCGTTTTGTTGTTGATATTTTTCTATTTTTAAAAAAATTATTGGGGTAGCATTGGTTAACACAATTATCTAAGTTTCAAGTATACAATTCTATAATATATCATCTGTATATATTTTTGTTTTAGAAGTTGCAAGGATACCCGTAATAAACTCAGGGAGAGTTTTTCTCTTTCCTTGACTTATGACCCAATGTCAGTGGTCTGGTTACTTATGATTAATTTTAAACAAACAGTAGTAATTATAACCACAGAATTGGCAATTAATCTAGATGCTGAAAACAGTGCTAGCAATTTTATTAAAAATCTGTTATTTAAATAGAGCAATACCCTGACTTTTTGTGATAGCAGTTATCAAAAACCTATGGGAGGGTGCTCAAACCCCCAAAAACAAAAGCATTAAATGCATCGAATTAAATGCATAGAGTATTATTTCTATAATTAATGCCTTTCTGGAAAATGAAGGTTTTAACAGCAACCATCACTAGTTCACCCTTCTACTGATCCCACGTCTCACTTTCCTTTCCTCCCACAACCAAGCACGAGTTAAATAACCAGAGTTCACACTTAGTTCCAGTTGTGAAGGATCTTCCAAAGCTTCACTCTCTTATCTTTAAATAACGCCCTGGTGGGGTTGTTGTGAGAATTTAATAAATCCACATAAAGAACTCAACCCAGTGCCTGACATACAGTAGGCACTAAATAAACATTAGTTCATCAGGATAAGTGCTTCCCAGTCTTAATACAACCATACTCTCTTTGACAAACATACGTATCTCACACTCTCCCCCACTCAGAGACACATTTAGGGAGCTCTCCCTGTTCAAAAATCTGTAGTAGCTTACCTTCCCCTAAACCATATCCTGGGAAAATCTTGATTGGGTCTTAGTGCAAAAATTGGATTCCAAAATTGTATATCATTTAAGTTTGGGAAATTAATGCAAAAATTACATTCCAAGGCCACACATCCAAAATTTATAAAATTTAAATTTTGGAAATGCGGGGTAAGATGGTTTCTCTACTGCATGACTTCCACAATCCTATAATACGACTAGGCACATTATAAGTCTCTGAAGTGATATCGTGTGCAGTGCTTCCCAAACTTCTCTGAGTGGAACACGTTTGGAGAGAGTATCAGACTCTGTCTCAAGGAACACTCTTGAAAACTGGTTAGTGGTCCCCACACCTGGCTGTGCACTGCCACCTGGGGGTAGGATCTGAGTATCTGCACTGTTTAGAAAGCTGGCTGGGGAATCCTAATGCATCTAGCCCATAGACCAGCATTTGAAGGTGACTAAGAGATTCCAGTGTGCTTCCACTTGGCAGGTCCTACATTGACTCTATGTGACTGAATTTTTAAATAAAAAAGTTAAGAACTAAAGAAACTGTCTTGTGCTGGGCATATGATTTCAAAACTCTGAGTAAGATATTCACTACAGTCTCAAGGCACTTGTTGCAGGCAAGTGGTGCTATTAAACTCTATCTTGCTTTTTAAATTTGAAGCTTATGAAGATGACAGATTATGTAAGTCTCATCAATATCATTCCACCTACTTCAAATAGACATGATAAGTTTAAATGAAAGCCCAGGAGGTCAGAACTCTATCAATGATGGAATATTCCATCTCATCTGTTATGGCAATATCTTGGTCCTCACCATTTCAATTATTATATGTAATAAATCGTGAAAGAAGGAGCAAAGTTTAAGTGTTTGTGCGAATGTCTGCGGTTCTTTCAGAAATGAATACAACTTTTAAAGAAATGTAAAGATCTGAGCAATGTCATTGCCCTATGAAGTCATTACAATGCAGTGTATTATGCAGTCGCTTCATGAGGAAGATGCTTCCCTTTGGCTTTGTGCAGACTCCCAGAAGATGAAACCTCAAACACTTATTGACAGAAAAGCTTTCTGAGGCTTATCATTAGCACCATGGAGACAGCACCATTTCAAAGGTACCCTGAGCCATTCTGATTTTGTTCTCTCCAAAGATAAATTTGGCTGATAGTCTCAGTGCTTCTAGAGAAGTTGCGTCCCTCTCTGAGGGACTCACAACGTGGTCCGGCAGCCAGACCTTGACATCAAGGGTGCAGCCTGCATGAGTATATTTGATGACGTTATGTATGCATGTGCATGTGTGTGTGTGCATGTGCGTGTGTGAGCGTGTGTTGGAATGCCCGAGGCGGGAAGAAGAGGAAGGCGAGGCCATGGCATGGTGGGGAAAAGAAGAACAAGGAGGATACATAAGGCTGGAGGCTGGGCGGGGAGAAAGGCATCGGGCTCGCCTAGACGCAGGGAGTGCTGCCTCCTATCAAAGCAGGCTGGGTTCCTGCTTTCACACACATAGGGATCATTTCTAAAAAACCCCTCAGCCACCAGACAGATTCAGAGCCTAGCCTGTAAGAGGCTCTGGATCACAGGGGCTAGGACAGCTGGTTAGCATACTGGAGCAGCTACGAAACTATCAGAGTCACGTGCACAGGGGAAGGTGTGGGACTACGTATGCAAGAGCTTCAGCGCAGTTCCATCACCAGGGCCGGGCCATGAGAATCTCCTGGCTCTGCCCCTTCCCTGCACACCAGGAAGCTCGGCCTAGGTTATAGATGAAGGGGAAAGGCGTGCAGGGCTGGACTCCTGCTCCCCCTATTGCCCACCCTCAGCCTCCACCCTCAAGCAGCAGTTTACCTGGATGCACTGCTACCTGTTGAATAGGTTTTGCTAATATTTTCCAATTTTGTTTAACTTGTGTGATCAGATGAATCAAGAAGTGTTTGCATAGATATAGAACAAGTTTAATGTTAAAATAAAATACAGAAATTAACCTCACATTTAATGTTATACATATCCATTAATGTGCTGTTTAGCAACTAGGCATGGCTGCTAAGCAGTCAGTGCGTGCAACTAATATCAACATTACTTGAAACGTCCAAATCTATGTTTAGACCTTGTCTTGCCTTGTGTATTCCCCCAATATCCAAAACCATACCAATGTTGACAGGTACAGAAAAATCACACAGCAACGCAACCACAGCTCCATTCCTCTACAGCCTTTCTGATGGGTTGTGTACAGCCTGCAGTTATCCCTCAAGTGTGGGTTTAGTGCCGTGAGAAATCACAGCAGGTCTCCCCTCTCCTCTTTCCTTGACATGTGGATACTCAGAAAATGACAGTGTGATGTCATGGGCGTTAGAAAGACCTGTGTTCTTTGGCTGTGCTACTGATTGGTTTGGGAAGGTCACAAACCTGTATAAGCTCCAGTTTCTATAAAACAAGGGAGTAGAAAAGAACGAGATTATCTCTAAAGGCTTTTCCCCAGGCTTTTATATTCTGTTATTCTATGATTTTCTGTAAATGAGATAAAACTAATACCAAAGGCATCTGGAGGGGAGAAGCAGCACAGAAAACATAGAATATGCGTATTTTAGCAGGGAGAGTGTGTGTTGGGAAGGTGGAGAGGCAGGGAGGAGCAGCAGCAGCCTGCGGTGCAACCCTGCTGACGCTGTGGCTGCAAGTCCTGTGTCTCAGCACCTGGTGGAGTCAGCTCCTTGCCTTGTGGCTATAGATTGACCCACAGTGTTTCAAGGCGTTGTAAAATCAATATAATGGGGGTGGGGGTGGGGAGTGTAAATCAGCATTCAAAAAGGAGGAGGAAAAGGGTGAGGAGAGGGAGGGGAGAACAGAATCTAGCCTAAAATATCAGCACACATCACACACAGTGATTCCCTATCATATATATCGGGACATAATGTATAATCATTTTCTTTGGCTCATGTCAGAAATGTTAGAAAAGTATCTTGCTGATTCTCCTGCCTGCAATACGATGGTAGCCCCAGGGAGGGCTAGGCCTTTATCCATCTCTCCCTTCCTCTGCCCCTAAACACGGCCTCTACAACTTCCTTCCTTCCCTCCACCTGCCCATCTATCTACTTACCTATCTCCTGCACCCATTACACCACCCTCTCCTCTCCCCCTCCCTGTCTCTCCTTCCCCCGTTATCCACGCACTGCACTTCTCCTGATCTGGGCATTTAATCCCACTTTCCCACCTCACCTGGTCTCTCTCCTCCCTTCCTTTGTGCCCCCTCCCTCAATTTCTAATTCTCACTACGTCCACCCAGCACCTCTCCTTTCCTCTGCCTCAATCTCACAGACACAGACACAGACATGACAGGACACAGTCTAGCTGGGAGCTGACAGCCGGACCTCTCCCTACACGGACCCATGGTTGAGACTCACCCACAGACTCCTGCCATTGTCTCTGTGGCCTCCCTGCTACACTTCCCCACTCTCCTCCCTTGGGGGGCTTTGTTCTAACTTTCCCCCCTAATTGAGGGAGCCATCTCTGCTGCAAATGTCCTCTTATTTAAATCCCACCTTAATGCCCTCTCCTCAGTAAACCTTTCAGTTAGTCCCACTGAGGCTATTTTCTTTGCTCCTTTGAACTGCATTTGTACTCACCTCCATCCTTAAAACAGGTACCTAACTAATTCCTGGAACTCAGAGGGCAGGGGCCGGGCTTGACTCATCACAGGTACCAGCTCCATCTCCAAACCAGCATGGGGCTGGCCCAAGAAGGAACTCAAGGAAGATGATGAAAATGTGGGGCCCGCCTTTCCTTTTCCATGTCTTCACCCCTTGCTGCACACCATCCTCTGCTCCTGGCTGACCCTGTCCACCTGCTACCCTAGTATGACCCTGTCCTGGCCAATGTTCCCAGCTCAGTCCCACGTTGCTCCAGCCCTGTTCCCTCAGCCATGGGCCTGTGACTGCCAGGCTGGGAGTCCAGGTCTGGAGGGAGGGAGTGTGCAGGAGAAATATCTAGCCTGGGTAATTGGTTTCCCCACTTGCTTTTCCAAGTCTTGTTGAAAATGGACTTAAGTCAGAAAATTAATGGAGGGTGCAGGACCTGGATGACATACTATGGAAGAAATGAACTGAAGTGTTCCTCAGATGTGGGGATCCACACGAAAGCTGGTTAGGTATGAATCAAACCGACCGGATTTGGCAGTCCCAGTGGTGGTCTGTGGAGTGGGGGGTGGGGAGAGAGCACTGAGCTGGGAGACCAAACCCCTGGAATCTATGCCTAATCTTTAAGGGGCAGGGGCACACATTGGACAAATCACTGGCTCCTCTCTGAGTCTCAGTGTCTTTATTTGAAATGGAGATGGTTGTACTCGATAGTGAAAAAGACCTTCTGAGCCTGACAGCAGAGATTTTATAAAAATGTTATATGGCAGTATTTCCAAATGACCAAAAAGGAAAAAGTAGATTTCAGATTTCAGTGAAGGTAATAAATATTTTAAATGAACAGTTGTCCTCACCAAAGCTGAAAATCTAGTAATCAAGGCAAACAAAATAAATTATTTTCCCGAATTATAAGCTGTAAGTTAGCCAAAGTGGGGAGACTGCATTAACACAGCCATCACTGTTTGGGGATGCACTTATGGAATATACTGTCATATCCGAATGCTCCTGGAATGCTTGGCAATGAGCAAAAGAACTCGATCTAGTTCTTGTGTAGATAAGTTTCATGATGTTTATGTTCAGTTCTGTAGAAAAGTGATGTAGGGTAAAAGAGCGGAGAGTAAAAACAAGTATCATTCCATTTGAAACTCCAATTTGTATTAAAACCACTACTTGTATGTATTAAATTCTAGACAATGTTATGGTGAAGGCCTGGGGTGGGGTGGGGTGGGGTGGGAACTGGGTAGAGGGGGACAATGGGGGGAAAAAGGGGGGACATCTGTAATACTCTCAACAATAAAGATAAAAAATTACACATGTTAAATCATTCTTCTGCATAGAAATTTTGGTGCTGGGGAATTTCTCCATTCAATACTTACATAGACAAAGGTCCTTGAGAAAGATGTACACACACGCATGCACACAACTAACCTTGGTTGTAATTTTTCAAAGTGACACCATTTAAAAGGATCAATACCATATCACCCTAGGTCTAAGTACTAATTTCCTAGTGACTCAGCTAATTGGGTTATCCAGGCAATGCCAATCTCAATCCCTCTGCCTCTCTAACCCTCCACCTCCCAATCTTCCTCCCTCCTTCCCTCCCTGTTTCTCTGGAGTATAGGCAGAAAACCTGAGCTATGCACTAGAAATGAGAGGATTATGTTTCTGTTAGATTACAATTAATTGTAACTTTGGAAAGGTGCAAGCAATTGGGGTTTTAAAAACCCTTAGAAATTCTCATTAAAAAGTGACCATTTCAGAAAATGATTCCTGAAGAGCAAACAGGTGTCTGGACCATTGTATGGTCCTCCCAATAAGAAGCTCCCAGGAAACTCCCGCATTCAGAGAGTCAATCATCTTGCTGGTCTAGAACGTTCTGGTAGTGATAGGGGGAAATCATACCTAATGGTTTTCTCTATCTTGAGACTTTCATAAACAAAAGACTGAATTATGACTTGAAGAACATTAGCCATAAGTCTGCAAATTGTAATTCTATCTTTTGCCCATCCATTCATCTGGCAAATATTTACTTAGTTTCCTGCATGCCAGGTATTGGGGTTATGCAGTGAAAGACGTGGTCTCCTATGGAAGTTCACAGTTCCTGCATTTTTGAAGTTGGGCTAATTGCCATTTTATCCCTTATTTATTAGAGATTGTAGAAGTTTTATGCTTTCTCCATTATTCATCATTTGTATGGCATAAGTAGGAAGCATACATTATGAGTAAAGTCTTAGCCCCCCAGATCCTGTATGAAATTAACACATGGCTTGATTTTCTTAGATGTTCCTTTAAATTGTGGATAATTCAAAACTTTTTTTTTTTTTTTTTTGGTGGATAGCTTTCTAAATGCATCACAGAGTTCCTTGCTTTTTAATGCAGAATACTAGTGGCTCAGGGTTATTACTAATGTCGATTATTATGCTATCCTGTGAGACCATGGCTGTGCTAAGCTCTGTGATGGGATTAGAATCATTTGTACCAATGATGAATGGCCTGTGACCACTCTGATTTTTTGGTTCTTTTGCCTATTTTTACTGCAGTTTGTCTTCTTTCCTGTCAGGTTTCACTTTATGCTGCTGGTATCAAACTACGTGCTCAAGTTCTTGATTCTTACTTGGTTCTTTGGAAATTGCTTGAACTTCCAAACAATCTAACCGAGAGGTAAAGTGATTCTATGAAAAGGTAGGACTTTATCTTGTGGTAGCTCTTTCGGTTGCTCAGAGGCTGGTTTTTATTTTCTTCTTGTTTCTTCGTAATGTCATAAATAGGTAACATTTGCTTGGTAGCTGTGTTCTTGATCACTGAATTTATTCCTCTACAGTATGCAGCATTCTATATGGTTTAACTTCACTTTTTTTAAGGGTTTCTTAGAACTATACTTTGTAACTGGTAGGTAGACATTCAGCTATTTAAAAAACAACCAAACTGCTTACCATGGTTTAATAGGGTAATATTGTAAAACCAGCTAAGGGGCATGGCTGTGTTAGATATTTTGTTATAACTGATCAATTTTAAAATGAATATATTTTCCCTTTATACACTGATGTGGAAAAAGCAGGGCTCACAGGAAGCGTACCTTGTGATCTCTAGATTTTTGCACTTTGACAGTCAAATTGGTAAGAATATGAGGAAAGTGAGACTTGTTAACTAAATTCCAGAGATCATCAATCAGAAAAGTAAAGTAACATGACTTACTGCTTACCAGTCCCACTCTTCTCAGATATCCTGGGGGAGATGGGATAATGCTGAGCTGGGCTCAGATGACAGAATTTGGAATCAAGGATCAAAAATGGCTTTATTAGGGTCTTATGAAATAGGCATGAAAAGAGACAATTTCTAAGTCAAAAAATGTGTTCTATCAGGTATTTTGATTATCTGTCTATCATCTATCTATCATCTATCTATCTATCTATCTATCTATCTATCTATCTATCTATCTATCTATCATCTATTATCTATCTATCTATCATCTTCATCATCATCATCATCATCATCATCATCTTTTCTACATTGTTGTTTTGGTTGAGATGATGGGTGGTTGGGAGGAAATATTTAGGTTGAATGGGAACTTCAATGGAATTTGAAACCTAAGACTCACAAGGTAGAACAGTTGGCCTCAAGTGAATTCTAATGTCAGGATGTCCCACGGTTTTAATGAGGAAAAGCTACTTTCATTTCGTCAAAGCCAGGTTATCATTCTGATTGGGTACAAAGATGTTGCCAGTTAGGTCTCTAAGGAGAACACTGCTGAACACTTCACTCTCCTCCTAGAGCTTACTGTTTACATAATCTGACAAGGTTATGTAAACAGTAATTTTGGACAATTGTGGAGAAATATGGGTGAGGGAGAAAGAAGTCTGACAGCACTGACTTGGAAAATTTAACAGATAACAATTTTCTAGGCAGGGTTTTCCAAGCAGATTTGATCGACATGTTGGGAAGCCCTGTTGTTGGGTATGTGTGGCCCTAAGTGTGCTCCTTGGAAACCCTCCACCAACCTACTTGTTATGAAAGTCGTAGATCTCCTGGATGTTGCCAAAGATGATGTGCTCTTTATTAAGGATCCCAGGGGGAATCTCCTCCACACCACTGGTCATTTCCCACAGGTAGGTCTACAAGACAGCAAGAGTTTCATCACCGCCAAGAACTGTCACATGACATATAGATGAAATAAACAGCCCTTCCCACTGTGGTACAAGACTCAGACCAGCAACGCATGCAGAGTATAAAAGTGAGATGGTAAATAAGCAGGACGGAAAGAAAGAAAACCGGAGTTCCATTAGCTTGAATGGTTGCCAGGGAAACACATCCTGACCTCCAGCAAGAGGACAAACTCCACACTATTCTTTATTAAATGTGTACACGTCTGAGTGTGGGTCGAGGGGAGGAGGCAGATTTTCAGACTCAAGTTCATTGACTGTGCCATGGTTTTTATTTTGAACTCAAGGGTCTTATATACTTTTTTGCTGGGTCTAGCTCAAGTCTGAGGAAAGTTTCTTTTCAAAAGTACTTTAAACTCCCATGCAATTACTACTGACTCCGGTAGAAAGATTTCCTCCCGTTGGCTTTTTATTCATGAAGCTCTAGGGGAAGACAAAGAGCACTGAGCTCCTCTCAAGAACCTGGCGCTGTCAAGGATGCCATTTTTCTCATACACTGTGAACTGATTTCCGCCAAGACTTACCTCTAAGCACTCGTGTAAGTCCCTTACATAAGCCTTCTCTGTCTGAAGCAGCTCAGCCATTATGAATCTAGAAGGAAACACACGGCGTTTAGTTGGTTAGAGATATAATACCTCTCTTCCTTCAAGCTTCACTTCCCCACCCCAGCATTTATGACATTATTGGGTGTCCTATTTTTCTACTTTACCAAGATAGGTCTCTTCCTTTCTTCACAACTCCTTGCCTCTGAGTATTATGTGAGTCCCTCATTTGCTCTGTATCCCTTTGGCAGGTTTGTGCTCAGCTACTTCCATATTCTCTCTCCCTTTTCCCTCCCAGTTCTTCCACATTGTGATTCCATGCTCACATGTATGTGTGCTCAATTACACATGTGCACAAGTGTGCAGCACCCTGCATATTCATTCTCATCAACTAGATAGCCTCAATCTCAGCTTCCTATGTTTCTCTAATAGCTCCCAGAGGGTGATTTCTGTTTAGTAGGGTTGTTGACTTACACCAGAACAATTCACAGTACTATAAAAGTTAAACCAGGTTTAAAAGCTAAAAATAAACAAGTGCTAAGACACCACCAAGACTGAGGGTGTTGGCAAACTTTTATCTGTAAAGAGCCAGATATAGCCCTGGTCAGTTTGACTCAGTGGTTAGAGAGTCAGCCCGTGGACTGAAGGGTCAAGGGTTCAATTCCCAGTCAAGAGCACATAACTTGGTTGTAGGCCATTTGGTCTCTATTACAACCACGAAACTTTGCTGTTGTACTGTGAAAGGAGCAACAGATAATATGTAAAAAAACAAAACACAATGTGTGGCTGTGTCCAAATAAAACTTTAAGGACACAAAAGAATTTCATTTAATTTTTACATCACTAATATTATTATTCTTTTCCTATTTTTCAATCATTTAAGAATATAAAAAAGAATATTCAGCTTACAGACTATATAAAACATGTGGTTATTAACCAATGTCATGCCAATAAGTTTAATTTTTTAAAAAGCAGGTGGTGGGTCACAGTTGGCCTGTGGGCCACAGTTGGCTGACCCCTGGCATAGATCATCCTTGCAATTTAACACTATGTGTAGTGGGGTCATTTGTATCACAGGCTGATGTGCGTGAAGTGTGATCACAAGCACAGCACAAGTAGACGATGTTCAGTGACTGCTCTTCAGCCTCCCATAAAGAGAAGCTTGTGCTGTATCTGCAGGGAGGGGGCCCCTTCCTCCTTGGCCCTGATAACAAAGTGTGCCCAGGCAGCAGGAGACTTATGACGGATTCATGGTTTCACTGCAGGGTACCGACCTAACTCTCTTCTTTCACCAGTTTTTATTAGAAATGGTGTTTCCCAGCTGGCATGTGATACATAACAATATATCATTTAGCACCAAGTATGTATTTATGTTTATTTTAGATTTTCCATGTTAGTTTTTCATGATAGTATTTCCAAGTGTTCCATCAGGTGAAAATTTTGAGAATGATTACCCCCATACTGTCCCCTGTTGGAAATTTCACAAGATTAAAATGAGCAGCATCTTTTCCTGGACCTTTACTGTGGTGGGATTTTCCTTAAAGCAATACATTGTACTAGCAGTAGCCTTTCTATTAAAGTTGAAATAGTGATTAAAAATATTCCCCTTTGCAGGAGTTAATTATCTGCTCTTTTACTACAGGGTGCCCTCTAAAAATATATATATACACTTTAACAACTGATAGCTTAATTTTGAAAATGAAGTGTATTTTAATAAGCAGCACCTTTATAATTATTCAAAGTGTGTGTATGCATTTTTTTGGGACACCCTATTTTCTTACTCTATTGGTAAAGTGGAAAGTGCATGAGCTTTGAAGTCAGACACACAGGAACTAAATTATGACTCTGTCATTTACTAGAGGGAGCACTTGCTTCTCCAAGCCTCAGACTGTTTGCTTATAAAATAGGTGATCACACAGGACTGCTGCAAGGACTAACGAGACTGTGCAAGCAAAGTTTCAAGTACACTGCACGTGCTTAGTAAACACGGAGAGGAAGAAGGTCAGAAGGAAGAGAATCTGACATGGTCGGGAAAGTTGTCTTTGATTTTACTGCCCTGGGTTTCTGATCTTCTGCCTTCTTCCTTTTCCTTATTTAGAAACAGTCATTACATGTAGTTGGTTAAGATGAGGTTATATTGGAATAGGGTGGGCGCCTACTCCAACATGACGGGTGTCCTTATAAAAGGAGGAATCTGGATTCATGCATATATTCAGGGAGAAGGCCAGGTGAACACAAAGATGGCCATCTACAAGGCAAGGAGAGATGCCTGGAACAGATTCTTCCCTCTCGGCCCTTAGAAGGAATCAACCCTGGCAACGTCTTAATGTCAGACTTCTAGCCTCCAGGATGGTGAGACAGTACATTCATGTTATTTAAACTACCCAATTTTCATACTTTGTTACAGCAGCCCAGACAAACTAATACACTTCCCCAATGAAACACAAGCTCTGACTTTGCAGAACAGCTTTAGTTTCTTTAGCTCCAAGGGACTTGTGGTTCTATTTCATTTTTATAAAATCATCTACCTAGGGCTTCTTAATTTTAGGAAACGCTATCTCCCCCCAGCATTACCCAAAAGGAATCTGTCAAAACAGTCTTCATAAAGCCCTTGAGAGATCTCTGGATACATGTAACTGTGCAAGGCCAGTATAAAGACAGCAGAGTAATCTGGCAATGCTTTGTGTGGCAGGTACTATCTGTTGTGTCCACTATCCAGTAACCTATAGTTCTTGGTTAGCATGACATGTAGGTGGGAGCATCATGCATGTCCATTCCAACCTCTGTAGGTCATTATGAGGACACATCAGGCTGTCAAAAGGGGCAGGTGACAGTGAAAACCAAGCATAGTCATGAGGAGCCTGCCAGTTGGATGGAAGCTCCCCCAAAACATACTCTTTCTTCCGAGCAGACTTCCGCTTCTCCTCATTGACCTCGTGGTTGGCATCCCGCAGCTTGACCTCACGATCCGAAAGGCTCGCTGGGATGATGTCCAGCTCCAGGTCCTTGTTATCCTACACACAGAGAGCACAGAGGTCACCTCGGAGACACTTTGGGAAAGCAACTAAGCAGAGCTGGGGAGGGTTGTAGAGGCAAAAAATAGAGATAAATATAATGGAGAAAGATGAAAAGATGGGGACTCCCACAAACTGCCACCCACAAGCACTCTTCTTCATGTGATCTTTTTTTTTTCCAAATAAGAATGATATGAAACGTTCAGGTCAAATGTTCAGAGCTAACATCCATAGCAAGAAAAAACAATGAATACATTTGATCATTAGTGTCGTATTTCTCCATGGACTTTGGTCCTGATTAAATCTAAACACACACATGCAAATTTAGTCCAAGATTGATTATTATACATTAAAATATATGTGAAACAGAAACACATAAAGATGTAAGAAAGCTTTCATTGTCAAGGGAAAATAATAAAAGCGAATATTTTTATTTAAAAAAGCAACTTCCCTTGGAAACAGAAAACAATTACTGAATTTTCTAATTGCCCATCCCTGCTTATTTCAACCACTGTTTGGTATCTATATCTATATAGGACGGAAACCTCTAGAAAAAAAAAATCTCATAAATTAGACATGAATTCTCCCAATTTTAGTGGTTTGACCACTTTATTCTCTAGTCTGCTCTGCTTCAGAGCACGGGCCTATTTAAAGATTTAAGATTAGAAATCCTAGGACTGAATTGCCAGCCTGTGTTCAGCTCTTAATTCATAGGTCGCTAACCCCTATTATAGAGAAGAGATTAAAAGTCAGTCTTCCCATGCTTCATGGCAAATAGTACCTCTTTTCAGTTGAAATGTCAAATGGCCTTTGCACAAATTGCACCCCTTAATATTGAAAGAGCACTATTATGCATACTGGGGACTCTAATCAGGTGCTGATTAACGTAACTGGGTAGATGACGGTACTGATGAAGCCAAGAAAAAGGGTTTAGTCCTCAAAGTCAACAGTTAACTCTACACATAGAAAAACTCTGTTCTGTAGCTATAAGCCCCAACCCTAGCCAGTCCATTTTGCAATATATATATCTCACTAGTCATTCGAGCCTATCAGCCAATGGCTGAATGGCTCAGTAAGATCCATCCCTCCACTAGGAAATCACACAAGGCAAATGCTGTAGGGGTCCAGGGCTCAGAAAGGCTGCTCTGGAAACTGCTTCCTTCCATGGCAATGCCAGCAGCAGTGCTGAAGGAGATGAGACAGGAGGTGTTCCAGCTGGGCAGTGCAACACCTACCTCTGTGTTGACGCCCAGGGCTTTCTCCAGGGAGTACTGGTACTTCCCCATCCTTAGGGAGAAGTCTCTGTAGTGCTTGTCCACCGTGGTGACCCATTTCCTGATCTCCGTGGCATGAATGTGGCCCTTTTCCACAAAGCTATCGGCCAGCTGAATCAGAAGTTTCACCTTCTCCTTCGTTTGCTGCCCCAAAAGATGGTTTAAGTTACCAGATGACATTTACTCTCACGGCTCTTACCCTCCTGCCTCCTTTTTCCTCCTCACAGCAGCCATAGGTACCTCACAGACAGCCTGGGTTTCTATCCCAGCTCTGTCACTTACTAGCTGGGAAGTCTTAACAAATTACTTAAACCCTCTGTGCCTCAGTTCCTTCATCCGCAAAACAGGGATCATAAGGGTACCTACATCATAAGGTTGCTATGAGCATGACGTGAGCTGGCAATGTAGAACGCTTAGAGCGGTGCCCGAAACAGTGCTCACAGTGAGAACTCCACAAGCCATACACAACAGTCATTGTAATTATTGATGTGAGAATCTCTTACATTAATTTAGCGCTTTATCAGTTTTCAGAGCATGTTAATGTCACATCTGATACTCATCTGAGTCTTTTGTTGTTATTAATCCTTACTCGAGGTTATATTTTTTTTCCTCATTGATTTTTAGAGAGTGGAAGGGAGGAAAGGAGGGGAAGGGGGAGGGTAGGGAGGGGGGAAGGAAGAAGAGAGAGAGAGAGAGAGAGAGAAACATTAATGTGAGAGAGACACATCGATTGGTTGCCTACTGCACATGCCCTGACCCGGGCTGGGGATTGATCTGTAACCCAGGTACATGCCCTTGCCTGGGAATCAAACCTGCGACCTGTGCCTGCATGGGCTGACACTCTAACCACTGAGCCACACTGGCCAGGGCTGATCTGAGTCTTAAAGTATCCCTAGGAGGTAGGTGGAGGGAGGTGGTATGGGTCTCTTTGAAACAAAGATGGAAAAAAAAAACAGGCTGAGAGGCTCAGGCCTTGTCCAAGTTCATACCACCCGTGAGCGACAGAGCCTGCTGGCCACTGTCCCATCACTGCTAGTTCTCTCCCTTCACTGTACTGTTCTGAAGTAGGCTTTCTAAGGGTCAGGTAAGTGGCACATGCCAGGATCTAAAGAAATCCAAGTAGCAGATTTAAGAGTAAACTGTCCTCCCTTTCGCCACCAGGATCTGCCTGTCATTTCCACAGAGAAAGAGAAAAAAGAATGAGTGAAGCTGGTATCCTTCGCAGGGCTGAGTAAGGTAGAGCTCGGATGTGTTTTGGGTTATTTCATTTCTGCACGGGTTTGCTCAACATTCTACTCTGTCCACACTGCCGTGCAGAGGGCTGCAGGGAGAAGCTAGGGGGGTAAACAAAAGAAGAAAAAAGATACTCATGTCCCCAAACAGCCGGTATCTCCAGAGGGGGCAAGATTTTCACAGAGAGTAGTTAAATGACTCAGGGCATTATGTAATTGGATGTCAAAATGAGACATGTATAGTTTACACAACAGGAATTTTAAACCGGGGGGGAAGGGGGGAAGGTGGGCTGGCACGGACAGAAAAGGTCCCGTAGGTGGGATTTCATGCTGGGTAAGATATGGAAATGGGAGGGATGTTTGAACAAGAAAACATGTGCTCATCTTTTATCTTAAGTTCGGGTTTTGAAAGTCTAAAATCGATCAGGAAAGCCTAACAGAGTTAAGGGGGAAAAAAGTATATTTAAATAATAGTCTGAGAAGTAAAATTATCTTTTGGACTGGAGGACAATAGGCCCAAGGTCTGCAGCACACCACAACAAGAAATTCTGCTTTCCTCTTATCCTCACCCGTATTCTCTCTGTCTTACTTTTATTCTTACACTGGTGGGTTGCTGTCGGAAAGCACCTTTTTCTATTCAGTGTTTCCTGCACTTGATCTTTCCCTAGAGCAGAACATCATAATTCAATGAGCTCCACTGCCCTGTTCAATCCTGAGGTCCACTATATTTACTCTCTTGTGGTTTAACGTCACTTTGGTTTCCATTTCAAATTTATTTTACTGGTTATAAAGATTAAAACCGAAGCTGTCTGGTTAAAAGAGGGATTCCTCTGGGAAATGGGACTGGGGTGGGCAAGGGGCTGTTGCCTTTCATCGGAAGCACTCAGCTGGATTTGTTACTCTGTAGTTATTCTACCACCAAGTAGCCCTGAGACTTGGACCATGATGGATGGGCGAAAGAGACCCCATTAACAGAAATAGCCTAGTCAAGAAGGAGAAACAACAGAGAGAGTCAAGGTGAAGGAATCATACTAAACATAGATTTTGAGGATGAGGGTTGTTCAAATCTACCCAAATTTCCTTTTCCCCTTATGTTCACAAAAGTTTGTGGACTCCCTTCAATGCAAAAGATACAGTCAGGTCAGTGAAAAAGAGTGGTTCTTGTCCTTCAGGTTCTTGCTGGCTCCCATCGCAGGTAACAGTGCACTCAGCTTACTGGAGAACAGGACAGTCCACACCAGGTGCCTTAAGGGTCACACAGACAAGGGCTGCAGTGCAGGGCTGGGCCAGGCCACATCCTGGCACGCAGGCAGCACCACAGAGGAGGCGGCACTGAGGCAGGCAGGTGGGCTCTTTTAAAAGGGACAAACTAGAGGGAAGGAAGGATATTCTAGACAGAGAAATGGTATAGAAAAGGTACAGAGGCAAGAAAGCGTATCAGGTAACTCTCAGAGGGTAAGACAGCACATCCATTTAGCTGGAATCTGCACAGAAGAATAACTGAAGATAAAGCTGGGGCGGCAGGTGCAGTTGTAGAAGTTGCTGAGTGTCAGCCTGAAGGCTCTGGAGTATCATCACAGTTCTTGAGCTGGGTGGTAATGTGACCACAGCAGTATTTTAAAGATGATGAGCAATGACGAGCAGGATGGATTGAAAGGAAGGAAAAGTCCAAAGCATGAAACCCAATTAGGCTTGTAACAATGTGAGCGGAAAAGAGAGAGAATGGATTAAACTGACTGATTCTCCGCATTTCCACTTCGGTTATGGACAGATTCTGATCCTAGGACATTCTGGGTACCTGCTGTGATCCATCCTATGTGAGTAGGGACACCAGTGGAGCTGACACTATCTGGCTTATTTATGGTTCATTACTGATACTACAGTATTTAGAGAAGAGCAGATAGATGCAAAGTGGGTAATTCCAAAGCTATTTCATTTGGATTTGAAGGGTTCTGTGCACCTGCCACCTCCCTAGTGCTGTTGTTCTAGCTGGTATTGAAATGAGTCTCTCATCCGAACTGACAGCTTTTCACATTGGCTGAAAAGGTCAAAGGCTCACGAGAATGCAGGGGAAGGCTTCCCACTGTCAAGAGTTCACAGTGGAGGATTTGTCAAGTGGGAGGCCACTTCTGACACATCAGCTCAGGAATGAGCTAAGGGCCTAATTTTGTCACAGCAAACCAGAGGCACATTTGCTGTAGTGTCAGAGGCATCTCTGGGTAGGATGAGCCTTAATATGGCCCCCTTGACTCCCTGAAATCAGCTCTCCCCCTGGGAAAAGCATCTGCCATGTGTGGGAGTGATGCCCAGAAAGTTCCTGCATGACAGGGAGCCCAGAGTGAGGGACAAGGAGGGAACTCACACACATCACATTTTCACTCAAGCCCAAAGGCCCTCAGATCAAATCCTGGCTGTGAAAACAGATGAAAATGAGAATTCCTCCTACTGTACATTCTCTGCCTCAGTGTGAATGAAAGTAGGAGGGTGTGGTACGTGCACCAGTGCATGTTTAGGTCCCCAGAGACCCCAGTCTGGCTCATGTGCAGGTCTGAGGCCAGGCGGAAGTGTAGCTAACCCCTGAACAACACGCATTTAAACTGGCAATAACCTCACCTGTTTTGTGAACCCATTCACAGCCATTGGCTCTTCCCATAAGGTGGATTTTCTAAGCCATTCAAGTTTCAAGAACATGTGTCGAGGTGCAGGTGTTCACGTATGCAACGTGCATTTCACATGAATACACCCCTTTCCCGTTTTTGGTCTGAAAGAACATAGCAGATTCCAGGACCGGGAGCATGAAGGGGAGTTTCTGGAAGCACAGGGCACAGAAGTTGACTCCTGCCTATAGATGCTCTACCCAGCAGCCGCTATTCTTTGGGTATTTGGGTTTCGAAGGACATAATCCTGCCTGTGCTACTCCCTTGCCTCTGTAGTTGAGCATTTTTGTGCAAGAGGCTGCTCTCCCTTCTGCAATGTGAATTGGTCAGACTGGCTGGGGGCTGGGTAGATTAGGGGAAGGCCCGGGGTGCTTCCTACCTTGGCAGGCCCCCTGAATTCCACATATTCCTTCAGTAGTTCCTGAGTCTCCTCTGGGGTCTCTCCAGTGGAGGTATGTGTTGAGAGGTAAAATTCACCTGTTTCTTGGATCCAGTCCAGCGCCTGTGGGAGGAAACAACCTAACCAGTCCCCCAAAGGCCAGGTGTCAGTGGGAAAATATGCCATGCTGCCATGAAGGCTGTGGTTTGGAACAGCGTGATGGACCCAGTGAATTCCAGCATGATTCCATTAATACGTAGCTTGGAAGTTGATTTTATGAATGAGCCCTCCCTTGTTAGACTTGGAACATCCCACCGACAAACAGTGTCTTGTCCATCAGACTGACCCAGGATCATCATGAATTAGGGGTAATCTTCCTCCACAGTCTCCTCCCAACTCCTGGTAACAGGAGAGCTTGAGAAAGGCTGATGACAGGTGAGTGGCAGCCTGTTCTCTTTCCTCTCCTCATCCCCACCTCCTACCTTCCCTGCTCGGCCTGCTGCAATGACCCTCTTTTGGATGTCCCAGGAGATGGTGATCTTGGCCTCTGTGTAGCCCCCAGAGCTGAGGCAAAGCCAGGGAAAGCTCTAGACATACCTGCTTGGCACTGCGCTCAAACACCACGTATTGCTGGCACTGGTCCAACCGCCGCTTCTTCAAGGTCCAGAAGTGCAGGACACGGTTTTCCCTCTGCAAGAGCTCACTCAGGATGGCTGCAGGGTGGGGAGATGAGCACCGGTCACAGAAAGGCTCTGAACAAATCTGACTGGCTGCCTCCACCCTACATCCAGGTGCCAGATAACTGTGACATTCATGCCTCTCCACAGGACCAATCCAGGCATCAGAAGCAAGGGAGTGAAAGCATGGTCCAGAGACAATTATCCAGAGGGGAGCAAGGTGAGGGAGGCTGGGGAGAGAGCCTGTTGATGAGGTTCCATCAACTAAGGATGGAAGGGTATGTCCCTAGGGCAACTTAAAAGTGACACTGATTCTTTCACACCAAAGCTGGTCCTTGATGGTAAGATACCACAGGAAGTATCAGTCCCTAAAATAACAGCTAACTGGGTGGCCCATGGAGTATACATGAGTGACTGGACTTGACAGGAGTCCCAGCTGTTCTGGAGGAGCTCTAGGCTATGAGAGAGGGCACCATGGCATCAGGGCTGGTGGTTCTGCATGGATAACCTGAGGCATGTGCCCAATGCCCTGCCCTGCACACAAGGCTGTGCACACAGCACCTGAGCAGTAGAGCCTCAACTTTAAAACTTCCAAGTGGTGGGCTGTGTGGGAACCACGTCCACATGGAATCATATCTCTAGGACCAAACTTCCATGTTCCTTTGGATCAGATCATAAGAAAAACTGAGAGCTGGTCTCACTCACATTACCTCCAACGATGTTAAGTGTGAGAATGTGAACAAGGCCTACAGCACACAGTGGGTTGTGCAAGGTGTTTATCCAAGTCATCTTCCCTGTTCTGTTGTTTCAGGAGCAGCCACGTGGTTAGATTTCCTAAGTGTTATAAGTAGGTTCTGTGCTTGAAACAATCAAATTTCTTTTCTATTATGTCTGCTTCCTGCTTGCTGCTATAACTATACTAGATACCAATAAAATACATAATAAGGATTATATGAAAAATTAATATTTATTAAGCCTTCACTATGTGGCAGGCAGATATTTTCACAGTACCTCATGATGCGTGCACTAGTATCTCTGTTCTATGATGAAGAAATTGGGGTTTAGAGAATGTAGGTAATGCCCAGGGTCATTCAGATGGGAAGGGGCGAAGCTGTTTGACTTCAGACCCCCGAGTCCTTAGCCACTGTGGTCTCCAGGGCTACTGGGGCTGTAAAGCACAGGTTACTGTGTTCTACAAAGGACACAACCCGAATCACAGTACTTATACTTAAAAGTTTGTGTTGATTTTGTGTACTCTGAATGCTACATGGAAGCCTGGTTCTCTAAGGACAGAATCTGTCTCTCCCCTCTTAGGCTGAATACTTTTACAGGCCCTAATTATTCATTTCTCCTTACATCTATGCCTGTGTCATGTAACTTTTTAGTTTCTCCCCAAAGAGATAAAGTGTATTTTCCTACCCCAAGACTCAGGCTCGGCCATGTGACTTGCTTTGGCAAATGGGTTGTTAAGATACCACACAGCAGGGGCTTGAAATGTGCTGTACACTGACCTTGCCTTGTGTCTCTGCCATCGACACTATAAAAAGTTCTCCTAAGTAACTGCTGCTCCTTTGCCAGAATTAACACACGTGGAGCAGACAAGAACCTAACCTGCAGTGAAGGAGTGGAGTCAGCAAGACTTGCAGCCTGAAGCAGAACTGCCTGACTGAGCTCGGCCAAGACAGCTGACCCCCAGCCAACACACAGTCACCTGAACAATAGATGCTTACAACTGTATACCAATGAATTGTTTGGCTGTTATGCAGCAGAAATTGATCCTGCACAAAAATTTAAAATAAGTGGCACTGTTCTGGGTCTAGGCAGCCAGTGGAAAGGAAACAGAGGAAGAGTGTAGTTCCCACTTGGGTGGAAGCTTCAACTGGGCAGATGAGTGAGAACCTCTGTTTCCTTCAGTCCTTTTGTCTCCTAGACAGAGCTTTCCTAGCTGACAGCATCAACCCAGATTAGGCAAAAATCCTAGAGGGTTTCATGTTTCATTTTACCCCCTTCTTAAAGGCTTTCCTAAGGGCAATCACCTGCCCTCACCCCTACAAAGTTGTAGCGAATCCTGTTCTCTCTGGGTTCCTGCCACTCTTAGCACCCTGAGGTGTAGGAGGAGTATCTGCTCTCAGCAGGCAGCTGGCCTCACCTGAGCTGCCACCTGCATTTGGAAGTCAGAACAAGTGCTCTGCAATGTGCAGGAAGGGGAGGGTGACATAATGCCACCATCCACAGGGTTCCTCGACCACGAACAGCAGCACACCTGCAAAAGGAACCTGTTTACCTCTTCTCTGTGGGAGACTTTGATTTCTAAAATTAATTCTTCCCATTGGCCTCTGATCTTCTCACCTCTGGAGCTCTCTGAGCAGGGAGAAAGGCTCTTCCTAAACCAGATGAGCCCCTCCCATTGTCCACTCCACAGCTCTGCAAGTCTGTCCTCACCCCTCACTCTCCGAGTCAGTTTCAGTTCTCTCCCTAGCCTTGGTCCTCAGGGTTTTATTTCTCTGCTGTGTCAAGACATCTGTTAAAAGCTATACTCACTCAAGGTGAATTTCTGTGTGGTCCAGAGTAAGCAATCCCACCAATTATAAGTTAAGCTTAATGTGGTCAGCTAATAAGTTTTTAAAGGTTACTGATTTTTTCATATAATTACAAATTTTATAGAATTCAGAGAGCTATTAAAGATTATCTAGACTAGCACTTACCTAAATTTAATGTGCACACAAATCACCTGGTTGGGGTGGGATGGGGGAGCTCTTGCTAAAATTTAGGTTGACTTGTAGGTTCAGGTGGGGCCCGAAATTCCGTGTTTCCTACAACTCCAAGTGACATCGATGCTGCTGGTCTGGGACCACATTTTAAGCAGCAAGAGTCTAGATATCTTATTTTATTTATCAGTAAGGAAACTGAAGTTTTAAAAGCTTAAGCAGTAAGTAATAAAGCCCGGATTGGAACTTGTCTCATTCCCAGGCTGTAAGATACCCTAGCATTGTGGCTCGTCGATATGTTAGCCATATTTGGCTACTTACATTTAAATGGATTAATATTCAACAGAAGTACAAATTTAGTTCCTCAGTCACACTAGGCACATTTCAAGTGCTTAACAGCCACATGTGACTAGTGGCTAATGGATTGGGCAGCATAGATACAGGCCATTTTTGTTATTTCAGAAAATTCTATTAGGTAGCGCTGCTCTAGACTCTAAGATAAATAAATGAAAATGCTTTGGTGAAATTTTATCATCATTTTTCCCATTCCAAATCTTGATGCATGTTTAAAAAATTTCCCATGAATTATCACTGCCCATGCCATCCCACATCTAACTTTTTCTTATCCAAAGAGAAAACCCAGGAAATCTGAGGTTGCATGAAGACCAGGGACACAGCCTCTGGTCCATGCCACTGGAGTGGCTCATGGCCGGCTGGTCTCACACTGACCTTTCACTTGCTGCTCGGGTCCCCGGGTATGGCTGGCAGCACTGGGCATGCTGACGTTGTTCCTGTGGATGTACTTGAGAAACACCTCTGCGTTCCGCCGCGCCAGGGTGCAGGCCTGAGGGAGACAAAGGTGTGAGGCCCTGCACATAGGTCCTGGTAAAGCAGGTGCATGGGATCCAAGACCCCAGAGAAGGCGCTTCTGAAGCTGTGGGTGAGCAGAGCCCTGGAGGTCACTCTGGCTCATGGATACTCTGGCTCTAATGTGAGAAGCTCACCCTTTTATTGAGTAAGGAACTGCTCCCTGTGCCTCCCCCCTTCCCATCACAGATAAAAATCAGAAACCAGCCATCCCTTGCTGAGAATAAGTTGAATCAGTGGTACTAACATTCACCCTCAGGCTGGTTTTTCTCTGCCACCAGAATGCCTCTTATATGACCACCGGTGGATATCAATTTAACATTAGTTCAATTTAGACTTGAGAAAGCAAATTTGGGAAACAAACTTATTAACTATACATGCCAAATCTAAATGGATATTACCCACATTTAAAATTTTATTTGTGTATCAAATCAACCCACATCTCAGTAACTGTAATAAACACACTACTGCTGGGAAATACTGCTCTACCTAAGGAATAAGAGCTGTTGTACTATCCCTTTAAGACTCACAATAGTAGGGATGGCAGAGAGGACAGGTGTGTCCCATGTTATTGTACCCACGGAGGAAACTGAGGCTCTGAGAGGGCAGGAGTCATGAAGCAAGTCAGGACTAGAATCTAGGTCCACTGACAGTATTTCTATTTTCTCTCGAGACCACAGATGCTCTGAATTTCTTGAAAAAGCAGTTTTTTTCCTGATTGTAGAAGTAAAACATGGTAGTCCACTAATTTTTAATCTACAGTTCTGAGAATCAAATTATGTCTAGACAAAACTGTCAAATTTTAAAAACTTAGCATCTGATTCTACAAAATTATAGAGTAGAAAATATTTTAAATGCTGCATTAGCAATAGTGGCTTCTGAGAGCTCTGGTAAAAGACTGCTGGTGGGTCCATCCATAGGTCCATGAATTTAATAGCTGGATGGTGGTCCAAAGCTAAGAAATCCAAAATAGATTAACTACTGCACACAAATGGAGAGCTCGATGTCCCATCCACTGGGCACACACTTCCCATAACAACAGGGAGTTTCTCAACTATAGTTTGGGCACATGTGCAAAACATCTAATCAGAACATTTTTTTCCTTCTTCAAAAGAAGCATTTTATCTTATAAAGAAACACCTTTATACCTCTATTTAAAATCTTTGATATACTCTCCTTAAGTTGTTTTGTTTTAAATTTTGTTTTATAACAGGGAAGACTTTTAAAATCATTGTAAGCCCTGTAGAGAAGAATTTCTATTTAATCCATTAGAAAGAGCTGATTACTAAGGGTTCCAATTGACTGTAGGTGCAGGCACCAGACAGATGGAGGAGGGTTGGGGGAGCCTATCTTAAAAAAAGGAATAAAAATAAAACTCAGAGAGGTGGTCAAGTAGAGAAAATCCCTAATAGAAGAAAGGCAGTTAATTACAGAACTGAAGAAAATCAGTGGCAGTATGTCAGGGTATAAAAATTCTCTTTTGTACATTCAGAAACCTGAGAGGAAGCAGAGCATGAAAGCAAGAAATCTGGGAGTAAGTGGAGCCTTGAGATAAGTTTTAGCACAGAATACTCGTCAGAGAGATCAAAGGTGGGAGGGAAGAGGGTTGGGAGAACTTTCCACACCAGCTGAAAGCCCACTCAGAGCAGCCCTGTGCTCCCTCCTTGGGAAGCTAGAGCTCACTGCAACGATCAGTAATTGATAATTATTAAATTGATAAATAAATGAGATGTCTACATTTATTTCTTTTAATTCTTGCCCTAAATGGAGCTTATCCATTTACAAAAGATTTATTTTAATATTGTTTTATATCTAGGTTTATGTATTTCAATTAAAAATATTTTAATAAACCAAATATAACTAAGTGAAAGTATGTATTTTGCTCAATTAGCATCAATGGGATATTATGATATCTGAACATAGCACCAGCAGATATAGTGCATCCTAACTGCCTAATTATACAAAAAGTGTTGAGAGAAATAAATATTTGAAGTGTGACCTTTCAACCTTGCAAGTTAACCAACCAATATTTTCTCTACAAATATCTCCTTTTCAATAAAAGAAGCTAGAAAAAACAGGAGTATGGAAAGCCCATATGAAGCAGCATGTGTGAGAGAGAGTAGGCATGGGATGGGAGAGAAAGAGAGACAGGAGGAGAGAGGAGAGAGGAGAGAGGGGGAGAGAGGAGAGAGGAGAGAGGGAGAAGGGAGATGGAAGAACAGGCTAAGTCCCAGACCTTGGATGACAATGTGCTCTGACCTTAAGAAAGGCCTCCTTCTGTTCCAGATGTTTACTGATGAGTGGAATGACATGGTCGATCTCTGCTGCTGGCCCCAGTTTATCTCGTCCACCACACCAGTCCTCATCTCTCCGGTACTCTTGCTCTAAGCTCTCCAGGACACTGCAGACCTGTGGAAAAGAAGAGTCAATAAATTAATCGTTTGGGAAGTCTTTTATGAGGCCCTTTAGTGAAGAGAGCCCCGCACAGATGCACACTTTTTCATCAGAAGTTCAGTTTGTAGATTGAGGCCATGCAGGGTCCCTGGGACATTGAAGAGAAGTCCAGGAGGCAGGGGGATCCAGCATCTGGACCCTGGGAGATAGTCTGAGACTGAGATATGGATTTTGGAATCATCCTCTGACAGTTGATGACTAAAGGCTGAAGCTACGGGGATTGATATCGCCTAGGGATACCATGCAGAAGACAGACAGACTAGTAATTTTTGAGGGCTTTAAAAAATATATTATATTGCTTTAGCTTTATGATAACCTTGTAAATTAGGTAGTACAGGGAAATGAGGTTTGGAGAAGTTACGCTGGTTGCCCAACCCCCTGTAATTGCCCTACAGGAAGTAGTTTCAAGTAGAGATAAAGGAGGAAGTTGCCTATATATTGTGTGACTTATGGGCCATAAATGAATGTTATCTTTCCCCTTCTTGGGGAAAAACCCCAGCAAAAATGTCTCAAGATACTACCATATAGCAAAGACATCTCTAGGCCTTCCATTGTAAAATGTACGTTTCCTTCAGAGGGGTAACAAATTTGGGTTAAACTCAAAGAAAGTTAAGGAGCCTTTTCAGTTTGAAAAATGCTGAGAGGCCATGTTCTAAATGACCTTATTAATGAACTCACAAAAGAGCGAAAGCACAAGCATTCAAATGGGGCTTGGAGCGAAAGTTATGGTTGAGTATAACTGTAGGAGACCCAGGCAGCCTAATGTCAGGGCCTAGGGAAGGACGCGGGAAATAGAAACTCATAATCCTAGACTTATAATCCTAGACTTTCTTTCAACAGGCTTTGATTACTTGCTTGTCTATGGCAGCACGTGAGAGCAGCCATTATCCTTGGCCTTGGATAAGACATTTATTGAGTTATGAACTGAGCTGAAAGGTGTCCCAGGCAGAACACCCTTCTTAGCCAACATGTTTCTCATGAATGAGAGGCCTGTTGCTGAACTTGAGCTGACTTCTCCAGCACCACACAGCTCTCTTTAGGCAAGGCATGAAAACACTCAGGATGCTCACATCTTGAGAGAAAAGATCATAGACGTTCAAAAACTCTAAGGAAAAGAGTACTTGACTCCGGTTCTGTGATAGTATTGGGCTTAAAACCAATCAGTTTGGAAGCTGAAAAGATTATCAAGCATAAATCCTTTAATAGGCAGAGAAACAGAAGTCTTGGGAGATAAAGTGACCTTTGGCAAAGTCAGTTCAGGTTCAAATTTCCTGACTCCTAATCTAGTGCTCTGTCCTCTTCAGTAGCTTGATTCATCTCAGATTAAAATTTGTGTATGATAGTAGATAGGGATTAAGCCTCATTTTTACATGAATATTCAGTTGTCCAGAATCATCTGTTTAAAAGATTTTACTTATTAAATTGCTTTGTCAAAAATTAACTGACTAGCCCTGACCAGAATGGTTCAGTTGGCTGAGCATCATCCCATGACCAGGAGGTTGCTGGTTTGATTCCCGGTCAAGGGCACATGCCTGGGCTGTGGGCTCGATCCCTGGTAGGGGGCATGCAGGAGGCAGCCAATCAATGTTGTGGTCCCACATTGATGTTTCTCTCTCTCTCTCTCTCCCCCTCTCCTTTCCTCTCTAAGAATCAATAAACTATTATTATTATTATTATTTTTAAATTAACTGACCATATATATATATGGGTCTACTCCTGGAACCTCTACTCTGTTATATTGAGTCTATTCTTACACCCAATACCATTCTGTCTTGATCACTGCAGCTTTAGGGTAAGTCTCAAAGTCAGGTAGTGCAACTCCTTCAACTTTGCTCTTCTTTTTAAAAATTGTTTTGGCTACCCTAGGTTCTTTGCATTTCCATGTAAATATTAGAATCAGCATATCAATTTTTACAAAAAATGCTTGGTGGGATTTGACTGGGATTGTGTTGAATTTATAGATCAACTGGGGAAGCTCTTTATCATCTTTGTCTGCTGCTTCCACCTCTGAGACCATTGAAGGCATCATCTTTCTGAAACAACAGAAGGAAGGACTGAGAGAAGGCACAGAACACTGTACCTCCAGGGAACACTGGCTGCAGGGCCCTCTGATAGACATGCTGCATTTGCTCCTAGACATGTTCCCAGGGTTCCTATAAACCACCCAGAAGAGAATGTTTTTCTGATCTATTTCTACTAGGGAGCAATTGGAACAAGGAAAAGTAATTTATACAGGATAAAATAACTTTGGTTTTAAATCTCTATTTCATGGAAAGAATTCCCTACCAGCATCCAAATCATTTAAAAATCCTCTTAGCTCTTATGCATATTGCTGTACAGATGTACTGGTAATGGGCCTGCACCTTTATGGCCCTGCTGTATATATTTCCTGCCTTTTCTCCCATAGCAATACCATCCTGCCAGTTAGGCTCACAGCTCTCCAATTACAGAGTTGTGTTTCTTCCATTAGATTGGGAGCCCCATAAAAGAACTGTATGTTTCTCAAGAAATGCATAGTGCCTGACTGTGGTAGATCAGATTATGTTCAGCAAATTTTCACTCTCCTCTCCCAACTTCCATAGGAGGCATATGCTTCTCTGCATCATTGATGTTGGCTTGGTCACATGACTTGTTTTGGCCAAAGCGATGTTAGAGCATGTGACATAAGCAGAGGCATGAAATGCACTTTCACAGAAGATTTTGGGCTCTTGCACTGTTGCCCAAGTAACTGCTGGTCAAGGAGGATGAGAGACATGGGAACAGATCTAGTCTCAATCTGCAGCTTGGGGCCAGTTCCACCAAGCTCAGCCAAGACAAGCTGAGCTCAATAGTTAAGCAAAAAAAAAAAAAAAAGAATGCTTATTGTTTTATACCACTGAGTTTTGGGGTGATTTGTTACACAGCACTATTGTGGCAAAGCTGACTAATATACCACTTCAATCTAGCATTACTATTACTATTTCTATTTCAACAGCTAGCACCAATGAATTTGAGAAATTTATAAGAAACAAATCATACGGTCCACTTCTCTAATGGAAAGCATTATAAGGAAGCCAACCATGGTGTTTCCACAAATCATTTTCTTATTCTCAAAGATTAGTACCAAGAGGACTGGCTTCTTGCTGTGGTAGATATTGCAGATTTGCAGTGTGAGGCAGAAAATAATCCTCCATCAATCTCAGCCTCACACATCCCACAGCTCTTTCCCTCACCTGTTCAGAAGTTTTGTAAAAGGCCACAGAGGCATTGACCAGCTTCAGCCGGTCTTCCATCTTCAGCATGAGCTGCTGCCAGTGGAGGGCCACCTTCTCAGCACATTCCCTGATGGCGTCTGCATCGTAGTGGCCGGCCTGGAGCAGTGCCTCAGCTTTCTGCTGGACCTGCAGGGCGCTCTGGTGCGTCTTCTGCAAGGAAGTGGCATGAAAGAGGGACTGGGCACAAGGGGAGGAGAGAAAGGTCCATGGGAACAACCCAGGCGTGGTATGGGAGGGGGTGGAGTGAGGCGTGAGTGGAAAGATGCAGAGAAGTTAAAGAGCTTTAAATGACTGATTCAAACATTTTGTCATGATGACTAATACATCATTGTTTTCAAAGCATATTTTTAAAAAAGAATATCATACATTTTCATTAACTAATCGCTCAGGTCCCTAACTCCTGTCCCCACTCCTTTCTCTTCTACTTGCTTCATTCTGGGTCATAAAGACATTTCAGTGTCTGTGGCAGAGAAACAACAGTTATGTATAAATCTGCTCTCTGATTAGCTCATACATTAGTTAAATTTCCTTTTCAAATCTAATCATAAAATTGTTCATCATAATGCATTTTCAAAGGAGGTTACGGCTGCAGTCCTATTTTACAGATCAAATAAATACGGCACATCAAATGACCTTCATGTAACAAAAATCTGAGCCAACAATGCAATCATTTTAAACATTAACATCAGTTGAAAAGGACGCCAGTAGAAGGGATCAATTTGGCAAGTGAATAAAGCAGAAGAGTAGCATCTCACACCATCCCTTAGCAACCTCGCCAAAGGAACAGAGCACTACAATAGACAGTTCAGCTCAACACAGCACCCCTACGTTCCTGCACTATGTGTGCTTGCCTTTAGGATAATTATATAGTAGAAGGTTTATGTTCTTATTCAGGCTCAATACGGTTTGCATTCTCTGAGTTTACATTAACTGTAGGTACAGGAGGTAGGGAGAACAGGCTGGAAAACTGGGTGGCAGGGAGAGCGCCAACTGGGATTAAAATTTATTAAAATGAAAGACTGATGTGGATGAACCATACAACTTCAAAGACCTAATATTATCTCAGCCTCAAGTGCTGAGGTCATTTCAACCCAATGGCACAGTACAAATTTGGCCTTTGCACTTTTAGGAAAGTATAGCTTAGCTGGCAGTGAAAATGAGAAACTAGGAGCCCTGTAACTGACTCCGGAGTTATTTCTGCCCTTTGTCTTGGGCGGCAGTGCTGGACAGTTCCCAAGAGCACATCCATTCTGCACTCTGTGTGTGAGGACAACCTCCCTCCTTTTCCCCTCCACCTTCCCCTTCCTTCTCCCTCATCCTGCATGGCACTCCACACAGTCCTATTAACTTTTCCCAGTCTATCAACCACCTCCTGGCTCCCTTCTCTGGCTCTGGAATCTGTACCCAATGGGAACTATGTTAGCACTTCTCCTCTAGCAGCCTAGACTCCTTCATTCCCTTGCTTTGCCACTGAGTCAGTCTCCGATCCTAGTGACCACATCAGCATTTGGGTTCCTAATTGCTGAAAGCAGCTGGAAAAAGTAAACTAATAGGCAGAAACGATCCACTATAAATCCCTGGTTTCTTTCTGTTTTACTTATTGGCAGTGGTTTCTTTTCTTGTCTCCTAAATGCAGAGGTATGCCAAGGCCCATTCTTGTGTTTTTTTCTTCTGCAGAGCTCTCCTGTTTCCTTGACTTCCATTCTCCTCTTTGTGAATGACTCCCAGCTTAGACCTCTCTCCCCAACATCTGGCCCTTTAACTTTAACTGTCTTTGGATGTGAGGGGAAGCTGCCTATCATTCCTCTCACCCAGGTCAGCAGCACCGATTCAGATGCTCTGTCTGTTTGCCCATGTTAGTCACTCACAGAGACTCATTCTCAGCAAATAAGTGAAAGGTTTTCCTAGAGAAGGGAGGAACCCTCATTAATGAATGCAGATGTTTTTACCCCCATCAGAGCATCCACCTTCCTCCCAGACATGTCAAGTTCTAAATCTAAAACTAAACTTCTCCCTCTAAAACAGCCTTCCCACACATTGTCTCCTCTGCGGATGGTGCCCTCCTCACTGCCATCTAACGTGACAACCTCATCACCACTCTGGTCTGCTGTTCCTCACCATGAATCCCAGTCCAGCCCTCACCACTTCACAGCTAGACTGCTGTGCTGGTCATCCAGTTGGTCGCCTCACCTTCCATGTCTAATCCATTCAGCCTATCCCTTAAGCTGCTGACAGATTTTCTGTAATAGGACGTGCTTGGATTAAGTGACTTCTAACATCCTTTCCAGGTCTAAAACTCTAATTTTATGCTATAAACATCTTTCCCTTCTTCCAATTAAAAAGCCTTCAGTAGTTCCCTCATTGCTATGAAATGAAGCCCAAAATTTAGAGGATGTCATTATAAGCCTCATAATGTGGTCCTAACTGCTTCCATACCACACTCTGAAAACACACCATGCACTTTTTTGTTTTTTGCTACCGTCACTCTTCCTGCCTTTAATGAACACCCATAGCTTCTCCCCATCTATGTTCCAGTTGCCTTTTGAGACTCTTCCAACCTCCTTCAAAGAGGCCTTTTCAGACAGCCTGAGCCTCACTAAACCCTACCTTCTTAACTGTATCACTCATCTAATATTTGGCTGATTCTCCTTACTTGGACTGAAACTTTCTGGAAAGGACTATTTAAAACCTCACTTGAATAGCTGTCATTTAACCAGGTGTACCCTGTGCCAGGCCCTGTGCTTATGTATGCTTTTTTCTAGTTCTCATAATACTACTACAAGGTAAATATTACTATCCCCAACTTCACAGATTAAGAAACTAAGGCTCAGGCTGGTTAGGTGACTTGCTCAAAAACGTATAACCAAGGAAGTGATAAAACCAAGAACAAGATTCAGGTCTGGTCTATTCCCAAGCCCAAGGCCTTTCCACTATATGATTCATATCGCTTTGTCCCCAGCAATCAGGATGGCACCCACAACGTCTCCTTTAGAGGAAAGGTTCACCCATTGAACACTGAGTGATTATGATAATTATCTGGCCTCTCCTCAGCATAGGAAACCAGCATATAATTGTCATCACAAACCCGTTATTATGCCTTTTTCTCTGACAGTGGAGGAGTAGCTTTAATTGTCCTGTAATTTATCCTATGTAATAAATCCTCTTTATTCTAAAACTCACTATCATCTAATAGTCCTGGGAAGCCCTTCCTCCTTTAATTTCCAAAATGATAAACTCTTATGCACAAGACATTAGACATAACCTTTGCACTAGGTCTGAGTCGTTATTTGCATTTATTTCTGCTCTTTAATCCTATTGAGTGCTATATCCTAAATCACGGATTACCAAAGAGGTTAATATTTAGTAGCAGAGCGGGAAGGAAAACTGAACCAAATCAACTGAATTTATTATCCAGTTATAACTACTGGATAACTATAACTTAACTATTCCTGCCATAATGCTTAAGCTGAAAATGCATAAGAGGATTTCAAATAAAAATGGAATTTAAATTCAAGCTTGTTTCTATGGTGTTCACGGTCCTCAAGGACACATCAGCCACAACACCTTGGATGCTAATAAATAATAACCCAGGTTTGCTGATAAAGCTGTGCTCTGGGTGCTAATACTCTATGTTCTCAACAGCTCTGGGGAGTTTTTCTGAAACCAAAGCTACTTCAAGTAAAAATCTGACCTCCTTTTGTGAGACCAGAACCTTCAAACTGATGAGGCCACCCAAGCTAGAGTGAGCAAATCCTGGTTTGCCCCTGAGAATTTTAGTGTAGGCCTATTTTCTGGCTTAGTTATTAATATTTCCCTCCTTCACTCTTAAAAGTGTCTCTATTTTAGCGATAAATTACATGATCACCCTACTTATAGCTATTTTATTTTCTCTTCTGGAATCCAGGTTTCCTTCTTAGGGCTCAAGAAGTCAAATTAAGTTCCCTATCAGCAATCACCGTAAAGGCCTCCGGTAACACCATCAGAATGGGTTAAGCCAAACTGGACTAGTGAGATCTGCTTTCAAATTGCGTAAATCATCCCTGGCATATTCCTCCCAGTGCAGAGCCTGGTGTAAACTGACACATGTAGAGAGAAGCACAAGGCCACCTGAAGAAGGAGCATACGCTGAAATTCTGGTTCTGTTATCATTATTCTAGCTGTGCTGCAGACCCTGCCCGCCCTGGCATTCTCAAGATCTTCCAGAAATCCTATCTGCACTGCCATGTCCTCCTGAAACCGTAGACATAAACTCTACAAGGGCCTCTATCATCAATTCCAAGAATATCTGATCAAGTTGCACCCAGGCAGTTAAGAGACATCTATGCTTAGTGAGCCTTTATTCTTTCAGGATGCAGCAGCATCTGCCGTAGATTAATACGCTGCATATGCAAGTCATGTGACAGTTATTGCAACAGTGTTGCGAATGAACTTACCCGCTATTTTCCACTAGCTCATCAAGATGCTCAAGTGTGTCATGACACTTGGTTTTACTTTCCCAACATCTGATTAAGGGACTGAAACTTTAATTACCTGCCAGGCACATAAACCTTCACATGCAAGATAAACAAGGAGGCAGTACAGCCAAGAACCGTTTACTCTCTGCCTAGCATCCTCACAGCTTCATGGCATCCCTCTAGTCTGACTGACAAACCTTCGTTCTCTGCACTGCTCCTCTCCCTGGGTCTTGTCCACTGTGTGCCAGATTCCTGATTATAACCTGAGTCCTGACTTTTTCTTTACAGTGAATAGATCCCAACAGAGACAGCTAATGATAATAAAACTTCTCTTCTCTGGTTAGTTCTTCTTTAGAAAGTTATTTGCCCATACTGTAGGGGTAGTACCCAGCACATTTAAAAATTTTAAATTCCACACAGAATCCTAGTACTAGCAGCAGTTCCTAAGAAGATGTCAGAAATCTTATAGAAACATGTCATTCACGTTCTTGCTATTTTTACACATATAAGATGGCTTTTAGAAAATTAAATGGTTGAAATCAACCAATACTAGTTTAAAAATGAGTAACAATCAATTGGGTTACTGTATTAAACATATACTTATTGGCATGACCAGTTAAAATTGTATCATTATTGTGGAATGTTCTCATTAACAATAATTTTTTAGTAGAAGATAACACCTTTGCATTTCTTACACACTCAGAAGTGGGTCGAAATTTGTACTGAACCACAAGTAATGAGTGTCTCTGAAGTTCCCACTATGTCTTTTCCCACTGGTAATGAACTTATTTTATTTTTAATATCGTTCCCACGTCCCATTTCCTACCCACCCCCATTACCACTGTAAAGCAATCAGCTCAAGTCTCTTTGGGAAGGATAATGTTCCAGTAGAAAAGATCATTAAAAGTATTATTTAAAGCAAGATAAAGTTTATATTAGGTTATCATAAGTGGAATTTTCTTTTAAAACAGCCTTTAGGACAGCATCATTGAACAACTACTCTCAGCGGAGCAAACCATCCAGTGCCGTCTGCTCCCATGAACACTGTTCTTGTTAAAAGGCAGCATCTGACAATGGAATCAATCTTACATGTAAACTAAACGTTTAAAAACAAAATCCTAATGTACTAATCATTTTTGTACTTGTTTATCCTCAAATCTGCGTGATCTTCTTTACATTTCTCACATGGTGCATAATCCATAATGAATCAGAAACTCAATGTATCAGGGGCCATTGAGTACCAATGAGGTACTCGAAGGTACCAATAAGAGCTTGTCTTCTAATACCAAGCCTCCTTGGGGGTATGAACCCTGCATTTGCTTCTCCATCAGTTCCTGGGTAGCAGGGAGGCTACCTGGACCACTTCACTAGGAACAGTAAGGGCTTCATTACATAAAGGAACACCCACATCGTGAGGAGTCATCCTGCTTGAACCACAGAGCAGAAAGGGGGAGGGAGGACAGCGCAGCCAGATTTGGGTGTTACCTCGATGGCCAGTTGGAACTGCTCGTGCTCCCGCTGCAGCTGCTCTGCTTCTGACAAGGAGCTAGCGTTGACCAGGCTGGCGCTGAGCATTGACTCCCCATTGCGGATCCATCCCAGGACCTAGGGAGTTGAGACAGGAAAACAATTGAATGGGCTTTGCAGATTCCCCAGAGCTGTTGCTTTGCCAAATGGGTCCTTCACAGTCAGAGAGCTCACTATCTTCTACCCACAGTTGGAGAGAGGGTAGGACAGGTCCGGGTAATTAAAAAGGTCACCTTCCTAATCTTACCTGGCACCCTGTGCCATAGATACTTATTTTAAGGACCAACCTCATTCCCAGCTTCATATATTCTTTCCTACCCTTATCATCGCTCTGTCCCAATTTTCCCACCCACTTAATTTAAACATTACTTAATCTGATTGCATGTATGCATGTTTCTGAAGTTCCTACTAGAACACAGGATGGTATTCTTTTCTTTTTCAAAGGCCATTTTAAATATCAATAATGTTTTGAAATCTACCATACCTAATCACTCCCATTGGAAACAAGCTCTCTGTCATCCAGCACAACCATGCCATTTTGTCTGTACCACCTTTGCGGCACTTACCACAGACTGCCTTTGGTCAGTTATTTCAACCTGCTTCATTTCTCCCCTTAGAATGTAAACTTCCAGAAGAGGAGAGTATTATACTAGTCACATTTTCCTCCCGTACAGTGCCTAGCACAGTACCCTGCATGTGATGGGCATGCAGTAATGTTTTTGAAAGCATGAGTGAATGTTAATAGTGAACACCCGAGTCACACCTAGGCAGTAGGTCCAACCTCCTATGCCTTGCAAAATAGCCAAGAGTAGACAGGTTTGAGCCTTGGTAGGTAAGCAACCAAAAGGAAGGAGGAAGGAGAAAGAAAACAAGCAAAATAGCGTGAATAATCCATATACTGAATCATTAGAAATGGGGAGAGTAACTTATAATTGATTTAGAGGCTATGACGAGGCTGAGTAAAATTTCTAGGTGACCTTAATTAGTGCTCAGCTAGGGAATATTAGGATAGAAGGAGAAACAGCTGACACAGTCTAGACAGTCCTAGGTGAAACAGACATGTGGCAATTTTCCAGCTAATAGTGTTAGCACAAATAATCATATTGGAAGAATCAGGCCTTGAAAATCTACCTTTGTCTGGTCACCAGAAAATTGCCAAATATTTTCTTTATTAGGAAATCTGAGTTTTATTTGAGAAAAAAAAAAACAACTTTTGAAATTTCAAGATCAGTAAATACCATGCATCTGTCACTTCAACATAAACAGAAGTCACCACAATCTGTTTCAGGAATGTTTTTCTCTCCTCTCAACTTCATGTTAAACAATTAGAAAATACTAACCCTGGTCTCCTATGCCATAACCCTCATAGGCACTTTGCAAATTACTTCTTTGGGCAGAAAATGACTGGTGCCATATTGTACATGGATAACACCGGGGCAGAAATCCCACTGAGGCTGGCCTATCTGGATTGAGATGTTAATTCATGGCCAGTCTGGCAGATTGCGGATGAGGTGTCAATCTGTACAGCAATTAGCTGCAGGAAATAACTGCTCAGGGTGTATATGTGAAATCTCCAATGCCACCCGTGTACTGAGGCTGGCTGGCTAGAGGTGCTAATGGTTTCCCAAAGCTGCCTGTAAGTCTGGGTACACGCATACATGTATTGCATGCCCCAAATGCTTCATCTCTTTGCAAAGTGGAGCTCGCAATGTATATTTCTGAACTATGTAAGTCCTTCTGCCATGATTTATTGCATTTTGCTTGGTTCGAGATTCATTTGAGGGTGTCAGAGAAACATTTTCTCCACGTACATCACAAATCAATGCTTGAGGGGTAGTTTGCCTCTCTCTGGGCCTCCTGAGTCTTGCTGGAACATTTTCCTCCCTAGTTTCAGCCAACTGAAACATCAGTTATAGCAGTGGTTGTGGGATCCCCATTTACCAGCTTTTCCATTTAGAAACATTATGGGCTTCAGTCTCTCCCTCTTTCATTAAATCATGTCATATCCTTATATCGTTGTTCGTTTTTATTTCCCAAATGCTGTTTATAAAGGCACTGCAGAAGTGTAAAGTGGGAGACTTGATTTTAGGAAGATACAAAAATGCACGGCAGTTTGCATCCATGCCTTGTGTTCAGGGGGGGACTGATCCCTATGACTGAGTCAGTCCTAGACACAGAATTAGGGTAGTGTGGAAAGAGCACAGAATCTGAAGTAAGAACACCTGGCTCTGTTACTACTCTTCTGAGCCTCAGTTTTCTCATCTATAAAGTTAGGAGAGCAGAACCTTCACTTTCTGTAGCAGGGTTGATACAACTATAATGTGTATAGCTGGGTGGTAGTGGTGGTGGTGACTTTTAGTTTTGAGCAAAGCTAGGTAGTGCTATGATTCTTTGTTTGTACCTTTCACACTGAGAAGAAAGCCTAGGGATATTCATTTTTGCCCCAGTAATTGTAGCACTTATTGGCATAGTCTGGGCCTCCTGATGTTATGCAGGTACCGTCGTTGATTTGTTATCATGCGTCTCTGTACTGTAATGACAACTCTTGTTGTTATAATTTTCTATTACTATAGTCCTTTGTCTTCCTGGTTCATAAAGTTGGTTATTTATTCTTCTGTGAGTATCCAAATGAGTGCAAGATAGTGGAAGAAATATTGTAATAAAAATGAGAAAATGTTGGTCCTACTAATCTCGAGCTATGTGTATCTGGAAACATTTCATCTAAGGCTCAGTTTTCTTTTCTGTAAAATGGTAACACTCTGCTTGCCTACGTCAAAGGGAAAGGTGAAATGAAATAATTAATGTAAATGTAATAATTACATTTAATTATTAATAATTAATAATTAATGTATTTTGAAAACCATAAAACATAATCCATCAAATGAACATTTTATGTTGATCAATCATTGAGGCAACAGTTTACCTATAGGTTAGATGATCTTTGAAGGTCACTTTGAGCCCTAACATTCCATACTTCTTTCAGAATTCAGAGTCTGTCCCTATAACCATAGGATACGAGAGAAACTTAGCTGTGTAGAAATGAAGGACCAAAAGAGTATGGCTGCTTGGGGACTTAGGAGCCTGGCCATGAATTCAGCTCAGTCAGAGCTGAGAGGGGAATGGAAATGGGGATCGATTGCTTCCTCAGGCCAAGGAAGCTCAACTAACCCGGGTTAGGGGAAGACTGGATTTAGTTAACTTGATATGGATGTCCATAAATGATGATGCTGTCTAAGCTGGGCAGGCAGACCCTGTCACCACATAGGCTGAGGAAGCTACTGGTATATGGCTGTGTTCTCTAGGTCATACCGACAATAAATCTGTGACGTTGCACTCAAAGCCATTGACTCTGAGGTCTGCTACTGCAGATGCCATCACAGGGCAAGTTCATTTCTGAAACTCCAGCCACAGGAAAACCATCAGCCCCTCAGACGGTAACTGGGAGCCTCTCATGTGTTCAATGTTCCTTAGATTTAAAAAGTCACAATTTTTGAGACTGTACAGGTTCATCCATTGTGGTTTTATAGACTGTGACCATGTGTCTTCTTCATTATCTCTACTGTGAAACAAATGGATAGTACTTGTCCCTTTGGCTGCCTCTCTTTTGGATCTACTCCAACTCCTTTCTAAGTTTTACGTACAGTGAACCCAACTGAACACAGTATTCTTGACAGAAGCATAAGAACAAGGTAATATTTTCTCCTTTGTTTTGAATGCCCATCTTGATTCTATGAAAATTTTGGCCAGTATTTGGTCCACAGGGCTAATTTAAGTTAATGTTTTCAGTAGACAAATATGTGTGATTTCTTTTCCCATAGCTTAGAGCCCCCAAATCTTATAAATCCATTTTGGCCTATTTTTGGCTAAATGCACTGCTCTGCGGGAATACATACGGAAATTCACTTCATTTTAGGCCCATTAAATAGGTTTTTAAAATCTCCCTGAATTATCTAATAAATGTGAGGTCATCCTTACCAGAGTACAATTTTCCTGGAAAGCAATCAGAGCATTCTGTGGGGTCTGGAGAATAATCTGAAAGAATTAATCTGGGTGGTCTAGGGCGCTGGACCATGGGCTGTAATCAGGAGAGTGGTTTCCCTTCAAGACTCAACATTTTTCTGGAGGTATCTGGGCCATTTATCTCAGATACAAAGTCCTACGTAACCCCTCAGGGGGAAAAACCAGTTGCATTAATCAATTTCCTTTGTCCTGAATACTTGAAAATAATTTTCAGTCTAATGTCTGTGGCATTGTCACTCCTCAAAGCTTCAGTTTCATATAACTGTGATGTAACAACACTTAAGATTATGAGGGCTAAATCTCAACCTTTCATTCACAAGAGTTCTAACGATAGAGTGGTATAGTAACATATTGCTGTCCTCTCCTTTTCTATCCTCATTGATGGCATTTAAATTAAATGTCCCTTTTCTTTTATTCTTCTTTTTTTTGAAAGTATATTCAAAAGAGAACCTCTCAAGCTAGTGGCTAAATGTAGCCCCACTGATCAATACTGACATCTAAATTAACTCCCTCTTTCCAAGTGTCAACAGCTTCCGAATCAATATTTCCTGCTCCACCAACTTCCATCAAACACAAATGCCATCTCTGAAATAGGATCAGATGACTCTCTAAAGAAAGTCTTACATTGACAAGGAAAACAAGTCTGTCTAATGAGGCATGGTGGCTGAACCGAGCAACAGTCCCTTGTCACCTCCAAGGGCTGCTGTCCTTTGCAAAGGCCTTCTGGGTTTTCCTAAAGTCTGACATGAACCATCCAGTCCTATTTGGAACTACAGTTCCACTGTGTGTCATTCTGAGCATGGTGGGGAAAAGGGATTTTTCTCACCCCAGTAAAAGAATTCTTCTTTTGTTCTCCAACTCATAAAATACTGAATGTAAATGTATACAGATATTAGTCAAGCCTGAATTACTCATAGGTGGATGTTTTCCTTTCCCATTTGACAAACTACGTTATCATCATCCCGGCTACCCATTCATTTCTGAGCCTCAAGCCAGACCAGATAGAGGATGAACATTCATTTCTATTTTCAGTTAAAAAAACCATAATTAGGTATTGGTTCTACTATTAATGCTGGAGGAAAAATAAATAAATAAAATTAAAAACCAGGAACAAAAGCAAAAGTATAGATTCCTTTCAAAATCAAATAGGGATAATTTTCGTGTAATCTGTTTTGTTCAGATGATTGTCCCTGCCACCATCCACCGACAGGATTAACTGAGCATACAGAGTGGAGGAGGACTCCCATGACCTGCTGGAGTCCGAGGACTGATCGGGCAGGTGCCACCCTCACTGCCAGGTGTAAACCATGCCTACCTGTCTATCTGGATGTAATGCTGCCGAGGCCAAGAAAATCCCAGACTGCATTCTGCTGGAGGGCGTCTTTCCCTCTCTCCTGAAACCCCAGGGCGGGAAGGGGGCCTTGCAGAGGCAGACTGGTAGGACCTTGGATTTAGTAGGCCTGGGCTCAGGTTTCAGCTTGAGTTAGTCAAGAGGCCCTGGGAGCACTAATCCTATGGTGCCTCAGTTTCCTCATTTGTAAGGTAAACATACACCACTTTTCCCCATGGCTCATTCTCTTAAAATGAGATCACAAATGAGAAAATACTGCTCAGATAAAGAGAAAGTACTATCATCACTGCCAAGAGTTTCAGATTTGTATCTTCCTCACTGCTCTGGGACTGCCAGGATTCCCACCATGTCTGCATGAATATTTTTCTCCAGAGATCCAGACTTGAACCCAGTGCAACAAAATGGAAAATGACTTGGATGGCGGCACTGTGATCTGGTCTCTCCTGGGGCTCAGTGATGAGTCTTCAACACGGAGTGTTTGGGCTCTAGCTGAGCGCTGATTGGAAGAGAAGGGAAGCAGAGAAGATATTTTTGCCCATTATAATAAATAACAATGTAATAACTAAGATGTAGGCATTAGCAAGGATTATCCTGACTATAAGACACCAAGCAATAATTAAATCAAATACGTTTTTGCTCCTTGGGGTAAAGTAATAGATTTAAATCTAAATGCTCTGGCAGTCAGTGTACATGCGAAAAAAATATGTAGTATTTTTTAAATGTGCCACTGGTCATTGTGTGTCCCTAGAGATTCCTAGAGACCTGGGTATTTCCTTAGAAAAATGGCTAGTGTAATATCTCAGATAGATAAGAACTGTTTTGCCTTTTTAAAATTGACTTTAATGTGGTAAGAAAATTTTATCAGAACCACACACACTGGAAAGAATGTTGGCTACTGCTACCATGTAGTGACTATCAGCTATGTGTCAGGTACTGTACCAGGCACGCAGGTGCCTCAAATTAATCAACCTAGCTCTAAAGGCTCCATATGTTTATTGATAAAGGATTTGTATTTCCCACGAACTATAAGCCAGGATTGGGGATGGAAAGGGAGAGAAAAGCCTTCAGTGACTGAGGACAACTTGGGAATGCTCTCCTTAGACTGTTATGAAACAGAAATTATGCATTTCTTGTTTGGGCCGTTGTAGCACTAGACCTGCTTGTTAGATCCAACAGATGGCAGCCTAGCTTTCAGAAACTAATACAACCATTTCTTAACTTATCTATTTTCTAAGGTCTGGTTGTACCCATGGATCTGTACGCCTTACCCCATACCAGGAGCAGGCCCAGCCTAGGTGGGAAGCCCGGGTTGAAGGTGGAAGAGCCAGGCTCACCTGTTTGACCTCGGCCTGGAGGTGCCGCAGTTGGAGGCACTGCTCAAGCCGCTTATGAGTCTGCTCCGCATTGAGCTCCAGTTCATGCTGCTTCTCATGGAGAAACTCCAGTAGCTCTTGCACCTGGGCTGCCAGATCAATGTCTTTTTCACAGATTAACTCAATTCCTGATTTAAAAAAATAAGCAAAATTAAAAACCAGGTAGTACTGTAAAGACTGCATTTCATTCAATATGCATATGAAAGCTGGAGTTTAGAAACAGTCGTTATCAGTACCCTACCAAGCTCTACATATCCTTCTGTGAAACTGGACAGACAGACTGCCATAACCAGTTTTGTTTGGGATGCTCCAACGTGCCATCTCTTTTGGATTAACTGAGCCTTTGCCTGGGACTAACTTCAACAGATGATCAGCTCCGTATTATCAACTGGAGTTAGAGAGAGGTGGTTTTTCTGGAATCCATCCACAGATAAGACAGCACCAGGCTGAGGGGGATTTACCAACACCCAGAATATTCACAAGCCAGCCTCTGGATCATATTGGGAAATACAAAACAAAGCCAAAAAGACCGTCTCAGGAACTTCTGCCCAAGGTACACTCTTATTAGCTGGTCAGATGGGGAGTCCACCAACCTCAATGTATGACCACCTGGAAAAGAAATCCCCTTTGGGAGACTTCCCCATTGCTCTGACTCACATCATCCGACGTTCATCACTGCCACCACCAATACACCTGCAGAATACAGTCGGCGGAGGAGCATAGGGCTTGTCTACACACTACAGGAAATTCATTTCTATACTGGCAAAAATAGTGTTTTATGTAATGACAATATGGGAGAGTGGGAAAGAAATGTCTGGTGTTACATGGTAATAATTTCAGTATCTTTTCATGTTTACTTTTTCTGTCAGTTTCATAATTCCCAGTCCTAGCTCCTGAAATATATGCAGGAGACAGTGAGAAGAACGGCTTGTCCTTTTGGCAGTCAACTCCCTCCACTTACTATTTTCAACTACTGAGAGGATAAGGTACAGTATCTCCTTGACTGAAATAAAAAATAAGAAGAAATATAAAATTTCTATGTCTATAGTGCTCAGCAAAGTGGGATGACCTTTGACCCCATGTTTACTTTCTGAAAACCTAATTAAAATCCATCTGCAGAAGTAGATGCTCTTCCCTGCTTCCACCTACCATGTGGGTTTTTTCCAGCTTGTTTTTATTCTGCATCCAACTCTGGTGTTTAGTATGCTGGGTTGGGTAAAGTGCCTTCCTATGGGAAGCTCATGGCTCACCCCTCCTGCACTACATGTAAATAGACCTCTAAGCCCAGGAACACATCAAAGGGGCCATCCACCTGCTTAGGACATCATCTGGAAGAGGCCTGCAGCCTGCCCTTTATTTTTATCTACCTCACTTGAGATTGTTTTATGAGAGATGAACACAGGAACTATAATGGGTGAAGACGATGCCTACAACACCTCTGCACTTCTCAACACATCATGTTGTGGATGGAGGATGGGAAAACGGGAAGACTACTCCAGCTGCACCTAGAATAGAAACTCACCCCTCTCTTCCACTGCCCCCAACACATTGACATGGGTCCCACTTAAAACCCATCAATTGGTACATATCCATCCATCAATGGCAAATAGTTTTCTTGTGTTGACATTACTTCTCTCAATCTCACTAGCATCCTCAGGGTCTCTCAGAAACGCAACAAGAATGTCTGTTCTTTGCATCATGAAATATATTTGTAATAAAATAGTTTGTCAGTCTCCTTACAGAATGTTGTTTTGAAGTTTCTGACGTGCTCCCACAATGCCCTGTACCCATCCCTCCATGAGAACACTTCCACTGAGGTTGGTTTCTTATTAACTTGTCCAGGTTCTCGCAGAAATGCTGGCTCTCTGATACTAGATCCATGTCTGTCTGATGCCTCTCTTCATCTTTGGGACCAAGCCAGTGCTTGACTCCTAACACCCAAAAATACCTGTTCAACGAACACATGGGCCTCTTTTGGGAGGAGCTCAGGTCATGTACTGTGGTGGAAAGTACTTGAGAGCTTTGGGGAAGGACACATGTAACTTTGAATCCATGGTCTGCAACCTATTAACAGTGAGTCTCTGGGCTCTGTATTCTGGGGGTGTCATGAGGACTCAGAGATAAAGTATATACAGTGCCTGATGTTTAGTAGGCTAAAAAATATATCAATTTTCCCACTTTTTCCTTTCCCTTGGGGAAATGATAACATATTCACTATTGATTACTGATGGGACTGTTGAATGACGTATAAAATCCTACCATTGGTGTTTATGTACTTGCTCAATGTATATCATTAGAAACTATGGTGGTTTGGGTGCTATTAGACCAGTGCTCTCAACCTTGGCTCATTTAGATTCATCTGGAGAACTTTAAAAAGTCACCATGTTCTGGCCACACCCCAGACCAAGAACACCAGAGTCTCTGGGGGTGGGTTCCACACATTAGTTAAGTCTTAAAGCTCCCAGGGTGAGTCCAACATGCAAACAAGATTGGGAACCACTGGATTAGATGGTACAGTGGCCAACAATCCAGGGACAGAGATATTCCTTCTGCTACACTGTTACTAGAATGTCTGGCATTGTGTTTATTTGGGACTCAAGGCCACAGCTTATAATAAACTTCTCACTTTGCTTTCCTTGGCTGCCAGGTCAGGGGAACCACTTTAATTTCCTCAAGGAGAGGTGGCTATAGTCTAAGGTAAGAGTTGGGGGTTCCTGCCCATACCTGTAATGTGTTTTTTGACTCTGTTCTTTTTTTTTTTTTTTTTAAATATATCTTTATCGATTTCAGAGAGAGGAAAGGAGAGGAGGAGAGAGAGAGAGAGAAACATCAATGATGAGAGAGTCATTGATCGGCTGCCTAGCCCTCAACCTGGGCATGTGCCCTGACCAGGAATCGAACCCCAATTGCCTGGGTCCTAGGTCAACGCTCAACCGCTGAGCCATGCCCAGCCGGGCTTGACTCTGTTCTTCAAATAGGTATCTGCCTCAGATAGAGAACATCTTTTCTCTTTCCCCTCCCCTTCCCACTCAGTATAACACCCAGTTCAGAAATTACAAAGTCCTTTAATCAGGTTTTTAGATCAGTATTCTCAACCTTGGCTCTACATTGAAACCACCTGGGAAGTTTTAAAAAATCTGGACCCATTCCAGACTAATTAAAGTAAAAATCCCTGAGAGGTGGGGCTCAGACCTTGGTATTTTAAAGAACTTCCCCATGTGATTCTAAATATGCAGCCAGGAACTGAAAACCCTTGTTTTACACCAGGTTCTCCTCTGCCCTCCTCTCAGCCCCTGCCAGATTCACATTCTCATCAACCCCAGAGTAGCTTCCATTTTGGAAAAACACAGGTCTTTCCTTCCTATTATAACCTAAGTAAAAGTATGCATGGCCCATTATTTTTGCCTTCATCTGTCTCACCCACACTGATGTTCAATCTTGATGATTCAGCAAATATTATTACTGAGAACTTGCTATGTGCAAGACATGACCCCTCTGCTAGATGATGGGAAAGCACAGAGAAGGCAGACAGAGTCCTGCCCTCATGTTGCTGCAGAAGCTACAGGAACACAGATAACCCCAACCAAATGCACTGTGTGCTAGAACACTAGTGTAACGTATGATCATCATTGGGCTCTAGTGAACCCTTACCAAGCTTGGGTATCACCCCACTGCACCCTCACAATGACTCTCTTTGGTTGATATTCTCATGATCACCATTTTCCAGAGGCAGGAGAGGCTTAGAGAGTGAGTCACATGCTCAGGGTCACTCAGGGAATAAGGGGGGGGTGGGACCACAGGCCAAGCCATACCGTCTTCTCTCCTTGATGCACTCTTAACCTCTATGCTCAAGGATAAGAGTGATCCCCCAAAACTTAATGTATTTTAGAACTTATTTTCAAATACTGTGGCCAGAATCTTCCCGGGCATAGTATATTTTAAGCTTTACTGCCACAAATTTGAAAGATTTTTTTCACTTTGAAACCTTGCATAAAGAGAGAATTTGAAGCTTTGATTAAGCCACCAAAGCAACATATCCATAGGATGTATGGCTCCTGTCTGATTCCTAAGGTCAAGTACAACAGTCTCATGGTCAGATTACATTGGAGAGAAGACCTGAAGCATAACCAATGGAAGTGGTGGGGCTGAATCATGGAAAGTAAGAACTGAAGGGATGTTAGGAATCGAGGTCCACTGGCCATACTAGGCTGAAGAAGAGAGCAAGGTCTAAAGAGGAAGAAAAGGCACTTTTAACTTTTGATGAAGGAACTGGCCCTTGAATTCAGTCAGCATGTTTTCTCCAACTTGACTCTTACCAGCGAGCACCCCCCAACTTGAGGCTCAAGCAGATACAGCTACTGTGGGGAGAGCACAATGAGCAAGTGAAGAAACTGCTCCCGTTCCGCCCTTTATTCCTAAGGCTGACGCTGATTAAGCAAAGGCGTTTGCTTTGGTTAGAGTTGTTGGCACCCAGAGGGGTTTAGTGGAACCTGGCTCGATGTTACAAACTTCACACCTGCAGTGAAGTGTATAGAAATTCTCTACTTCCATTTGCTCCTACAAAATCAAAATATAAGCCCTTAATTTAGCACGAAGAGCAAAATGCCAACCAAATTCTTAATTCTGCTTGTTGTCTTTTTCTAACACAATAGTTTATTTTACCTTTAGTTCAAATATACTTCGTTAGATGTACATATCATAAATGCCCAAGCCATTTATTGCCTAAGTCCTGTGTCTCTAAAGTCCTGAATTCTTTGGCCACCAGGGTACAAGTTCCAGCTGGGCCCACCCCCACCTCCACCCCCACCTTCCGGTTCTGACATGACTCTGCCCTCCCCTCCTCAAGGCCAGAGGTGCTGATAGATGCCTCCTCTGCAGGACCAGGCATTCAGCAGCAGAGGGAGTGTTCCTGAAATCCCTGGACTCATTCCCTGTGAAGCCTCCTGGGCTGTGCCAGACTGAGCAGCGAGATGCGGTAGGAGCAAGGGAACAGCCAGTCCCAGCAGAGGGGGCTGAAGAGGCCAATGCAGCCTCTTTTGACAAAGCTCACTTCTAGAACAGGATGATGTGGGGGTGGGCAGCCCATCTGCCTGTGGCGTTTCACCCACTCAGCCCTCATGGTTAAGGTGGCTGCCAAGTACAACTACGCCCAGTCTTAAGCAGTCTTCAGGGACTGCCAGCTCCCAGCAGTCTTCCTGTTACCATGGATACCTGGCTCCTGGAATGGAGGGGGGCTTCCCCCAAGCATGCCAGAACCCTGGTCCTAAGTGTCATGGTTTGCAGGCAGACAAGCTCTCCTTCTGCCAGATTCATCAATACTGAGGGATGAAGGGTGAACATCCCTGTAAGGCTTCTCTGCCCAGCCTCTCTCTTAGGTACTGTGTCTGCATTCTCTCATGTTTCCTGGCCTTAGGTGGATAGCTGGCTATTGTGAGCATCATGAGGTCAAGCCATAGGGTGAAACCCTGAGTCTAGAGAGAGTTCTCAATCACAGAGAAAGGATCACAGTTTCCTTCATTGCTAACAAGGCCTTGAAAAGGTACAGGCCATGGCCTAGAACTCTGCTTCACAAACTTCAATGTGCACATGACTTACCTGGAGATTTTGTTAACACGCAGATTCAGATTCCTAAGTCTGGGATAAGGCCTGGAATTCTGCATTTCTAATTAGCTCTCAAAGATGCCGATGGTGCTGGTCCAGGGCCCAACACTTTGAGCAGCAAGGCCCTGGACCAGCAGTGGTACATCAGAATTATCTGGAGGGCTTTGAAACACAGATTGTTGGGTCCGACCCCCAGAGGTTCTGATGTGATAGGTTCTAGGGACGGGCCCTTAAACTTTAGACTACAATGTGAATGGCTCTTTCTGGGGCTGTATGGAGCATAGTCTGCACACCCGTAAACAGCCCTGTTCATAACACAAATGAAAATTCAAGGAAAGATTATGCTGACCAAAGTGAATAGAATTTACTCTGGTTAGAAGCGAAGTTCCTTTGAATGCTGGTATATACTCTTTCAAGTCATTAAAAGAAACATAGTACCTTACAGTTAAGTTTGATCGCTAAGGTCCACCTAACAATCTCATGATTGTAAATATCCTTCATGATCAACAGACATGGACCAACAGAGCTTTAAATAAGAATCAATGGTCTGAGACTGTGTCTGCCTCCTCCTGGAGGGTGAGGAACCTGAGCCAACAGGGTGAGGGGGTTGAGGGAGAGGAGGGCAAAGGTGGGTCTGGGTGCACAGGCCTGGGTTCTAGCACTCCAATGGCATGTGCTCACATGAGTGGTATCTTTTTTCTGGGCTAGTTGGGCTAGGGACTGTGATGGCTAGCAACAACAAAGGTTCTAACAACAAAGGCCAGTTTGGGGGAATAATAGCAAGGTCCCAATCATTTGTAGGATAAATAGTGAATAAATCCTGAGCAGAAAAAGAAGTCAAATCTGGGTAACTTGACCATGTTTTTTTTGAGAAGTTATAAAATTATATGACCTTGCCATAAATTTTTACCAGCACTTCTTGGGCTCATGCACAGACCAGTGATAAAAAACAGAACTCTGAGAGGCATGAACTGGAGATAAGGAACCAGCCCTGCGGATGGAGGACTGGGCAGGAAAGTGTGTATGGGAGGGGTGGGCGGGGTGGAATAGCAGATGTCTAACATTTGAATACCATTCACGTGGACGGCTGACTGCTTTTGGAGCCCACCTGGTTTTTTTTCCAGGCCATCATTTTTTTGGAATCTGTGCTAATTTCCACCATGTTTTTTCTCCATTCTCTCCACAGCAGCGGGAGACCCTTTACCACAGCCTAACTGCAGCCTCACACAAGTTATTTCAGCTCTCATGCTTCAGTTTCTTTTTCTTTAAAATGGGGGGGAAAACCTGATTCTTTGTACCTGTAGAAATAAAATGAATGAACAGAGTGGAAGTGCTCGTTGGAGTCAGCTGGTGCTCTTGGCTTTCATCACCTCCCCACCAGGAGTAGGAGGACAGGACAGGCTGCCTACCTGAGGCCTGGACCTCCATGATGTACTGGTGCAGATCCTGGCCCTGCTGGATGACCTCGAAGGTCATGTTATTCATGGCTAGCTTCCGTTCTGTGTGGCGCTGCAGCCGCTGCTCAGCCAGTGTCAGATCTTCCGTGTTGAAGTCGTTCATCTGCCGGAGCAAGTCCTCGTTCCAGGCGTCTAGCTCTGCTGTCACCTGTGAGGGAACCACCATCAGTCCAGGCTCGCTGGCCCATGAGAGACTGCTAAGCTCATGGATCCCAAGCCTTATTAACTAACCTGACTCTCAGATCAGTCTCCGCTTTGCATCTCCTTGACTCAGGCTACATTTAAGCAACATTGCCGCATACTCACCTATGCATGCTTTTGAAAGTGTTTTGCATGTGTTGCAATGTCTATAGCAACAGTAATGATGAAATATGGTTTATAAAGTTTTTAGTACTCCATCTCGTTCAACCACAATGCCCTGGAGAGGCAGGCAGGGTGGGGACCCTCAGGTCCAACTTGCAGAAGAGGAAGCTGCTGTCACTCAGATGGATGGAATGCTGTGCCTGGACTTCACCCTGCTCGCAAGGGGCAGACCGGACGCCATAGCTCAGGTCTTCTACTGACTGCTCCTGCTACCACCCTGCTACTCTTAAAAATCTTATCACTGGAGAGGTCCTCAGAACTTAAGGATTGAGTTAACTCCTTTCAAGAAACAGAGACTGAGGGCTGGAGAAGACTGGTCAATGGCCTGAGGTCACACAATCAGTGAGAGCTGGTGTACATCACAGCTGGGGTCTCGATTTGGTTCCATGTTCTACTGTGCAGGTTCTCTCCCTCGATTACAAAGGCTGATACCTGGAGATGGTGACTACAAGGGGCAAATGTGTGGTATATCTATAGAAACCCAAGCAGATTATACTCCACTGAAAGGTATTAATGATTCTAATAAAGACAATGAATGGAAACCTTGTCTTAATATGAATTTGCTAATTCATTATTGCTTTATACCTCTGCTCATGTGCCTTCCCCTCATCTACTCTCAAATATGTGACTGCAGAGAGTCTGAATCCTATGCTTTACAAATGCTGCAATTAATCCCAGAATAGGAGCTCAGAAGTTCTGAGCTGGGTAATAATTTCACCTGATATATAAATCAGATAAAAACTTTTCTAACGTGGTTTTCAGGTCTGTGATCTCTTGCTACCCCCACAGCAGCCCTGTGAGGGCAATGGCACAGGGACGTCACCCCCTTTTCACAGGAGAGAAAATGAAAGCCTCATCCCAGGTAGAATAGCCACAATCTGGCCCAGGCAGCCTGAGCACAAATCCCAGAGCCAGTGATTTACATGTGGCATAGCCTCCCAGTCACCAAGAGCTGCTGCTCCAGGGACATTGGGGACAAAGGGAAAGAGAAGCCCAGCTGGAGGCAGGTGGCACTCTTCTCTCGTGTGCTGGGGCCACACAGGCTGGGAGGGGAAAGGCAAGCAGTGAGGACGGAGGGACTGCTCTCTGGGATACAGGATTCAATTTTTTGTCTAACAGTAAGAACTTTCTTCATTGAAAGTTACTGCTGTCCCTGATGCAGAGGTGGGGGAACTGTAAAAATACCACCTTCACTGTCCTGGCTCCCACCTCAAGCCCCCACATCTTTTCAGGTTCACTGAGGGATCCACTGGGCTTAGCAGGAAAGCCTAGTATGTACTTATTGTGGGGAGGCCTTGGGGATCAGGTTGCCAGGCAAAACAGATTTTTGTTGTATTCATCTTTGAAAAATACTTAATCTCTAACTAGAGAAAGGAGTTAAACTGAGAAGAGAGATAAATGACTTATAATTGATGAAATAATTTATAGAATGAATAGGCCTACATAGACTAAGTAGGCATATAAATGTTTTCCTTCTTGTATTTAAAAAAATTCAAGTATAACTTATATACAATAAAATACACATACAGGGTAGGGCAAAAATAGGTTTACAGTTGTTTGTATGGAAAATAATACAGTAATTAATACATACTAATACTAATAAACTCTGTTTTGTATACTCACAACTGTAAATCTACTTTTGCCCCACCGTGTAATTTAAGCATTAGTTCTATGAGCTTGGAAAATTTTATGCACCCATGTAGCCATCACCAAAAACAAAATATGAACCTTTCCATCACCTAGGGAGTCCACTTTTACCCTCTTCCAGTCAGTTCCTGCCCCCACCCTCCCCCACTCAGGTGCCATTTTCTGATTTCTATCATCACAGATGTAGTTAAGCCTATTCTTGGATTTCAAACGAGATCACAGTATGGATTCTTTTATTCCTGGCTTTCTGTGTTCCACACGGTGCATTTAATGGTCATCTATGCTGTGTGGATCGGTAGTTCATTCCTCTCTACTGCTGTCCATTGTATAGATGTGCCACAGTTTGTTTATCAATTCTCTGGCTGATGGATTTGGGGGTTGTTTCCAGTGTTTGGCTGTTATGAATCAGGCTGACGTGAAAGTTCCTACCCAAGTTCCTCTGTGGACACAGATTTTCACTTCTCTTGAGAGTTTCCTAGGAGTGCAGCTGTAGGGTCATAGGGCAGTGTGTGCTGAACATTCCCAGGAGCAACCTTCCATTCCCCTTAGGCATGCATGGAAGCTCCAGCTGCTCTGCATCCTCACCATCACTCGGTATTATGAGTCTATTTAAATGCAGTCATCCTAGCGGCGTGAAGTGATATCTCGTGGTTTTAGGATGACTAATGATGGCGAGCCCCTTTTCATATGCTACTGCGCATTTGTGTCTACTTTTAAAAAGTGTTTTTTACACTCTTTTGCCCATTTTTCAAAAACTAGGATAATTACCTTTTGATTAGAGATTTATCAGAGTTCTTAATATGTGCTGGATACAAGCGGTCTATCAGATAATATATTGAAAAAAAGCCCAAACAAAATTTTTACTCCCTTTCCTTGCCTGCAAACTAAGAGAAATTAGAATAAAACTAAGACAACAAGCATGAAAGGAACAGCCTGCCTTCCTTTCAATTTTGGTTTTTGTTTTGTTTCCATAAAACTGAGTCTGTACAGGGTCTCTTTACTGCAGGAAATCCCCGAGGGGCCCCAAGGCCAGGGGTCTGTGAGTGGGACATGTTGAGGTCCTGGGGCAAGTAGCCGAGCACAGGTGAGGTGCTCAAGCTGGGACAGAGGCTCAGGGGTCTGGCGTCTTGAGAGTCTAAATACAAACCAAATGTGAAATGTGTCCAGGATTCTGTATCCAGTGTTTCTGTATCCTTGCTTCTCCGCTTCCCTACCTTCCTCCACCCTCACCACACAACACCATCAAGTATAGGGCCCAAATTTGTTACGAAGCCTGAAGAATGTGAATTTCAAGGAGCTACTCAGCAGAATGCCTGGCTCTTAAGCTGCCCTTCTTGTATTTAAATGCCATTTACTCTGTGGCTGACTCTTTCCATTCTGCCACGCACTGATGCCTAGAGCCTTGTAATGGTCTGACTTACGTATTTTTTTCTGATTGACTTGTGTATTTCTAATGCTTGCTGGAATTTAAATTATTCTCTCTTCTATTTGCTCAAGGAATGTTCTTTTATTGGGTTCCTCCTCTCTACCTTCTTTCTGGGGTACAAGGCGGGCGTTCAATACGTGCTCATTATTTTTTTTAAAGAAAAACTTTGTTTCAAACCTGAAGTTTACCTACTGCTAATGGACAAACCTAGCTCTCCAGCCTCATCTCATGCACTTGTTACATGAACCAGACAGCTGCTTTCCTCACTGACCCTGAGAGTTAGCTCTGCCCTCTCCAGTCTCCCTCCCTGGTCCAGTAGCCTTGAAACACCCCTGCACCTCCTTCCAGTCTATTCAAGTTCTCACCACTTTCGAAGTAAACTTTCTGGCATGAAAAGATCCCCAGGCCAGAGGTTTATCCCTGGCTTATCTCATAACATGGGGCAGGGGCTAGTTTGCCAATACAGAAACAAGACTGGAAAGAAAAACTTGCACTGGGAATAAATTCGGTGATTTAACTCCATTTGGAAAAGAGACCTGGAAGAATCTGTTCAGGGCAGAAACTAGGGCCTGAACCAAATAAATGAAAGAACACAAGGTGCCCACAGGGAATTCAGCTTTTAATCAACCTATTTTGCTTTCTCCTTCCATTCAATTAACTCCACCTCAGCTCCTGGCCCACTCACTCTTGGCTCCAGTGGCCTCCATCTCCCATGCTCTCCTGAATTAATCGGAGTGTGACGGTACAATGACCTCTCTGAGAGGTACATTGGCAACGTTTCTATTCTAACAACTGTCTACTCTAGAGCCACGGCCATAAGGGAAATCAGAGAAGGAGCTAAACAGAAATCTATAAAGGGTAAGAGGCAGTGGGAAATGGGAAGGCTCACATCAAAACGAAGCCCAAGGCTTTCCTGCCAAATGAGACTCACTGAATCCAGCATTCTGCGGCCAAAAACTGACCCTAGGGACTTGGCTTAGCAGCTGCCTTGGGCTCTGGTCTCAGGAAGCCCTCTCCATTGTTTCTCCCATTTTTGGGTCTTTCCCAGTATTTATATGTAGAGAACACGTTAGCTTCTCCGGTCCAAACGTTTTATTCTGTATCTGCCTGAATCAAAACTCACCTGCCCCTTGTCTCCCCACTTCCTGTTGTCAATTCCCATCAACTCAGCTCTTTGTTATCACCTGCACAGGTGGAAACCTCACTGTGTTGTCCTTTTCTTCAGCTCATTTTTAGATGCCGGTGGTCATGATAAAGATAATGATCAGGATTAAAGAAGATATTTTACCTTGTGCGTTTATTATGGAGTAGACAGTGTGTTGAGCAGTTGACTAAACTTCTTTTAATCCTCATAGCAACTCTGGCGGGAAATTGAGGCCCAGAGAAGTCAGTTTGTTTTCCCCATGGTCACAGAGCTGAGCATCCAGCTACAAAGTCCAGTGCTCTTGACCATGGTGTTATGTCAGTAAAGCTGGCCCAATAATTGATTCTGGGGGTAGCTTTCTTTTTATTAATCTTGCTTCAAAGAAGTGCCCATGTAACCTTTCCCTGTTTTCTTTTTCAAAATAACCTCCAGGATAACTCCATTCTCTACTTCACATGAACCTTTTAAGTTAATTATTTGTCCTTTGACTAGATCAATAAATTAATTGTGTGCTTGTGACCATATCTAAATGCCAAGAATAATTTAATTTATCCTTGTAAGAAAACACATAGACTTCCCCCAATAGGATATTTTTGTTTAAGAGTTTGCTAATGTTTTTGTTTTGTTTTTAAGCTGACTCTGCCAAATTACTAAGTATAGAGGTAATGTTAACCTATCCAGAAATTTCTGATCCCCTAGGACCCTCTGTCATGAGCAGGAGACACATCTGCAATATGATATTAGGGTGTGAACGGCAGGATGGGAGCTTCAGCAGAGAGAAGTGTAACCTGCCCTCTGTAGGGCAGGAGCAGAGCCTTTGCTTCTCACAGCAGCTGCATGAACTCAGGGATTGCCTAATCTGACCCTGTAACAAATTCAGAGAGAAACAATGGGGGAAAATAAGATGGGATACTTAACTGCTTAAAATATGAAAGCAAATTTATATATGAAAATATATTGTGAATAATAATAGCATGCCAATTACAATGTATTAAGTGTTTATTAAGTGCCAGGAGCTTTGCTAAAAATATTCCACATGCTAACTCATTAAATCCTTAATAACCCTACGGACCAGGAATTATTATTCTCATCCCCATTTCTCAGATGAGGAAATCGAGATGAGGAAACTTGCCTAAGGTCACACAATTAATAAAGTTGGTGAAACAAGTTTCAAGCCCAAGCAGTCTGACTCAAAATACTACATACCTGATAACTGTGCCATTGCGTCTCAGCACACGGTATGTGTGTGTCTATGTGTGTTTATATATGTGTAATATATGTGTATATCTATCACATATGTTACATACATTAAGGTCCAATCGCATTCCAACTAAGGGTGGGAGGAAGGGTCCGATTTCATTGTGGTGAGACTGCTCTGAAATACATGGACTATCAATTGCAAAATGAGCATATTTCTGTTTTATGATGTCATTATTTTTACTAGGATGAGAAAAGTGAAAGCTAAATATTCTCTACTGACCTAGAAGTGGTGGATGGTGGAAAGGCATACTGCAGTGAGAGAGACAGGCCCGTTACATTGGAAGAGCTATTTTATCTGTAATGGGTTTGTATACCGATACAGGTTACCACTGTGAAACTAAAATAAGCTGAATTCCCATGATCATTTATTCTTCTTGTCTAAGAATATAATGTAAAGTTCTTTGCTGTTAATCAATGTACAAAATGATGAAATTAGTGAATTCTATTGCAGATTATTTGAAAGGTAGATTATAACATTTCCCCATTTTAGGAATATATATAAACTGTCTTAAGAGTTAAAATATTTCTTTATGCAGCTATATAAAGACCTTTGGGAATATAACAAGAATTTTTTGGAAAAGCAAAAGGACTTGGCAGGAAAGAAATACACTGAGTTGTTTTTCATTTTTGGCAACATAATGTAAGAACATATTGCAACATGCTGTAATTGATGAGTTTCAATGTTCAGCTACCTAATTTCTATTCCAATGGGATAATCTGGATAACTGAATACATTTTATGACCAATTTCATGTTCTTTTCTTCATTATCATCATGATTAAAACTGAGATCTCTAGTACAATCGTGAGTGATCCTGAGTGGTTCTTCTGTCCTTATCATTGCTTCTTAATCAGTTTGGGACCTGTGGGAATCTATTCTGTTTTCCAAAGCTCTCCCTTTGTGGAAGAGCTCCTACAACATCTGCTGTTCATTGTTCACTCATTCTAGTGCTTATCAATGCTTCAGTGTCAGATTCTTCTTTTCCCCTCAAGCTAAATACCTAGTACCGGAGCTCACATCCAAGACCTTCTGCTGAATCCCCTGCATCCCTACCAGAAACCAGAAGCACACAGCTTTGAACTTGATAACATAACCTGACTTCAGGTCTACAGCCCCAGACCCACCCCATTACAGAGTAATATGAAAGTTTCATCAGGAATCTTTAATAATTTACTAAAAACATGTGACTTGCCAGAATTAATAATGCTGTGTGAAGAATCCTTAAAAAAAAAAAAAAAAAAAAGATGGAAGGGGAAAACTCCCAATGATCTTCAAAAATCAATTTGATAACAGTCTAGAAGAGACTATCAAATAAATATTTTGTGCAGACTATGGTGTACTTTATTGTATTTATTCTGCATTTCCGTCTCAAAGGATCTGGGGCATATTTATAAAATGCTACAGTGATCCCTAGGAGGAATCCACAAAGACTGATCTCAAACAGACCTCATTTGCTTTCTTGATACAGTTACTACGTGGTGGAGTTGAGGTATATTACAAACACGGAGAACAGCAAGGCTTTGCTGATTTTCACACTGTATCTATAGAAGAAAAGGTTATGAAATGGCCCTTCTATGGTCCACAGTCGATGGCTATTCGTCAGTGGAGCTAGAACAGTGAAGCCCTGCCTGACCTGGTCAATATTTCAAATGGCCACAATGTTATAGCAATAATAAATTAAATTTATTTTGATAGGCTGAAGAACTGGGCCAACAAAAAAAAGTAAAATTTGAGAGGGAAAATATATAAAAAGCTTTCATTTAGGTTAATAAGAAAGTCAGCATATGCAAATCAATTACCTTGAAAAACTAACCAGGGGCTTTTAGGCGAGCACAAGCCCAGACAAGATAGGTGGTAACGTCACTGAAAAGGCTACTGTCTCCTGGGTGCATTGGGAGGTGCCAGGGTCCTGAACATGCCACATCCAGGTGTGTCTAGTAAGCTGGGCACGATCAACTAGAGTCCCTTCAGCAGCAGGTAACCAGGAGGGTCAGGTGTCTGGAAACCATGTCACATCCAGAAAGAGGTGAATAAATTGGAAATATGTGCCACAGAGAAGGGCTGATGATGAAATACCACATTTTTAGAGTCGGAGGGGACTACAGAAATAACTTACATGATCTCAACATTTTTCAGATAAAGGAGAAGAGGCCTGTGATGACCATTTTCAAACAGTTTTCAGGCTGCCAAATAAAAGAGGGAGCAGATTTGTCCTGTTTTTCCAGAGAGCAGATCCAGGACCAAAGTATAGGAGGGTGAAGAAATCCTGAGCTCCCTCTTGTCTCTCCCCTCCTACCCACCCCCTGCTTCTGGGCTCTGGAAATATTCTGGTAGAGGCTGGGTGGCATCTTCCAAGGATGCCAAATCCTGGCCACCAAGTTTAACCTGTTTTCTAGGTAAAGTCTCATCAGGAAACCCTCCATGGGCAGCCTGACAAAGCTGGGCATTCCTGCTTCCGTGTTCTCATCAAACCGTGAGCCCCTCTTTTTCACAGAATTATCACATAGTTCGATGGTTTTGTTCCTGTGTTTCTCTCCAACTATCCCCCTAATGTGAGGGGCCGTATCCTCAATGCCCAACATAGTTTTAGGTACATAGCAGGTACCACTAAATGTTTATTGAGTGGAATTTCTATCAGGTAAAAGGTTGACTGAGTGACCTCTTTCAAATATAAAATGTTAAGGGCCTCTTCATACAAGCAACTGAAGAGTTGAGACCACCAGTAAATTACAATCAGTTTCTTCCCCTCTAGGCAGAATTTTCTTTCTTGAAGGCCATTTCTTCCCAGCCTCAGCCTGGCCCCAGTTTGTCCTAATGCGCATCCCATGGATTTATAGTTAGCTATTCTATTCCTTACTCAGGTTAATTGCACAGATTAATTTTCAGGTGCACTGAGCAAATTTTGATTGTAATTACAAAGCCAGAGATTTAAAAGAAAGATCATAACCGTGACCCATTTTTCATCAAGTCCCTCGTGTAGAGTATCTTTCTTGGTGTCATTTCCAGTACTCTCCAACGTGGGTATGCCCATCCAGGGGGTGTTCAAGATTATCCATTGATAATAGAGAGAAAAATTCTCTGTCTATAAATGTGCATATATATGTGCATATGTATTATATGCATACATATTAGATCAAACCAATAAAGAAGATAGGCCATTTCCCTGAACTTTCTCTAGTAGAGTGAGTCTCCATCTGACAACCTGGTGGATAGTATAGCCGGAGGGGACTCCTCAGGAATGGTGGGGCCCCCACTGCAGAGGGGCTGGCTGTAGCTCATTTGTTCAGCTGCTTTAATCACATTTCAAATTATTGCTCTTTTCGCGTGTCCAGCTAAATGGATTTATCTATCATCTAGTTTTAACTAACCTAACCTTCACAGAAAGACACATGGCTCCATAAGGTTCCTCAAAGATGGGAGCTTGCAGATAATACGAATCATGAAAGCACAAGAGAACTTGGAACTCTTTGTTGATAACAATGTGGGGTCAAGAAACAATAACAATCTAATCAGGTCTGTCAAGAAACCAGGCCCAAAACATAACTGAAAATGATCCAGAAGATTATTTGAAGTAGGGAACTACAACTTCTAACGAAAAAGTGCAATTTCACCCTAAGGGCACACTGAGTTTTGAGATTATTAGTCATTAGTGATGGTAAAACATGCATAATTTATATACCAATATAAATGCATATATAGAGGGTTGCAAGTTCAAAATTAATTTTACTGAGAGAGTGCATAATCAAAAGAGTTTGGAGACCACTGGACTGTTCTTGCTTCTAAAAATATATTTTTAAATTTCTTTCTGATCATTCTGATTAACTGTAGAAAACTTGAAATGCATGGATGTTTCAAAAACAAGAAAATATTATCCATGTGCCAATCATCACAAAATAAACATTATTTGTATTTGGTGAAATGTCTCTTTCATCATAATCATTTCATATACAATGTTTCTCATAGAGGGAGGCTGAGCCTACAGAAAAAGGCTTTTTAGAACATCTATAGGTCACTTTGTCTAGTCTCCATGGCATCTAAAAAGGTATGTCAGGAATGCAGCCGCAGTCCCGGGTTTTGAACGTTTGCCGAATCCATTTGGGATAAATTTCACTCTTACTGGAAGTGCCCTATGACTTCATCCTAGGTTACATTGTGGGAGCCATGCACACCATTCTTACTGAGCAGGAAGACACTGATGCAGCAATTCCTATGTTACCTTAATTCTTACATTAATTAGCCCATTTCCCCCATCGGTGATATGGTTAAGGAACCATGCTTAGATCTCCAGAAGTCAGGGAGCAGGCCTGCTCTGGTTTTCTTCGGTAATCCCCAGGAATTCGGAGCATGTCCATCAGACTCCCTCCTTTAGGGGGGGAACCATAGTTTGGCCCTGCAGTGACAGCCCTGCCCTGCCTTATGTCAGCTCCGACACGTCTCGTTACAGAAACTACCCTTGGCTTCACATCCTGAAACTTCTCTACATGTTTGCTCTCCATCCCCACAGTGAACCACTAGCTGGTATGTGAAGTAATCTCATCACCCTGAAAAATAACTTCTACAATCTGACTCGAAGCAGAACTTTTCCATGAGTTTGGCAGAATTTCCATTTTTATCTAAGATGAAATGTGGCATTTCCCCAAGGTTTGGGCCACACCCCAAATGGGGAACAAGACCCCTTCACTGCCTAACCCAGAGGGTGCAGGGCACATCACCACTTTTATCTCACTGTTTTCCTTAGACCCTCATACTATGGCCCCACCCTCTCTCTACTGCATCCATAATCAGCTGCCCAAGCTGCTGTCCAGGATTCGGGGTGGGAGGGGGAATTTTTATACAGATGGAGGCTGAAGAATGCAAATCTACAATTTAAATATCAAGCTCCCCTATTGTAACATTTAAATAAGACCCATTTGAGTTACAGCTAGCTTTTTTTTTTTTTAAGTCTATTTTTTGCATATACTTTGGGCTCTTTTTCAGGAGTGAAAATGGATTTTCCCAGAATCACTATAGGCAAACACACTCCTGTGATGCCCCCAGCACATGTCAGGGGTGCAGTCCATGGCCAAGCAAATCAAACCAATGCATTCCGGAAATAAACTAGCAACCCTGACCTTGAAACCACAGCCATCTAATGAAATAACATGTAAACATCCAACTCCCAGATTGTTTCCTTCCCCTTAAGCATTCTGAGATGTGGACCCAGAATGAGAGGAGAGTAAATAAAGAACCACCTGCTAACATGATCTGCCCTGGATGTGTTCATACTCTATGGGTGAAACGGAGCTGAGGAAGGACTGTGGGAGTGCCTGGGGCCTACATCACTGACATAGAATGTAACCTCCGTTTATTTCTGCAAGGTTTACTCCCAATGACCAAAGACTAATAACTCACACCCCTTAATTCTTTCTTTATTGCCTCTGTAGCCCTGCCTTTATGAAGTCCACTATATTAACTCCTTGCTGCATGCCAATATCTCTAAATTTTCACTGGCATTTAAACTGTTCTTTCAATATGTGTGTTTTTTTTAATTAATGTTTTTATTGATTGTAGAGATAAAGGAAGGGAGAGAGAGAGAGAGACATTGATGTGAGAAACATTGATCGGCTACCTCCTGCATGCTCCCTACTGGGAATTGAGCTTGCATCCCGGGCATGTGCCCTGACTGGGAATCGAACCAGTGACCTTTTGGTACATAAGACTATGCTCAACCAACTGAGCTACACGGGCCAGGGTGTCAATATATGTTTAATACTGCTTGACACCTGAAATTCTTTTGAGTCTTAATTCAAAATAATCAACACTTTGTAAAAATACAAAGCATAATAAATAAATTGACCTAAAGTTAAGGACTAAGTTGGAAGGATAGACGAGATCTAGGTTTAAAGACTTAACTCTTTTCCTTTGTCCCACAAAATGTCCAGAAGGAACCTTTAGAATATGAAACCTTGAAGCAAGAAATGGCAGTGGCGTCTGGGGAGGCAGGGGTAGAGGTATGTTTATGAGAAGAGAAAGATCGTAGGAGAGGAAGGGACAGGAAAGACTGCTTTAGGACTGCTTGTCTTTCACAGTTTCAATTCTAAGCATAAACATTTTTGGTCTCAGGACTGAAAAAAAGGGCAGCTGTTGCCAGGACAGTTTTCTGGTTCCGTGTGGGATTAGGATATTGGAGCTTTCAACATTAAAAAAAGATATCTTCCTTCCAGACCAGTTCCAAGGAAGTTTCCACAGTTATTGGAAAGATCAGTTCCAGACACCCAGAAGCCCAACTTGGAGAAGATGGTTAAAATGAAAAACAAAGTTTTATAAAGGGTGGACAGTGAACTGGGTCTCTCTGGGAGCGAAGAGAAGACAGTGTTTTTAATTTAACCTTTTGCCTCCCTGAAAAGGACAAAGCACCTAAGTGTCTGATACTCTTCATACCGCAGAAGCCCTACTGCCCTGGCTTTTGGGCTTTAGTTACAGTTTCAAAGCAAAAAAAAAAAAAAGGATATCATTTGGGACAGTTTTAATAGGTATCACAAAGGGGGCATTACTATACCAGAACACCCAATCCCGATCCTTTCAGAATGAACTGAGGAGGCTAGAGATGACCACCAAATGGCCTGAGCACAGACTGACTGACTTAATAAACAGAAAGCAAACTGAGGACACACATGGGTCTTCCTTCCTATGGCTCCCAGCTTTCTGGCTGCTTTGTGATGTCCGCTGAGGAGACCTCCAAATTTTAACACCTACCTACTCATGATGATAAGAATTCAAGGACTCTACCTCAAGTCTAACACAGCCAACTCCATGGTCTTTCAGGAATCAAAGTACCAAGAGTCCAAAGCAACCCAACCAAAACCTTCTCAACGAGGTTATCCCCAGATACACAGTAAAATTGAGGAACTCTATTTGGCAGTGGAGGTGAGACAGACAGAAGAATATAATAATGTGGATTGTGAATTTGTTGATTTCTGTAAATGTACCCTTGATGCATAATCCCTTCTAATCCCCTTAAGCTACACTCCCTTCCCAGACCCCGGGCAGTGCCCTTGGCCAGGCAGCAGGCCACCCTGCAGCCTCCCGGCACTCTCATGACCGCCCCTGCTCACCACTCTCCCCGCCATCCCTACCTCAATGGTATACTGCTCAAAGATGCGCAGCTGCAGGAAGATGTCCAGCTTGATCTTCCGCTCGTGGAAGAGCTCTTCCATCTGCACCTGGGCATCGTCCAGCTGCTGTAGGACCGACTCGATGTGGCTGATGGAGCTACTGTGGGGGGTCTTGTTGTTGGACACAGCCGAGTCCCTGTGGCAGAGCGGAAGAGAAGGGAGGGGCCTTGTCATGATAAACGTGATAGAGGAGCAGGGGGCCTTCCTATTCTGAACAAGGTGGACGTCAATCAGTTGAGTCACTCAATGGACAGATATTTATCAAACTCCTACTGTGAGCCAGGCCCTGTCTGCTTAGTAGATGAACCAAAAGTGCATGCATCCTCTTTGGGGTTCACAGCACAGTAGCTCCAAGACTAGCTGCTCTCCTGTTCCTCAGACAGAATCGCAAAAAGGATCAACTGAAATGCTGTTGAAGGGGCTCTACAAAGCATAAAATGGAATGATCCCATGCGCATATGTAGTCTAATACATGTAATTTTAATACACACACACACATGCATAAGAGTAGCCACATTAAACACAATGCATGAGTAGACACATTAAAGACATAGAATAAAAACCTCTTCCTAGTTTTACTTCACAGGATTGTTGTAAAAATGAGGCCCTGGCTGCCAGGATTAGTCACCCACTTTATAATGCTCTGCCAAAGTTACAGTCTGCTGTTATTACACAGGCTTCCAGCTGTACTTAGAAAAGCATGGACCTGAAGGCTACAAGCTGGGAGTAAGTCCCCGCTCTGACGTACATGGGCTAGTGGCCTTGGGAAACGACCTCCCTGAGCCCCAGCTGCCTCCTATAAAGTGGACTTAATTATCCCTGCCCTGCTCACTTCACATTTTGCTGTTAAATGAGACCTTGTGTGTGAACATGCTCTGTGACCAGGAACGTGCAGTGTGAGTGACTATTAATCCTGAAAGGACACAAGTGAAATACTGAGTGCTGATTGGGGCACAGGCCCAGATGGGGACAGTAGAGGATAGAGCACAAGAAGCTTGGACTGCAACAAGGTTTCAAAGAGGAGGAGTTATGATTTGGATGTTAGAACAAAAGGACAAATCCAGCCAGGAAGATGGGAGGGGTACACTTTCTGAGCAGGCAGAGTGTATACAGAAGTATCAGGGGAGGTGACACATTGTAGAGGGGAACCAAAAGATAAATATATTGACCTGTTCAGAGAAGTGAGGTGGTGGAGAGACCTCCAAAGAGATCATTATAATAGGAAAACTGGAGGTTAAGAAGTTAACATCCTATAGGGCCTTGAGTAAGCTAGAGCCCTAAAACTTGAAATAAATGGGCACATTCAATGTCTTGCTTTCTCATACAATTTAAGAAGTGAGAGGACAAGGGGGAAGTCATTAGTATTGAGTCCTCTCATCAGCAAGCTTTCTGAAAAATAGGCCTTTTAGCCTGTGTTTGTCTAAGAAGCAATAGTATCTGAGCTCAGACTGTCTGCTTCTGATGGAGCCTAAGGCCAGTTGGTCAAGAGCCTCTCCTTCTGTCGTTCAGAGAGCTCCCAATTGTACCTCCTAGCCCTGGCCTATCTGGGCATGAAACCCCACCATTGCACAGATACCCCCAATCATGAGGCACGTAAGAGATGTACTCCTACTATGCACTATGCATTTGTTAAGGGCTTTGCTATTGGGAGGATGTGACTGTTCTTTCTAACTGTTCCTCTCAGTCTCTCTCCATCACACATCTTCCAGAAGGAAGAAGCTAATTTCTGACCATTCTGCACAGCACCTACGTCAGGGTCACACTCACTGGGAATCACAGAGAGGATGAGAAGTGACGTCAGGGACTTCAGTGATGAGTGCCAGACCTAGAGAAGCGGAGACCTAGAGAAGGTATGTGCCTGGTGTGGTGAGATGGCCTGCCAAGGTCTACTAGGCACCATCTACATCTCTTTCCCTTTGACTGGTCTTGATATCAGGGAGGAGAGCCCAGGCTAGAGTCAGGCTAGTAGGGGAATAAGTGGTCACCGCGGGTCTCGAGCACACGCCTATGGTCTTCACTGAAATCCATGGACCTTAAACTTGTGGAACTGGCATCAGCCAAGTCACTGCCTTCACCATCTCTGAGTAGCCTTCTGCCCTAGGCATGGTGCAAGAAGACCCAGCTCCACAGAGAGTAAGGCCAACCAAGCTTGTGAAAAGTATTGGGAGAGGAAATACAAAGCCATTACAAAATTCCAGAGCTGACAGGTCTCTTAAGAGTGAGCACCTTAATCATGCAGATGAAGCAGCTGAGACCCAGAGATGTTAAGTGACTGCCTGCTTATTTGGAATTTCCTTTGGAAAAAAATAACAGTGGAGTTTCCTAGGTAGGCAGACAAAATTGTTATGTGTTATATGTTGATGAAGATGAATTAGGGGACCAAGGGAGAGAAGCTGTCTTGTACGTATGCAACAGGAAGATTCAGAACATCTCATGTGCATATTTAGAGTAGAAATAATTAATTTCCAACAGAAAAACATGCCAGGGACATTAAAAGGTAAGTTCTCATTGTTTATTTAATTAGACAACTGATATGGGGGGGCGGGGACAGCCCTCTCAATTGAAGGAATTCCCTCAGGCCCCAGGCTTGGCCTGGGACTTGTTGATGAGATTATTTCTGTCCAGAGCTGGCAGAGGTCCCAGCTCTCAGTGATTCTGGGATAGGAACAAGTCCCTGTGGGCAGGCCTCATTAGCACCATCAAACCCTGTTTAGACAGCACCTGGGCACAGGGCTGGCTGCTAAGGGCTTGCTGCAGGCCTCAAGACACTTTATCTGAGGAGCTGGTGCCCTTGACAGGAGCAGGAAACTAGATATTAACACCAACAGAAAGGAGGCAATGGTGTGGATGATTCTAAATGAATTTGAGATTTTGGACAGGATTTTCCTTATTAGTTATGTTTGTTTATGTTAATACAGAGGATTTTTATTTTCTGGGCAGCAAGGACTGGTAGAAAGGTCATAAGTGGGTAATGAAGAACAGAGCAGGACATCACACACTCTACATTCTCATGGGCCAAAGCCAACCATTTTTGGTCACATTTTGCCGACTGGGGCACTGGAGTTCAGCATGAGATCAGGGGCCAAAGAGCACTATATTCCTGATGGCCCTTTCCCCACGTGGCCGAATATGCCATCATTTTCAATGAAGATGCTATTTATTTTTCTGTTCAATGCTGCTTATTTCTGTTGTAATTATGTTACTTATTGATTGCTGAAAAACATCATGAATGATAAACAATGCTTTGGAACATGAGCGCTTTTCTGTTTACTTTCGCATTTTAAACTCAAGTTGAATATGTTGCAGGCATTTTTATATCTGACAGATGGAGAAACTGAAGATCACACAAGACCACAAAACTGGTTGTGGCTGAGCCAAGACTGGGACATGACTTATCTCACGTCTAGTCCGAGGCATTTCCCACTGGAAAGCACGGCCCATGCTGACCTGGCCTCGCTGGGCTCCCCCAGGGAGGGAGGCGCTGACCTGAGCTGCTGGATAAGGTCTTCGCCTTCCTTGATGACGTTAAGCGTGGCATCCAGAGTGGCGGTCTGCTGCTGCTGGAACTGCTTGATCAGTTCCTGGACCGCATCCACAGAGTCTGCACAGACATCCTCCAGCATCTCCTTCTGAAGGTCTTCCATCCATGTCCACAACTGTGGGGAGAGAGCAGAGACTCCACTCAGGGCAGACAGGAGAGGTCAGGTCTGGGGCAAGAGCAAGAAAGTCGGACTGGGGCCATGCAATCCATCTTCAACCAATCAGTTCAATGTCATGTCAGACTGTCCTCATCAGCACACTTATGGTTTGTGCTTCTGTATTTATATTCATTACCCATCTTTACTAAGTTCACTCCCTTACTGTTGCCCCTAAGGATGGGAAGCACCCCTGGCTTAGCTTCCTTATGGTTCAGGGAAACTTGTGGTCTTAGAGCAGGAAGATCACTCATCTTTGAGAGTCTGGGAAGAACAGGAGACTGTCGGATGAACAAATCAGAAAGGAGGAGAGCGAGGGCTCTGCACACTTTCTCCAGGCAGCTAGATGTCAATGCCTAGGAATGTATCACAATTTTGGAAATATGTAAAAAAGAATGTGATACTCAATTAGACCAAATGAAGGTTAATTAAGGGAATATATGCTACGTTAAATCATTTTGTCCTTTGCAGGACTGCTAGGTTGGTTAGAAATTTGAATGCTAAAGATGTAGCTTATCTTAAATAAGTACATTTCCCCCAGGATATTTGAGATGATGAAATGCAGTCAGGATGATATTACTAGTCAGACAACTTTACATCCTTTGATTAATGAATTGGAACTGACTTCTCAGATTTCTCTTCCTATATTCTACTATATTATAAAGAAACTTGTCTACAGTAGAGTTAAAACCTACTGCTGAGGAAAACCAGCTAACAGATAAGCAAGTACGAGATCAGATGCAGTGCAGCCCAGTGGCTAGCAGACTGGTAAGGAAAGGAAGGTCTACCCTCAAGAGAATAAAATGGCAAAATTGCTAGTGATGGAGGAGAGTGTGACTCAGAGACAGGGAAGGGGACAGAAGCACTAGAGACAGAGGGTGACACCTCTCTCTCTTCTCCCTTCTGTAAATAAGAAAACAAAACAAACAAAAGCCCAGAGAAAAAGGAGTTCTCAAATAGAATTGATATTTACTGAGGATAATTCTTTTTAATTTTACTTTATATGTTTTTATTGATTTTAGAGAGAGAGAGAGGGAGAGAGAAAGATTGATGAGAGAGAAACATCAACATTGATTGGCTTCCTCTTGCACACCCCCTGTTGGGGATCAAGCCCACAACCTAGACATGTGCCTTGACCAGAAATTGAACTGGTGACCTCTTGGTCCATGGGGTGACACTCAACCACTGAGACACACCAGCCTGCATACTGAGGATAATTCTTGATTCTGCTCTTGTCTGGCTAGTTCTGTGACTAGAGGAAAACTACTTTACTTCAATTACTTCATATTTAAAATGAGAGTGTGTGTGTGTATGTGTGTGTATGATTTCTCTAGCTTGTCTCTAAGATCTCTTCTAGCTCTAACATGCTATAGTTTCCCTTCAAAGAGATATAAAGAAGGCAGTAATAGAGATGCCTCCCTTAACTGAAAAACTGCAGTCACAGCTTTGACACCAAGACATCCAAAGTCCAGACAGTGCAGCACCAGTTTGAGGATAACGGATACTAAGGTAAGTTACTATTACAACCTGGAAAGCTTGAGTAGAAAGCTACTTGAAATTCCATGAGACCACATGCACACAGTCACCTCCTGGTGGCAGCAAACTTAAATTGCAGACTTGGAGGCATAAAGTGGACAGAAATAAACATCACTGCCACTAAACTATGAGTAAGGGTCAATATTCCATTTCTTAAGCTGTAATTTTCCTACTATCTGAATGTCCTGTAGGCCCCCTTCTGTGTATGTACCCATCTGACTTATCCCTGGAGAACATGCCTAGATTGCTTTGAAAAGAATCCAAATCAGAGAGCCACTTCTATTAATAATTTACTAATTATCAAGCAGCCAATAAGACTATGCTAGAATGATCTCTCACTTCAAGCCAACCACTGCAACAATTGCCAGAACTGGGTAAAATTACGGCGTGAGGGAGGGAGCTTGGTGGCAATGATCACATGTTTTTTCCTCCCGTTCTCCATTTCGGTTCCTCATTGTCCTCTAGTTATCTAGAATCTAACATGCTAGTCTTGCTAATTCTCCATCAACCCACCTGCTGTCCAGAAACCCACCTCCCGTTTCAGGAATTTCCAGACCCTCTCTTCTTGATCAAGTGCACCTGTGCTGTGCCCCATTTGTGCAGGACTCTGCTCTCTGCTTGGCAGGGATTGCTTGGTCCATGCTGATAGATACACTTAAATGGCTTCATGTGTTATTTCTCTCAGAGAACACATATGGTTGTGGCCAAAAATATCTACATCTAAAAGAATGGGCCTAATTTGAGAATGTCCAGAGCTTGGTGGGGGTAGAGTTAAGGGAGCCTTTCAATGCTCTGCATAAGGTTAGCTGTAAGAGTGAAACCAGTGAGTTCAGGGGGACGCAGCCCATGGACCCTGTCCTGCTTGCATGTAAGGCAGTCTGAGTAAAGGGCAACTGAAAAGGAGAAAGCAGGGGACACAGGAAGGAGAAACTAGGAGGTTTATAGAAAACATAAGGCTTATGGTGAGTGGTTAAGAAGAGAGGTAATTTTATTTCTTCTGCTGACTGGCTGTTGCTCAGTTCTGGCAGCCATTGCATTGCTACAGTTGACTGACCCCCATAGGTGTGGAAAGGAGCACCAGTTCCACAGGGTTAACCACCCCCACCCTCATTTTGAAAATACTGTTTTTCTTTGGCATTAACTATCAGCTTTTATTTCTTAAACACTATGACAGCTTGGCAATCGAAATAGAAAATGAAGCTGTTTTATTCTTAAGGCCATCATTCCCTGAGGAAGACTGATTGAGTTTTGGTTCTAGAGTGGGAAGGTAGAAGGACATGTATATGTGTGAGTGTCTGTGGTTATTTGTGGGGTCTGTGTGTGTGTGTATACGTGTGTGCCTATTTGAGCAGGAAATAGCATGGAAGAATGATTTCTCAAGGTGAGAAACAAATGGAAATGGGCATTTAATTGAGCTGTATAATAAAGAGCTGATGCTGACTATCTTGGCCACATTCCTCTGTTAATTTGACTTTCACATTAGTACTACAAAAATACCTAAAAATTGGTATTTTGAAAGCACAGCAAATATAACATTTCCATGGATGCTTGGCAAGGAAAGAATTCTAACTGGGTAATCTCTGAAGAGCAGATGACACTTGCTACAAGTGTCTTTTCTTTGGATAAAAAAAATGAGGACTTGGGTAGATGCTTCTTCTACGTGCTAGCTCTCCAGACCAGCCAACTCCAGCTGTCCGCTTGTCCCCAGGCAAAAAGGAGATATTTAGAAAGTTCAGCACAATATGTACTAATAGCTGAGGCTCTGGATGCATAAGAAGGTCCCAGTCACTTGTCTGTCACCTTTTCTTTTTTTATCACATAGCTCTTCTAAGTATGGATGAAAAGTTTTACGTAAAATATCACTTATTAGGATTATTTCCAATTTTCAATTGAAAATATCATTGAAGAAAACGTATAAAACCAAAATAATGTAAAGAAAAATTAAATCACCCATAACATTCTTAAATTCTTTGTGCAGCCCTTTCTAGTCTTTATTCTATGTGTGTGTGTGATCAAAATTGTGGTCATGCTGGATACAGTTTTTTATGTCTTACAACACAAACCCTTTCTCATGCCAACTAATGATCTTTGACAAGGTGATTTATGATGACTGTATAATATTTCACTATATAGATGCACTATGATTTGCTTAATAAATCACCCAACATAGAAAATTAAGATGGTTTCTAATTACTCAAGATTATGAATAACATTGCAGTGAAATGGTTAGAAGGTTTTAACCCTCCATCCAGACTCTTATGGTCACCAAGAATTCACAGAGCAGGACCAACAGGAATAAGCAGACTCTTCAATCTGTAGAAGGAATGAGGCTGGAGGGTATATTTTTCATATATTTCTCTGTCTTCTCTCTGATCCTAATTAGAGTAAATCTTTTGATGTAGGATGTGAGCAAATGTAAAATCATGAACTTCAGCCTGGGGAGTCCTAGGAAGTCTAGGTTAAATCATTTATGAAGATAGATATTCAGTTCCTGCTCAGAAATCTCCTAAAAAGGGGGCTTTCATTCCTTCAAAACTGTATTCTACAATGAGATTCTATTATACATTGGCACTAATGCAAAAACTCAGCAAATAATTATAGGTAGGCATGGAGGAAGAAGGAAGAGAAAGGAGGAAAGAAGAAAGGAGTTAACCATAACTAGGTAGAAAGGATCTAGGACAATATTTATCAGCCACCCCAATACCACCCATGGCCACATTAGTAAAAGTGAGTGGAAGATCATCCATTCACTCTATTTACTGTAAGAGGGAAAAATACCATAGCTACTCAAAGTTCCCTAACAGACTTGTAGATGTGGCTACTAATCTTGCCTTGAGTAAAAAGCCAGAAGTTTGCTTATAGAGTCAAGAGGAAGGAGCCACAAGTTGTTAGGCACAGGACTCGCACTTACTAGGGTTTGAGAGGTGGAGTGTCTTGAGGGGTATTAAATATGGAAAGATCCTCCTTTGTTAGATTATCCAAGGATGCTCACTTCTGCCTGCCTCATGACGTGTTTCTACTTGCTACACAGGTCCTAGAAGAAAGCTGTAAGAGGGAAAAATACCATAGCTACTCAGATCCCCCCACTCCTTTTATCTACCTTGTCTATAGAGTTCAAGTCAAAGAACTGGAGTAGATAAAACATGATTGAGTGGTCTTTTCCCTCTTTTTACCCCCATTTTTTTTTTTTTAATGAAATGACTAGCTTCCCATTGTCAAGTAAACCTGTTCAATATTTATTCAGCATCTCTAAGTATCAGACATAGTGGCAGAAATGTACAGCAGAATCCCTACTTCTGAACCCACATGTGTACCCTACATATGACACTTGGAATCTAAAGAAGAAGAGCCAGTCAGCTCCGTGAGACCCCAGCGCAGGGATGGAGGCATGCACATGGTGCTCTGGTCCAGTCTGGGTGGGAAGCTGGGAGTCTGGGGAAGAATTTCAAGGAAAAATGATGCCCAAGCTGAGTCCTTAAGTTCCTTATTAAGCCTACTTTAGAGATGCTCTAAGGATAAATTTGGGAGGAATTTTTCTACCAGGAAAAAAATAGGTGTTAGTATGGTACTACTCAATTTTGTAATAATCATCATCATAATCATAACAAAGTAACAGAGATTAAGTAATTTTCCCAAGTGCACACAGCATGCTCAGTGAAGCTCCCTGAAATCAGACCTCCCTGACATCCATGATCTTGCTGTACTTCACGTGTGTAAAAGCTATATGTGTGCATGTGTGCACATGTACATATGCATATACATGTATAAGTGCATAGAATGCACAGGTGTGTACATACATACACCCAAGTCTTACCCTCTACTATGCCTAAAGGGGGCCTCAGACAGATTAGTTTGGGGTGGGAAGGAGATGGAGGGAGCATGCGGATATGAAGCCCTGCTGGCCCCTATGAACAGCTCTGCCACGAGAGCCCCTCAAAATGATGCTTTTCTCACTCTCAAAAATGTCAAAAGCTGTTGATCTGAGAGTTACAGATCTCTTGAATAGAAGGATCCTCAAAATCACACACCCCTTTGCATCTAGGCAGGACTGCTCCTAATGTCTCTCATACTTTGGGATCCCAAGGAAAGAGACTGACAGCCCGTTTTCTCCTGGTGGAGAAAACCCCTCCCGATATCTATTTTCCGGCCTTCATGTAACAGCCTGTGTGGCAAAGGAAAAAAGGGCGGGCCTTGCAGTCAGAAAGATTTGGGGTCAATTCCCACATTTACCACATCCCTAGCTACAAGACCCTGGACAGATTATGAACTTCTCTGATCTGTGAAATTGGAGTAAAAATGGTAATTCTCATAGTTATTGATCAGATAGCATGGCACACAGTAGGTGTTAAGTACAGTTTAGTTCCTGTTCTCTTTCTTCACCTGTCCCCAGTGTTATGCTGCTCCCTTCAGTACTATTTCATATAAATGTGATTTTATAAGCTGAGCCCCAGTGTGAAAACAAGTCTCAGGTGGAAATAGGACCAAGCTTAGCAAGGTGTGAGAGACATGTGGGAAAACAATGATTAATGACTATTCCTATCTCCCACACCCTGAACCCTGGCAACACTTTACATTTCTCAGCTACGGTCAAGTCCCTGCTTTGGGGTTTGAAAATGTAAAGAGGAAAGAGAAGAGTAGGAAGAAGGAAGTAGAGCAGAGGAAAGGAGGAGATAGGAGAGGAAAACAAGAGGACAGCAGGGTGTGGGGTAGCAGTTCAGAACAAGGGCACAGTGCTTAGGAAGACAGGTACAATCCCTACACTACTGAGAGTCTCTGTAACCTTGTGTAAGTTCTCTTCTCAGCCTTAGTTCCCCACTTGGAAATATGTTTAATAAAATCTATGTCATACAGCAAAGGAAACCATCAACAAAATGAAAAGGGAAACCAGTGAAAGGGAGAACATATTCACCAATACATCTGATAATGAGTTAATATCCAAAATTTATCAAGAACTTCTAAAACTCAACACCAAAAAACCCCCAAACAGTACAATTAAAAAATGGGCAAAGGACCTGAATAGACACCTCTCCAAAGAGGACATACAGATGGCCAAGAGACATATGAAAAGATGCTCAATGTCACTAATCATCAGAGATGCAAATTAAAACCACAATGAGGTATACCTCACACCTGTCAGGATGTCTATCATCAATAAATCAAAAAATAAGTTCTGGCAAAGATGTGGAGAAAAGGGAACCTCATGCACTGCTGGTAGGAATGCAGATTGGTGCAGCCACTGTGGAAAGCAGTAGGGAGATACCTCAAAAAATTAAAAAAGGAACTGCCTTATGACCCAGCAATTCCACTTCTGGGAATTTATCCAAAAAACCCCGAAACGCTAATCTGAAAGAATATATGCACCCCTATGTTCACTGCAGTGTTATTTACAACAGCCAAGATTTGGAAGCATCCCAAGTGTCCAACAGTAGATGAGTAGATAAAACAGCTACAGTACATTTACACCATGGAATACTACTCAGCTGTAAAAGGAAGAAAATATTACCCTTTGTGACAGCATGGGTGGTCCTGGAGAACATTATGCTAAGTGAAATAAGCCAGTCAGAGAGAGACAAGTACCATATGATTCCACTCATATGTGAATTTAATGAACAAACTGAACTAGCAAGGAAAACAGAGACAGACTCATACATACAGAGTAGGCAGAGAGCTCCGGTGTGGGGGGCGTTGGGGGTGGTGGTACAGGGATTGAGTAAAAGAGGAAAAAAAAGAGAAAAAACTTAAGGACATGGACAACAGTGTGTTGATTGTGGGGGAAGGGGGGGTGGAGGTGGAAGAGGGTATGGGGGGATAAATGGTGGTAAAATAAATAAATTAAATTAAATTAAATAAAGAAAAAACTCTATATCATAAGATTACCGAATGAGGACTGCATGTAATGATATATGTGTCTGGCAAGTAGTAGGTACCCAATAAAAAAAAATACTAGCACCCTGGCTGGTGTGGCTCAGTTGGTTGAGCACTGTCTCATGCACTGAAAGGTTGTGGGTTCGATACCCAGTCAGGGTGCGTATGGAGGCAACCAATCTATGTTTCTCTCTCTCTCCCTCCCTCTCCCTTCCCCTCTATCTAAAAAAAAAAAAAAGCAGCCCGGCCAGGTGTGGCTCAGTGGTTGAGCATCAACCTAGGATCCAGGCGATCGGGGTTCGATTCCCGGTCAGGGCACATGCCCAGGTTGCGGGCTAGGCAGCCGATCAATGACTCTCTCATCATTGATGTTTCTATCTCTCTCTCTCCCTCTCCTTTCCTTTCTCTGAAATCAATAAAGATATATTTTAAAAATAAAAAAATTAAAAATAAAAAAATCAATAAAATATTAAAAAATACTAGCTAATATACTTGTCAATATAAAAATTTTTAAAAAAGAAGAGAAGAAAAAGAAAGAATTCACAGTGAATCTTGAATTCACATTGGAACCATTGGGTTTTTAGGGCCACAGAGTCCAACTGCATAATTTTATAGATGAGGTTACCCAGGGCCAGGGACATAGTGATTTGCACAAGCTCACATGGTTCTATTGCAGCAAAATCTGAACTAGAATCAGCCTCCTAGCTTCATGTACAGGAGGTGGGAGATGTAGCTAGAAAGGGGTCCTGGAAGCCATGGTAACCCTTTCAGGAGTGGCACTTCCATGGAGACTGACCTAGTCCACCCCCTCCCTGGACTGCCAGCACCTCCCCTCTGCCACAGCCCTCACAAGGAGCATGACTTTTGTTCATTCATGCTCCATTCCATCATCTGCAGGATCATAATTAAAGGAGAACACACATGCCTTTGGTTTCTGAGACCATTATTTAGCATCGGGTGAGCCACAAGCAAGCAGACAACCAGGCAGGAAGACCTGGATTAAAGCTAATCCACTTGCTTTCCAGACACTCATCAGAGAACGGCTGTGGGTCCCATGGAGAGGAAGCAGAGTCAGCTTCGGGGAGCTCGCCAACCCTTCATCTGCCTGGGGAATCTCAGTTTAGAAAACATTATCTTTTCATGTTTTTCTCTGATAGGCGCTGCAATGATTTGCATTCATTCCCACAAAGTGTCAGGAAGCCTGTGAAGTAGTAATAACCAGGCTTCCTAATGCATTTCAAATTTCAAAAATCAACTTAATTAAGCAGGGTTAATTTTTTTTTTTTTCCTGAGCAGCAATCAAACTTTAATTAATACTCCATTAAAATGAATTCCTGGGGGAATGCAAGCATGCATATGCCTAATGAGTTTCTCTGCCAAGGGTGTTATTATAGAAGATACTAAATGTGTCTCCTCACCGGCCACTTACTCAATTTCAGAGTGCCCCGTGCTAATTAGAAGTGAAAAGCAATCGCAGGTTTACAACCTCCTCTCTCTCTATGGGCCCCTCTGCCCTGCCAACATCATCACATCACCCGTCCTTCCCCTCTGCACGTCCTGAATGACTCGGCCAGATTCAAGCCCAGCAAACTTTCTCCTGGGTGGAGGACACTCCAGCCCCCTTCCCTCACTGGCTGTCACTCCAGTCAGGCTAGGTGAGGACCAACTCACTTTAGTATCACCCTGTGGCAACAAAGCTCATTATGAAGGCTGAATCTTCTGTTTTTAAAAAATAAAATAACAGAACACATTTGCAAACTCTGTATGTTTCTTGTTGGCAGCAAAGCCGATCCAAGTTCTGCAGGACTCTGATTTCTGACAGGAAACAGCAACCAGGAGCAACTGGGTGTGGGGTGGAAAGGGAGTCCTGATCCTTTTATATTTCCTCCTATAGTGACTATTTCTCTACCAGGGATTCCCAAATTTCTCTAGCTGAGGACAAATGCTCTAGCAGACCCCAGAACCAGCTGCAGCTGTGGCCTCCTCCTCACTAGAGATGAGGGGGAAATTTTGCCCCATATTGTTTGTGAGTTTAATACAGGTCATCAGGAACAAATTGCTAATACCAACCTTAAGAGGCTAGGAACCCCCAGACCATCCAGGACCCTGGGCATACCTTGAGGGTCATTGTACTAGGAAACTACCCGGACCTTTGCCACAACAAATCGACCAGACCAATGCCCCTTCTCCACTGGCTGCTCTTACCTCTTTGGTGTGTGTGTGGAAGGAGACAGACATGTCCAGGAGAAGCTTCCGCTGCTCCACCCTGCGGACAAAGTCTTGGATGCGCACCTCCAGGTGCCGAGCAGCCTTGTAGATCTCCTCGGGGTCACATTCCCCGGTCTGCGCCAGCTGCTCCGCCGCTTCTAGGAGCTTGTCCGCATTGGTGTACGTATTCTGCCGGCAGCAACAGTGAGAGAAAGTCAACTTGCAGTCACGAAGGGAGCTTCGCGCCTTCCCCCAGCCCACCCGGGGCTGCCCAGAGCTGGAGCGCAAGGCGTGGGCGCCGAGCCGACAGCTCCCTGATCTGGCACGGAGGAGCTGCGCGCTGAGCCCGCCTGCCGCCTCGCAGCAAGCTAGCAGCCTGCCTGGCAGCTTGGCACATAAGTGGGCACTAGCTTGGTGCCTTCTCAGTCCCTGGGATTTCTCAGAGGTGGGGTGCCCTGGAAAGGAGCGAGGAGACATGCGAGAGTCCCCATTCCCCATCCTCTCCTTGACCCACCCAGGACCGGTATGAAGCTCCATCCTTGCCCTCCCATCTCAGGCTGTAACTGTCTGAGTCGGAAATACCTCATCCACAAAGATCGTCTGGGTTTCTAGCGAGAACACCAGGGAAACAGTAACTGGGAGACTTGCTCGACTATTCCCCCACGTTCCTTGTGACTATTAGTGTTTATCTTTTGAAACAGAGCTATCTTTAGGAGGGGAAGGGGTCAGGGACTCAGGGAGCTGACAGAACCAAGCAGCCACAGACGGTGGAGGCTAAGCAGGCTATTCCCTACGTGCCCCAGGCTTAATGCTTGCAGGAAGGTGGGGGAGTCTCTGGTGATTTTGTTTATTATAAGCTACTGCACCACACACACACACACACACACACACATTCACACGCGCACTCCTCCAACCCTCGTCTGTACATACCATGGTATTCTCCAGAGCATTTTAAAAGTCAACCAACTTATGGTTATTATTTGTCAGGATGTAATACTTATTACATATATGTCATGGATACAACTCTTCCTTAGCAGGCTTCCCTTTTAAAAAGATCTGATATTCACGGATTTAGAGCCAATGAATCAGGTGTACATTGTATTTCTAAATATCCCTACAGTCACAAAACGTCCTAGAGAGTGGTTACAAGTGGTTACTGGTTACAGATGGGGCTGGCAGCATAGATAGTCAGCAGCAAACACAAAGCGAATGTAGAATTGGAATGGGTTTATGACACTGTATGGGCTTTACTCAGCCCATGGAGAAGAGGCCTCCAGCCTCTGTGGAGTTTTTTGGACTCACCCAAAGACCTGGGTGTTAAGGGTTCAATTGTGTCCCCTCTAAATTCACATGTTCAAGTTCAAACCCCCAGTACCTCAGAATGTGATCTTATTTGGAAAGAGTCACTGCAGATGTAATTCAATAAGATCAAGTCATTGTGGGCCCCTAATTCAGTCTGACTGGTGTCCTTACAAAGAGAATGCCATGTGAAGAGTCAGAACACCATGTTGAGATGAAGGCAGAGATCTGGGGATGTCTCTACAACGGAATGACAAAGGTTGCCAGAAAACCACCAGAAGTTAAGAGAGAGGCATGGAACAGATTCTCCCTCAAAGCCCTCAGAAAGAAACAACCCTCCTGACCCCTTGATCTTGGGCTTCTAGCTTCCAGAACTGCGAGACGATAAATTTCTGTTGTGTAAGCCACTCAGTTTGTGGGACTTTGTTAAGGAAGCCCCAGCAAACTAATATACTGGGGTGGAAACTTTCAGAGGCTGCTGACCCAGCTTTGGCTGTATTGGAGAATATGGGCAGGTCTTCAGCAAATACCTGTCATGGCTTTAAGGAATACTGTACCCAGAGAGGCCTCATGGATCCTTAAGACATGCTGTCTGAAAAGCAACTGCCCAAAGCAAGCACTGTCCAAAGCTGGTGGGAGTGGGACTGGGACTGAAAGCAAGAAAAGCCCTTTGGCTCCACCTGGGGAATTCATAGGAAAACAGATGATCCCTGTGTAAAGAAAGCAGCTTTGTCACTGAGTTAAATAAGGGTATGCTGATTCTGAAAGCAAGTGAAGGAAGTACTCAGAGTCATGATGGAAATTCTAGGAGAGAGAGGAAAAGACAGGCAGGAGAAGGCCTCTGGGGCTGTGGGCCAGGTTAAGGAGGCTTTTAGGGAGTTGTTCACAATTTCTAGGAAATATACCCAGAGCTGATGGAAGAAAGGTTTTTCTAGAATTCCTCAGAGCTTCCACTTTAAAGTTAAGGGGAATCTCAGGAAACCCCAAAGAAACCCAGAGGTTGTAACTGTATTTTCTAGCCAATAAATAAAAATTTGCAGCAAAGCCAAAGCAAGCTTGCTGTCAAGTTAAGTTAGGGACCAAAAGAGATAAATAAAAGGCAAAACTGAAGTGTCCGCTGCTTGTAAAGTGGACAATTTTGTCCCAGTATTCCAAGGACTTTTCTGGTATTGGCATCCTGGAAAGCCTGTCAGTCAGGGCAAATTGGGAGACATGCCCCCAACACTGTGGGTATCTCAGGAGTACAGACACATGTGCAATATATGCTGCCCCAAAGAAGAATAAAATCATTCTTGAGAGAAATAATATAACACATAAAACGGGGCATGCAACACAGTAATAGATAATTAGGGGTTAAAGTTTCTCAGTGTGATATGGGCACTAAGAAGAAAATGGGTAAAAACAATAATAGCTAAAAACGATTAAATATTTTTCACATTTGAAGGACAATTCTCAAGCTTTATATGCATATTAATTAACTCATTTAATCTTTGCAATAACCCTACAAAGTTGATACAGCCACCAGCCCCATTTTACAGATGAAGAAAAGGAGGCACCAAGAATTTCTGGCCAGGGACACATGTCTTATAAGTGACAGAACAAAGATTAAAATCTTGTTGTCTAGCTTTAGAGCCCAAGCTCCAAACCATTACACTGCCGTGTCAGATGATGAAGGGCCTTGAGTGCCATGCTAAGTTGTTTTACTCAAAAGTCATGGGAAGCCATGGAGCAGTTCTGAGTAGAGGAGGGGTATTACTAGCATATAATATATAGAGAGACCACCCTGACTCTAACAGAGTGAAGGCAGAACCTGAGATGGGCAGGATTTAGCACAGAGGAGCAGGGCTTCTCGTATACAGGATTCTCTCTCTTTTTGCCCATGGTACTCAGTTTATCCCATACCACAGGCACTATCATGCTCACAGTCACACTGTGCTCCACAGGTATCTCCCTGCTGGTCTGTGTGCTACTAAAAGGCACGTTCCATGTCTCATTCATCTTTGGTTTTCCATGCCAGGCACTGCGGCTGGTACACAGGAGGCACTTACTAAATATTTGCTGAACTAATAGGACTCAAAGATGGGAATGAGCATGGGAGTAAGTTGAGTCAACTTGACTAAAGTTGGAGAGTGGCAATATATCATTTTGGATAAGGAAGGAAAGAGCTAGATAACAGATTTTATAGAGAGAAAGGGACAATAAAGGCAAGTGGGAGGGCAGTGGGGTCAGCATTAAAAGCTGGACTCCCTGCTCTACCCACTGCTCAGTGTGCCTCCCCATCACTACCAGAAAGAACTTCTAATATGCAGATCTGGTCATACCTCTCTTCTCTTTAAAACTGTTCAATAGCACCCCTATGTTCATAGCAGCACAATTTACAATAGGTAAGATCTGGAAACAGCCCAAGTGCTCATTAATAGATGAGTGGATAGAAAGGCTGTACATTTATACCATGGAATACTATGCAGCTGTAAAAAAGAAGGATCTCTTACCCTGTGGGACAGCATGGATGGATCTGGAAAGTATGCTGCTAAATGAAATGAGCCAGTCAGGAAAATACAAATATCACATGATCTCACTCATATGTGGAATCTAATGAACAAAATAAACTGATGAACAAAACAGATACAGAGATACAGAAGCATGAAACAGACTGACAAATCTCAGTGGGAAGGTGGGGGTGGGGAGTGGGGGGGTTAATCAAAGAACTTATATGCATATATGCATAACCTATGGATACAGACAATAGTGTGGAGAAGGCCAGGGGCGGGGAGGGGTGGATACTGCATGGAGGGGATCAATGCAGGGTAAAAGGGTACATCAGTGATACTTTCAACAATAAAGGTAAATTTTAAAAAACTATTCAGTAGCGTATCACTGCCTTTGGGGTAAAATATCTTGGTGTGGCATTCAAGGCCCTTCTTCATCTGACACCTGTTCTTTTCCTTCAGCTTCAACTCATGTCACTGCCCCACAAACAGCTTGTGAAATAAACTGCTTACACTCCCAGAAACTCATTAAGCTAAATATTGCCTCTGTGCTTCTGCCTGGGATGTCCTTCCCCTACTTTTCTACTTGACCAATTCTTTTTTCTTTTTTAAAAAAAAAATATCTTTATTGATTTCAGAGAGAGGAAAGGAGAGGGAGAGAGAGAGACAGAAACATCAATGATGAGAGAGTCATTGATCAAGCCCGCAGCCCGGACATGTGCCCTGACCAGGAATCGAACCCCGATCACCTGGATCCCAGGTCGATGCTCAACCGCTGAGCCACGCCCGGCCGGGCTACTTGACCAATTCTTACTAACCTTTTAAGACCAACCCAGGTATCACTTCCTTCAGGAAGTCCACCTTCATATCCACTTTCCTCCTAAGGCTGACTTAGGTGTGCTCCTCTGGGCTCCCAGAGTGAGTTGTGCTGACCCTTCTCATGATACCTGTCATATTCTAATGCAAATGTTTGCCTTTTTCATCTGCTTAGGAACAGAAAATGTCTTTCACCTCTTTTTCCCCTCTTTCACTTAGTGCCTGGCATCAAGTAAGTGCTCTATGAATATTTAGTAAGTAAATTAATAAATTACAGACTACATCAATCCCCACCAATCCCAATATTCAATCCTTGGCCTTCATCAAATACCTGGCACAAGACCTGACAATCCCATTTGGTTTATCCTATCTCCTGGCACAGTCCTGAAGTAGGAATACAGTTAGAGAATATCAACTGGAGTATTGTCAGAGCACTACATTGATGCTTGTCATTGCCTCAACTTGGGACAAAGATCACAACAGGCTTATGCTCGCCTTCTGACCAAATAAACAATAGTTTCTGCCCAAGGGCCAAAGTTCAACCTCAATTACACATGTAGTTCCTAAGCATTCTTTGGTTTCCAGCCTCTTGGCCTCAGCCTTGAACTTGACCCCTCATTAATATTTATCAATTGATATGCCAAAAATGGGTTATGAGTGCTGGGATATCAATCCCTCAGACCCTGAGATGTTCAAGCAGGGCCTGGGGGAGTCAGAGACCTGAGTTAGAGATTTGGGCTGCAGTTCCTACTCTCCCTCCCAACCTCCATCCCTATGTCAGTCAGGTAGAATGCTCTAGATAATTCAGCCATTAAGTCTACCTTTCATCCTCCTCTGGTGCAGCCTTGACCCATTAGTTTTTTGCTTTCTCCTCAGGAAAGAAACAGAACATCCTAGAATAACTTGTCTCTAAAAATACAGGCATCCCAACAACACAGATGTGGTGTCAGACTCCCTGGGCTGAAGCAGAGGGGCAGGGCTTGTTAAAGGCAAGGGGTGGAAGAACCAGTGAATGCAAACGCTTCTGGTGTTAAAAGCTCACTTCCCAGATAATACAGAGCTAGCACCCCTGGCTCTATGCTCTGGGGATGAAGTGAGAAATCCCTCTTATTATTCAAAAGAGGCAGTATGGACTGGAGAACATGACTACGAGAGGACCAGGAAAGAACTCTCTTCCTAATGATTATTTTTCCAGGCTGACATGGCTGGGACCAATGGGCAGTGAGAGGAAAGGAGCAAAAATACACAAGCATTAGTGGAAAAGTACAAGGAGGTACAGGTATTGGGGAGAATACAGACTTTTCTCTACTTCATATTAGTGAATGGCAGGCAAATCAAGAAAATGCCTCAAATCTTACATGTGAATAGTACTTTATAGGTGACAAATAAATCTCTCACCTCTCCCTTCCTTACCCAACAGGGGCAGATCTGCAGAGGCTCCATCTGTATTTGAGGAAACTACCTGAAGCTGGGGGGAAAACCTTAAAAGGATTAGGGGTAACAGCACCCTGCACTGACACAGGGCTAGGAACAGTGCCTATTCCCACCAGTCAGACGGGGAAAACCTCACGATTCATGGGATGTTGGGTAGAGTACTCAGAAGAGTCTTGCCTTATCAGGGGTAAATAATTAGCCCTAGACCGAGCACTGCTCTTGTCTTACCTAACAAATTTTAAAAGGAATACCTGAAGGGATCAAACATTTCTTAAGTTAACTTAACTGTGACAAAACAAAACTTAATATATATACACACACATGACTGACAAGGTAAAATTCACAATGTCTACTATCTAGTAAAAAATTAAAAATTACTAGGCATACAAAGAAGCAAGAAACAAAACAAAACAAAACAAAAAAACCCCCCTATAATGAGAAGAAAAATCAATCAACTGACCCAGAACTGACACAGGTGTTAACATTAATGGACAAGAAATTAAAAAATTATTATTATAACTGTTTCATATGTTCAAAAAGTAAAGTAAAGAAATAAAAGACATTAAAAAAAGACCATGCAACACTTCAAGAGATGAAAAATATACTGGATGGTATTAATAGCAGATTAGACATTACAGAAGAAAAGATTATTGGACTTGAGAACATAGCAATAGAAATTATTCAAAATAAAATGTTGAGAGAAAAACAGAATTTTATAAAATGAAGCATCAGTGAACTGTGTGACAGCTTTAAGCAGGCTAATATATATTAATTAAAATTCCTAAAGGAGGGGAAGGGAAGTGGAAAAGATATTTGGGAAAAAAAAAATGACCAAAAAGCTTCCAAACTTAATGAAACTACAAATCCACAAATCCAAGAAACTCAGCCAACCCTCAAGAGAAGAACACCAAGGCACATAAAAAGTCAATTAAATCAAGTGGTAAAGAAAGAAAAGGAAATTTTAAAAGTGACCAAAGGAAAAATGGAATGCTATACACAAAGGAACAAAGATAAACATGACAGCAAACTTCTCATTAGAAACAATGCAAGCAAGAAAAGAGTGGAGCAACATCTTCAACATAAAAACAATAAATACTGTCAACCTAGAATTCTTCCTATCTTCAACATAAAAACAACAACAACAATAAAAACTGTCGACCTAGAATTCTGTGCCTGGCATAAAAATTTTTCAAAAATAAAGGTGAAATGAAGACATACCAAGGCATATGAAAGCTAAAAGAATTTTTCACTAGCAAGCTTGAACGAAAAGAAATGTTACAAGAAGTCCATCAGGAAGAAGAAAAATGTTAACAAATGGAAATGTGGATCCACACACAGGAATAAAAAAGCACTGGAAATTCTAACTATATGGGTAAATCAATAAGATTTTTTCTTATTATTTAAGTCTCTTTAAAAGATAGCTGAGCCTGGCCGATGTGGCTCAGTGGTTGAGCATCGAACTATGATCCAGGAAATCCCGGTTCCGATTCCCAGTCAGGGCACATGCCCAGGTTGCAGGCTGGATATCCAGTAGGGGGCATGCAGGAGGCAGCCGATCAATGATGACTCTCTCATCATTGATGTTTCTGTCTCTCTCTCTCCCTCTCCCTTCCTCTCTCTGAAATCAATAAAGACATATTTTAAAAAAAGATAGTTGAATATTTAAACAAAAATAATAACAGTGTGGGTTTATAGCACATGTGTCAATAAAATATAGGATAACAACAGCACAAAAGTCAAGAAGGAAGAAAGAGAAGTATACTATTGTAAAGTTCTTATGCTGAATGTAAAGTACCATAACATCACTTGAAGGTAAACTGTGATAAATTAAAGACTCATTCTATAAACTCTACTGCAACCATTAAAGTAACAAAATAAAGAATTAGAGGCAATAAGCCAACAAAGGAGATAAAATGAAATCAAGAAAATATTCAATTAATCAAAAAAATGAAAAAGAAAAAGTAGCAAAGAATAGATGAAAGACATAGGAAAAAACACACACTAAAATGATAAATTTAAACCTAAACATAGCAATAATTACCTTAAATGTAAACTGTCTAAATACCACAAACAAAAAGTAGAGATTTTCAGATTGGAAAAAAAGGCAAGTCTCAACTACATGCTATCTATAAGGAATTCCCTTCAAATGTAAAGACACAAATAGGTTAAAAGAAAAATGATAGATAAAATATAGTATATTAACACTAATCAAAATAAAGGAGGAGTAGCTATATTAACATTAGACACAGTAGATTTCAGAACAAATAATATTACCAGGGAAAAAGAAGGTCATTTCATAATAATAAAGGGGTCAATTAACCAAGAGGATATAATAATCCTAAACATTTATGTAACTATGAACAAAGCTTCAAAACATGTGAAGCAAAAACTGATAAACTAGCAAGGAAAAACAGACAAACCCACAATTACAGTCAAAGATTCAATGCCCCCTCTCAATAATTAATAGTACAGGTATACAAGATATTAGTAAGGATACAGGAAATTAAAAACTTTCAATTAATGTAACCTAATGGACATTTATAGAATACTACACCCACAACAGCAGAATGCAATATTTTTTTTCAAGTGCTCACAGAACATTTACCAAAATAAATCACATCCTGGGCTATAAAACAAGTCTTAAAAATTTTAAAGGATGTGACTCATACAAAATATTTTCTCTGATCATAATCAAATTATAAATCAATAAGAGAAATATCTCTGGAAAATCACCAAAGAGTTGGAAACTAAGTAACATACTTTTAAATAATCCAAGGGTCAAAGAAGGCCGTATCAGTTTACCAGGTGTCCACAGTATGCTAGGGTTAGGGTCAGGTTCTTTAAATAGAGTACCTCTAAGGTTGGGGATCAATCATAAAGTTTTTTATTAATCATTTTACAAATGAGAAAACCGAGGCTCAGGGAGGTAAAGTAATAATGTTTGAAGAATGTTCCATAGCTTGAAAATGGCAGACCATGTTTGTAAACTCCAGGCACTTTTCATTGAACCAGGTAACTCTCTAAGACTCAATGTAGTCTCCATCTCCTCTGCTTCTCTTACTTTGCATTATAGTCACTCTTATGCTTTTGCTTTTTAAATTATGGCATTGTAATTGTTCATCTGTTACTGCCATGTTTTTGTTTTGCAACACACTTTCAATGAGTATGTGTTGACTTTAGAGAGAACTATTCTCCTAGAAGGAAAGAGTCCTATCTTACTCATCTTTTCTATCCCAACTACTCATCAGTTCACCTAGTAGGCAAAGTGCTCTTAATAGGAACTTAACCAAAAACCTCTACAGCCCAGCATCTTGTCAGCAGGAAAGGCTTGGGAATGGATCTTTACCTTATCTCCTAATGGAGGTAGTTCCCAGTTTAAGAATGAGTAGTGATTCAAAAGTTCCTTTGTAAGCTTCTTATGCAGTGCTGGGAACTAAATGTGCATGTAAATGGGACTTAGAGTCCAGGATAAAGAAATTCAGCTGAGCACATAATATCTTTACAATATAATGCTGATATAGCACATCATGTACAATCAACCAAATTTATAAATAGGGCGATAAAGGAAAATGCCTTTCAGTGTTCATCCGGGAGCACCAGGCACACATATCTCCTCTATCTGCTGGCTCTTGAAAGGAAGGAAGGGCCTGTATTTGGGCAATAGCAAAGCAAGTTTTGGTGGGAAGCAGTAGGAAGGAAAGGAGGAAACTAGTTGGTACCAGTGGTAGGTTAACCCACCACATTACATCTGCTGGAAGAACATCTTAGGTTTTCTGAGTAAGGGAACAAACAATAGTTGCCTTCGTTAGGGCAATCTGTATGCCCAAACCAGGAGTGTCTACTGTGTAGTCCTAATCAGATGCTCCTTAAATTAGAGACTGTACAAATCTTCAGTCTACTAATTGAGACTGTTATCAAAAGTAATTATTGAAGATACCAATACCTCCCAACACAAGTGGTTTGGGTGCTGAGATTATCTCTGGGAACCTAAATGCTGGCTTTCTCACATTTGCATATGCAGTCATCACCCTACCCATTCTCATACACATCTCTACATGCTAGAGGGCATTTTCCTCTCTACATCTAAAATGCTTCAGCACCTTTCCCTATTAGTGACAAATAGTATATTTTCAGATCGCCACAATTTTTAAGTTTTGTTTCCCTACAGTCTAACTTTTGTGTGTTTAAGAATGTACCCAATCCTAGGAGTTTTGAGAAGAGCAGTGTTCTTTGCTAGGGTGCGCTCTCTTTTACTGATTCCTTTCTTTTCCATCTAACCCAAACTAACATTACGCTTTAAAGAAACATCAATGTATTTCCTCTCAGCTATAGGCTGGAAGCTGAAGATCTAGTCACTCTCAGGCAAGAGAGCAAAATAAATAATGAACATTAATCGTCAGCATATTACCTATTTAATACAATAAGAATGACAACATAGAAACACCTCATTTCTGGACCAAAAACAGGGTCAACACTAGGGGTTGCCAACAAAGGTTACAAGGTATGATTTGACAGAAGACACCAGGTCCAACTTGTAAGGAAGGACCAGCCGGAATCCACAGGGGTCTCAGTCCTCTGTGGCTACCCCTCGGGGACTGAGACCCAAAGCAAGGAAGGACTTTCTCCCTGACCCTCGCACCGATTCCTCCAGGGCATGGAGAGTAGTTGAAGGCAGAGCCAGGGCTGTGAGTCAGGCCTGGGAGAGCCAACTGGTGCTTAGACTCAAACACAAATTAGAAGATGATGCAGACAGGAAGCAGACTGGGAGCCAGAGGTTGCCCAAAGCTAAGTCATTTATTTCCAAGAGAAAAACCAGGAGAGTGTCATGCAGACACAAAGCTCTGAAGCCTGCAGAGGGAAGCCTTTAACTTTCTTCCCACTGAGCAGCCCCAGATGCAGGCAGCTGGCATCCTTACTGCTCTGGAAAGCAGCCCACCACTCCAGGATTTGATAACAGTCTCCATTCTGGCCACCCTTCCCCTCATTCTACTCAAATTGGTGAAATAATGAAGGGGGACATGTAACCACAACAAAAGAATGTGGACAAGAAATATTTTCAAAGTGAAGAAGGTAGGCCTAAGTGTTCAGACAGGGACATGTGGATTGCCCAGTTGCCCTGGCCCTGCAGAAGTTCATTCTCGTGTGGAATTCTTAAGCCAAAGAAACAAGCAGTTGGTGAGACAGCCTCCCATGGAACAAAGACGGGTAGGGCCACCTGCTGCAGGGTCTGGCAATTTAAGAGATATGGGGGAATGTGTACTCAAAGCAACATTCTCTCCCAAAAGATGTAACTTTGCAGTGTTGCTGTTTTTCCTGTTTTCCACATTCTATGTTTGGCTGTCAGTGGGAGGCAGTGGGCGAGAGAGGGAGAGGCAGGGCTTTAGAGAGACAAGGCAGCTGGCTTGAAAATACTGCTGAAAACCTTGGGGATGGTAGATTTATTTTTTTCTCTGTTTCACCCCTGAAGGGGACAGTCAGGGAAAGGGTAGGCCTGACCCAGGAAAACGGGGGTCAGATGGTGAGGTGAACAAAGCCCACACCTTTGCTTCTGCCCGTTACCACAGTGCTCATGTCCTTTTACTCTCTTCGAGTCACACATAGCCGTGTAGGTCCGAGGCTGCCCATATCTATACAGATCTGCAGGCAGCCTACCACCTCTGGCTTAAGGGCTGAGGTCAATGACCCTCCCTACTCACTTTCCATCTTTGAAGACCTGGGACCCCTCCTACCTGCCCTGTTCTTACCTTAGCAAACCTCCCTGGGTTTGATACACAGATTTTGTGAAACAGGGTTGAACTTTTGGGCTGGATAATTCTTTGTTTGGAAGACTTATGGGTTGAGTTCTGTCCCTCCAAAAAGGTATGTTTAGGCTTTAACCCTCAACACCTGTGAATGTGATATTTTTTGGAAATAGTACCGTTGCAGGTATAATTAGTTAAGATGAGATCATACAGGGACTACGTGGGCTTTAATCCAACATGACTGGCAGCCTTATAAAAAGATGGCCATGCAAGCATACAGACACACAGAGAGCACCATGTAATGTAAAGGCTGAGATTAGAGTAATACAAAGGAACGCCATAGATTGTCAGCAACCAACCAAGTCAGGAGAGAGGCCTGGAACAGACTTCATCACAGCCCTCAGAAGGAACAAACTGCTGACACCTAGATCTCAGACTTGCAGCGTCCAGCACTGTGAGATAATACATTTCTGCTGTTTTCAGCCACCCAGGTTGTGGTACTTTTTTCACAGTTTCCCTGGAAAAGTAATATAGGGGCTGTTGTGTGCATTGTAGATATTCAGTAGCATCCCGGGCTCTACCTACAGGATGCCAATAGCAACCCCTTCCCCAGGTGCAATAACCTAAAATGTCTCCCAACCTTGCCAAATGTACCCTAGGGGGCAAAGCTGCTTTCCACTGCTTTAGACCACAAGACCCTAGAGGAAGCCCCAGTGAAGGAGGCCCTTCAACTTCCTCAGAATACAGCGCACTTCTGATAATCCTCCAGGTGGCATAGGCTCTAAGGAATCAACTAATCTGTGGTTCTCATAGGACAGGATGAGGGGGTAGGTAAAGGAACTTGGGGGGGAAAAAGGAATGCCCAGGCCCTGCCCCAGAATAAATCAAACTATGGTTCTGATTCCATCGATCAATCATGGTTAAAAAAAACTATTGATTATGATGGCTGCCAGTTTTGGATCCACTTACAAATACTACAACATGCAGTAGGCTATGCTATTCTGTCATGTTACAGATAAGAAAACTGAGGCGTGGAAAGGCAAAAGAACTTGAGCTAGCTCACACAGCTGGTGAGTGGCAGATGCCAATCTGGAATTCACATTTATTTAACCTCAAGCAAAACATACTTTGCATTCTGCTGTGCTGAATGGAAATTTGCCAATAAATATTAATGATTTACATATAATTATCTCTGAGTGATAGTAGGGATGATTTTTCCTTTCCACTGTTTTCTTGTTTTCTAAATGTTCTATGGTGAACATGTATTAATTTTATAATCAGGAAAAAAAAGGAAAAAGCATTTAAAGCATAAAAATTACATTCTAGGCATTCTTTAAAAATTATTCCAAAAAATAAACAGAAATTTTTATATTTGCATATGTTTGCTTATTTTTATATGTGTAAGAAGAAAGATGCACAAGATAACTGATTATCTTGAAAGAGACTGGGAAGTGGGAGTGCAGGGATAATTAGCATTTTTATTTACATATCTTTGCAAAGTTTCACTTGTTATTACAACTAGCAGGAATCTCCTTAAAAATTTGAAAAATTCCAAATAAAATAAATTTTAAAGGAAAATAATCCAATATATTTTATCAACTGAGTGCATTTAGAAATACAAATAAATTTCATTACAAATATATTTAGCCTAGAGATGGGTGCATTTCCTAGTTCTGGGATCTTGAAGACACTAATGCTTGACCGACGACAGTGAAATACACAATCACAAAAAAATGTAAAATTTTTCTGTCACTTCAGAGATTTCACCTTTCTTAGTTTGAACATTATGACACTGCTCAGCAGAGCTTAGGAAAAACATGTTTTTGGTATGACATATATATGCAAAAAAATTCCAGTTAAAAATAATCACCTACTAAATCCTAAAAACTATTCTCCCTGGGCACAATGCCAACATCAGCTACACACTGCCCTGAGTTGTTTTGTGCAGTAGTCAGAAGTATAGGACATGTCAAATTTGAAAATGCTTAAAAGTGAGGAAAGCTCTTGGACAACTCCCCAGGAGTCTCTGTCTGGAACAGGCTGTGTGGTTTGTTTGAAAGGCTTCCCTATCAGCATCATATAAACATCAGAGCCTAATGCCCAGAGCATGGAGCTGACAGCTACAGAGTAGCAGGTAGGGGCCAGTCCTGCTATGGATTGACATGGTTAGGGCTCTTTAAATAAAAATCAGCAAAATAAAGGTGGAGTGATATACACATGAAAGGGGTAATAGGAGACATCTAGTTCTAGAAGAATCAGCCTCCCTGTTTCAATCTCACTGGTCCACTCTACGACTGAGGTTTCAGTGGCTTTAGAAAGCCTAGGTCACTTACATCTCACCTTCCCTAGGTATACCATTAAATCTACCACCATCATCATCACCATTATCATCATCATCATCATCATCAGAGAAATATGTCTTTTAGCCACAGGGCTGCTCCAGGGCCTGCAGGGAGCGACACATACTGCTCTGGGGGCTGCATCCCTTATCAGGTCCCCCTGAACACAGGCCAGCCCTAGAGGACACTGCAGTGTTGGGAGGGACCCTCAGTGAAGGGAAAAGGAAAACCTTTGCCTCTGCAGTGGCCCTGGAGGTGTCTCTATTCATGACTGGAATTAGTGAATCCTGCCAGGGTACCCTGAGGCATCAAAAAAAAAAAAAGAGGGTGACTTATGTTCAGACTACTCTGCATATAAGGCATGGGAAATTTAAACTGTATTTCAGAAAGTTTACCATCAATAAAAATGAAATTTGAAAAGTTTCAAATAGGGTTAAGTCTTGGCTCTGTATGAAATTAAATTATGTCAAACATTCATTCTCCAAGGACTAGAGAGAAGTGAGCCGTGACAGTAGTACAAAGCGGTGACATAATGCTGAGGGCACACCAGGTCACAGAGAGCTCAAGCAAGATGAATAAGCCTGAAGAAGTTTCCAGGAGGCACATTTTTAAGCCAACTTTAACGAATCTAAAATGGAAAGGGAAAGGGGAGGAATCTGTTAGGCAAAAGAATGGCTTGAGCAAAGGTCCAGATTGGAAAATCAGGAAGACGTGAGGGGCCCTGGCAAAAACCCGAGCTCTCTCAGGCCTGGGGTTTCTCCTTCAAGCCGGGGTTGGTGCTAGAAAACTTGTTGGGGGCACGTACTAAAGGTGGCTAGTGGCTCTTCAGGAAGAAAAGCCCCGTTGGGGAGTAAGAGAGCCCAGGTCTGGCCTCACCGTGGGACAAGCCCCGGACAGTGGCTGTGTGGTGGGGAGCTGTGAGCGAGGCAGGAGAGGCAGAGGAAGGGGACCTGCACTAAGAATGGGGCCTGTGCACACCCTTCTAAAGAGGGTGCGTGTGGGATTCAGAGATTTACTCTGGGACGGAAGCGACACCATATATCCACCAAGGGCTGTTCACCACAAACCTCTGGCCAAGACCTAGGGCCCTCTAAGTCCTCAGGATCCCCACTTTCAGAGAGCAAACAACGCATTCTTCCCAGTTCAATTCCTGAGGAGATTAAGTGGAGAGACTTGCCCATTGGAGCATTTAATTTCCTCAGGGCAGAGATGCTGCGGAGATCAAAGTCTCCCCGCATAGGGCCCTCAAGGGAAAGGGCAGAATCTGAATAGTTGGAGACTGGACCATGGGACAGGGAAGGGCCATGAGGTTCAGGCTCACATCCCATCATTCACCTCGTTATCTGGAGCTCTTGAAGGCTGCTAACTTTCACAGGCCAAGAGCTATCTTCTATGACCACAGACTGTACCCATAATCCTCAGTCATGAAAGCCTCGGCAAGAACTCTGAGCAATTCAGTACAAACACACCTTCAACACTACAAAGGGAAAATTAAGCAATGGGGTTACGTGAATGGTGACACAATGAACAGAAGCACGTTGGCTAAAATGTGGGTCTGGCAGGGCGTGAATAATTTCACAGAGAGCCCCAGGATTCTCTGGAAGGACTGGGCATAACTGGTCAATACTGCTTGCTGCTGAGCAGGTCACTGTGAGCAGGGCTTCTCTGTTCCCTCTGGTTGGAAGGGCAAGTAAGATAAGTGGTCAGGGCGGTCTACATACAAAGCAGCATGTAGTTTCCACTTCCATTTCCAAAATCCACTGTTGACCCCAAAGTCTCACTGATCTACATTTATATAAACATCAGAACAAGGCTTATTAAATAACTAGCTTTAGCTTCAGAATGTGGAAAGTTTCCCCAGCTAATGCTGCTATGTATGGGAATCTGGCCCTCAAACAGCCTAAGAAGTCTGGGACATGAAGAGTTCAGTTAAACTCAGAGACTGGTCAGCACATTCCCTCTCTTGGGAAACACCGTGTGGGGCAATACCATCAATCTTTTCTAAATCTTTAGTTCCTCTTTTCTGAGCGTGTTCCAGACATGATCTCATCCACTGTCACTATATCCCCCGAATAATGACGATGATAATTTACATTTGCTCCGTGCTCTAGACTTAAAGTGCTTTTAAGTACATTATCTTATTGGATGTCTACTTCAGCCATGATGGAATAAACATTTTTCCCATTTTACGGATGCAGAAATGAGGTTTAGCGAGGTCAGGTGACCTGTGCACACAGCTGGAGTAGCTCTGGGCCTCTCACCCAGGTGTTCCAATCCCTGTACCCTTCTCACTGAATTTTGTGACCTCCCACAAGGAAGAGGGGAGAGAGTCTGTAACTCCGTTTTGTTGATGGGGTGATTGTGGCACTAATTGTTGAAGTGGCCTTCACATGAGGCGTAGGGTAAGGAAAGAGACAATCTGGGAAATGGCCCTGTGCCAAAGTCACCTGATACCAAATCATCTGGCCACCCTAAGCCAGGAGGGAATATGATTTCTTTGTGTAAACCTCAAACATTTCTAACTTTATAAACTTGTAAAACTTTTACCAGTGTGACAGCTATGTCAGGTGCGTCAGATCAAAATAACCCTCTTGTCTCTAGCTGTATTTTTTTAAGCAAATGAGACTGACCTTGCAAATTCCAAGACACTAAAGAGTCCATGACTTAGGCAGAGTCCAAGCCTCATGAAGAAGAAAACTGAACCACGTCTATCGCATGGACTTGGAGTTCCCTTTTTAGCTTTACTCAGTGCCCCCATCCCTCACTGTTACTTTCAAATTCTAAGCATGTGATGGGCTAACGTCCACCAGAGATATTTCAATCCATACTTGGCATCCCTGAAGCTCAGATATATTGTACAAAAGAGCCCACAGTGTGAAACACCATGGAGATTTGTAATTACAGTTGAGGCTGCCAGTACTTAGTGCTGTCGGTCCCTGTAATGTAGTAGGACAGCTGCACTAGTCTCTACAGAAACCCAGGCTGGCTGGGCATCTGCCTGGTGCCTCCCAGGATGAATAAAGGCGTCCATCCTGAGGAATCCTGGATGCCGCCCGGTGCCGTAGGAGCTCGGCTCCCTCTACTCCAAACCTAGCTTCCTTTCCAGGTGGAGTAAATCAGATGTAATGCTTTGTTCCTGTCAGAATTTGGCAGTGGGCTGGCTGTTAGAAATTTATTCCAAACAAAATTGGTTCATGAAAATGACTCTAGTTGCTCACTGGCAGAGAAAAAAAGGCACATAATCTACTTGGTGGGTTGTTCTTGTTGGTGATGTGTGTTTGTTTTTTGGTTTGCATAACTTACAGCCTGAAGCCCTTTCACCCAGGGCTCTCAGGTGCTGGTTCCTGGTACTCGTCTCCTGTCCCAGCTGCCTCACCTGCCCACACATTTCCAGAAGCCCTTACCCTTCAGTACGCACGCTCCTGATTTGTTCCACAGCCCTGAATGCAAGGGAGCACTTGCCTCAAGGAGCTCTTAAGGGTCCTGGAAAACACTGCCCACCTGAGACCACACTTGGACCAGAGCTAAGCGCTGCATCCTGCACCTGACTAGAGGCCCTGTTTCAGGCAAGGACCTTCCAGGAGAAGATGGGACAGACATAAAGGAAAAAGAGGAGGTGGGAGAGAGAAAAAGGGGGGGAGGAGGAGGAAAGAGGCTATAAAAGTCACTGTTTTGAAGCACTCATACCACCACCACCAGCACTGCACCCCACCCGGGCCAGTTCCAGGGGCCCAGAAGGTCCTCTCGGCCCTCTAATATACACGCACCTACAATGGGAACTGGAAAGGCTCGGGAGGACACTTGTAAATTGCCATTTTCTGAAGCTTTCTCTTGGGAAAAGATCCTGGATGCTTGGCGTAAACCCAGCCCTGTTTTCAATGCTTATTTTGCTTCTTCTTACCCATTTACAACTGTGCCTTATTTTCAATAGCCTATAATTAGTTACTAGAATCTGGAAAAGAGTAAGAAGTCTTAATATTAAAGACTTCACAAGCCAAAAAACCCAACATTGTAGATATATCTCTATTGCCATGGAGATCATTAAGTGAAAAAAGCCAGAGGATAATATGCATAAACGTGTAGAGAAATATCTGGGAAGTATTGGCAACTGTTATGCAGACAACTGAGGGGGCAGATTATTTTTGTTCTTTTTTTGCTCATCTGCACCACTATACTGAAAATGTGTAGTTTTATAATTAAAAATTTTAAAAATAAAGATAAAACTTCATTTGGGAAAAAAATCAAAATGAGAGTTGAATAAGCTGTTTTTCCCATTACTCTGGAATGTACGTGAACTGGAAGTGTGGGCTCTGGGGTCAGACTGCCTGGGTTCAAGTCTTGCTTTCTGCACTTGAGTGATCCTCTCTAGACCTGACTTTTCATCTGAGAAATGAGGATAATATTAAAACCTACTCTACAGAGTTATTTAAAGGATTAAATGAGATACTTCTCATAAAGGTATGTATGAGATAAATAGCAGTTATTATTTATTCTTAGGTTTTTCTTTACAGCACAGGTTTAAAATCTTCAAATACTTTTCAAAACATTTTTATCCTGGAGAAATATTTTCATTGTGGAATTTGCATATGTTCCCCTGTATGCAATGCTCCCTCTTACTTCAGCTTGAGACAGTGTGGCTTCCACAGCAGCAGCACACTCCTGCAGCCATCCTGCTCCCTCTGTGTCAGAGACGTGAAAGAAAGAGGGAAGAGATGGGAAGTCGATTTGGCTGCTCTTAATCTGGGCAGGTTGACTTGTGTTGAAACTAATTATCGGAAGACATGGTAATAGATGGTTTGCATTTAGAATCAATACTGGGCGGACAAGAAAGCTTTCCTCTGGACCAGTGTTCCCTGTTTCCGTTCTAATCGTGTCAATGCTGAGAGCAACTTGAATCTTCCTTTCTGTCTGTCATTCTCACTATGCAAGGTAAGTATGTTGTCACATTGTGAAACCAGTGGTCAGGCAGTTGTACCCCTCCAAGGAGGCCCACTGAGTCAGAGAATCCTTTAGCAGGGAGAGGGCTCTCACTTGGTGCCCAGATCCTCTCCTTCCTTCTCCCTTCTCTAGGGCCCCAAGGAAGGCTCAGCTCCAGTTCAGTTACAGAAATCAATGGAATCACACATCTTACTAACACATGGGTCCCCCATGTCAGGTCCCATGGGCAGCCAATCCAGCCCTGCTCTCATGCCCATGTTTGATTACCAGACTTTTGTCCTGCCCTTAAGCATCAGCTCTTCTTTACCTGGTGGCGAAGCAACCCTGCCTCTGATTATCAGCCCAGTGGCTGGAGCCCTGCTATCTGTCAAGAGCTTTCCCAATGCAAACTGCCTATCATATCCCTTGGATCTCTGAACACTCTGGCTCCTGGATGCCCAGGGCTAGGTATCCCCTACCCATCCACCCCCTGTAGGATGAACCGTTAGTCTATTGCCTTTGTTTGGTTCTGAATGGTCAGATTGAATGGCCACCTCTTTCATAGTGTTCAACCTGAAGGCCAAGCTTGTCAGTACATGTAGCTGATCTGTCCCCTGGGCACATGACGCATCTCAAAGGACAGGCTTAGTCTTTCCAACATATAAACAGACCACACCAAGTTGAGTCATGAGAAATGGCAGCATGGCACTTTATAACCTGGCCTGGAAGGGAGTGAGGCTTAGCTGTATTCCATCACCACCACCACCACAGTCACCACTGCTGCCACAGAGCCCACCATTCATCAGGTACCTCCTATGAGCCAAAACCCTTACTAGGTACTTTCCATATGTTATTTCTAATCCTCATATCACTCTTTAGGGTAGGTGTCACTATCTCCATTTTAGAGTGACACTGAAGCTCAGGGAAATTAAGTGATTGTCACAAGGCCCAAAGCCAATAAAAGGAAAGAGCAGACTGTAAATGCTACACTTTCCTTCATTAGACCATGTATCCCAATAGATGGGAAATCAGAACTGAGAGGAAAGTCTCAAACAGGTCTGCGGATCTAAGCAGGGGGATGCACCTTGTATCTGGAAATGATGAGGTTTAGTTAATGATAGCCTGACCTCAGCAAAAGATAAAAGGAAAGAGACAAAAATAACGTCCTGGGCTAGCCAAGTGTAGTCCATCATTTTGGCTAGAAAATGGAAATGAAGACCCAGGTAAGATAGGCCAAGTTAATGGTTAAATAGGCCAAGCTCCAGCAGAGAGCAGAGCCAGGTGTCACCAACTGTGGGTATATATGTTTCAGATACACCAGAGGACAGGTAGAGAAAGGTAAAGATCAGTCACATGGTTCCTGGGGTCACACAGATCTTTTGGATTAAAAAGGTGTCATAAAGGATCATGAAGGTGACCCTTGAGTCCACCGAGGGAAATCTTTAACAGAAGGAAGGAAAACATGTCACTTAGTGGTCCTGTGGCCACAGTGCTAACATATAGCTATCTGAGGGATTACCCAGATCCACACTCAGGAAGAAGGCTAGAAACTGCCTCTGGGTGGAACTGAGGACCCCACCAGGCCTGATTCTAGAGACATCCAAAGTTCTTGTGCAGCAAGAGACTCCATGGTAAGGTGGTTGAGAGCCTGGCCTCTGGAGCCAGACTCCTGTGGTCGAATCCCAGCTCTAGCACTTACTAGCTCTGCCACCTTTAGTTATCCAACCTTTTGCCACAGATTCCTTATCTGTGAGAATTAGAAATGATGAGCTCATGGGGTGTTATGAGAAATGAGTTAACACAGGAATAGAAAGTACTCAGTAAGTGTTATTACTACTGTTACTATCATTATTTCGGTGGTTATCAGGGTCTCCCCAACAGGGAGAGGGAAAAGAGCCTATCGATGAACGTGAATAAAAAGTATGACTAAGTGAGTTGTCTCACACGTAAAATCAATATGCTTCTTTTGTCTAATTTACTTTTTTTGTTTTGTTGTTGCCTTTAAGATCCCTTTTTAAAAAGCCAATCTTACCCACCTTAACAAATGAGAATTTCTGAAAGCGAAAAAGAACTTCACCACATATCAGGGAGAGGATTAAAGCCTCCCCCGCCAGTCATGTGAGATGTAATGGTAACTATCCCAGCTGGAAAAAACATGGAAACTTAGTGGAGCTGGGGAAGTGGAGAAAGTAAGGAATACCATGCCCTTTCATCAAATTTGGTCTCCTATGGCTTCATCTGAAATAACTATTTAGTTTTATAAATTAAAAAATACAGTAGAGTCCAAAGAACTCACTCAAATTTTGACTCAAAGATGCTTCTTCCCAAGGGCCAGATGGTAGGCTGGGGCTGTCTGGGCTGACTCTAGTGCCATGCAGTCTCTAATTCTATCAGGATGGCTCTCAGGTTCCAGGTTATATGATTCTGGGTCCTGTCTTCCTACCAATATCCATCTCTCCTACATTTATCGTTTTTAGAGCTGGAAGGCACTGTAGTGATCATCTGGTCTGATACACAACCAACAAAGGGATCCCCTCTATACCATTCATTCCTTTATTTTCAAATGCCAATTACAGGCTAGACTCACCATGCTAGGCAGTGGGATAAAAAGACTAACGAAAATAAATTCCTGCTGTAAGGAAGGTAATAGTCTAGCTGGGTAGTGAGGCTAGCATACAATTGATGACACTATATGATAACTACTACCATGATATGAATGTAACCTAGAAAAGTGGCATTCAATACAAACCATAGAAGCCACTGAAGGCTTCCTGGAAGAGGTGATACTTGAGATGAATGTTTAAAGATGAATAGTTGGTCAGGTGTGGTCGGAGTTAAACAGGTGGGGAGGATTAATGAGGAGACAGCACTGACACTTGAGGGCATGGCATGCTCAGGTAAACTCTGGGACAGCAGGACTATAGGGTGGGGTAAAGGGAGCACAGAAGAAGTAAAAGGTAAAACCAGAGAAGGCCGTTAACAGATCATTAAAGGTATATAATATCAAGAATCTGAACTTTACCCAGATGGAAAGCCATCTGTGGGTTCCCTAACCAATGAAGTAGCATGATGAGATGTGCATTTTAGGAAAACCATTCTTGGAACAGTGTGGGATGGATTTAAGGAAACCATGACTTGAGTCAGAGAAAATAGAAGGCTACTGTGATAATCCAAGCAAGAGGCAAATCAGAGTCTGCTCCAAGTCTATAATAATGGAGATAGAAGGAAAGAGACATATTAGAGAGGTAGAATCTGTAGGACTTTGTGATGGACTCATGAGAGGTGAGAGCAAGAGGGGAGTCCAGAATGACTCCCAAGTTTCTGGCTCAAGCAACTGGGTGGCTGGTGCCCTTCACTGGCATAGGGAATACAAGAGGAAGAGGACACTGGGAAGGGCTGGGAGAAAAGAAAACAGCTTTTAGACACACTGGGTTTGAGAACCCTCTGAGAAATCTAAGTGGAGGTATCCATAAAGCGAGTACATTTATGAATAGGGAGCTCAGGGAAAAGATCAGAGATGAACCATGGATTTGGGAGCCATCAGAGTAGGGGTAGCACTTGATCCTGGAAAAGAATATAAAATCATGCAGGGAGTATAAGGTGAGAAGAGAAGATTGGAGGAAGAAATCCTGGGAAAAGGGGAGAAGTGTCTAAGAAGGACCAGCCAGAAAGACAAGAAAATCCAGAAGGCATGGTATTGTGGAAGTCTTGGTAGAAGACAACTTTAAAAAAAAAAAAAAAAAGTGGTCGACAGGGTCAACTGCTTCTGAAAGACCAATTAATATCTGAAAACTGTCCTTTGGATTTAGCAACAAAAATGTTCAGGAAAAGACCTGGGTAAGATTAACCTCAGAGGAAACAGAAGCCAAGTGGCAGGGGTCAAGGGCATCTAGGAAGTGAAAAGGTAGAGGTGTAAATATAGACTCTTCTCTCAAGAACTTGGGGTATGAAGGGAAGGAAAAATGGGAAAGTGGGGCCCCCAAAAGTCAGTCTTGGTTTCTTTTTATTTATTTATTTGTTTTAAGATGGAAAAGACTTGCAGATATCTATATTCTAAGGAAAAAAGGGTTGCCTCTACTGGAAAACCTCCTGTGATAAGAAGCACAATATATTGCAAGACATTTCATTCTGGTTTTGGACAACACATAAAAAAGGAACTGTGGGTTAGAAGTGATACTTAAACTTCCACCCTGATCGCTTCTACAGGAAGCCTTCAATTATCAAACCCACTCCCCTGCCTCCCATCAAAAAATTTATTTACTCAAAACTGAACATATCCAGTTTCTTCAACTTCACTGTCCTGGCAACCTTCCAACAGTCACAGCATAGCTTGTCAATATCCTTTTGAAAATATATTTTCTAAAATTGGGCACAATATTTCATATGTGATCTAAACAGTTAGTGTATAGAGAAATTCTTATCCCTCTGGTTTAGAGGTTATATTTTAATTTAGCTCATCACTCAAAAGCCTTTAAACTCCTTTTGGCTCTGAGAGTGCAGTCTAAACCCTTTCATCTAAAGGGCAAGGTTCTTGAGAGTCTAGACAACCTAGATGCTCTCTCTCATGTAGAATCTTCTGCTCTCATCAACTTATTAATGTTTCATTTACAGTGTCACAAAATTTATAGGAGATGCCGGGAAACTTGAGGACTCTCATCACTACTATAGTTTTCCCTGGGCCAGAACTGAAATCACACAGCAGCATTTTCCGTATCCTCCACCTGACGGAGCAGACGGCGGCCCTCACCAGTAACCACCAGGGCTTCCTTTAGCTCTTCTTCATTCTCTGGGATTTCTCCATATTGCTCACTACCGCAGGCTGTGGGTCTCACACAGATGTGAGCCTTTCGATGCACCCTCACCCCGCCTGTTAGAAAGAGTCCTTTAAACAAAACATACTCTCGATTGCCATTTTCTACTTAGGAGTTCAATACCCTTAAGTTTATATATAATATTTATTATATTTACCTTCTTGTGTTAAACTACCTAACTTGTTACACATGCCTTTTGGTGATATATAGACAAGACAGACTACAAATATTGTTTGCAATCGATATTCTTGGTATTTTCTTTAAACCTAAGGTGATGATCTAAGGAAATTTACTTTACAAAATGCTTCTAAGTCACCTGGTGCCTCATATAGCTGATTTTGGCTTTACTGGGATAACTTCCTCATTCCACTTAAAAATTCCCTTAAAACCATCTAGATAGATCAACAAGGTTTTCTGTCAAAGTGCATCTTCCCCGGTCTTTACAAGAGTCACTCTGCCCCTTGTCAGAAGTCCATTATTCTGATTCTGTAGGATATAGTCCAGGAAACCTTTTAAAACGCCATCTACATTGGCAGCCACTTGTTTCTCAAAGCTTCCCTTCTTTTCCATAGTCACTGCCATCACATGAAATAAGACATAAAAACACCACCTGTGCTTTCAAATCTTTTAGTTGAGTACCCAGAACTTCAAGTCATTAGGAATGTAGCCTCAAATTCTTCTGAGTGTCCCGTTGTTTCACACAGGAGGCCGCAAAAGTGGAGGCACAATTCCTGGTCTTGGTAAGAGGCTCTTGCAGGCTCGCTATAATCTCTGGGATAGTGGCTTTGACCCCCTCTCAATTTTTCACATCAGTCACCTTCAAAACCCTTGGTTCAGAGTTACTAAGACATGAAGCATCTTTCTTCTGAGTTTCACAAGAGCCCTCTCAGCAGCTCAGGCCAGCTATGTCTGCCTGTGTCCGCGGAGGGAACATTCTGGAGCCACCCCAACGGGAACTGCGCTGTGGGAGATCCAAAGGCTGAGGCTGCCCTTCATTTCTCTACTGCCTCACTTTCTTCCACTTGCCCACTTCATGACATTATTTTTTCTGCATATTCCTGGCTTTCTTCCTCACTATTTTTTTTTTTTCCTCTTGCTTAAGAACCTTCCATCCTCTAAGAAGCTGGAGTGTGAAAAAGCATCTATTTAGGCTCCTTTCCTTCTGCTTGCATTTGCAGCTGCTATAATTGGTCTTGGGCATGAAAAGGAAGATGTCACTTCTTCCAAAGGTCACTACACCACCCCCGAGACAGGTGTAGCTGCTGGATTGCCAAATGTTTCCTCTCCACTTTTACCTGTTTTGACCTAAGACTTAGAATGAAAAAAATTTCTTAAAGTGTAAAAAAGCAAGGGTCAGATAAAGAAATAACTAACCAGAGGTTATTGAATGAAGTACTTACTTGTGACTATGTTTTTATATTTCTTAAACATCTTTCTTTAAACGGTCTGCTTTTTCAAAAATGTTACACTAATGCTACTTAATATGCTTAGCTGCTTAAATGGGATTTGAGACACTGGATAATATATATTTGAATGTAAATACTTGATAATTTTTGACTAAGCTGGCTTACAGAAAGTCTGGCATTTCAGATAATGAGGTGATAAATCAGACTGCTAACAGAGAATGCACAGCTGCTGTCTCAACCACAGGCACTTGAGTACTTTCCCACTAAGTAATAGCAAATATCTTGGGATAAAATACAGTACTGTATCCCAGTCTACTTCCTGGGCAGATACAGACACATCTATCCCCTGACAGGCATGCTATCATAGGCAGCAACTTCATCTTATACTTGTTTATATTCCTGATGATACGGATGATACCTAGCATGCCAAATTTATATACGTGTAAGTTACCTTTTAAAATCTCTTTTACTCTATGGCCCACATCATTTGATGAGTTTGTAAGCAACTTGAATCAGGTACCTACCAGAAATAGGAGGGTTCCTGCTAGTGCCCAGGCCGTCTATCTGAGCACAGGCAATCTCAGTAGCTTGGGCTAAGAAAGACAAGACCTGTGGAGAAAGACCCTTGGTGCATCCCCTGGCCCAGACCCTCACCACCTGCCCATCAGGGGCTCCCTTAGTCAGGCCATCAAGACTGTGGTTCCTCTCCTTCAGTTCAGCATCTATGCAGGCTATTCAAAGAGTGCCATCTGCAGGATGAACTGAGGACTCATAAGTACTTAATTCATTTCCTTCAAATGACAGTTGAAGAGTCTGTTTAAAATGTGTTCAAGAGCTAATAAACACAAAATTTAAGTTAAAGTTTAAGGAGAGATAATAAGTTGCTACATTCATTCCTCACAGCTATCATTTATATTTATTTTAACAATTGTCTTAAATGTCTTTAACCCCGAAGAGTAGCCAATGGTGAGAATCACAGGTGCCCCCACTATCCCAGAATGGGGATGGATGTTGAGCGGCTTTTTGCTGGGCCTTGCCTTCTCCCTATGCAGTCATCTCTGCCTGAGGGCTGGTCTCCCCTGCAGAGGCAATTTCCAGGAGCTGAAACACAGGCCAACAGCTCTTTCAGCTTTGATTCAAGTCCAAATTTAAACCTGAATATAGAGAAAGGGAGCTCAGAGTTCCCTCCTCAGGTCAGCCTCAGGTAAATAATCACAAAATCACAAAGGTGAAAACAGTTCCTTCACTAGTCATGATTCCCTGTAGGTCTGCCAAAGAGTGGTGCCCCAGCCTCCTACGTACACCATGTGTGACATCCTTCCTGACCATATCTCATAACCAGCACCCCAAGACACCAAGGAACAAGTTTGTACACTTTCACTTTGTGTCACTGACCTCTGACTAACCCAAGAATCATCCAATTCCTGGTTAAATCCACCCCTCTCCTCCAGTGGCCCTCACCTAACTAAGAACAGAAGCAAGAGAGAAAGAGAGTGCCCTTTCCTGCCTGGATCTCCCCGGTTCTCACCACCTGAGCACGATGACCACATTGAGCAGAACAAGGCAGGGCTGAGGCAGGCAGCTACCGACGGTTATCTGCCTTTGCCATGGTCAGGGTTGGTTTTCCCAAGTGGACTACCAGTTCCAGGATGCTAGGAATCTCCACAGCCCACTCCCTCCCCCAGAGTAGGGGCGAGGGAACAAAACAGGATTGATTTCTAGACTACATGACCTACCCATCTCTAGAGGCCTATGTACAGGGCAACGTGGAGACCTCATGGCCCCTTGGTTAGGTGCTCCCTTTGTGGTCAGGTGTTCCACATCTGCTGCTCCTCTTTCCAGAGGAAACATCCTCCTAAAAGCAGACCCTTTTGGAAGGGAGAGCTCTCTCTTCTTTCTCACAAAGATACAGTTTTATCAGAAAGCAGAGGCAGGGATAAGTGGATGATATCAAGAGATTACTCAATGTAATGTACATCCAAGGGGGTGACTATAGCAGCACCCCCTCCTCCCATTCTTGCTCTTTGTCCTGCACTTTCCATGAGCAAACTGGTACTCAGAAATGAGTTTTATACCCAGCTCCTATACCTCAAAAAGGAGGGACAGCCTGGCCGGGCGTGGCTCAGCGGTTGAGCATCGACCTAGGATCCAGGTGATCAGGGTTCTATTCCTGGTCAGGGCACATGCTCGGGTTGCAGGCTCGATCCCCAGTCGGGGGCGTGCAGGAAGCAGCGGATCAATGACTCTCATCATTGATGTTTCTGTCTCTCTCTCTCCCTCTCCTTTCCTCTCTCTGAAATCAATAAAGATATATTTAAAAAACAAAAACAAAACAGGAGGGACAGCATGGAGTTAGGTAAGAGCATGATTCTGGAGTCAGACAGACCTGGGTCTGAATCCCAGCAGAACCACCACCAAGCAGATGGCTTGAGCACACTGAGGATTTTCTGAGCCTTAGTATTATTCTCTTCCATAAACAAAGCCAATACCATCTGTCAGTTAGGATTGGTGGGATGTGAAATATGTAATGGAAACATAAGCTTTAAAAAATGTGTCCATTCTTTCTTTAGTGTGAATTTAAGTTAACATGTGTCTGGTACTAAGTGAAAGGCATTGTCCCATGTGAGAGGCACATCAGGCACCAGTGAGCAGGTAGAAGAGAAATTGGGAGAAATGGGGTTAAAGTTGGGGTGGCTGCCAGGACTGCTTGGTTGTAAAAACACATAAAACAACAGCTGGCTCATGAGCCTGTAACCAAGGCTGGCATTGCTTATGAGACTACAGCAGGAAGAAAGCAGGAGAAATGGGCTGGATCAGGGCTGGGGTGGCTCTGGGGACATTCTCCCTAAGTGAGGAAGGGGTAAGGCACAGGATAGCCAAAAGGCAAGAGCATCATAGCTTTGGGATAGCTCTATTCGAACAGATTAGCCCAAGCACCACAACCCCCCTCTCAGCAGACAGGGGGTCCAAATGGCCCTCTCCCTTTGCCCCCTAACAGACTGGAGAGGTGCCCAGAATGCTTGGCCACCCAGATGTTTGAGGTCTGTGCTACATCTTGTCCACAAAGGCACACTGGGCCTGTGTCTATACTATGCTGGCATAGTCCAGCTTGTTCTGCAGAAGGTCCTTGTGTAGCTACAACGCTTCTTTTTGTTGTGGTGGTGGTGGTGGAGGTGGTAAAATATACACAACATAAAACTTGTTCAGTGGCATTAAGTAGATTCACACTGTTGTGCAACCATCACCACCATCCATCTCCAGAACTCTTTATCTTGCAAAACTGAAAGTCTGCACTCATTAAATAATAACTCCCCATTCCCTTCTCCCCCAGCCCTCTCCCATCCTTTGCCCCCTAACAGACTGGAGAGGTATCCAGAAGGCAACCATCACTCTACCTTCTGTCTCAATGAATTTGACTATTCAATGAATTTGACTATTCAATGAATTTGACTACACGTAAGTGGACTCATACAATATTTGTCCTTTTGTCACTGCCTTATTGCACATAGCATACTGTCTTCAAGGTTCATCCATGCTGCAAGATCTTTCCTGAAAGCTGAATAATATTCTGCTTATGAATATACCACATTTGGTTTATCCATTCATTCATCGATGGCCACTAGGGTTGCTTCCACCCTTTGGCTACTGTGAATAACGCTGCTATGAACATGCGTGTACAAATGCCTTTTCATGTGCCACCTTTGAATCCTTTGGGGTATATATATCCAGAAGTGGGATTGTTGAGTCTTACGGTAATTCTATGTTTAGTTTTTTGGGGTTTTTTTCCACAGTGGCTGCACCATTTTACATTCCAACCAACAGTGCACAAAGATTCCATGTGAGGCTTTATTCCATAGGTTGGGTCTAAGCTACACTCATGCACCAGGTTCCGGCTGCTGCTGACACAATCCTTCTGGCTCCTGCCAGGACTCTCACTTTCCAGCATGCACTTGCAGCTCCTGTGTATGCTCCCACTACTTTCCTGTCCTCTAGAAGATTCCTTTGGTTCTTGGCCGTCTCCTTTGGCACCCACAGCTCATATTTATCTGGGGCTGGTGGCCTCCCTGAGTGAGGGATGGGGCTTTGCACAATGCCCAGCATGACACCCATGCTGAGAAGCGCCTACCTAGTGGGATCAGAGCCAGCCCTCATTAAGCTGTGACGTGGAAACGCAGTTGTGATCCTCACTGCTCCAGGGCACCTGCCCCTCTGTCCCATCCTGATTCCCTTCCCAGCTGCCCCTTCCCTCCCTTACTCTTAAAAGTCTTATTTTCCCCTGCAACTGATCACACCTGACAACATAACTGGACGGCAGATTTCATCTTGAAGATGAAGATTCTCAGGATCCATTTGGAATACTCCCAAAAGAGAAATACAAGGGAGTTAAAATAAAATTTTAGGGGTGGAGCTCAGAACAGAAACCCTCTTACATCACTTCACCATTAAGATAAATGGTTAAGGCCTCTCATACAGCCTCTTAGGGCAAATCAGAAAACAGGGCCCTTTTTGGGGCAGGTATGCGGCTCAGCTAAAAGGCTGAATCCTGTGCAAATTACAGACTAAATATTGTGCCCATGGTACAAAGGCACTTTCTCTGGGCACACTCAGCCTATCTGGTACATGACTCGGTGAACAGGTGCCACCTCTCCCTCCAGGTCCTGAAAGGTACACAGCTTTGTAAGCAGAGCACCACTGATTTTTAGCTCCCACTCGAGTGCAGTGACAAGCATAGGGGTGGCTTTGGGCTGTTGATGGTCCTAACGTCATTCCCTCCTGCTATCAGCACCTTGTAGATGAGGCATTTACAGATCATGCCGGCAGACTGATTTTCTTTGAAGATCATAAACTGAGGGCCTATTTACCACTCATCTAGGGATCCAAGAGCAGACAAAGGTCTCCTTGCATTAGGCAGGAAGGCAGCCCAGAAGCCATGGGCTATCAACCAACATGCCCCACCAGACACCAAAGCCGCAGCCCTGTTCTCTCTCACCTGGCTCCACACACATGTGCAACATACACACCTACAACCATACACAATATCTCACCTGAGCCACCTCTTCAAAGTCATCATGTCGTTTCTGCAGGGCTCGGGCTCGATGCAGGGATTTCCCAACCCCTGTGTGTTTGCTGAGAAAGGCCTCACCATGGTTTTCAATCCAGTCCAACACCTGGTCAGAGGAGGAAGACAAAAACAATGACTTTTTGCAGAAGAAATGACACGTGACAACATATGCAACTGCTGAAGTCCTAGTGTCCCTGTCCCAATCAGAAAGCAGCAAGCAGTCCAGGTGAAAATGTTTAATCACTGTGGATTCAGGGGATTTCAGGACTACCACTGGCAATACAACAGTCCCCACCCTCAACTAAAAATCAGCTCTTTTTTTTTTTTTTAAATTCTCAACTCAGGATATTTTTTCCATTGATTTTTAGAGAGATTAGAAGGAAAGGAGGGGAGAGAGAGCGAGAGAGAGAAACATCGGTGTCAGAGAGACACATCAATTGTTGCTTCCTGCACACACTCTGACTGGAGCTGGGGAGGGGGGAGTCAAACCTGCAACCCAGGTGCGTGCCCTTGACGGGGAATCAAACTCAAGACCCTTTGGTGCATGAACTGACACTCTAACCGCCCAGCCACACCATCCAGGGCCAACTCATACTTTTTTATCTCCAGAATATCCCCTCATTACTTTTTCAGTTTTCTCAACCTTAATTAGTCCATTTCTAAAAACAAGCTACATAGGCCAGTTTAACCCCCTCACTACTTTTATTCCAACCACATAAAGTCAAACAGATTGGCAGAAAATGAGGCATTATCAGGCTGGGGCAGTTCCTAAGCCCTCTTTCTACCATAAAAAATGACCACAGCCCTGGCAACCAGTTTGGGGCCTCATTCTGCTCCTGGGACTCTGCTCCTAATCTTGGAAATAAAGTCCAGAGTAGTTGGTCCCCAACTGGAGCTACTCAAGATAGCTGATCACCAGGACAACCACCCTCTCTCCTCTAATCAACACCAACCAACCAACCAAATAAAGTAAGTAAGGTCTTTGCATCCTTAAGGCCTTTAGTATCTATGATTCTCCTGGGCAACAGTGACCACTCCATGCTCTCCCAGGCTTAAAGCCTAGTGATTTGGCCTCAAGATACTTTTCTCAGTGTCTAGAGAAGCTAGAACAGAGGTGGCTGGAGCAGTAGAGACATGAGGGTGGGGATGCTGCAAAAGTGAGAAAATATGTTGTCTTGAGGGGCACTGGGCAGGGGCAGTGGACACCCCTTAGTAAAAGCCTTGAAGTGCAGGGAGGACAAAGTCCATTTTGCTTTTGCTTTTGCTCAGGTGGCCTAACCAAAACGTGGGTGTAAAGCAGCAGTTCACTTTCTGTCTCTGAGGAGCTGGTGCTCAATAAATCAGGTGGCCACAATTCAATCTGAATAGTGCAGACACCCCTGTTACAAATCCTGCCAAGACTCAACTGAGCCCACTCTACTCCTACTACATTAACTTTAACTGAACATTTGACTAATGCTGCATTATTAGCCCTCTCAGATCTTAGAAGGACTTTTGAGAAAATGATGTAGATGAACTAGGCCTGTTTAAAAGGATGTTTTAATCCATTCCTCTGTTTCTTCTACAGATTGTCTTGTGGCAAGCAGATAAAATCATTCCATGGACTGCAGGCAGAGGAATTCTAGCTTTATAGAATCTAGTCTTTGACTTCACTTCCTCTTACGTTTTGAAATAAATTAATGCCTGCAATTGTGAAAAGTATGGAAAGCCTTCGAAGCCTTCAGTGACTTCAATAAAGCCCACAACAAGACGGTATTAAGTTCAGAGAAATATACATGTGAATATATATATATATGTATATGTGTATAATATACACACACATATATATATATGTGTGTGTGTGTGTGTGTGTGTGTGTGTATTTAAATATGTTTTTATTGATTTTAGAGAGAGGAAGGGAAAGGGAGATGGAAACATCAATGATGAGAGAGAATCATCCATCGGCTGCCTTCTGCATGCCCCAGACTGGGGATGGAGCCTGCAACCAGGGCATGTGGCCTGACTGGGAATCAAACTGTGACATTCAGGTTCATGGGTTGACGTTCAACCACTGAGTCACACAGGCCGGGAATGTGAATATATTAATGAGGTTTAACAAACAACAACTTAACAAAGCCAGAATATCCATTAAATTGTCAATTAAAATGAACAAAAAGGCTTTTTTAAAAAAATGACTTCATCTAAACAGAGTGTAGGTAGAGATTTTAAACATTTTATATAACCAATTCTGGCATTATATGTTTTTTTTTTTTAATTTTGGAGGCACATCTGTAAAAAGAAATTGCAGTAGTAAATGAATTGCATTTTTACCTTTTGCAAACACTGAAAGGCAGTATTGAAAGGAGCTCTAAATGCTCCTTTCTTAGAAGAAAGAAGAGCCCACGCTTCCTTAGAATTATGTATGGTGAAATTTCAACAACAGCAACAAATCAAGAGAGTGCATATTGACCTGACTTGCCACAATTTGATCCCACAATTCTCTATTATAAGGGGAGGATGAGCATCAGCATGTAAGGTCAAAGATAAATAGTTCTAGTGACAAAGTTTCCCATATATTATGTACCACGGATAGTGCAGTTTTGTAATGTTTATGCATATCTAAACTTTTATTAATCCCCTTTTGAGAATGAATTGCAGCTTGGGATAATTTTTATACACAAAAGAGCTGTCTTGCAGCCTTTCATGAAGGCTTTGGAATTTATGACAGATTTTCAGATTACAATTTCTTTCTTAATTTAGTTTTGAGCAGTTAAGTGTGACCTGCTTGTCTAGCACTGTTTTCATGAATTTTATTTTATTACATTTCATTTTTTATCTCTAGCCTTAATAAAATTGGCTATTCTAAAGCACATTGGTTAAAGAAGAATGCTTTTCATCCACCAGTTTGCAAATGGGGGTGATTTCACAACTTTATACTTTTTTTTTTTAAAAAAAAAAAAGCAATTTGTCTCCTGTTTAAGTGCTTTTTTGCTTTCTTTAAAATGTCGATTAATTTCCAGTTAGTGAGTTTACTTAATTAGCTCTACCTTAACCATTTGAAAATCTATTTACTTCAAATCTGAGAGGCTTTTACTTAGTTAAAACATAACTTTGCTCTGTGATGTTGCAATGCCTCCATTTAGTCCAACTTCGGCCATTAGAAGCTGTGGGGAAAACCTGTACAATCTCAATGAGGATTCAGGAACTGCATGGAAATCAATCTAATAGACAATAAAACAAATGATTCAGGAAGTGAACAAAATTACTTTAGTAATATATAGGGACCAAAAAAGTACCTAAGGATAAACATAATCAATATATGAGTTATTATTTAAAATGCAGATTTCTGACTACTTTGTATCACATGGTTCATTTAGAGCCAGCATGGCTTGATACACACATTTAGAACCACATACTCTCTTAACCCTGATTCCATGTCCCCAACCCTGGGAGTACAATCCAACTTCCCACAGAGTAGACAGCAGAGAAATGCGCCTCTGCGCAGATACTAGCAGAGCTGAGTGATTAATTACACACCATAAATTCAGGGGCAGCACTGGAAGTCTTCACATCCCTCAGTTTCTGGTCAGTCCCAGGCTCTAAACATCACTGCTTGAAGAATAAATTGCATTTCTAGCCAAACCCTGGACCTACCAAAGCGTAGGTACCTATCAAGGTACCTCTTATTAGCTACCCCTGTTTCATTCTCTCTATCTAGAGTATTTTTTAAAATATTCAATTATAATCAGGATAGTACAGAATGGTAGTTAATTATACCTATGGATGGCTTGGAGTTGGTATTTAAGTGTTTCCAACACAGAAGGTTTTATCTTTTTGTGTGTGTGTGAGGGCTCTTCAGGAAGCAGAGGAGCACATGTGGGATGTGAATATTCATACATTCAAACAGATACTTATTAGTCTCATTGGGTCCTAGAGCTGGGCACAAGGATAGGCTGGGTATGATGTTAAACAAGGCAAGTGTGACCCCGACTCTGGAAACTCAGGCTATGTGAGTAACAAGCACTAGACCCAGAATCAAACAATTTATCATTGATTCAATGGTGAGAAGTGCCAACAGTCAAGTGCTCCTAGATGGGGGTCAGGGAAGGCCTCTCTGAAGTAAGGTTTAGCTAAGAAATGAGAGCAAATAGGACTTAAGTTAGGAATTAGAAAGATCAGCATGGCTTGAGCAAGAAGGAAGGAGGAAATGGGCCCAGAGAAGGCAGGAACCAAATGGTGCTGAGCCTGGTGTGCTGAGGCAGCTCCCAATGTTCATGCTAAGAGCCACTGAAGGGCTATGAGGAGGAGACATTGTGGGATCTACAGTTAAAAGTCATGGTTCTGTCTGCTTTATGGAGAATCAGTTAGAGGATGGCAAGAACAGAGGTGGGGAAACAGGAGGCTACTGCAGAAATCCTGACAAGAGACGATGGTGGCTTAGACAGGGCCAGTGGCAATGTCTGTGGAGAGAGAGGTTTGAGTAATATTTAGGGGAAAGAATGGCCGGGATTTGGTGACTGGTTATGAGGGTGACAGAGAGGCAGGTGGAAGGCTGACCCCAGGGGCATGGCTTGAATAACTGCATGGGAGGGACCGGTCACTGGTGCAGAAGCAAGTTACGAGGGAGAACACAGAAATGACAGATTTTTCTTAAGTTTTCTTTCAATTTTCATATTCATGCTCTGGTTTTGATCAATGACAGTTGTGCCTCTGAACGTGATAGTTGTCAATATGCTTCTGGCAACATGTGCTTTTAGTATCAAAGAAATAATTTTATATATTATGGTTTAAAAATAAGTTATAAATTGTTAATATAGCTGGAGCCTAATAAAAAAAAAAATTAGGGACAACAAATCCATTGGAAGAACACAAATTTAGGCTCCAATGAAATTAATCCATGCATTCTTGAGAGGGTATTTCACTGGGATATAGTTTTTGAGGGGCCCCTTAACTAGATATGCAGAGTCCTCTGTGGCAGGCCCCACCCCATTTTCAATCCCACCTCCAGTAAGTTTCAACCCCCCTCCTTATTACCTCAAAGCTGCTTTTTGCCTCCTGAGTTTTGCTGTCCCTTTATTTAAAATGTCTATATCTTGTCTCTCCCTGTATCCACATTCCAGGCTTCTTCTTACTCATCATTTAAGCACCATCTCAAAATTAGTAGTCCTGTAAAGCTTCTTCTCTTTAATAACCCACCCAGGGTGGGGTGGGGTCACTCTTCCTGATTCTGTTCAAACCACAATTATTGCCAATGGGCCTGTCTCTCCCACTAGACTCCTACCTCCTGTGATTTCCAGACACAGAATGGTATCAGCACAGAGTGCTTTGCTTAAGACATGTTGAACTCACTCAACTCAAGCTCATCCCCCCAACACACAGCTCTGGGGTGAATGTCTCCAGCTCCACACTCCTACTGTGCTTAGCTCTATCTCAGCATCTCTCACAGTCTGCATTCTAAGTTCTCTCTGCGTCTCCACCCTCTCCACTGCCCCACGTGGCAGGAGGGTAGTTCCTGCCGGTGTATGGTGTTCTCACATTGTATCCCACCCTTTCATCCTGCCCCTGCCCCCAGCAGCCCTGCCAGCACCATACAAGAAGGAGATACTGAATGAACGTTTACAGCCATGAATTGTCAAGTGCAAATATGGCTGAGGCTCCTGTCTTACTGTCTTGGGAGAAGCTGTGCCACCCTATTCAGCAAGAAGTCTGAACTTCACCCTGTCACTGGGAACAGTAGCCCAGGTAAGCGTGGGACTCCTCGCCACTGCAGGAGACGGGCAGTCTTGCACACAACCTGTAAAGCTCTGCCTCCTTTCTTGTGCCCCAACTTTTCAACTAGAAATTACTCCTTTCCCAGAACATCCCTTTCCAAGAGAGACACTCACATCCTAAACCAGATCTGGGAGCCAATCTAACAGCCATTATGCATAATTCCCTAATCACCCCCTTTCTTCCTCATCTAATTGTGTTTATTTCAACCAGCATACAATCAAGACAATGCTTTTCAGGGGAAGAGACAGTCCTTTCTAGCTGCTAAGGAAAGAGAAAAAGTCCTTTTGAAGAGAACTATTGATTATTTTCTGAACAGTGGCCATGAATGCAGCTCAGTTAATGGGAGAAAAGTCAAAGGATCTAGCTGCCTCTGTTCCAGGACTCTGATTTTTTTTTTTTAATTCTTCTAACTCGAAAGACTTAGTTTTAGAGGAGACCCAAGCACCACCCAGTGCAGGAGACCTTGCACTTAGAGACAATCACCTTTAAAACAAAGTTTTAAGTTAGTATCTAAGCTCTACTTACATATAAAAGTGTCTTAGGTCCCTACAGCACCACTGAAATGTGGCAGCATCATGATCATCCTAACCTAAAGACACCATCCTTGGGGTCTCACCCCAGCTCTGCCCCTATCCAGTTGGGACCCCAATGGGTGTGTGTCTTCTCTCCGGACCTCCTTGCCTCAAATGAGGATGCTGGATCAGACCTTCTCCCAAAATCTCCTTCCAACTCAAATATTTCATGATTTTATTATATTGAGGGTACAGCAGCTCCCATCCCTGGAAGAAGAGACTATGGAGGGTTTGCTCTTTGTCAAAAAAAGTGAGTCTCAGAGAGGTTACTTAACTTACCTGAGCTTACACAGCTATCAAATAGTGGGATCAGGATTCAAACCCAAGTGGTTCTGGCAGCAATACTACAATCTAATACCCAGATCCCACTCAAGTTTTGCCATATGTCCCAACACTGACTTTTAGAGCAAAAGGATACAGTTCAGGAGCACGTGTTGTGGTTACTTGTCCCTTTAATCGAGAACAGTTCCTGAGGCTTCCCCTGCCTTTCCTGCCTTTGACACTTGTAACAGTTACAGGGCTATTATTTTATAAAATGTCCCTCAGTTTGGGTTTGTCTGGTGTTTTCCCATGATTAGAATCAGGAATATCACAGAAACGCTTCTTATTCTTCCTACTGCATTCCATCAGGTGGGATCACTTTCAATTTGTCCCAGGCTCCAAGACACCCACTGCAGTCCTACGTTCTCATCTTCCTCATCTGCCAAGCCTCTACATTTTGAAATGCCCAAGGGCTCAGTTCTGGGCCTCTTCTTTCTCTTCTCTTACTCCCTGGACGATCTCATCCGGTTCCATGGTTTTCAATATTATCTATGTGCTGGTAATTTCCATAGGCACAGTTCCAGTCCTAATTTCACTCCTGAGATTGAGACTCAACTGCCTACTCTTCCACTCCAATGTAGCATATAATGGGCACCTCACACTTAACATATCAACAACAGAACTCTTTACAGTGGTACCTCGGTTTTCAAATGTCTCCGTTGACGAACATTTCGGGTTACGAACGCCGTAAGCCCAGCAGTAAATGCTTCGGTTTTCGAACACACCTCGGAAGTGGAACATGCCACTCGGCGTCTGCTGAGGGCAAGACCCTGAGGCCGAGCTGTCGGCTGTGGATCCCTTGGTTTTCAAACGTTTCAGAGCTCGAATGGTCTTCCAGAGCAGATTACATTCGGAAACCAAGGTACCACTGTATTTCCTTCTGCCTTACTCCCCTCCTGTCTTCCCTGTCTCAGCCAAGACACCACAATTCATCTGACTGCTTAACTGCAAGCCTGAGAGTCTTTATTTTAACTCTTTCCTGTCCACTGTTTCTGCCACAACCATCCCAGTCCAAGCCAACATCTTTCTTTACTCATCCCGCGAACCCTCTAAGTGGTTTTCCTCCTTTTACTCTTGCATGCCCATATATACAGGAGCCAGACCTATTCCTTTAAACATAAATAAAATCATGACACTCCTCTTATTGAAACTCTACAATGGTTTTGTACCACACTTAGAAAATCCAAATTCTCTCCATAGCTTATAAAGCCTAATTTGACATGGACCCAGCCCATTTCTTTAAACTTCTTACCCTCTTTTTCCTGCTCTCTGTTCACCACCCACCCTAGCCATTCTCCCTTTTCATGAACACACCCGGCTCATTCTAGTCTCAGGTCTTTCTGGGGCCCATTTCACGCGCCTAGAACCTCCTCTTGAACACATCCCATGGCTTATTCAGCCAGCTCTCTGCTCCTGCGGCACTGGCTATCACTATATGGCCTATTTCATGTTTGTTTATGGTGGTGCTTTACCTCCTGCATAAGCTCCACATGGGCAGGGATTTGTTTGGGTCACTGCTCTGTTCTCCAAGAACATTTGCTAATAAATAAGTGAATGAACTCAGCCAGTCTGACTTGAGAACTTCCTGTGTAATAAAGGGCAGAAACCATTAAAGGATACGGAAATGTTTTGCAAACAATTGTGGAATCAGAATCCCAGCTCTCTGATTTCCTCATCTGGTTCTGATCAATCATCTTATTTAAAATCGATTACTGAATCTGTGCCATAATTTGATCGACAGTAAAACAGGCAAGATGTTTTGTTGTTTTACACAAACAGAAAAACTTCCTCTCAGCTCTTCCCTCCCAGCCCCCAGCCTCCCGCTCTTTAGAAAGCCATTTTTTCAGAGGCCAATGGAGGAGAGTTTACACACCATCAGGTGTCTAGGACACATTTTGTTCTGTTAAAGGCTCAGGCTCACACGATATATAAGAGCACCCACAGCAGTCTATCAAGTCATTATTCCTGTCTCCTCATACAGCACACTGAGCTTTAGTGTTAGAGGGGAAAGGCTCATACTGCCAGTGCCACCCGGAGAGCAGATAGGCGCCACTCGAAATGCCCAATTACCAGTAATTCATTTTCTGTTCCCTCTTTGGAACAAGTATGATCAAAATAAATGTCCTGCTATGGTGGGAAAGCCATCCTTTTCCTGAGAGGGCTCAGCTGAAATTTATTAGCAGGTGTACAGATTCTCTTTTCACTGTGAACTGTAGTCCTTGCGCCTGACAGATGCCATGCTGGGTGGAAGATGGCTTAGGGGTCGGAAAACCCACACTTTCAGCTGCCTCCCTCCCTTGAGCCCGTCCACGCCCAGCCACCCCACACCTGGCCCTTCCCAACACAGCGGAGGCTGCGGTGACTAGAACTTGTCTGGTCCTTGGCACCTCCCTGGGAGAACCTCCTCACCCTGGTGCCTGACGCCTGTTTACAGTTTCCCCACACTTTTCATCACAAAGGCTAGAGCTTCTTAAGTCAGAGGTTCTCAAACTTCAGAATCACCTGGGGTGATTTAAAACAGACACCACCTTCCCCACAGATTCTGAATCAGAAAGTATGGAAATAGGGCCAGATAATCTCTTTTTAACAAGACCCCACTCTGCCCAGATGACTTTAACACTAGGGGTCAAAGGACCACACTTTGAAAACTACAGTTCCATATTCATACTTGACACCTCTCTTGTTTTCTATAACAAAATAGACAACAATTCCCAGTGGTTTTTTCATAAATGCTCTCAAATCTAAACTTGCCTCATCACCCTAGTCCATGCTCTGTGACCACACCATAATCGTGGCTCCCAGGATCTTCCCACTCAAACCTAATCCCCCAATGGCACCAACATACCTCACACCTTCACTCTGATCACCTGTTTCTTCTGCTCAAACTCCTTCAATAGCTTCCAGCTAGTCATAAAGTTTGAGTCTTTTACTCTTTAGCCTGGTATTCAAGGCTCCAGAAACCACATGTTGACCATGCTGAGCATAGGGGTTATCAAAAGGAAGTGACCCTGGATGGTGACTGTCTTGTCATTTGTTAACATAATAGGAATTGAGGACATTAACGGTGTTTAAAATTACCATGGACCGCCCAGCCGGGCGTGGCTTAGCGGTTGAGCATCGATCGACCTAGGATCCAGGCGATCAGGGTTCGATTCCTGGTCAGGGCACATGCCTGGGTTGCGGGCTGCAGCAGCCGATCAATGACTCTCTCATCATTGGTGTTTCTGTCTCTCTCTCTCCCTCTCCCTTCCTCTCTCTGAAATCAATAAAGATATATTAAAAAAAAAAAAAAAATTACCATGGACCAAGAAAGCCCTCAGGCTGGGAAGGGACACCTTCTCGCTGCCTCTCAGGCCCTCCCAGCTTCCCTACTCTGCCTGGATGGAGGCGCCCAGGTGCTCCTCGGAAGGTGCTCATCATGGAAGGAGCACTCTTCAGTCAGAAAAGAGTTTGATTCAGAAAGTCAAAGTAAGTACCAAGGGTGAAGGCCATGGTGGGGAAGGGAAGAGAGGAAGGCAGAAAGCAGGGCAGAGGAAAGGAGTGGGGTATAGAGTGCAGAGGGGTACTAGGAGTCCACGAGACTCCCAGGCAGGAGGGTCTGAGAATGTCAGAGGCCAGCCTCTAAAGCTCACTCTCCACCCTGCCAATTCTAGCTAGGGGAAAGCATGGAGAGAACTGGAATAGAGCCTTCAGTACCAGCCTCCTGTGATGGGGAAAGGAATAGTGTGCTTCCTCTAAAATCAGGGACACCAAGGTGGCAGACAGGAAAGCTTCCTCATCTCGTCTTCCACGCCAATCAGAGAGCAACCCTGACAAGTGGGCCCTTCTTTTCTCCCCGCCTACCGCCCCAGTTCAGCTTCGTTTTATTAACCCAGCTCTTTCTGGGCATTCACCCTGCCCAAAGAATTATCTGTTATCTACATGAATGTATTTGAATGATTGGATTACCACCATCACAAACTCAATTGAGAACTTTAATACTGCTAAATAGTACCATGGAAAAATGGGTATTATTTGAGCTATATGCTACAAAGAAAAGTGTCAGCAATGCGGACTTAACCTAATTATGATTGTGAAAAGCAAATGAGAATGGGTAGTTTCTGTTTTAGGGAAATTTGTGTAAAGATAATTAACTGTAGAGGGCATTTTATAATGACAGAACAGATGAAAAAGAGTATTTGGGTTATGAGTATGACCTTGTAGGTCATACTGGACAGGCAATTTGAGGCTGAATCTCAGATGTCAGAGGCTATACATCCTTTGGGACCAAGTAATTTGCCAGGGTCCTTTGAGCAATGACATTCCAGCATTAAATTATAAACCCCTGAAGGGCAGGGGCTGTGCCTCTCTGCATTCCCATCACCTAGCATAGTGCCCAGGGCAGAGCAGAGAGGCTCAGAGCATGGACCTAGTGGTTAGGTGGACTTGGGCTGGAATTCCTATTCTGCTAAACTGACCTACCCTTTCGAAACTTCAATTTCCTCATCAGTAACATGAGGATCAAACTATCACCTGGCTTGTAGTGTTGGAAGATTAAATTTAAAAAGGCACATGAAGGGATTAGGTGCTCAATCATATTTACTCATAAAGATGAAGAATCCTGAGCTTTGAACAATATAACTTTTATAGACATTTAATCCCAGTAACAAAATCTCAGGACGGGAATCCAACCACCTCTGATGTTTGAGTCCCGTCCCCAACCCAGCAATCAAAGTTCGAATGGCTCCCCCTTGTGTGTCCCCCCATCTATCTGGGACTACACCCTGAGCATTTTCCTTTTTAGATGTTTTAATCCTTCCTTCTCACAGGAAGAGTTAATTGCTAGATCCATCATCATTCTGATCACTTTTTTCTAACGGATCCTTCTGTGTGCAACCCAGAGCACTCATCTTTTATTATGCAAAGCTGTCGATTGGATTACACCATGACCAAACTGGTTTTAGTATGACTAAGGGGCTACAGCCACTACAGTTAGTAAAAGATTGGATATCTGGAATTAAAAAAAAATTACTCTCAAATCCTTTTTACATATTCTTAGGCAGGCAAGAGCTGACATAGTAAAAGCTATAATTTTCCATGTGAGGCTCCAGAAAAACTGATAGAAACAGGTGAGATTCATTTGTAATACAAGGACTACTGACTTTAACATTAATATATTCATTCAAAATGGAAAGTCACTGAGCTAGATAAATTCTGCCATTACTCGCCCTTACTAGCTCACCTGACTGGACTGCTTAAAAGCAAAAGATATTATTATTATTATTTTAAATCCTCACCCAAGGACAGGCTTAGAGAGAAGAGAGAGGGAGGGAGAGAGAGAGACAAACATTGATGTGAGAGAGAAACATTGATAGGTTGCCTTCCATAAGCTCCCTAATCAGGGATCAAACCTACAACCCTAGCATGTGCCCTGACCGGGAGTCAAACTTGGAACCCTTCGGTGCATGGGGTGATGCTCAACCAACTGAGCCGCTCTAGCAGGGCAGGACATATTTTTAAGGGGGGCATTGGAGATTCAAACTTGTCACTGTCCCACACACACTACAGAGACCACTCCTAAGCCTTCCAGCCTTACCTCTCAATTTTACTGTCAGGAACAGGCATCTGGTTAGACGTTGTCTTCCAGTCCCCTGGCTATAACTTTACTCTCCGCTGTCTGCCCTTTCCCAGGACCGCCATCCCCATCTCCTCACTTGCAGACAAAGACCAGTGCAAATCCAGCCCCAACCACAGAGAACTTTCCCTGCTTCAACTCCATCAGACCACTGTTGTTTTGCCTCCTTGGCGCTGAACCCAGATAGCTGTGTGCCACTCACAGGTCCTTAGGTGTGTATCTCTTCTCTCAGGCCAGACATCTCCAAGTCCTAACACAGGGCCTGGCACACAGCAGGTGTTCCAAAACACTTTATAACTCATTCTTGTACAAAATGGAAAGAGAAGAAAAAGGGGAAACAGGACAAGATGGCCTGCGGAGACTGCTCAAAACGGTTGCTCTGGCTAGGAAATAATGGAACAGAATTTGCATCTACCAGAAAGATCAAGAATCTAGCTACTCCTTGTTCTTCTCCCCACAGAGTCAGGCCTACCTGGGCTTGAAAGTATTCCTTCACATCCATGGGAAACTACAGGAGTTAGGGGAAAACAGAAGGCAGAGATCAGTGACTCTGTCCTGGAGCACTCTTTCAGCTGTTGCTTGGTACTATCCCACTTGAAACCAGAAAAATAACGGTATTGAAAATTATTTCACAGGCAGTACTATGGCAGGTGTGTCCTATTCATGCCTTTCTGCAGCTTAATGAGCCCAAGTTCAGTGTGATCCTTAGAGATTTATTTTCACTGTCCCCAAGCCCAATAGGGAAGAGAAAGCTGAGAGTACACTTGTTGGGACCCAAGGGAGGGCTACCACAGAGATGATGCGTTAGGCCAGTTCTGGCTGCAGATGTTTAAATGGAATCTCATTTTCACCGACATCTATCTTTAGTTTTCATCTCTCTGCTTTTACTCTGTTTTGGGCCCTTAAAGGGCAAATGGTTCCTACTTGAGCCAAGGCTGCCCACCGCTTGAAATGGCAATGGGGTGAGGAATCAGGCAGGCACTGTCTCTTTCCCTTCTGTCTCTCCCCTCCCCTTCCTCTTTCTCTTTCTCCTCCCATCCCATGTAAGTCTGTTTCTCTGATCTGTCTATAAATTTCTCTTCCTTTCTTTCTCTCCCCCCACTGTCTCTGTCTCTCCCTCTCCCTCCCTGTGTGTATGTCTGTCATTTCCCCCTCTATGTTAAGGATGCATATGTGTTCCCTGTTTCTCTTCCAGATCTCCTTCTCTGTCTCCCTCGCTCCTCTCTCATGTGGCTTTTCTCTAGGACACCTGGACTGGGAGCCAGGAGACCTAGCATCTAGTCCCAGCACTATCATTACCTGGCTGTGTGGTTATGGTCAAATTACTTCACATCTCTGGGCCTCAATTTCCTCCACTGTGGAGTAGGTTAGACTGGATGCTCTTCCAGGTCCTTGAGAGCCCTGAGATATTATCACTAAATGAAACAGAACTCAGCAGACCCATCAAACAGTGGCTGCTGTAGAAAAAGGAGAATCGTGCTGAGGGTCCCCAACGGCACAAGCACCAGGGGGCGCCCGAGTACCACTCAAAGAGGATGTGACCAACAATACTGACTACATTAATAGAGGGTTTACCACATGAGAGGTAGGCACTGTGCTAAGCCCTCTACTTGTATATCATTCAATCTGATGAGCTAGGTTCTATGATTGTCCCTACCTTAAAGGTGAAGAAACTGAAGCACCAGGGGTAAAGCAACTTGCCCGTGGTCACACAGCCAAGATCTGTCAGAGCAGGACTGAAACCCAGGCTCCAGACTCCAGAGCCTGTGCTTGCTGAATAACTAATCATCTGTGATTCTGTACTGCCCCAGCCACTGACTCTCATTCACAGGCTTCCCACTTAGGCTGCTAAGTAAACATCTCTGGACCCCAAATGTGCCTCAGGAATATTAGATCCAGACTATATGGTTCAATCAATTCTCCCCTCCTTCAAAACACCAACTCGGACTTCTCACACCTCTGCCTATAACTGTTCCGTCAATACTCTATTGCCCTGCACACTGACTGGCATGCTCTCGTAGACTATCCTTTACATTTTCAAATGTGTATGTCTTATGCCATTCTAACTGACCAGGCATCTTGCCAGAACCTAGTAAAGTGCTGGGCCAACTACAGAGGCTCAGGCTTGCTGAGTGACTGATGAACACTGGGGGTATGTCTCCGTGTCCTCTGCCTAGGCTGTGAACATCTGGAACCCTCAAGACTTCCACATCACAATTCCTGCAGGCAGACTCCAGCCACTAGCAACTACTAAATAAATATGCTCAAAGGTAGGGTTAAATGATGTTCATTTCACAGAAGCAGAAACTAGGGTCCTCCAATGATAATTTCAGCTCATAAATAAAAGTAAAGAGAACCCCAGCCTCACGCCAGGCACAGCTAAGAGCTGTAAGGGGCACAGAGAGGAAGAAACCATGGTTTCTACTCTCAAGAAAACACTGGAATAAGAGACGTGAAACATGCAAAATTGATAACTGTATAAGATTTATGTAAGTATATAAAATATACAAAAATTTATATAATATATAAAACATATAAAAATGATAAATATATAAAATTTCTGGGAGTCAGGAGTCTTTCATTCCAACCATTACTACATTATGTCTAGCACCCTTCTGAAACCCCAGCTCAGATACTTGTCGGGCACTAATGGTTATCTAGGTGTCAGGTAAGCATTTGAGATCACCACCAGGTTTGGTAGCTCTTGTTTTTCACATTTTCTTTGTCCATCTGTCTCAGTGTCAGATACATGATGAGTGAGAGAGTGGGTAGGACAATGGGTGAATGAAGTGATGTTCCCAGAAGTGATATTCACATAACTTGAAAAGGACAACCAAACTAACTGGGGGATTCAGTTCTCATGGAAAAGCCAAACTCCTATCACATCTACCTCATAATCTGTTTGCTCTTCCTCAGTGCCAGCAATATGATTTGTATAGTACGGATGTATTAATGGGGGTTCACTTCCAGAAATGCTCTCATTTTTAAGAGCACGATGTAGAACAGCCACAGGTGTAGCTTTAGTGCAGATGCCACAGTGACTACAGGGGCCACAGGAAAGTCTAACAATTCCCAGATAGTCCAGGTCTCAATGCCGCCCTCCTGACAGGGAGGCCTTTTGCCCTCCCTCCTTGAAGCCCCTCTGCCCCTTTCCCGCATCCATCCTAGTACAACAGCCATGAGAAGAGAAGGAAGGCAAAGAGCACATCAAGAAAGCGGCACAATCTATAGACGTGATGATCTCTGTGCGTCACTCACAGTTCACTGAACTAGTAACTCCCCCTTTGTGTGCCTTTGGAGGCTGGCACCGCCCTGTCTCAACCACAGACAGACTCCATGCTCTCCTGTGCTCAGGGCTGATGTATGTCTCTGGACAGCTCCAGATGGCAGGAGCAGGCAACTGATTCACTTGCTTCTCCATTCCTAGCAGCACCCCTCAACGGGGTTTCAGAGCTGGGCCAGCACATTAGTAGTGCCATCTCTCCTGAGGCTGAGGCATTGCCTCTAATGACTCAATCACTGGCCCAATTGGGGGGGGGGGGGGGGGCACAGGGCTGCAAGGAAGTTAGGGCAGCCCAAGAATGGGAGATACTCCTGAAGGCCTGTTTACTGCATAGCGACCCTGTTTCCAGATGGGGTCCTAGACAGTGCTAGGATGCCGTGCTCTCCCTCCACCCTGCTTCTATCTCAGGGCACCCACCACCAGGGCCCTCCCAACAACAGTGGTGAAAGGAATCATCACTCTGGAGACATGTCCCATTGGCTCTCAATTTTCCATGTACAGGGTGGAGCAAAAGTAGGTTTATAGTTGTTCGTATGGAAGATAACACATCAGTAAATAATAACATAAGAGTAAACTCTGTGCTTTGCATACTCACAACTGGAAACCTACGCTTGCCCCACCCTGCAGATTTTGATACACTTTTGGATTACACTTTGTAATACCACAGACGGTATGGAACGAGAATGAAACATCATTTTTTACCTATAATCTTGAAATTATGTGGTGGTTACATAAAACTCTAATAACACCCCTGCCCCTACCCCTGCTGCTCACACTGAACCAGCAGGGAGATGATGCTGAGCCTCCATCCTGTCCTCAGCTCCAAACCAGCCCTCCCCAATATATCAGTGCTCAGAGCAAAGCTCTGAGTCCCCAGGGAGACAGAGAAAGTATGAGGGGAGAATGGGCAATTTCATCCAAAAGGGCATTTGTGGCAAAGCTGTCCTTTTAAAGTCAGAAACATGACCATATCTTTGTTATTTGTGGTGAAGGAAAAAGCCACGGCTGGTATAATAATGCAAAAAGACAGGTTAAGCCAGAAATAACCTCTCATTATGGGACAGACAGTCATCAACAGCCCATGCTTTAAATCTGGTTTCCCAAGTCTAATCTTGCCAAATAATCCCCTGCAAGCCCTGGATCCCACCCCAAACCCTGACCCCAGCAGGCTGCCTATATCCCTGATAAAGAAGTGAACTCATTTTATGTGGGGTCCAACCCTGACAGTACTCAGATCACCCCTGGGCTATTGAATTGTCCAGAAAGCTCATGCCTGAGTGAGGTCAAACTCCCCAAAGAAAACTATGTCATATGACTGAATGGAATTGCTGTTCCTCAGGCTGTCTCCTTCTCAAAACTGCAGGGTGGGAAGACCCAGTCTACAAAGCTGTTTAGGTAAGAAGCATGCAATGAACAAGTCCAGGTAGTTTTATTCGAGGGGAGGATGCAGCTGGCGGCTGAATTGCCTTTTTCTCTTCACAAATCAGGTGATCCCAGGCCTGATCACCCAGGTCAGGGACCCAGCTCTCTGCCTGCCTGGGGTGGATGCCGGGTACAGGGGCCTGTTACCTGCTGGACATCCTGCTGGAAGACACAGAGCTGCAGCCGCTGGTGGAGCCGCACTTTGCGGTGCTGCCAGATGCTCTCGAGTCGCCTCTGGTGGTGCAGCACCTCATGCACCACGTCCAGCACCTGGTGCACTGCCTTGGAGTAGTTGGCTGTGGCCGTGAGGGACTCAGAGTTCCCAGGACTCAGGGGGCGCTGCAGCACATCCAGCAGGGCTTTGCCATCCTGGCTGACCTGCAGGAAGGGAAGAGGGTCACGTCACTTAGCGAAGTGGCAGACAGGACACAGAGACTCATGACAACCAAGGAATGTGCTAGCCAGAGCTGCCGTGGTGCCCAGCTCACAGCCCAGGGGAGGTCAGAGCACCCTGGAATCCAGGGGAGAGGAGTTGCAGGGACAGCATGCAGGTGTCTGTGAAACTCTTGAATCAGTCTCTCCCCCCCATGAATTTTAGCTTCATGGGGGCAGGAACTCTGCGTGTCTCCCCAACACCTGGAACGGTGCCTGGCACATAGTACTGGGTAGGTATTTTGACTAACTCACTGACAGGTCAGGCAGCAGAGCTCTTCAGAAATGAAGCTGAATATATGTCGACACCATAAACCTCTCCCCCTCTTTCTGCTTCCCCTTTCTCTACTTGGCTCCAAACTGCTAGAGGTGTGACCAGAGACAAGTTATCTAATATCTTTGGGCCTCGGTTTCCTGGTCTGAGGAACTCATAGGGAGAGTGATGGCATACACCTCAGGGTTGTGGTGAGGATTAATGAGTTAACACACGCAGGGTGCCCAGCACATAGGACTGGCTACCAATTCTATCTTCATCATTTCTTTCTCCTGTCTTCTTAATTTCCTTGCCATTTTCTTTCTTCCATATTGATCCTTCTTTTGCTCTCCTTCTAGACAACCCCCTTTTTTTCTCCTGAAAGTGGTGATATCCCCCTCTTTCCTGAATATACCATGCTCCTGGGTTCCCCAACACTCACCCTCAGTGCTGTGTGCGGGTGTGTGTGCACACACACATACACCAAGGTGGTGCTGACTGATGCTCCCATTTTTTATGCTTCCTGGCTAGAGACATCATCAGTCATACATCAAAGATCTTAAAGAGTCTCCAAGGAGAGAAAAATGGCCTCCTTTCATATTAGTCCCACCTAGGGTATTCCACATACAGGCCGGTGCTCTCACCACCCACCCGTATACATACACACTCAAGATCCTTGCTTCTCACCTCTGTGTAGGCCTGAGTCACCTGCTCATACAAAGACTGGTGGTGGTGGATCGCCAGTTCCAGGTCCTGCATCTCGGATGGCAGGCCACCTTCACTGCACATCTTGCACCAAGCGTCCACTCCTGACAGGAACTGGAAGGAGATGCCAGCGGGGTCAGTGTGGGGCACTGGGGGTGGGCAGATTATATAGTAGAAATGGTCAGATGCCTTGGGAAGAAGCATTAGGACATCTGGAAGGAAGCCTTCAGAGACCACTGCAGAGGATGGAGGTTTTTCTTTAGTTGTACAAACATTAACTCCATGTAAGTCAGACCCAAGGAGGAAGTGTGGTTTCCACAAACAAAGGTGACTATTATAAAACTGCTGGGGGTGGGAGCATCTGCATGTTCAACAGGTTATATCCACACACTGACTATAAAGCACAGGTATGTAAACAGCTCACTCCATTACATGTATACATCACAGCTGCTTATTCTGTGCACACTCACAGGCACATGGGAGAGGCTACATTTAATGTAAAGGGATGTTTCCATACAGGTACTTTGTAGTGTCTACACTGAGTTGTAAAGAGGAGCAAAGAACACAAGGAATAGAGATTAACCCTCAAGAAGATCCCTACTGCTGGGTCAGTAGCCTTAGGAGTGGGAGAGGGGAGGAGCAGCTTAGGGGGATAAGCTATACTGTGCCTACGGTGGCAGTGTCTCCTGGAATGTGATATATATATAGATCTTGACAGATATCAAATTATTTAAAAATGAAAATTAACAATTGTGGAAGACTATGGGTGTCTGTGCACAAAGGGTAGCCAACTGAAATCACTCAGATTTATTAGGTGGAAAAATACACCTTTAAAATGCAAATAATTCTTCACCCAACAGTCTGGAATGGTTCTGTCTGATTCCTCTCGCCTGGGTGCACAGCTCCATTCAAATTAACTGCCTAAATACCTTTTAATCTCGTTGCCTAGAACAGCCCTTGTGAGGACAATAAAGAGCTGCCTAAACAAACGCATTGAAAAAAGAGCCTTGAACCCATTGTCTAGTGTGTTTTTCCCCCTAGCTAAAGAGAATCATAGTTTATGAGTTTCCCTGAAGAACTGGTAATACCTGAGGAAACTGCATTAAAAACAGATACAAATAAAACTGCTCCGGATCCAAACTAAATCAGGAAACCGCAGCAAGACATTGACTCCTCCAGCTACTCTCAGTTCCGGCACTGCATTTTCTGCAACTGCTTGAGTTCTAGTCTTGGTGTCACTGTCAGCTTTCAGTCCCTGGGCTGTTGGTTGTTGTGGCTGCTTTTTCATTCCATATGTTTTTCTTTTAAATCACATTAAGACATTTCTTAACAATTCTGGAAGAGTTCTGGAGATTTGATATGAATATTCTCATGGTCCTTAGAATGAACCAGTCACAATCAGTCATTGCCACCATCATCTTAAAAAACAAATGAACAAAATAACTCATGGTGAGATCTCTCTCAATGCAGGGGGCTGCCCTGGACTCATGACACAAGTATTTTAGTCTTTGGGAAGGTCTCAGGTAGAAACAGGCACAGTAAAGGAAATACAAAACACCAGGATATAATGTTGAATAAATACCCGCATTAGAATCTACCATTTAAAAAACACACTAGGCACCTTACATGCTCCATCAGGCTGGGAGATTTGTGATTCTCCCTACATTAGAGATGAGGAAACAAGCTCAGAATGGTGAGATGGCCTCCCTAAGTTAATAATGATGGGGCGGTGACTGGAACCTACATGTGTCTATCCACCAAGCCTGGACTCTTTCAATTACTCCATATTGGCTTCTATGTTGGGTGGGTAACAGAGGAAAAGATTTAAGGTAAGAACCTGTGCCTAACTCTCCATTATCTGTGAACTACCAAATGTCATACAAAGAAAAAATTAAGAAGTTAACACCACAGACTTTAACATTAGACACACCTTCCAGCTTGTCCATAAATTGTGTGGATTTCACACTGGTGTGTTAGTAAATGTTTAACCACCAGCATATATATATGTACGCACACATGTATTATAAACTTTACTAACATAAAAGACATGTAGCACATAATTTACACAGAATAATAACATACCCAATGTTCTTTATTGTAAATTCCATGTAATGAACTGATTCTCACAGGATGCTTTTGTATACGACATACTTGTATAGTTTTGGCATGAAAGCTGGTTGGCCATTTCACTTATGTTGGTGTAAGACAAAAGTGAAAATAGCACAAAACTTATGGTAGAACACTGCTTGTTCATCCGTGATGCGAAGGGCTTCTTGGCTGAATGGAGTAATGGTTTCTGAATATCAGAAGACTATTTCCTCAATTCTATGCACTATTCACAATGTAAAGCTACTGGCCAGACACACTTTAAGCTTAGTCTGTACTTTTAAATATTTTCTCCCTCATTTTGTAAGACTCTAGACAATCAATAAAACAATAGATCAAGCCTTGGTTGGTAGCATTTGATGATTCCCATGGTGTAAAACTCCTACCTGGGTCTATTTCAAGCTATTGATATGACATCACCAAACGTGGAGTTAGGAAGAGATGATGTAGCACATACTGTATAGTATTTCCACCATCGATATAAACTTCCAAAAAGATACAAACAATGTCAAGAACCTAGATAATAAAGTGTAGCAAAATAATCGGGAAGTAGTGAGTTTTGAGTACCTGTTGTCTTTGTTTATAGTATGATATATTTAATGTAAGTTTAGTTTTAAGTAACAGCTATATTTAACAACCAGTTCACAACATTCCTGGAATTTTAACAGCTGGACCTCCATGATCTGGTCAGAGCCAGCTCCAACACACCACTGGATCTTAGGCAGGTCACTTAATCTCTCTGAACTTCAGGGCTCCTCTCTGTAAAAGGAGTTGGTAATGTCACCGGCCAACACCAGTAAGTAAATGGGAACAAATCATTGTAACTTCTAACTACTGTGTTATTGCTCCTGTAAAATCAGCTTCCCCTGCTCTCAGGATTCTACGATCAGTTCAGTTTCACTCCTTTGGTCTATGCTCAGGGGACGCAAACTAAGCAGTAAACACACACAAGCACACACAACAATGAACTACCCAGTGGAATGTAAACAGGCTCTGGTTCTTGTTTGGAAGAGAAGCAAAGCCACCAATGTTTCTTTATGTACACAGGGGCCATGAAAGTAGTAGACTTGGGTTGTTTCTACTACTCAGCAGGGCCTTCAGTGTTTCAAAGAGAGGAGGGGCTCTCTACAAAGTGTATATACTCCCATCTGCCCCTCCCCTGGCCCTCCCTTCACCAACAGCAACCTCAGCAATGCCCTTGGCCTCACCTGCTCAGCCTTTTGGTGGAACACCGCAGACATGGCGAGGATGGTGCTGCGTTCGTCCAGGGCAGCCGCGAAGCTCTTCCACTCCTGGTCCAGCTGCGTGGAAATCTGCTTGATCTGCTGCGAGGCATAGTGGCCGGCCTCAGAGAGGCGGGAAGCCACAGACATGATACGGTTGATGTTGACATAGGCATTCTGGAAAGAAAGGAGAGTGAGCACTTAGTGGGGCAGGCTGAAAAGGTATCCACTGAGCACTTTTGGGCTGGGTATTTGGGGAAGGAAGCTACCCCCAACAGAAAGTATGAGAGAGGATGGTACAGGCCACACTAGCATATCTGTTTTGGGCCCAAGGGAAGTCTTTGTCTATGATAACATTTCAACAGATAGCAGGTATAGTAACTAAGGTTTTTCATTATAGGGACCAGCACAGTTTTTGTGCCATTAATGCACATAAATGTAATGACTTTGCATGGACTGCCTCAGTAAACCTCACTTTCATCTTATGAGGTCATGCCAAGGGGACAGCATGGTACTTCTAAAAGTTACTCTCTGGAAGTAATGGCTTAGACTAGGGCAAAAGCTGGAGGAGGCAAAAGCACCTCTCTTGCTCAGGAGAGAGCCATACCTAGGACATTACTGCCACCTACAACACGGGAGAAATGCAAATCAACGAGGGCAAAGGACATTTGTTATATGATAACTCTGCATCTTCCCATCACCAAACAAACACTTTGCTGCCTCACGCCACTCTCCCCACCAAAAGAGCTGGGGCACTGGCCATCAGTGGGTGTTTAAACAAAGAGAACATTTGATTCCCAGCCAGTGTGGCTCAGTGATTGAGCACTGACCCATGAACCAAGAGGTCACTGGTTCAATTCCAGGTCAGGGCACGTGCCCACGTTGCCGGCTCCATCCCTAGTGGGCAGCGGGCATGCAGGAGGCAGCTGATAGATAATGTTTTTCTCTCATCGATGTTTCTCTCTCTATCCCTCTCCCTTCCTCTCTCTCTAAAAATCAATTAAAAAATAAATAAGTAAATAAATAAAGAGAGCATTTGAAGCCACAACATTTTTCCATGCTAAAAATAAGATTGATGGAAACTTTTATCTCTACTTGACTTAAAAACATTTCTCCAACTGACCCCAAAAGGCATCTGTGGGGGTCTCCCGGCCCTGCTGACTCCTTTCATCTTGTGTTTTGTTCACACTCATTCCCATCATTGATTTCCAGTTAAAATTCATGACCACCATGTGCGTTGTTTCCTACTAGGCTAGTAGAAAACTCTCCAGGAAGGAACAAGACCAAAGAAAAACCCCATAAACATAAGAGTAGTGAGCATGGTTATGTTTAACTGCTACCTCATATTAATTGTCTGAAGTGTCAAAACAATCAAGTAACACTGTGGCACCCACAGAGGGCTTTTCTGACTCACACAGTGTCTGTCTGAAGGAGGATGAGGGTGACTTGTACACCTCTGTTCTTTGTTTCAAATCTTCTCAGATGATAATAAATATTCTTCAACAATGGCATTTTCTCTTGGTTCTATTAGCTCAGGGATAGCGCATTAATAGTGGGTAAGTTGAATGAAGGTTCTTTTACTTTTCTTTCCCTCTTCCCTCACGGTCCCCATTCATCTTAGCTTTCCCCTAAGCACTCCATCCCAAACCTGAGCCAGGTGGATAAGGTCTCTTTTCATTTAAAAGGTCTCCATGAAAGTTTGAAAGGTTAAGTGACACGCTTGAACACAAATCCATCCTGATGTCTAATGACCCCTGTGCATAATCTCTTTCTTTAGTCTGGCCCAAGATCTTTCTGACATAGTACATTTCCTTAATAGACCAAAATATTACTACTCTTATTATTTGAAATAACTATCCTTCAGAGATTTAGAAATCATTATCAGCCCTGTTTTCTGAGTTAGGACACAGATTCTACTTAAAATTAAACTCTATTTATAGAACTGACAGAAAAACCAACTCTGCACTTAGAAATAGAAAGAAAGAAAAAAAGGCATGTATTGATTTTAAAAGTTCTGTCTTCTAAGGGAATAACATTTGGCTTCCCCCCAAATTTCCTGTTTGTGTCTTTGTCTTAGTTTAGGTTCCCCCAAAGCAGACCCCGAGACAAGGATTGAGGGGCAGATGTTTCTTTGGGTGGGATCCTAGGAAGTACAATGAGGGAGTGGGGAAGTCAAAGAGGACAGGGAGAAAAATGAATAAAGGATGTGTTCATGAGTGGGTTACTTCTATGAGCAAGTGGGGGTCATCCTCCTGAAACTTTTTGAAAGACCGTGGAGAACGCACTTCTGAGCTGCCCACTGGGAGGTGAGGAATCTGGGGTACTTAAGCACCAAGTCCCATTGCTCACTGTTGAAAGTCTCTCCCGGAGTAACTCCCAGGCATTTCCAGCCTGACCTCCACACACGCCAAGCATAGTCCACAGGTTAGAGAGTGCTCATGGGCAGAGAAACACAGGAAGCTGTCCGTGTGTGTGGGAAGGTCATCTGTACATGACCTTCAGGGTGGGCTGAGGGGATATGGGTAGAGAAATGACAAACTGGATTCAAATCCTGAAACTATCCCCCTCACACATTTATAGAGATCTATCTAGGGTTGTTGGGTTTTCCTGTCCTAGGAAAGACCTTGTGTTCTTCGGCCAGCTGGGAAGCAAGAAAAGCAGTAAGAGCAGGCCACTAGCCTGTATTTAAGGTCCCTCATGTACATCATAGATGTCTGGCCCTCTGTCATCACCACCTGTTTCCATTCTCCCCCACAGGGAACACAGGGAGGCATATTTCTGCTCACTTTCAGGAAGAACTTTCCAGTATTAGCAATGTCCAACTGTGGCTGCCTTCTTGAGGCTGTTAACACCTTGTCACTCATTCAAATATTTATGGAGAGAGGGCCAGGCTCTGTTTTGGGGGCTGTGGGAGATCAAAGAGGAATGAGACAGGATTCCTGCCATCAGGGGGCCATAGCTGAGACTTAAGAAAAGCCCTCAAATAACTGTAATTTAAAGCAAAATGAAGCAAGTGTTTTGACAGAGATAGAAGGAACTCTCTGTGGGGATGTGGAGGAAAGGGACTGAACCCCTGGCCGGGATGCAGGGAAGGGGCTTCCTGCACAGGAGGTGGTGGTGAGGCTGGCTGTCCTCCAAGGCCCCCTTCAACCCTAAAAGCCTGTGATCATAAATGAAAGCTAAAGACAAACAAACAAAAAAAGACCACAGCTTACATTTCACATTCTAGAAAGTAGCACAATAAATGCCTCTTTTGTTTCCTTATCAGTGGGCAGAGAAATGTCTCACTAAAACTAACACATGATTACACTTCACAAAAGAAGTGGAGGCAGTATTCCTCATGGTAGAGGGATAAATAGAATGCTGACTTATGAATTTGCTCATTTCCCCCCTCTATGCTCCTTTTCAGAGCAGCACAACGCTGCAGGCAAGTCACACTGCCCAAGCTCCTCATCATCACCTTCCTCACTTTCCTTCAGCCAAGAACCTGAGACAAACGGGTCCATAGGTTCTAAACGGCAGCCACAAACCAGATGGGAAAAGGAAAGGCAGAGATGGTCCCAAATGACTAAAAAGGAAAGAGCAAGGTTAAACAGCTGGATTAATAGGCTGGGTAAATAGGGGTGCTCAATCCTTAGGCACAAATGGCATGCCATGGCCTTTGTCAATCTGTCCCTGTGGTTCTTCTATGTCACTGTTTATGCCTCTGTTAAGGAGCATTTGGGGACATGGTCTGTCTTGGAGACATAGCCAGAAGGAATGGATACTTTGACTCTTCACAGCCTTTCCATTTCCTACCAGTTGCTCCCCCCCACCCCATCTGCCTGGCCCTGTGGCTCTTGCCTGCCTGCCTTAATGCCTCTCATCAGCAGAGCTGTCCATCTGACGAGGGCCAGGAGTCAGGAGACATGAGTTCTGGTTCACCCCTGGCACTCACTTCAGACACCACTTGCCTCCTCTGTGCCTCAGTTTCCTCATCTATCTGTAAAGTGAGAGAGTTGAGCTAAATGATCTCAGAGATTCCATTTCTGAGAAAGGGGTGTCAGCTCCACACAGCCCAAAATATAGTCTCCTCTTACAGAGGGCACCAGATCAGATGCAGAGAGAATTCAGGAGGTCACAGGTTCCTTCTTTCTTATCTTCAGTGCCTAGGGGAAAATGATGACTGAATCTATTCCCCTCCCAAAACCCTCTTCTTTGGAGAAAGTGGGGTATAAACTGAACTCCACATACAACAGGAAGGTTTTAAACGAAAGAGTAACAAGATCTGACTCGTGCTTTCAAAAGACTGCCCAGTGAGTTAAAGGGCTGGTGAGGGGAAGAGTGCAGGGAGTGAGGCCAGGGAGAGGAGTGCCGCCTCATGCAGGTACACACAGCCCAGCCTCGGCTGTCCGGCTGTCCTTTACCTTAGCCCTTCATCCTGGCTCTGCCCTCTGCCCTGTCATGTGAGGGCCACAGCTGCAGCTGAGTGACCAAGGGCCAGCTGCTCCCCTCCCCCTGTCCTCTTCAGCCCCTCTCCCTGAGCAGAGCTGCCTAGACTAACCCGTTTCTCTGGCCAGAAGTTAATAATTAATAATTCTGGCTTAGGGAGTATTTTCTCAATCCCTCACTTTAAAGCTGCTTTGTTAATTTAAATCCCCCACATATATGAAGTGCTATTATTATTATCATTACTCAAAGTATTGCATAATCCAGATATAAACACTATCTACCTTGCAGAATGCAAATGCCCACAGCATTGTCTATTGCTTCATCCACCCCATCCCACCTTCCCCCAAGGCTCTCCTCCTATCATTTGGTCACAAATGGGAAAAATAACTAAATTCCAGCAAAATCTTGCTAACTCAAAAAGTCCTCTATATTTACACCCTATGCTCACTTCTGTCACCTACAAAATTCTTCATTTTCTCATTTCATTCCTTCATTCATTAATTGGAGATTACGGGATGGACGGCCCCCTTCTCCTGGGGACTTGTCTCCTGTTGTGATTAACTGAAATCAATGGAGTGGAGTCATTCTCCTGAAAGAACTTCTTGGCAGAATCCTGATGAAAGTTTTCAGCCCTGCCAAAGGCTTTCACTTTGAACCTGGCTCCTGGCTGCCCTCACTGGCTACAAACACACGCAGAGTTGTTTGTAGATAACCATAACTTTCCACATAAAAACCCAGCTGACTTTTCTCTTTAAAAGAAGTTTCTTATGTGGTATACTCTGAAAGAGATACTAGTTCCTCTAGAAACAATCACTTGATGCCAGCTGCCATTCTGGTAACCCTAAGCCCCAAGCTGGGGGCTGATTGGAAGGACAGATCTTTTCCGAATACATGTATTATCTGAATCCCATTCACTTCACTCCTATAAGCAGGGGTGACTTTTACACTCCTGTGGTCACAGGTTCCCACTCTGAATCAGAAACTCTCCCCTGTGGGTTACATGAGACATAAAGCATCCAGTCCATTGCCTGGCATATAACCAATAACCCAAAGAATGTCATATCTTTTCCCTCATCCAGTTCCAGCAGATTGGTATTAACTTTCCAAATTAAATGCAAACCAACTCAAAGTATTAGTTAAAAGCATAACAAAAGAAAAACATATCAACTATTCCAACTAGAGGCAAATATTCCAACGAGAGTCCAAAGCCCCATGTATTTCACAGAGAGCACGCCAAATCCACCCTGCTATTCCTGGGGAAAGTCCCCGCAGCAGGCGAAGCTGCCCTGGCTGTTTGTCAGGCCACTGCCCTGCACACCACCCCCGTTCTGCTGGCAGATATTCGAGGGTCTAGGGCCCTGACTTATCCACAGGTCTTTCCTTGGCCCAGAGAGATCAGAGAATTCAGAATCAGCCAGTGACTTGCTCTGTGAGCCAAGCCCCTTCAACACAGTGTTCTTCCATACCTTAAGTTGGAAGAATAGAACTCTTTGCCTCTTGGGATGGCCTTCTTCAGGCATTTCCACTCCCTTGGCATGTGTTAGCCATGCCCAAGGCACCCAGAAGTGGGAATGTCTTGTCCTCAAACAAAGAGACAGATCCTTCTCCTTATTACTGACTGTTTTACTAAAGGTATTAGAACCTCCTCCTCAGCCTGGGCACGGGACCCTTCATTTTGTTATCCAGAGCCAATGTTTCTCATCTTTACCTCCAGAGAGGAGTAGGGGAGTCAGTGAAGAGGTGTCCCAGCACTGGGAGGAAGGAGTCCTGGACACGGGTTCTCAATTCCATTCCAGTTAAAGGGGCTGCAGCTTTTAAATTATTATTATGAAAATGAAGTTGTAATCTGTCAAACCATCAAAGAAGGGGAAGCACAACAACCATGTAGAGGTCACTTTCCTGAAAGGAATTCAGTCCTCTAGACAAGCTCTGGAGACCTTGCCTCCTAACATCCAAAAGTCAAGGGAGGGAAGCCAGGCAGATAACTGTCCAAAGGCCAAGGTACTCAGCAAAAATCACTCAGGTCAAATGAAAACCAAATGTTAAATCAAAATGTGAAGGACAAAATATATAAAAATAGTATAGCCTCAGCTGAGAAAAACATTATGCATAGTAAGGAAGCACACCCAAGTATTATCAGTCATTAACTGCTTATTTTGAATCAGCTATACATGGTAGTGGGAACTTTTCTACAGGGTCTTTTGCTCATCACAATTCTCTTGTGCACAGAGAAGATTTTTTAAAATTATATATATATATATTTTAAAAATAATTTCTTAAAATTATACAGACGAAGTATACAGTATTTTATCCCCCAGCCCTTTTCATACCCACTAAACCATCAAAACATCAAATGTCTATGGGTGATGGAACTAATGGGGAATTTATGTTTAACCTTTTGCTTTTATCAAACTCCTTTTTATTGATACACAAAGGTTATTTCTAGTTTTTGCTTTTTGTTTCCCCTGCAAATAATGCTAGGAGTTGTGAGGGGGAAAAAATTTTAATACATTTAACATTTTTAGTTTTAAAATTTATTTTGATGTATGTTTAGTTTTAATAGATTTGGTCAGGTTATATTCCATGAAAACTGTAATTACTCAAATTTCCCCATTTCTGTTTACTTTTGAAGAGCTTTTTTAATTTTTTTAAATTATTTTTTTCAATTTTTATTTATTTTATTTTTTTTTATATATCTTTATTGATTTCAGAGAGAGGAAAGGAGAGGGAGAGAGAGAGATAGAAACATCAATGATGAGAGAGACATTGATCAAGCCCGCAACCCAGGCATGTGCCCTGACCAGGAATTGAACCCTGATCGCCTGGATCCCAGGTCGACCCTCAACCGCTGAGCCACACCCGGCCAGGCTGAAGAGCTTTTTTAAAAAATATATATGTTTTTATTGACTTTAGAGAGAGAGGAAGCGAGGAGAGAGAGAGAGGGAAACATCAATGTGAGAAACATCTATTGGCTGCCTCCTGCATGCCTCCTACTAGGGATAGAGCCTGCAACCTGGGCATGTGCCCTGACCAGGAACCAAACTGGTGACCTTTCAGTTCATTATATGATGCTCAGCCAACTGAGCCACTCGGGCTGGACTCTTTTTTCTTTTCAAGTAAAGTATAATTTATATCAAGTGAAATAGGCAAGTTTTAGTGAGCAAAAACTGCTTTAATAAGGAAAGGAATATATACACACTATTTAAAGTATTTTGGAAGCCAAGTTCATATAACAATCTCATTTTACAGTTAGGGGAAAGCAAATCTCCAGACATTTCTTGAGTCCATCTAGTAGGTACTTAAAAACTTGTTAAGTCAATGAAGTGGTGTTCAAAGTCACAAAGAAGAGACAAATTGGGACTAGACCCAGGCCTCCTGATTCCTAGTCTGCATGACCTCTCTGCTTATAGCTACCTTTTCTCATGCCCTGCAGCCTATATTCATTTACATTTTTGTTTTGTCACACTCAAAGAAAGTCATAAGGAGAAGTATTTGGAGATTTTCCCATACAGTTTTCAGTGGCTTGGTGAGTAACGTTCGACATCAGTAAGAAAATAAAGAGACTGTGCCAAAGCGATGGAAAAAGCTGAACCTCACTTCCTTTCTCCAGATTAATAATGCCATATGTATCGCTTACATCTTTGCTAGTACCAAACCCACTTTGGGTACTGAAGCTGTTAAAGCATCAGCTTATGATTAATTAGTTTAACATTACCATGTAAACCTGCTGATCCCCCTCGAAACATATGGACACTGGGATAGTAACATCTGGAATAAGAACTGTCCATGTTTGAAACTCTTCTGCGATAGCTGAGATGTGATGAGCTCTAAATGAAAACTCCTACTTCTGCCTCCCACAAACCACAGGGTGCCCTCTAGGGGGCCAAATAGGGCAGTTGATGGATGACTATCTGGTCAAATCTGGCCAAACAGTAGGTCAAACCATGTGGAAGCCATCTGTCACTGTCAGGCGGAGAGAGGAAAGAAGCTGGAGCAGCCCCGGTGCTCAGCAAAGATAACATTGGCCCAGGAATCCCTCTGTCCCTTTCACCTGGCTTGCTGTAGCAATGTTTCCTCCAGCAATTGCTTTACAAACCATTAAGCAGCCATGAAAACAAGCGCCCGGCCATATGTCTGAGGGCCAAGGAAACCCAGGAGCAGATTTAAGCTAAAAAGAAGCCAGCTCCTCTTTCTTGTCTTTCTCAGTTCTGAGTGAAACTTCCTTGCAGGGGGTGAGTATCTTTATATGAGGCATCACTGCAGGATTGATATAACAGGGAGGGTAGGGACAGCTGGAATCAGGATCAGGGACAACAGCAGAGACAGTGGTTGGAAACAACGTAGCTCCTCTGGATTGCGATGTAGTAATTTCAGGCTGCCTGTACAGGTTGAAATCAGAGGCTATAAGACTTTAAGAAAATGCATTCTCCAGTATTTTATTCTCTCAGCCTTTTCTCTTGTAGGATGTGGCTATTCAGAGCTTGTATTGTATTCAGAGATTGTATTGTGGCATCAGTACAATCTGGGAGCTGGTTAGAAATGCAGAATCTCAGGCCCTTCCCTAACATCCTGAATCAGAATCTGCACTTTAACAAGATTGTCCCACGTGATGCATGTGTACGTTAAAGTTGGAGAAGCTCTGTAGATGGGAACTCTGAGGATCTTCCCCTGAACAAGGAGAACTGTTTCTTCTAGCGCTCCCAACCCTGACAATAATAATAGCTGAACATTCACCAAGCGTAACACCAAGCAAAATGTGCTAAAGTGCACGAATCCTGTCTCATCCTTCCAACATCCCTGGAAAAAGCACAATCATTGTTCCCCATTTATAATAGTGAGGCTCTGAAAATTGAAATAACTTGCCTATGATTGCAAAACTAGGAAGGAAATAGAGAGCCACGGTTGGCTCCTAGTGCCCATGCTCTTTCACACATTGCTATTCTACTTTGCCATAAATGTGAGACAGTTGGGCTGGCCAAGGATGTCCCTCAAGGGGGTAGAGAGTATGAGAAATCTCTCTCAAAGATTTAAAACTTCATATCTGAGAGAAACAGGGCCTCTGGAGAGAGAATTAAATAAACATTTCTACATCTCTGAGGCCTCCCCATTGGGACCCTTGATTTGCCCTTGGAATGCTCTTGGGAACAGCCCAGCTCCAGCATGGGCAGGAACCTTGCAGGTGGGTTTCTCTTGTCCTCTCTCTCCTGGAGCAATAATCTCCATCTCATCTGTAAACCCAAAGGCAGTCACCCTGGGAACACACAGGTGCCTGTCTCCACAGAACCACAGGAAAGCTAAGGATTAAGGCAACACTTTGCCCCTTTAATCAATATCTTGCCTTATGGCTAGAGTCTTCAATCTCTATCCTATTTGTTATTCAACTATTCATTCAACAGTGTAAAGCACTATGCATGCAGGGAACAAGACAGACAAAATTCCCACATTCATGGAGCTTACATTTTAGTAGAGGAGTCAGAGAATAAATTAATATTTATTCTATATTTCTTATTTTAGCACTGTATAAAATAAAGCTGAGTTGAAGACAGATCATGATGAGATTGAGAAGCACTACTGAAGACAGAGAAGTCAGGGCAGACTGACCCCTGAAATCCAGGATGACACACCTGAGCTCACCCCTGAATGAAGTGAGAGAGTGAACAGGTAGGCAGAGGGTCCAAGTAGAAGGAACTGCAAGGGCAAAGACCACGGGGCAGGAATGACCATGAGAGGTTTAAAGAACAGCAAGAAGCCCAGGTGACTAGAGCAGATGAGTAGGTAGTAGAGGTTGAGATTCAAGAGGTAACTGAAGTTCAGACCACACAGAGCCTCATAAACCATGGTAAGGGACTTCAGCTTTTATCCTGAGGATAGGAAGACATTAAAGCATTTTGAGTGCAGGAGTAACATGATATGACATACTTTACTTTTGGCAGGATCACTCAGGCTGCTGTGTTGAGAATGGACTGTAAGAGAACAAAGGTGGAAGCAGGGAGACCAGGTAGGGGCTACTACCAAAGTCCAGGCAGGAGCTGATGGCAGCTTGGAACAGGGTGGTTGGGGTAGAGGTGATAACAAGTGGCCACACTCTGGATATATTTTGAGGGTAGAACCAAAAGGAGTTGCTGATGGAAAACCTTTAGTTCTTCCTTATTTCTGGGCCTCTGGCTATGTTGTGAACTCTGACCTCTGCTTTAAAGTGCTGCTTCTTTCCCATCCACCTACCTGGTCCTGACCTCTCAGTTCTCGAATGTCCTGACTTGTAAAGGTCTCGCCTATATGTACTGAATCAGTCGCTATGCCTCATCTGGTACTCCCGGCTGGCTACCACCTATAGCCCAGAATGGCATATGCAATGCGGCTGCTTATTATTACCAATATTCCATATTTGTGTTGTGCTTTACTGTGTAAGCCCTTTCATGTACATTATCTCATCTGACATGCTAGGTTTCATAGACCATTTCATGCCTTTCATTTGGCTCCAGGAGACCTCAAAGAGGCATGAATCAGCTTTGGCTGAATTTCAGACAAATTAACCCGTTGGTGGCTACAGATGGCAGAGGGCAGACACTGGCTGTATGTGAGTATGCGAAAGTGTGAGCTACAAGGCTCAGGGGGTACACATCCAAAGGGCACCATCAATAACCTGAGGGCAAGGAACATGATGACAGAAGGCCCGAGAGAGCAGTGGTTTGAAGTCTGAAAAGAGGTACCAAGGCTGTTGGCAGAGAACTAGGAGTGAGGGAGAAGAGGAGGGGAATCTGGGGCCAGGAGGAAGGGGGCAGTGTACTATCAAGAGAGGAGGCTGTGCCAGGCTAGTGCTAGCCCTGAGTTAGAAGTATGAGTGGTCAGCCAAGCCCTGCTGGTCAGCTCAGAGAAGCCTTTCAGAAGGGAACCAAGCCAGGTGACTGGGCTGCAGGTGAGAGGAGCCTGCATTATATACCAGACTGATGCTGAAAAAGCCTCTGCCTAAATCAAGGAGCTTCCCTATGTTTCTTGTTTGAATAGGAGCCAATCCCCAAAGCATGGCTGAATAGAGACCAGTGGGTAAAGGTTAATGGGGCACCTAGAGAGGCTGGGGTGGGGAACAAGGACCAGAGAGTAAAGACAGATGCTGCTGCACCCTGAATACTCCTGACCTTAAAGGGAAGTCCTCACCTCCACTTCCATAGGCTAATGATCCAGTAGCTTTAGAGCTTGTCCCCAGCGCAATTGTCCCTTGGCTTATTTTCTTCACCCTGGACTAGTGATTCTCAAGCTGGTTCTTAACCTTGAACAGATTTCCTGGGCTCCACTCCAGCACAGTTAAATCAGAGTCTTGGGCAGTGAGGCCCACCTGCAGTATTTTTTCAAAGCTTCCCAGATGACTCTAGTGGCAGCCAGGGTGGAAGACTGAGGCCTTAGACACAAGCACCAGCTTTAACAGGCTTAGTTCAGAGCATATTCTTCTCTCCTTAGGACAAGTTTAACGCTGACAATGGTGACAAGAACCAGGATCACAAATGGATCCTGAACAGATCAGAAAATAAAATCTAATCCTCCCACTCAGTTGGAAGAAAAGGGAAGTTCCACCCACAAGGCTGTTTGTGGAGATACAAACACTGCATCCTGTTCAACTTTATTAGCAAGAATAGGTCTGGCTGGTGGTGGAGGCAGCATTTTACAAGCGCAGATTTCCCTAGAAGCCTGCCTTAGGGATCCCAGTGTTAACAGCAAACACTGGACCACGTTCATTCTTGTCAGGGAGGGACACATGTGAGAGGCTTTACTTCCATCTTTAGGGTTAGAAACTCAGGAACAAAGATGCTGGGGTCAGGCGGAACTTGAAAGATCATCTAGTCCCGTAGTTTTTGGACTTTAGTGTGCATCGCCTGGGGACTTTGCAAGGCGCACCCTGATAAAAACCGCTGCTCTCATTCATCGTCTTGTTCCGCTTCTGCTGGAATCACATCCTATAGGGCTCCCTCAGAAGTGAAGGACCTGCCTTACCAGTTCTATGTCCTTACTGCCCAAACTCTGCTCCAGGTTGGTGATGGATGCTGCGGCATGCTTAATATCCTTATTCATTCAACAAGCATTTATTAGAAACCTACTTGGTGCCAGGTATCATTATAGGTCCTGGGGATGCAGGTGTGAATGAAAGACAAAGCTCTGCCCTTAGGATCTGACATCCTAGTAGGCAAAATTCTCTCTGAATTAGGTACATGAATTTGAAGATAGCTAAGCTGCAAGGACCTTGAAAACAGCTTTGTGTCTTATGAATCTTGCTGTTCTCAGTGTCTACCAAAGGGCACTGAGAATACAGACAGCAAAAGTCTGCTGATGCCCTAGCCAGTTTGGCTCAGTGGTTAGAGCATCGGCCCGAGTACTGAAGAGTCTCAGGTTCGATTCTGAACAAGGGCGTGTACTTTGGTTGCCAGCTGGATCCCTGGTCCCAGTCGGGGTGTGTGTGGGAGGCAACCAATCGATGTGTCTCTCTCACATCAGTGTTCCTCTCTCTCTCTCTCTCCCCCTTCCACTCTCTCTGAAAAGCAATGAAAAAAATATCCTCAGGTGAAGATTTAAAAAAAACGAAGTCTATTGACTACACCAATAAGTGAATGCCAAGTGGTACACCGATCCTCCTACCTCAGCCTCGCTAACACCACCACGGTCAAGTTCTGTAACCATTAAGAAGGTGGTATCGTAAAGCTAGTGGGAACCCACTTAAAAACATTCCTTCTACAGTTGTCTTCTTTTTTTTCTTAACAGTTTTATTGAGATATAATTCACATACCATACAATTCACCCATTTAAAGTATGCAACGCAATGGTTTTTAGTATAGTATTTAGAATATAGATATATGCAACCAACACCATAGTCAATTTTAGAATATTTTCATCATCTCAAAAAGAAATCCTGTACCCTTTTATTACTGTCCCTCTATCTCCCATCCAACCCAACCCCAAGCAACAACTTTCTGTCTCTATAGGTTTGCCTATTCTGGACTTTTATATAAATGAAATCATATAAATATGTGGTCTTTGGTGACTAGCTTCTTTCAAGGTTCATCTGTGTTAGAGCATGTTTTCAGCGCTTCATTGCTAATATTCCATTATATGGATAGACCACATTTTGTTTATCCATTCATCAGCTGATGACCATTTGGGTCACTTCCAGTCTTTTATCATGAAGTAGGATGTTAGCTGCATATGATAATACCTTTAATGGTGTCCCATATTTTTCCGAGGCTGTGTTCATTTTTCCTCCTTCTACTTCCTCTCTGTTCTTCAGATTAATTTCTATTGATCTATTTTAAAGGTTGTTAACTCTTTCTTCTGCCAGTTCAAATTTACTGTTGAGCTCCTCTAGTGAATTTTCATTTCTCTGACTGCATTTTTCCTTTTGGTTCTTTTTTATAATTTCTATCCTTTTTGCTGATATTCTCTTTGACAAGACATTGTCATCATACCTTCCTTTACTTCTTAAATCATGTATTCCTTTAGTTTTGTTTTTTTAAACAAAAAACATTTATAATAGATACTTTGACATCCTTATTAAGTCTGGCTTCTAGTGGCTCTCACAGGCAGTTTCTATTGTCTGCTTTTATCTGTCCCCCCCCCCCCCCCCAGTTATACTTTTATGTTTCTTTGCATATCTTACAATTTTTGTTGGAAATTAGACATTTTAGATACTATATTGTAGTAACTCTGGTTACTGGTCCCCCCACTTCTGGGGCTTATTTTCTTGCTTATTTGTTTAGTAACCAGTTGGATTGTTTTAGTGAAGTCTATTTGCACCTCAGCTCCCACAGTGGAAACCTCTGATGTTGCTCCTTAGGAGGTGCAGCCTTGGGTAGCCAGTCACCTTGGGATGAAGTGGTTTTGGCAGTGCTCTCTTTAATGTTCTCTTTCCCTGACCACACCCAGCTGTTAAATTCCACTAATTTCCAGCTGATGGTTGTTTTCAAGAATGCCCTGGGGCAGAAATTCCTCCACAAACTTATCCAATCAAATTGGGCTCCTTTGAAGGGATAGTTTCTGAGGTCTGTGCTCCAGATTTGTTCTGGTCCCAGGAAGTCTCTTTCCCCTGTTCTCTCTGGCAAACTACCATGCTTACCATTCATCCTGTATCTCCAATGACTCTACCACTCTACCAATCTGCTCCCAATTGCCTTTCACGAGAGCCTCCCTAAGGGAATCTCCGAGAGTGCTGTTGGTTTGAACTTCTCCAATCTCAGCTGCAAATGAAATCAGCTGCTTTGGGAAAAGTTTTGGTACTCTCTACACTACAGTTTCTAAGCCCCCCCCCCCACCCAAATCTCTGAGCTCTGGCTCTGCAGCTGCATTAGGGAAAATGATGTGTTTTCCTGAGTGATATCCCCACTGTAGGAGCTGAACACTCAGTGGAGGGGAGAAGGTAGCCTCAGGTCTTCTAGGCTTGCCTCTCCCAGCATGGTTCTACATTACAAGCTGGGGCAAGGGCAATTGGGGCCCTAGAATTCTCAGCTGTGCTGGACCCATGGCAGAGCCTTTGGCAAAAGGAGTTGCCAGCTCTTGGCCACACTTACCCAGAACTTAGCTGTAGCAACAGGTAGCTTGGAGAAGGATAAGAAAAGACTCATCTGGAAAGACAGTCCTTCAACTGGGAGCTTGGGGAGAAAGGGAGCCCTGTGTCCTTGGTTATGACAGTCTGGAGTGGAGTTTCCATGTTATTGAGCTTAGATGGGAAAAGGAGAGAGTGGGTCTTGATTCAAATGCCATAGACTCATTGTTCTTATTGAGGTTTAGTAGATTTCCTTGAATAAATGTTCTTTCATTTTCTGTATGCACTTAGACCATTTCCAGAGACTTTAAGTGTTTTTAAATAATTTTCACCAGTTTCACTGGCAAGAGGGTCTGTGGAGCTCCTCATGCTGTCTTGCTGGAAGTAGACTGTCTTTCAGAACTTGGGATGATTTACTTTAGTAACTATTTTGTATGTATAGATAGTCACAGAACAACAGTTCTCTAACCTAAATGTGCATATAAATCACCTGGGGAACTTGTTAAAAATTTAGGTTCCGAGGGCCCCCCATCACCCAGAAATTACAATTTTCTAGGACTGGGGTGGAAGCTAAAAGGAAATCTGCATTTTTAGCAAGCTCACTACATGATTCTTTGGAGAAAAAAATTATACTAAGAAGACTAACACGCACCGGATGTCTTCTTTTTTTAATGGGTTCTTTGTTTACAGTGGGGCTTTGCAACTATAGCAGGGTCAAATGCTGGCTACTTAAACATCACAATAGTGCGAGCGTGTGTGTGTGTGTGTGTGTGTGTGTGTGTGTGTGTGTGTGTCTGTGTGTGTGTGTGTGTGTGTCTGTGTGTGTCTGTGTGTGTCTGTGTGTGTGTGTGTGTGTGTCTGTGTGTGTGTCTGTGTTTACACACCAAAATTTAGAAACAGTGTCATTATAGGAAGTGCTGCTTGTCTGAGGATGGGGAAGTGCTTTAGAATCATGGTTTAGGGCTGCCAAGATTCAAAGATGACAGAGGACCCCCAGAGCAAGACTTCTCAGATTGGGTCAGGAAGCCTGCCTCAGAATCTTGATTTCTCTTGCACCAGATCTGACTTTTCCTTGGTGCTACCATTTGTAACCATCCCTCAAAACAAAGAGAGAGCACCACAGGACTTGCTGCAATTGGTCTGATTTGCACACCATCAAGTGGCAATATGTGCCTCTGGTGAGAAAATTAATAGGATTAAAGCAGCTATCAAACATGCCACAGGAGAAAGGATTCCTGCCGCCTCTCTGCACATGGTTATCACTAATGTGAATCCTCAAAGTCCTACTAATAAAAAAATGAATATTATTTCATATTTTAAAATTCTAGACAGAACCATTAGCAATTTATTTTTTCCCAAAGAACTGGCTAATTAAAATTGTAAATAAGGCTGTGTTATGTTTGTATGCACCCCTGTGACTTTTTCATAAAGAACTAGAACTGGATAGCTAAATGATTGTTCTGTTTCATATTACAACCCTACTTCCATCTGCCCACATTCCCATCAGAGGAGAAGGCCACACTCAGGAGAAGGAAAATAATTGTGATAAAGGCTTCCACAACATAAGGCATAATTAATAAAGAGGATGGCTCCAGGGAACTCAAGAAACCTGTCTACTGGGTTTAGTAGGTAGATTACTATTATTATTTTTTTAAAGATCAAAAGACTAGGATTCCCCAGTGGGAACTGCAAAAAGTATGTTAGACAAAAAGCCAAAAATAAACCGATTTTAACCTTTTTCTTTTAAAGTTGCTCACATACCACACTCAGTAGGGTATCACTCCCACTCTTGACATGTTAATAACCGATAGCCTTTATTGGTACTAACTCATATATAAAATTTAGGAAATTTCTGATTTTTCCTCTACAACTTAATGATATGCAATTATTTGTAACTAATGGTCACCTTAGCTGGAGTTGGGTCTTTAACCAGTATGTAATACTAGACACACGAAAACAAATCTTAGAAAACAGGTAAATTATAAATCAATAACTTTAATTTACAAAACAATATGCCTAGGGCTTCTTTATAAGTTCTTTGGTACATTATATAGCTAATTCACAGATCATAAATGACTATCAGTGGATGAACCATGAGCAAATCGGTACTGATTTCTGATTGAAAAATACACCTGACCTCTCACTTAAACTGAGCCTCTTTTATTATACTCTATCATAGTGTCCCTTACTCTTTCACCATAAAATTTATTGGTTTTAATTACATTTTTACATTAGATTATATATTTAACATCTGTCTCCCCACTGGAGCCTCCATGGAACAGACCATCTCTCTTTTGTTCACCACTATATGCCCAACATCCAGCACAATGTCTGATCCTTAATCATCTGTGGAACATCTGAAAGAAGTCATTAGGTCCTTGGGATCTTAAATTGGGGAGGTTGAAATTGATAGGCTTTAGGATTCCCCTGAATTCCCTGAAATTATCTTTAAAAATGTGTTCATATATGTATTTCTCTAGATTTTAAGGGGTCTGTGACCTCCCCAAAGGGTAAGAAATCACTGGCCTATTTAAATTATAAAACAGGATTCAATACCAAAGAACTCACGTGTAGCCTAAAACCAAGTATGCTACATGTATGTACCTGTGGAAAGATGTGTGGCTGTGTGTATAACTTCCGAGAACAGAATCAGAAAAGCCTCAGTGAATTTACAGAACAATCCCCATTCTCACTTCCCCGGAATAACTTATCATTCATGTAGTCACTGGGCTCCAGCAGTAGCTGCTTGTATTCATCTGTTTCTTGGCAGCAACATCCATCACTCAGGCCAGAGAAAAGGAGTCTGTAATTCCCCCCTTTCACCTGTTTGGGATGCTCACATCCCCCTTTGTGGAAGTTCCTTTTAATAACAAACCTGCAAACCTCCCAGTTAAAAAAAAGCACGGCTGTGTTTATAAAGCACAGGTGCCCAGGCAATTTAATCCAACAACCCTGGATTTCCCTTCCCTTGCCCTGCCCTGCAGGCAGAGAGGAGATCCAGCCTAATCAGGCTACGGCCTCCGAATGCTGCAGGTATTCAGGAGGTGGGAGACTTCGGGATGGGCTGGAACAGGCTAATTGGCCATTGTGTATGAAATCTCTTCTTCCTTCTCTCCCAGCTCCAGAAGATGCTTCCCTTCAGTAAATTTTCTCCCTCATTTTTGTCCTGAATATGGAGACTTCAAAGGTAAATTTGTCAGAGGAAAGATTTTTGATGTGCCACTAACTCTCAGTTATCCATGTTAACAGAGACGAGCAGTGGTGCAGATAATTCAAAACCAAAGGCTCTTCCTATTTAGCTTTGTAGTTTACCGTTTTGAGTGGCTTGGCGGCAGACTTACCTCCCTAATGATGTCTGTCTTTGCTTCTTATTAAAATGAGTGTGTCTGCCTTAGGGCCAGGCAGATGGGTGACAGGAAGATTCTGGCACAGAATTTGTAAAATTCACCAGGGGAAATCCACAAGTCACACAGATAATCAGACTTGACTAGATCTGAGTTCATGTTCTTAATCACCTGTGATCAATTGCTTTGCTCCTCTGTGACTAAAGTGAGCCAGGGAGGAGACATAATTATAGGAGTCTAGTTGGAAGGCAATGAATCTTTACATTTAGATGAAGATATAAGACTGTTGTGGCCAAAATTGAACACAATATCTATGTTGATATTTTCCCTCCCTGGGCCCACAACCTTCTATTCTGCAGCCTGAGTTACCTTTCTATGCAAATCTCATGATGTTCATCTGTACCTGACATCTTGCAATGGCTCCCTGTGCTAGTCATTAGGGCTAGTCACAACTCTCTCCTCCCCAACACGTGATAGGACCATACATTTCCACTCACAAAGTGAGATGTGCCTGTGGGGCTGGTGCTGGCTAATGAAATATGAGTGAAAGTGGCATGTGTCACCTCTAGGTGGATGGTTGCAGAGCCAGCATGTGCTTGGCTATATGCTTTGTCTAGTTAGACAACTAGCAGCATCTGAGACAGCGGCTGCTCCATCAGCCCCGGTCCCTTAGTAACTGTGATGAGCAGAGCTCCCTTCAGCCAGTGATGGGCATGTGGCAAGAGGAAGAAATCAACCCCTGTTTTCTTAAACCACCGAGATTTTAAAGTTCTTAGTTAACTCAGCACATCATCATGGCACATGTCAAGCTGCACTACGACAGTCTGAGTTATCTCCCCAGCTAGACACACTGAAACACCTGAGGCCAGAACTATTTCTTCTTCAGCACATCAAGTCCAGTGTGTAGCATATTTAAAACAACCTGGTAGAAAATGAAATTCTCTTCCTCCTGGCCTCCATGACCCTCTATGTTTGTTTTTCTAATACTTGCTTCCCTATCAGCATCACAGGCTGAAATGATAAAGTATCTTTGGTGTTCAGATATATGGGGAGTGGTGGAGCTATTCTTATGGATCAGAATAAGTAGGAAGAGCTGGCGGGGACGGGGGAGAGAGGCATACTTAGGCGTTTCAAATACAATACATGGGTTCAAGGGTCAGGCGATTTTGAAATGAAGTTTCTTGGAGTGGCCACATGGAAAAAATAGTATCCCAAAGTGTCAGCTTTATAAGGGATCACACGTATTATCTGAACTAGGCTCCTACATCATCATCATCATAATACCAATAATTACTGATAAGTTACTATGTACCAAGCACAGCTCCTACCACTTTACAATTAATTCATTGAATCCTTACAACAACTTTATAAAGTAGCTATTATTATTTCCAATTTTAGATGAAGAAATTGAAGCACAGAGAGGTAAATTCCCTATGGCCACACAGCTAGCAAATATCCCTCTCTGAATTCAGTGGCTGCTTGAACACTCCCCATGATGGGGGGCTCACTTCCAGTGCATCCCCCTGAGTCATGTCCTGCCTCCCCCTCCAACTGCCATCCCCCAGATAGTTGTCCCTCCAAGACCAACACAAAGCAATTCTATACTCTTCTGTCCAAGGTAGTCTTCACGTATCTGAAGACAGCAATCGCATGTCTCTTTAGGCTCCTCTTCTCCAGTCTAACCAGCCCCAATTCACTCAACCGTTTCCTATGTGCCCCAGCCGGAGGTCCTTCACCATCCCGCTCAGTGACTCACACATGCTAGTCGGTTAACTCAGTAGAATGGAACTGGTGACTCTCCCTTCTAGTCTTCCACTGAGCACATGCCTTCTACAACCCCAGCACATTGCTTTCACCATGTAAAGCAAGGTCAGAGGCAGAAATGGGACCATAGTCTGCTACAGAACAGCTGGCTGGCCACATGTACTGCACACGTCCCCATCCTGCCAAACGGGATGCTAAAGGACTCATGCATTCAGAGTTCCTCATTCTCCGGGTGGAAGTCTGTTCCTGCCCCTTCCCATCCTCCCCAAGTTCCCTTCCCTCACCACCCTCCTGCCCTCAGAGGCAGTGCTGAGAGCAGGTGCTCACTCACCATGGAGTTCATGGCGAAGTGATTGTGCTGCGTCTGGAGGTCGAGAGCGTGCTGGTAGCTGACTCCGATCTCTGTATGGCTCTGGAGGAATAACTCTTTGTTGTGGCTTATCCAGTCGAACATCTAAGGAGACAAGATCATACAAAGTAATCAGAAGGGTCATGGGGCCAAGAGCACAAAACTTTCAGAACTACTGGAAGAAACAAAGCCCTCCTGCTGGTTCTCAGTGAGAACGAGGGATCACTTTCAGAGTAGGGTGGTCCGCAGCCTGGTTTCCCAGGAGGGCCCTCACTTTTAGCAGAGGGACCCACCATTGGCTTCCGCATTTCTCTATAAGCCTAACAGAAAAGGAGTAAGAGAATCAGGAAGATGGGGTGGAAGCTACTTACTATCCCTAATTACTTCCCCTTTGTAGAACTTTTAGAAAACCTCAAAAGGGCCCCATATATACTTTAGGGACAGGTGATGAAGGGACAAGCTGGGAGGCTTAATCTATCCCCTACTGCCTCAATAGAGGAGAGAAAACCTTGTTGAAAGCAACAGGGCATACTAACATGCCATGCACACAGTGACCAACCACACACTGTGTTGAGCTGACTCTGAATTGAATCAACTTTCTTGTAGCTCCACGGACTCACAAGTCCAGGGTTTCTGCTATAACCCATCAGGAACCAGAAGATTTTCAGGGTACAGTATGCACTGCTTGGCACAGTGATCACTGAGCCATTTTTCCCCCCGTAGCTCTGTACCCTGGTTTTCATTTAGGTTTCTTCTGGCAGCCACAGGCTTTAAAGGTCGCTGACCTTTAAAGGTCCTCCAGAGGAGGACCTGACCGCTCTAAGAGTGATCCCTACTCAGAACACCAGATCTAAGCCAATCAGTTTCTATAATATTTCCCAGTCAATGGGATTTTCTCAGAAGTAGGAGTGTTATCCAATTCAGTAAAACATGAGGGGAAGCTTGCTGAAAGTTTCTGAGAAAACAGAACCCTAGTTCTTTAGATACAACCTCACTTTCTCTGATACTGTCATTGTGACCTTGGGCCTCAAATTGCTACAGCCATTCTGCTGGCAGACTGAGTGTGAAGCCAATGGGTAGAGAAAGGGTGTAGCCGAAATAATGGCCAGAAACACAGGCAGAGCCATGACTAAGCCTACCTTGTCCCTGGACTTCCTTAATACCTGAGTCAAGAAAACTTTATTATTCAAACCTATTTCAGTTGTATTTTCTGTAATTTTCTGCCCAGATCAGTCAAGTTATACAGCCAGGAGAGGTGTGAAACCTCTACAGAAGAGCAATGCTATACTTGGAACTGACTGTCTGTAGTTTGGGATGGGCAAGGGGCTGCAGGTCAGCTGTAGAAGCTGAGCACAGGTGCAGACTGGAGAAGTTGCAGAGACCATGCCAGCTTTCCTGGAAGCACAACCACAGCCTCATTCATTATTTCCTTTTATTTTCAATTAATTAATTGTTTTATTTATATTACTGTTGTCAGTATTGCAGCTTTTCCCCATTTCGCCTATGTTTGTCCCCTTCTGCCCCACCCCTGCCCCACCCCAGGCCTTCCCCACACTATATACATGCATATATGATCTTTGGTTAATCTCTTCCCATTCCCTCTACCCCCTCCCCTCTGAGATCCGTCAATCTGTTCTATGCATCCATGCCTCTGGACCTATTTTGTTCGTCACTTTATTTTATTCATTAGATTCCACATACAAATGAGATCATGCGGTATTTGTCTTTCTCTAACTAGCCGATTTTGCTTAGTATAACAGTCTCCAGGTCCATCTATGCTGACAGAAAGGGTAAGAAATTTTTCCTTTTTTACAGCCATGTAGTATTCCATTGTATAAATGTCCCACAGTTTTATCCACTCCTCTGCTGATGGGCAACTTGGACCGTTTCCAGATCTTAGCTATTGTAAATAATGTTGCTATGAACATAGGGGTGCATATATTCTTTCTGATTGGTGTTTCAGGATTCTTAGGATATGTTCCCAGAAGTGGGATCGTTGGGTCAAGCAGAGTTCCATTTTTAATTGTTTGAGGAAACTCCGTCCTATTTTCCACAGTAGCTGCACCAATCTGCATTCGCACCAATCTGCATTCCCACCAGCAATGTACGAGGGTTCCCTTTTCTCCACATCCTCCTGTTAAACGGAAAAGTGAATTTACTTTTTCAGTTACATTCAACCAACATTTGAGGAATACTCGCTGTGTGCCAGGCACTGTCCTAGCCAACAAAAGGCAAAAATGACTAAAATGTGGTTCTTGAGTTTAAGTGTCTTAAAGACCAGTGTGGAAAGCAGACATGGACTCAGATTACATTGTTAGTACAACTTGGCATATGACTTAAGTCACACTCAGGAAAAAAAAATATATCAAGATAAAGGCCAATATGGTCTATCAAGATAGTACCTGCCCTTGATGATGTGGGGCTAGGGGAGAAGAGAGGAGGCTTCCCCCAGAGCAGGTGACTCTTGAGCTGAGCCTTCACTCAGGTAGGAATTAGCCAAACGAAGATGAGTAGGATGCGAGCTCCAGGCAAAGGAGAGATCAAAGGGACAGAACTGAGGGGCAGTCCAGTGTGTCTAGGGCTCTAAAAACACCTCATCTGTGCTTCTGGAGCCTAACATGAGGAGAAGATGTGTCTAGGGAGGTGGATGGGATGGCTGACCATGAAGAGCCCTGGACACAGGCTTCAAAAACCTGGACCATATACTATGGGCAGCCAGATGTTGGTAGAGGGTTTTACGCTGAGCAGTGAGGTGTGGTGTGAGCACTGAGTGTGGGATGTGGGTGGGAGGGGTGAGATGAGGCAGAGAGAATGGTGAGGAGACTGTTACAGCAATGCAGGTGAGAGGGTGAGAACATGGAAACCTGGATTAGGGGAACAGCAGTGGAGTCAGAGAAGTGGGCTGACTTGAGATCCATTAGGAACTAGATTGAGGACTCACTATTGTTTTGGGAAGGAGGGCAAGGAAGAGCTTAAGAGGACAGGTGTCTGGTATGGCACCCTGGCATGGCGCCCTGGGTCCTTAAAGAAAAGTTGCCACCACAGGTGCTACCTAAAGAGGAAGGTAAGAGGCTGGTGTGAGGTGGGGTGGGGAGGCAGTGCATACAGTTTAGAGTTTGAGAGGCTTGTGAGGTGCCCATGGGCAGTTAGATTTCCGTGTCTGGAGGTCAGGAGAGAGGTATCGAGGCTGTGGCAATTCACACTTAAGTATAAAATCCTCACCTTCTGAAGACTAACGAGCATGATTTGGAGATGAGTCTCCCTTTGGCACTCCCAGGATCACTTCTGGCTGTCTATGCAAATAATAAAGGACAAAGTGTCATTCTGCACTTGCAAGTGTCAGTGGAGGTTTCAGGCTGGGGCTCCTAGAGCTGGGTCCATATCTATGTGTGCACTATCCTGGGCCTGCTGGCCATGGTCAGCCCCAGACTGTAGATGCTAGGGCATGGCTTTTGTCTTTTAAAAATTATTATTAAAGCCCTGGACGGGTAACTCAGTTGGTTAGAGCATTGTCCTACACACCAAAAGGTTACCGATTGGATTCCTGGTCAGGGCACATACCCAGCCAGGGCCTGTACAGGAGGCAGCTGATAGATGTTTCTCTCTCACATGGATGTTTCTCTCTCTCCCTTCCTCTCTCTCTAAAAAATCAATAGAAACATATCTTTGGGTGAGTCTTAAACACAAAAATTATTATTAAGGACCAGGGGGAAAAGATGACAAGTGGCCCAGGGGTTCAGCGGAATCTCATTCTATAACTTTTGATCTTGAAATTTCTGCCTCTCAACCCTATTTTAAAATAATTTCTTATCTCTTTTCCCTATTGACAAAAGAATCAATAAAGTAAATGAAAATCTGACGTGCCTGAAGTTCTTGGAACTTGTGATGAAAAGAGCTCACTCCACATACATTCTTGGCCATTCCAGTGGCCAAGAAGTGACCTTCCCTGTATTTTCTGTTCTATGCTATTTAGATATGCAAATAAGCGGAGGAGTAATATGCTAGCTCCAGAATGATTAGCTGGCCCAGCGCCAGGTCTCTGCGGGACTACAGAGCTAGGAGAGCTGGACACAGGCCAGTTAGAGTAGAAATCAGCAAGAAACGTAAGTTAAAAGACATGCCAGAGCGGAGAGTACTAGAGGGACTGCGCATCTTTGAATGGGCTTCTCACAGAATGGGGTCTGTGCCCATTCCATTCCACCCAATTCTGCATTCGTTGTTGGGGCACACAAGCTGCTCTCCGGTGGCTAGACATTCTGGGAAAGTTTGCTGTGCTAGAGGCAGCGTTCCAAAGAGGTGACACACATCTCAGGCACAGAGAAAAAGACCTGCTCTGGGGACCAGATGGTACCATGGGATATCAGGAACTAGGGTCTCTCCAACATGGCTGCTTGCTAAGGGACTATGTCAAGTCTGCTCTGGGCCTGAATCTCCTGCCTAATGGTACATAATCCTCACCCTTGCAAGCCTGGATGGCTGTCTGCAAGGGTCATTTTTATTTCTGTTGCATTCAGTGGAACTGACTGCGGAGAAAGAATATGTACGCATGCGTATGTGTGTGTGCGTGCATGTGTGTGCACTCATATGCATGTGTGCAGTCAACTTGGATGAAGACTAGGCTGGTTCCAAGCCTGTCTCTGTCACTAATTGCCCATAAGACTATAGGCAAGTGTCTTCATTTCTGGACTTCTCATTTGCAAGGATTATTCGCAAGGTTCTCAGAACAGAGGTAAGCATCCTGGTTGACAATCAGCTCAATTTGGAAATATATAGAATTTTTTTTTTTAAATATATCTTTATTGATTTCAGAGAGAGGAAAGAAGAGGGAGAGAGATAGAAACATCAATGATGAGAGTCATTGATCAGCTGCAGCCCGCAACCTGGGCATGTGCCCTGACCGGGAATCGAACCCTGATCTCCTGTATCCTAGGTCGACGCTCAACCGCTGAGCCACACCCGGCCGGGCTAGAATATATTTTTTCCATTCAAAATAAAAATAGTTTGATTGAGTCTCCTGGATAAGAACACATATTCATGACTACACCTTACATTTTTAAGGTTGTGAATAAAAGCATGTCATTGAGAAAGCTGACATTAATTGATAGCTAAAGAAAGGCAGCTTCTTCTCAGCCCTGACATTTGTTTGGTGTGTTGGAGTTTAGAGCATCCATTTGCACACTTCATCTCATTGCGTCCATCAGGCCCACTCTACATTTGGGAAACAGGGGCAGAGAAGTGAAGCCCAGGGTTTAGAATTCTTTGATCCCACCCAATGCATATTCACTGAGCGCCTGTTGAACCAGGCTCTTGGGACAATGCCCTACCTCCCCCACTCTGTCTGGGCTCCACGGGGTAGTTACCCCTCACTAGGCAGCCACTAGGACACTGTGGGGCTCCAGCTGAAGTAAGGTGCTGTCCCTCACATGGAGTCAACAACTCTCTAACACCCAGCCTCCTCCTCTCTCTTCACCCCTACCCCATCAGTGCCTGGGGACAGCTGACTCAAACAGCCCCACTTGTCTCAATAAACACTTAGTGAATGAATGGATGCATGGGTGAGCTGGCCATAGGCTCTTAGGTTGCTAATCTCTAGACGAACTGACCCTTTCTAAGCTCCCTTCCAGCTAGAACATTTTATGATTTGTTCTATTTGAATTGGGCTCTCTGGAAGACACTTGAACTAGATGAACCAAAGATCTAAAGAAAAACTAAGGAAAATATCTCTACAGTGGTTTTAAACATTTTGAGTTTTGTGTTTTTTTGAGAAGGTATAAATGGTAGGTTCAACAAAATGGAATATAACAACAAAATTCCTCTAAGAGGAAAGTCATGTCTAAATAATGAAATTTTATCTCTTTGTTTGGAAACCAACATAGTGTTGTCTAATTAAGAAGATAGATGTTACATATAAGCTATGTGGGGTTTTTTTCTTTTAAACTAAGCTAAGTAATTTTTTTATGCTGGCGAAAATTCAGTGAAAATATAAAAATCTGATTCTTACTATATAATAAATGATAAAAAAAATCTATTTAAATGCAAATTAGGAAAATAACAAGGAACCTTTTTCCCCCTTTCCTTTAAAGATGGGGATAGCTAAAAGGTCATTATTGTTCTGTTCTGTTTTTAGTGAAGCATAAACTATTTCATAGAGCAAAGATATTAAATAAGAATCTTGGGCTTATTTTCTTCATTTGCCAAATTTAGCAATGGCATCTGATTTACACTTTTAACTTTCAAACAACCTTACCACCTACTGTTAGTATTTTATACTATCTGTAATTATAGATTATATTGGTTTTTAAGTTGCTCACATTTAGCTTTGATGAGTTAAGTGGACAGAAGACAACCAATGGATTTTCTTTGCCTAAGTATACACATTCTAATATCACCCGTGTCCCTTGTACCCTGCTTATACACTGCAGTGACCCATCCATAAAAGCCTAAAGAGTACTAACAACCTCCTTGCAGGTGAACCTTGCTACATTTGGAAACTTGATGTGCTGTCAATTTCGCATAAAATTCTATGTGTTTGAGTGCAAAGAACAGAGGCCTCAAACAGGACACCTGAGTTTCAGTGCAAATTCTGCTGTATAAACTTTGACACGTGAGGTTACTGGTCTGAACCTCAGTTTCCTTATCTGTAAAATGGGGATGGCAATTTATATTTCAACCTTAGCAGAGTAGTAGTGAGATTCAAACGAGACAATGATTTCATGTTTTGTCAAGTGCTACATACCTGGTAGGCATAAAAATCCACAGAGTGAGCATATTCTATTGCACATATTTCCCCCTATGTTTTCACTTAGAGCACAAAACAGATGAAAAGTGTAGATTTAGAGTTGCAGTAGGTTCACCTTACTAAGAAATCACCATGGGCTAATGGAAATCACACCTGCAGCTCGAACACAGACACATACACAGCCTGGACCTTTTGGAGATGCATCCCCAAAACAATCACAGGATGCTTCACCGACCTGGGCACCCATGCATCCTCCCACTGCCTCCACCGTGACATACACTCAAGCGCTGTGTGGGTACCCTTGCCCACTCAGGTTTCAGAGACCCATACACTCTCTCAGGGCTTTGCCTGAAGGCACTGGTGCCCTCCTGCTCTCCTTGTGCTGCCTGTCCAGGGATCTCACTCCCTTCATGCCTTGCTTCCAAACTCTCCCTTCCCCATCCTCTCTGACATACCCCAACCCTTTCACTATTAGACACTCAATCCCTTTGGCTCTCAACAGTTTTTCACTCAGGAGAGATTCCTATTAAAATGCATTATACCTGCAACCCCTCCTGGAATTAGGTTATCCTAATACAGAAATAGCTCAGTAAGAAATAGCTCAGTAAGAAAGCAAGGCCCTTTGTGAGCATAACCCAGGGACAAGATCCGAAAATGGGGTGGCGGAGGAGTCCTAGACAGAAGGAGAGAGGCCCTAAAATGAGAAGTGGGTGGACACCAAAAGCAGATTTCCCCACTTTACAATTCTGATTCCACATGAACTCTGACTGACCCTAGGGCACATGTTCTTGTGGAAACAGGGCAACACACAGATCCCGTGTGTGTTCTGGCCAAGGACCCTTAAGCCCCTTCAACCCTGGTTTTTAATTATCCACTTTCCTGAGATTGAGCTTTCCTGGTTTTCCAAAGTGAGGCAAAGAGAGAGGAAAAATTAAAGGACCCCAAAATGTGAACCTAGTTTCTAGGTTCCTAGAATTCTTGATTAAAGAGACTTGGACACCTTGCCTCTTCTGTGTTTTTGCGAGGCTTGAAGGCCAAGGGAATTCAAGGTTCTGAGAGACCATCTTTCCATTGGTATCTATAGATAGGGAAGGTGGTTGGGATTTGTGCCCAAGACTATAGTTGCCAATAAATATCTATTGAGAGAGGTAAGATTCTCTGGGTTCTACCTGTTTCCCTTTAGGATTTTGGCATGCCAGCTGGCATACTTTAATACGTTGTATAAAAGAGAAGCCATTTTTATCTTTCACCATAAATCCTGCTGCTCTAGGAGGATGGTTCACTCCGGTTACCTGAGAGACCTCATCACTGTAGTCTCAGGATCAGTCAGGTCACCAAACAATTTCACAGGCTAGGTTGTGTCTCTTACCTATAGATATGTTATGGAACCCAACCACGTTTCTTACATCCTCTATACCCAAATTCCCAAATCTCAGATCTAACATCCTAGCACACTGCTCACATCTAGAACTGTCCAGGTTTCTCTTTAAAATAGGTAAATGTCCTATTGTGAGCAAGGAGTTCACAAAACCCTTTCCTCTTCTGTGTAATAATCTGATCTTCAGTTATCCTAGTTCTGTTTTCCTGGAAAAAGATGAAGATAGTACATGTCAACACAGTACTAAACATGCCTACGGTAAAAACAAGCCCCTAGTTGGTCATCTGTATCTTATTGGAAGGACTAACAATGAGCTATAAATACCTGATAGGGACACCATACCATGGGCTTCCCTGAGTGGGGTGACTCCTATAGCTGGCACGTCCACGGCAGGGACCCTGGAAGCTATGCCAATGCCGTTGTTACAAAATATATTGGCTCCTGTGGGACATGGAGTTTTTAAGCCATGGCAGCCTCTGCCCTCCATGGACCTTGTCTGCTTACACCTGAGCTGGACTGCACAAGGACTGTCCTGCTGGTAAGCCAGGGTTCCCATCTTATGTCATCCTGAGTAGGTTTATGCCAAAAGTGGCCCATAGTGGTCTGGTAAGTCAGAACACTGAGTGGAGTCTAAGAAGACTTACTGATTGGTGATGCATCCTTATTTCAGAGCCAAACTATATGTACAACAGTATTGTGCCTCCCTCTCCTTGCCTTCCCTGCCTCCATTCTCCTTTCTCATTTTCAATTTCTCTCAATAATAACAGTCGTGAAATGGTAACAACAACAATAATGGTAACTGCAACTAGCGTTTGTTGAATGCTCACTATATGCCAGGCATTGTTCTAGGACTTCACAAATGCTCACTCATTTAATCCTCTTAAAAACGTCATAATTATCTCCCTAATATTAACCCCCAATATTATCATCCCCATTTTACAGATTGGGAAACTAAGGCACAGAGAGGTTAATTACCTTGTCCAATACCACACAACTAACAAGTGGGAGAGCTGAGATTCAGACCCAGGAGGCTTAGTTCCAGTGGTAATGTTCTTAACCCTGTTTCTCCATCTTTCAATGTGCTCAGAGCTTCAATCCATCTATCCTTCCCATCATCATCAAACTTGCAGAAGTGTGTTCTGCCCCAGCTGCCTTTGTTTTCTCTCCATCCACATCCTCCTTAGCCTGTATTATGTCTACCTTTACTACTTTCTTAAGTCTGCAACCACAATGAAAATTGATCATCTCCTTTCTGAGTTCTTTGTTCAGTCACTTCTTCCCTTTGATCTGATGCAGCCCTTTCTGAAATTCTACCCTCTCTCTGGCCCTCTCATGAAGTCATTTTCAGGGGCAGGCCATCTGGCTGCAGAGACGATGAGCTTTCCCCTCCTGCTTTCACAGGCCTACCCAACACTAAATTCTCTCAGGAGAACTAGCGCCTTTATACTCGCACTCTCTTCCTTGACACACCATGTCTAGTCTCAGAATGACAAAAACAACACAAACACTCTGATTTTGAAGGCTCACCAACCCTCCAATCCTACACTGATTCATCCAAATTTACTTTCCTTTCTCTGGTTGCCTCTTCATGGCTCCTTTCCCTGTCCCCCTTAACCTTAGGGTGACATTCTAGAGGCCTGGCCATCAGTCCTCTGCCCTTTATTCATCAGGCTCTGTCCATTTGAAAAGCCACCCAGGCTCAACAACATAAATAGTATTTCAACAACAACTTCAACAACATAAATAGTATTTCCTACTTCACGTGCCAGGCCCAAGTACCTCCGTGGATTATCTCATGTAGCCCTTATAATGCTACAAAGACGGTATTGTTAATTCCATTTTAAACATGTTGAAAAACTCAGTAAAAAGAGGGGAAGTAAATTGCCAAAGATCACACAGCTTGTAAGTGATGGAGATAAATGTAGAATCTAGTGCCCATTTGAACCTTAATCCCATACAATTTCCTCTGTTCCAGGGTGCCCTCTAACTTTAGCTTCCAGATAACTGACAAGAATAAAGATGTGTCAGGCTCTGCACAATGAGCTTCACACACATTATCTCAATCCTTAAAACAGCCCTGTTAGGTAGTAGATACCATCACCATCATCTTTTTCTAGTTAAAGAAACACATTCAAAGAGATTAAATAACTTGGCAAAGCTCACATAATGAAAACTCAACTGGCATATTGAAAGCTCATATCTAGGTCTGTATAACTCCAAAGCTCATGCTTTTAAACCACTATCAAATTGTCTCCCAAATACAAACCTAAATTTCAGACTATTCCTAGTCACATGGTGCCTATGGACTCAATATGAATATCCACTTGATGTCCCACAGCACTTCCAACTACTACGTTTTTTCCATGAAAATATTATCTTCTCCTGACTTCCCACATCTTCACCCCATTTGTTCTTTCTTTCATCAAATCAATCTGAAATATACCCTTTATTTCCCATTGCTGTTGCCACTCACCCCTAAGCCTCCTGCCTAGACTACTGCAATCAGTTCCCTACTGGTCTCCCTAACTCCATTTTCTTCCTTATACCAAGCCATCTGCCCCATAAAGTATCCTCTGCTCTAGTATACTGCTTACACTGTTTTCACCATCTCATTCCTTTGACATAGATATTATTGCTGCTATCTGTCATCTCCAATGCAAAATTCAATGTCCTTATTCTGGCCTTCAAGGTGCCCCCTTCCTCCCTGGCTGGTCTAAAACACACCACTGTCCTACACCCTTTTGAAATATAACTGAAGTCTCACCTCCTCTTCATGCCTTCTTTGACCAACTGAGCCCATACTAATTTCTCTTCCTTCCAAACTCACTACTTCAGTGTCTACCACAGTAGTTCACAAACCTTTATTCACGCTATCTGAAATGTTTTCTGAAAAAAGATATGGCTTCCTAGACCCTACCCTTGAGATTCTGATTCAGTAGGTGTACTCCACATAATTCTGATGGACTTGCATTTTTATTTAAGCAGTGCATGTGGAGGTTTATGGTCTGTCCAACAGTGGGTAGCTGGTATCAGATTTAACCCATGTATAAACTAGTTGAAAGCATTGGTAAACAATCAACACGGACCAACGGTCCTTGAAGGAAGGTAAGCACACATTAAACCCAATATTCACCCTGGCTTTCTCCTTGAGGGTATTTCTCAAACTGTGGAGTGAGAAAATAGGAGCTGAGAAGAAAGCAGCAGTTTTGATGGGTGTAAAAAAACAGAGATTAGAATTCAGAGCTGACAAGGTGGTTGGAATTTCAGTGAGAGGATAGGAAGGAGCTAAGAAAAGGAGCCCTAAAAAATCTTCATTAAAATTTTCTTCAGGTCCTTGGCCAAATCCTAGGATATGCATATGCAAGGCAAGACTCCAGAATAGCTAACAAAAATAGCTGTGGGAGGTGGAGGATACAAATTATAGAGATTACACACTGCTGGGAAAATGTTAGGAGTTCTTAATGTGAAGAGACTTTGGTGAACACTCTGGACATCAAGTTGGGATTCCAGAAAGACTAGGCTTTAGGAGTACAAACTACATCCTAAGAATAAGGACTATACCCTATGATTAATAAAAAGATGGAAGTAGACCTGCCATAGCAAAGTCTAAACCAAGATTCAACATGATCAAGATCAGCCTGTAATTTAATTGCATCTCAGAACAATATTTAACAGTATTTAGAGGAAGGTAACCTAGAATAGAATCAGGATTCTATACTAAAAATATCATTTACAATATCCAGTGTACAATACAAATCACTAGATATATGAAGAAGCAGAGAAAAGTGATTGCTAATTATAAAATAAAATAGTCAACAGAAACAGACCCAGAGACGATTAGGCTATGAATTAGCGGATAAGACTTTCAAAATAACCATGATTAACATCTTTATAAAATAGAAAGGGAAGGGACAAAGTGGATTAAAAGATGAACACTGCAACAAAGTCTAGCTTTCTGTTTCTTGTAGCCAAGAGCATCTTCATATAAATAGTGCCATGTTCATGATGCTTACCATAATTTTTATTCATTTATTGAGTACCCACTGTACTACAGACATTGAATTAGAAACTGATGATAAAAGATCAAGGTGAAAGTGTAGTGAGGGAGACAAATGTATTCAATATTCTGTCAATTTCAAGTGTGAAAAGTACTATGAAAAGTATATACTATGGACTGAAAGCAGAGGAGCACTTGGTACAATTTGGTAGAGGTAGAGGGAGGGAAAAGGTGGCAACAGCTGAACAACACTTGAGAGACAACAGGATTTGGGTGAAGAAGTAGATGAGAAGGGCATCTTAATGAGAAAAAAATAGTTTGAGCAAAGGCCTGGAGGCTTATAACTACAGGGAATAGAGAGAAGGTACAAAGAGCTTTAGAGCATGAAGTTGAGTAGTGAGAAGGGATGGTAAGAGATAGGGAGGGGCCAGGTCACAAAGGGGCAACGGTCAAAAGGCAGAGGAACTGGGCCTTTATTTGGCCACAGTGGGGAGTCACTGAAGGGCAGTGATCTGGTCAATTAGCTTTTAACCCTGAAATAGATGTCTACACGGAGGCCCCCAGATAGACAGACGTTTATCTCATTGCAAAGGGGAGTCCAGGCCAGCCCTGATCTCACAAACAAAATCAACTGTCACATTATAGACTTCTCACCAACTAAGTGTTCTCGGCCTCCCTCTACTCCCCCCTTTCCCCCTCCACTCCTTTTTCTCGCAAATCCTTCAATGTCTGGGTCAAAGAAGATAAATATAAAGGAGGAGATAATGCATGAAAGTACCCAGCACAGTGTATGACACATAGTAGATGCTGAATGATGTTAATTCCTTTCCATGCCAGGATAAGCTAGCAGTCACCAAAAGGAGCTGCTTTCTGATTAGAGAAACCTAGGCTGGAAAACTTCACACTAAAATCACACACTGTCCTTGAAAATGAGTGGCAGCTCAGCTCTGCCTGGAGAAGCACATGCTTATGCTGGGCCTAAAAGGCCTCCCTCCTTGCCCTTGCCCTCCTCGTGTTTAGTGATGTAATGAAAAGTCTCATCAAGTCCATTATTAATGTAAATATTTTCAGACTACAAATAAGGGGTTTTTGCATTTCCAGCCTGTTTGCTGGAAGGCCCGACTCCCCTGCAGCACTGACAATAGACACAGTATCCCCTTGTGGAGAAGAAATGGTCATCCAGGAGCCAGCAAGTCAAGCAGACGAGAAACAGGACGAACTAAGCCAGGAGTCAGCCAGGCAGCCCAGGGATATTGACTCCAACGGGCCAAATTCCTTCCCTCTGAACCACGGATGCTGGTAAAATATTTTCAGGAACAGAGTGAGGGAATGTGCTTCACTCACTTCCCAAAATGTAGAACTGAAGAGGTCAAACCCTACTTAATTCAGCCTAAGAAAATAGTGCCCAACTTTATCCCATAGCTAAATTTAGACATAAACTGAGATCTGGTCCTTGGCAAGTTAATTTAGATGAGCTAATGCTTGTTCCTGGCACACAGGATGCACTCAGTAAATGGTAACTATTATTGTTGCTACAAAAATGGAGTGTCTGCTGGATGTTCGCATCCAGTCCTCCCACACATCCTAAAACCGGCTGTGCCAATCACTTGCACATCTGGGAAAGAATTTTCACACAGGCTAAGTAGAAGGTGGCCCTCCTCAGGAATCCCTGAGGGGGCAGGTGCTAGGCTGGAAGGGATCTGTGCTAGGTGGGCTTGATCTTGAGCAGAGGAAGGGAATGAGCACTCCTCTTGCTCCCTTCTCCCATCTTCCAGCAGCAGCTTCAGCAATGGGGCCCAGGCAGATGAAGGACCAGGTGGGAGCCAGGCTCGGGCACATCCAGGAGGAGGTGCTTCCTCATGATTCCAGCTCCCAGATCCTGGCTGGCAGAGCATACTCTGTAGGAGCTCAAGAAGGACTTTTGGAATAAAGAGCTCAATCCCTCCTCAAAGCCCTCCATTTCTTTAACAATCCTATTCAGAGGACTAAGGTGAACTCCTGTGTTTGGATAGTGCCATTGTCCCTAAGAGTAGGACAGATATGCAACAATGAGGTAACTCATGGTGATGTTTTTAGTAACCTTCATCACTGCTTCTCTCACTTTTCTGTGTCTTAAAAGAAACTACAATTTGAGTTTAATTTAGTGATCCATCCTTCTTCCAAAATGTTTTGGAATTTCCTTCCACTCCCATCCTATTGTCACTATCCTACTATGAAGCCCTGTAGTTACCTGAGCTTTCCTTCCTCCCTGACATCCAGTTGGTTGGTCACTTGGTCCACTTTCTTTCCATTAGGGTCTCCAGGGTTTGCCCCTCTCCTTCCACTCCCACTGCCACTTCATCTGGTCACACTTGGATTAGTATAAAAGGACCAACACTGCATTCCCTGACTCCAAATCTCTCCATTGCAAGATGAAACTTGCTAACAGCCCAGTTAAGTGAGAGCATTAAAGCAGTGTCCCCTGAAACCACCACTCAGCAGTAGGTGGTGCTCTTGTGCTAGCTCAGAGTGCTCACAAAGTTTGTTCCATCAGGCAGCCTAGTGAGTACAGACTGTGCCACGATCCATTCTTTATTTGGCACTGACTGTGTGTCTCTGGGGAACACGGAATTGTCTAAGATGCTGGTCCTGACCCCCAAGAATCTGCAATATCATTGGGGGAATGAGGCCTTTGAGCATAAATGTATCATCATTTGGCATAAAGCTGTAATGCAAGATGGGTTGGAACAGGGTCAATTTGAGCGGAATGGATAAGGGCTATAGGAAAATGCCCAGAGGAGAGAAAAACAACTTCCAACAGGGAAGAGCAGGGAAAGTAGCATTTGAGCTGGACGTTCAGCTAGAGCAGGGTTTCAGTAGGCAGGGTGGGAGAGAGGGTGGTGTAAACAAAGGCATGTGTAGGTGGGACAGTGCAAAGCACAGAAGAGTATGTCCTGAGGGTGGGGGCTGAATGTCCAAGTCCAGTCTCACTCTACATCCTAGGTCCCTCTGGTTGTAACCCCTCTTGACACCTCATGACAAGGGTCAGCTACCCAGGGGAATCTCCTAGGGCAGGACAAGTGTCACTCTGAGGTAGGACCAGTCAGTCTACCTACTCTGTGCAGAGGAAACTGAATATCCCTTTTTCCTCTATACCAAGGAAGGACATGTCTTTTCTCACCACATCAGCAACTGTCCCCACAGCAGGACCTTTCTTATCCTAGAAAAGGATCTCTAAGGAGGGGCTGGAGGGGAGCCAAAGGGCAAGAGAGTGAGGTTTCTTGGTGGACATGGAATGAGGGGCATGGGGGAAGAACCCTTCTGAGATTCAAGTAGAGGCAGATCTCCTCTAAGGAATGAATGTTCTTTTGCATGTTTTACTGTGGGTTCTCTGACTCTCCCCAGAATAAGACCATGAAACTTGAGCTCTGCTTGGGAGAGTCATGAGACAGGGATGGGGCTGGAACAGTCGATACCCTGGAATGAGCCTTTTCCCTGAGGAACAGTGATTACTACTGACCTGAGCACACCTAACTCAGGGGACCAGACACCTGTCAATTCAACACTTTCATCCTGGAAAAGTTTCTCTATGTGTAGATGTGACAAGACATCCTCTTGTATTCACAGAAGAGACAGTGCCTCTCTCTATTTGAATAACAGAACATCATTCTCTGGGTGGAAATATCTTGGGGTTTCAGACTGACTAACTTGAGCTACAAGAAACAAGTACATCTACACACAAAATAATTTTCTCACTTGTGAAAGTGGGAACAAGAAATGCAGACCCTTCCCCATCCTTTCTAATATTTGAAAAACTTATAACAGGAAGGCCACATTGAAGAGTTGCGCTGACATCAAATGAAAATAGGCCAGGAGAACTGATGGGAGTTCACGTGGAGTGGAAAAGACTGGGAAGGTCAATGAGGACTGTCTCCAAGTCATTGGAGGGCTACCCAGTGGGAGAAGGAAGAGACTAGTTCTGGGGGATCCCAGGGGGCAAAGCTGGGACCAGATGATGGAAGCTCCAGGAAGGCAGATTCAGGCCTGATGGGGGGACGACCTTCTAACAAATGGTGCTGTGTAACAGGCTGCCTCAAAAAGCTACGGTTTCCTCAACCCCAGAAATGATCATCAGAGTCTAGAAGAATGCATGTCAGTGAGGGAAGCTGGAAGGGAGCTCTGCCCTGGGTTAAGGATGAGACCTTCTGATTGATTCAAAGAGTCAAGTATTCTCAGATGCTCCTGGCAGGGCCTGAACCATTAATCAGAATCCAGTTTTCATCACAGCCCCCTGGGAGAGGTGTGACTAGATTCCTGACCCTCTGTTGTGACTCCTGGTAAGTGGCACGACATGGGCTTCACCCTCCTCCACTCCTCCCCATGGAGCCTGAGCTCTGGTCACACTGGATAGTGGGTGCTCCCAGAGCCCACCCTAGACTTTGAGGCCGCCATGCTTTTGCTCATGCTCTTCCTTCTTCCTGCACCCAACTTTGGCTGAATGTTTCCCCATTGATGCTGTTCCTATAGCAGCGATGGCACCACAGTGAACTTTCCCATGCAACAGCTATTTGCTCGCCAGTGTCCTGTGCTCCAACGGGGGGAAGGCCTGACTCTAGCCCGTCTTCCAATTGCCTGGCCCCAGCAAAATATCCGGCACTTATTTAACTGGCTTATCTTCAGCAACAGTGTTCTAAGATCTTGCCAACCTGGTCACATGCTTCCATTTCCCTTTCCTTCCACTAGCAGCAGATCTTGTATCTAACACTCATGGACTAGGCCCTTCTCAAGATCCCTTCCTAGTTGGTCCAGGCACCAGGTCCCCACCTCACCTCCATGCTCTGCTGCCATACGCCACCCACTGTCTGCTCGGCATCCCTACTGTGAACGAGGGTGTACTCTTGGTCCTCTCTCCCCAGGCCATGCAAGAAAGCCTCTCCACACCCCTCTTCCACTCCTGATCCCATCTATGTGACCCAGCTCAAGTCTGTCTCCATAAAGCTACTGTCTATTGATCCTACTGGGCTCCGGGCATACTAGATGCTTTATATACATTTTTAAAAATCCATGCAACAATCCTAAGGTATGTACTCTAAAATCTACATTTTACAGATAGATAAATTGCTCAGAGAAGGTGAACTGGCCACAGATAGCCTATCAGCTAGGGAGTGGCTACTCTGGGATTCAAACCCAGGTCTCTGTGATTGCAAAGCCAGTGCTCTTTCTAGAAGCCCCTGCTGCCTCTTCTGGCCTGTGCTCTCTCTGCCTTCCATGAGAGGCCTGACCCACACATGGAGCTCTTCCTTAGCTCCACCCAAGGAAAGAAGCAGGACTGCAAAGGGGAAGCTAAGCAACAAGTTCAGAGAGAATGGATGCACAAAAAAGGTGGGTAAGTACAGGCTATAAGAGGTGCAAAGTCAAGGAGAAGAAAGGTCACAATGGGAAAGGGAGGAGAAGGGGTGCAGTGGGGCAGGACAGAGGGTAAAGGCAAGGAAGGTAAGTGGGTTCTTCAAAGTAAAATGCCTGGAAAGGAATCTTGAAAAAGCTCCCTCTCCAGACTCAATTTGTTTTTTCTTTCATTCTTCATAAAGGGACTTAGGACATTTCTTCTATTTCCTCTACTGGGGCAGAGCTGACAGGTTTTCTTTTTTCTCTTGGACTAACTCCCACTCTCTCCCCCATATACACTAGTTCCCCCACCCAAACCTAACTCCTGCTGCTAAGGAACAGAAACCTTGTTATCTAACTGGGGTCTGACCCCTGGAGTGGTTACTATTTCTAAGCCATTTTTTTTCTTACAAGGTATCGGAATCACATCAATGCTGAATCTGATTTTCCCACAGTATTCCTCCACCCAGTGCTGGGAGTGGGGAGACATGGTCCCCCACACCTAGCTAAGACCTGACACATAGTAGACACTCAGTGTTGACAAATGAATGTTTCTCAGTTACATCCTTGTGCCTCAAACAACTCCCATCACTGATCAGGACCCTACTTTTCCTAGCTCACCTAAATTGCTGTGGACAGAATCAGTGTGACAACCTGGATTCTCAAAAGTACTGTTAACACAGTGTCCACGTTCTCAGTTCCAAGGGCTAACCATGGAGTGCACAGTTCTATGGGTTCCATTCATAAGGAAAGGCCACATATGCAGGCTATTCACATACAATAATTCAGGTCTTGGCCCCTTCCAGCCCTTGTGAGAGACCTGGGAGGGAGCCAGGCCTCCCCTGCCTAGTGTTCCTTCCTCCAGTTGCTCCCACACCCACACTTCTGGTGCAGGCCTGGTGACCGCAGCATACAGTGTGGCTGGAAATGCAGGCAAGGGAGAGAGGAGAGGGAGAAAGGATGTAAGGAAGAGAAAAACAGCTTTGGGAGAAAACACACATGCAGCCTGCAGAACATTGTGACTTAGATTATTTTTGGAATCTAATGTTTCTAATGTTCAAGAGGAGGAAATGAGAAAAAGTAAGCAGAGATTCCCAGGATCAGCAGGCTGGAAATAATACAGGACACTGTGTCCTGTTTTGGGGCGGAATACAGACACTTCCTTACCCTGAGCCCAGTCAGTGGGGGTGGAGGGGGCGTGGTTTTGGTCCCAGTAGGAGGAGAGAGGGCAGGATTGAGAGGGCTCTGGAGCCTTTCTCCAAAAAAAGCAGGTAATGGGCACCAGAGCCTTTCTCCAAAAAAGCAGGAAATTACAAACTGACCATAAAGACCTTGCCCTTCTGGCTGCTCCCAAAGGTCACAGCTCTTTGAAGCCTCCCTCCCAACATGAAGGGCTCAGGCAACTGAATCATAAAGACTTGTTGGCACACCCCCTGGAGGCCTGTTTGGTACTTGCCCTTTTACCACAGAGACAGCCAGGACACAGATCAGATGACTCTCACCCTCCAAATCTCCCCAGCCCCAGTAGCCACCTCCTAGGTTCCTGCTATGTGCCTTCTTTCTCCTGCAGGGTGAGGTTGGGTGGTGGTGGTGGGTGATGGTATTGGTGGTGTATGTTGAAAGTGTGTGTGTGGGGGGGGGCAGCCTCAGAGTAGAGGGCTTACCTTCTCTCGCTGCCTACCTGTCTCTATCCCAGGCACACCTCCCAAACTTATCAAGTCTCAGCTTTCCCACCTATAACATGATACTCACATTCAAGCCTCCCATCAGTTGATGGGAGACCAACCGATGACCCACCATGATGGATGACTTTGGGTGGGTCTGGTTCTGGGTCAAAGTTTTCTATGTAAAAGGAAGGGCCGGGCCAGAAAATCTCTTAAGGTCAAGGGTGTGAGAACACTTTAAAAACCGACATTCAAAAAAATACTATGCATTATAATTACTACAATGGCACTTCACTTTGACAAATGACTAAGGAGTCATGCTCACTGCTGGCTTGAGAGGCGTGGGGGTTAGAGCTGCAGTAAAGAGAAGAGGCAGTGGGCCAGGGACTGGCAGGAAAGAGAGGCAGCGTAGTTTCTCCACACTAGCCCCGCTGGTTCGTGTCACCCCAGGCAGGACAAGACTTTGGGTCCCACTCTGGGCCCTAGGGAGTGTAGAACTGTTTATGCCTTGGGGGGAAAAGGGAGGAAACAGCAGTGGACACTTCGCCCAGTGACGGGGCATCCTGGGGATGTCCTGAATTGCTAATGTGGTTAACAGGACATACAAACAGCAAAACAATAAGCAGGTAACCCTCAGCACTGTGCCCTGCTGCCTACCCTGATGCCCTTCTCCCAGTGGGCCCCATAAATACTTTCTCACGGTGAGTATCATGAGAGTAACATTATTTTGTTTGCATGGGCCTCCAGTAACATCAAAATGTATAGATTATTTTGCATTTTGTCTGGAGCCAAGTTTCCAGAATAAGACAAATATGCTCTTAACTAGAATGCAAAGCAGAAGATGACAAGTATCTCAGAAGTTTCAAGAAACTCATTCCCCTACTTCCCACTCTCACTTTATACCCTGAAAGGCACAGAGTAGGTGAACTGTGATCCATCCTAGCCTGCATGATTTGGTCATATCTTTTTATACAGCCTAAATGCACAACCAACAACACACACACAAATAGAAAGGAAATAACCATCTTAGCAAAGTTCAGAATGTAAAGGACCTGGCAACTGGAAGGTCAAAGTTATGATCATCTGTAGGTCATCCACAACCACACATTCTTTTTTTTTTTTTTTTTTTAAATATATCTTTATTGATTTCAGAGAGAGGAAAGGAGAGGGAGAGAGAGAGAGAGATAGAAACATCAATGATGATATTCATTGATCGGCTGCCTCCTGCACGCCACCCACTGGGGATCAAGCCTGCCACCTGGGCATGTGTCCTGACTGGGAATCGAACCCCAATCGCCTGGATCCTAGGTCGACGCTCAACTGCTGAGCCACGCCCAGCTGGGTGACATTCTTTCATTCTCTCAGTCCAGGGTCAAGCCTGCAGCCACAGTGAATGCAGTTACTCAGGAGAGAACCACAGGAAATTTTGCTCCATTCCTGTTGGTGGGGCAGTAATTATTGAGCACCCCTGAACCTGAAGATAAAGCAGTGTCTGTCAAAAGTGTGGTCCCTGGACCAGCAGCAGCAGCAGCACCCAGTGCATGGGAGGGGCAATACCCCCCGCCCCCAGGAGAATCAATTTCCTCTGTGGCTGCTTCAAACAGACACTGTTTTTCTAGGGATCCTTCCAAGTGGCATCTCCCCCAACCATGACCCATCAAATATGATCCCAATTTGATCTGGATGTTCCTCTCTTGTGTCTCACCCAGGGGCACCATGCAACCTAGTGATCTCTGGGGGTCCCCATGAACCTACATCATAATTGCCAACTTCTCTCAAAGCTCAGTTCTTGATTTTGTTCCATTAGGAATCATTGAAAATTATTTGGAGCAAGTTCACTTGGAAGATAACATCAATGACACTCTGCATGGTCTCAGCCGGCACTGGATGACTAGAGAGTAAATCATGACTGAAATAGTGCAGGAGAAGGAAGGGAAGCCGATGCCTGGGGAGCAGCTATGCTGGGCTGGGCACGATGCCGGGCACTACCATACACACCATCCCATTACATTCTTGTAACAAATCTGGGCAGCAGCTTTGGGCTCTTTTTTTTTTTTTTAAATGGGAAAAGAACTCAATAGATTTTGATTCTATTTGCTGAGAAAAGTTTCTTATTTTCCATGATCACCCAAGATGACAATCCTGAAAAGAGTCTCTTACAGACATACAAGGAGAATGAACAGCAAAAAGGCAAAAACTGTTACAGACTTGTTGAGCTATAAAGGCGCTTAGGTGACTTTTAGTGCAGCGAGTCTCAAAGGAGGAGGAACAACAGGCACATTTGGTTGGGGCAGTTGGGGACCTTTACCAAACTACCCTGGAGATGCTAATATGCCCCTTACAAGCCTATTCTCCACCACCATGGCCACTGCCACCACTACTGTGATCACACCCTGCCCTGCCCTGCCATCCCACTTCTCCTGCTGAAAGATGTTGTCGCAGAGAGAGCACTGTACATGAGAACAGTGCACATGGAGGCAGAAGAAAAGTCAAAAGTCACTGAGCTAGCCCAAATTCTTCATCTTTGTTTTGTTGAGAATATAATTGGGGGTCAGAGGTCAAAGATGTACCTAAGGTCTCCCAACTGGTAAGTGACACTCCAGGAAAATTCCAACACCCCCCCATACAGCTCCATTTCAGCATGCACATGGCACCCATGGGTGAAGAGAATTTCATCATGCAAGAATGAATATGCAAGAAGGCATTTAAAATTAGGTTCTTCAAAGGCCAGTCTCCCCTAAGCAAATGAGAGGTCCTTATCTGGACAGATGTGTTGGTCATGGAGGAGGTGGGCACCTAAATATCTTCCACAGCATGGTGACCAAGATCTTGCTGTGAGTGTGTCCCAACCATAGGTTTAGACATGAAACAAACACAGTGTGCTGCATAAACCAATAATTAGCACAATTCCAATACTGGAAGCCCCATTGGGTAGCTTTGTCCATTCTTTTGGGGCTTCTCCTATAGGAAGTGGGAATATATATACTCCTTTCTTTTTCTTTTCTTTTTTTAATATATCTTTATTGATTTCAGAGAGAGGAAAGGAGAGGGAGAGAGAGAGAAAGATAGAAACATCAACGATGAGAGAGTCACTGATTAGCTGCCTCTTGCACGCCCCCGACCAGGGATCGAGCCCGCAACCCGAGCATGTGCCCTGACCAGGAATCGAACTCTGACCGTCTGGATCCTAGGTTGACACTCAACCACTGAGCCACGCCTGGCAGGGCTACTCCTTTCTGGAATAGCTTTGGGCAAGACTAGGGTATGGGTCTCCTGGATAGACATCAGTATAGCCTCTTTTATTCAGAAGCAAAATAGACAAAGATTACTCCATCAGTTAAGTCTAGTTATAAACTGGAGCCCTTCTAAGCACTTTTCCTTCCCTTTAAAGACTGGAAAACTGTAGGCCTTCCCCAGATCAGAAGGCAGGTGGTGGGGTAGCTTCAGTATTTTCTGGTACATATCATTGGCATCAGTACATAGGCAGGCATAGTGAGGTCACATGGCTGTCATCAGAATGACAAGGCTGGGTTTCCTACAGTGCATGGTAGGTAGACTTTTCCATATCAGGGTCTCTTCAGTTGTGTTGTTTTAAGTTATCCTAGGCACCCAGGAAAGGAGAGGGGCCTAGGGAGGATCCTTCACTGAGTAGTACCCACCCTTCCCTTTTCCAAGGGGACATCTACCAGGAGTCTACTTAATCACCCTTAATACCACAAACTGCCCCCTATTGGGAAAGAGGCCTCCCTTCTCTCTGGGAATGGGATGTGATCACAGGGTAGGCACCTTCATCGCACAAGTTCCACTGCACCTGAGGGGTCAGCTGGCTGTGAAACAGGGCTGCAAAAAGAGCCATAATCTGTGCCTGGCTAATGAGGAGCGGCCTGGCCTGCGTTCTATGAACACAGTAGAGGACAGGCCCATTAGTTACAAACCAGAGGGCAAGGGCCAAGGCAGCAGTGTTCATCTTCCAGCAGGATACACTGTACGCTACTTGAATTACCTTTGAATTACCCAGCTCTCCCACAAATTGCTCAGTAAGGCTTTCCTGTCATTGATGAGCTGCCATATACCCCATTCTCTAAAAACTCCCAATTACAGAGGCTGTGCCTAGGACAGTGGGGTGCACACAGCAGACATAAATAACAATAAGTAGGAGTATATGACAGCTTGTTGCTCCAGGACAAAAATTCTGGCCTACTTGTCCTTATCCAAGGGCCTTGTTTTGGGCTCATGACAGCTGCTCGACAGAAGTTTATTAAATGACCTGGTGCTCTGCTTCATGAATTATCTGTGGAACATAGTCCCTCCTCCCTAAATGCTTAATTGGGAGAGATAATGGCTCCCTCTCCACCCCCCCCCCCCCCCAAGACAAAGAATGCAGGGAGTCATCACAGAGGTCAGGGGAAGGTGGTGAGAGGTGGCTTCACTCTCCAAGGCCAGCTGGCAAAGGGGGACACCACCGATTATTCAAGCCCTGGGAAACAAGCTGTCACCTTATTGAGCCAGAGGGGAGACTCTGAGCCCACCCCTTACCAAAAATAGAAGCTGGGTGAGCACCAGACTCCTCTGATTGCCAAGAGCTTCCCGGATCTGGAATTACAGCCACCAACAAGCCTCCCACCAGAAGAGCCTCAGCCGTGGCTCATGCAGTAACTATTTCCTCGAGCCCTTGTTTAGATGTGCATCCACATACACACAACCCTCATCCAAACCGCCACCCTCCTCACCCCCTTTGAGAAACACCAAATAAGTCGAGGGCTGAAGCACTTAGTTCTGTACAGATATTTTAGATTAATCTTGAGGCCACTTAAAAGGACTGTTTTCCCCCCGTTCCCCACACCCAGCTCATTTTCTGTGGCAGCTGGGTCATGCCTGAGCAGCATTTTCACCACTGACTCAATGTCAAAATATTCCTGGGCTGCTCTCTTCCCATCACCCTTTCAGTCCCTGTTTTGTTTTTGACATTCTCTACCCTCCCCTCCCCCTCTACACACCACACACACACACACACACACCCCTTTATAAGGTACAAGCACATCATGGTACATGGAACCTAAACTTAGAGTATTGGATTCAGGGATCACATACTTGGATGGGGAAAAGATATGCCTTTATTTTCACTAGCCTCTAACCTAAATAGAGCATTCTCTTCAATTATGAATGTAGGCAACAAACTACATTACTGTTAGCAATATCTGCATCTCTGAATCAAAATAAATATACACATTTTCATATCACATCAGGGTTAGTTGCTCTAAAATATCATTTATGCTCATTGCTACGTCAAAATCATAGTAGTTGTGAGACTTCAAGTAGATTTTGTTATTTAACATGTTCCTAAAGAAGTACATATGTTCCTACTACTTTTAAACTTGTTGACTATATTTCAATAATTATTTTCTAAGCCTACAAATATTATTTTTTACATTTACAAATATTATTCTAAGAAGGGGTCCATACCCTTCCACAGAGACCCCAAGTAGAAAGGAGCTAATCCAGACTTTTCTAACACTAGTCACAGGAGCCAAAGTACCTGTGACTGGTTTCACAGAAGAGATGGCTCCTGATCTGGTGTCTCATCACCTGGTGAATAGAGCCAGGATTCTGCAGTCTAAGTGGCCCTTCCCAGAGCAGACCAGGGTCAGACCCAGGCTGCCAGGCCACTGGGCAAAGAGCTCTCAGGAAGGTCAGGGAAAACCCAGCAACTTCTAAGATTATGTAGGAAAGCTCTACATGTCCCTTGGCTTAAATGATGTTCAGAAGTTCTGTTGTAGAAAGGAACTATGCATTCTTTAAAAATTACATGTATTGATTTTCTTCTGATTATAAATTATAAAAAACTGGAAAATACATAAAATTTATACAGAGAAATTAAAATTAACCATAAGCTTGGCCCCTGAGAATCAAAACTATTAACACTGTGGTGAATCTTCTTCCAGGCATACTTATGCTGGCGCTCCCACGTAAGTTGGGATCATCATTATATGGAGGTGTTTTTTACTTTTTTTTTTTTATTGTTGACAGTATTACAGATGTCTCCCATTTTCTCCCTTTTTGCCCCCCTCCACTCAACCCCCACCCCACCCCAAGCCTTCCCAATGCTACTGTCTGTGTCCATGGGTTATAAATATATATGCATATTATATAGAGTTTTATATCCTGATTTTATCATTTAAAAATATCTAGAGACATTTTCAATATGAGCTTTGAAAAGACACAAAACCACTGTATTAGACACTGTCTGTAAAATTCACAGGTTACTGAGAGATGCAGAGTAGCATGGCACATTTAAATATGTTATTTCCAGAAAACTGATAGGAGGAGAGCCCATTTCACCCTCCTAAAGCACATATAATAGCAAACTCTCTTCTTTAGCTTGAAAAGAACCTAGAGAAGATACCTTTGTGTCCTCAGCAAAGAGGCACTATATATTTTTCTTTTTCACTGTCTCATATCTCCCCTGATAAGGGGAATGCTATGAAAATTCACTGCTGGAAAAATGGGGCTTTGCTTAAATGCCGAGCTGCTGAGAAAAAAACATTCAGAAAGAAGTGGGATGGCAAAAAGAGCCCCACACTTCAAACTGAAAAAAGCTGGATTCATACGTCAAGTCTGCCATTGTAGCCCCAAGATCAAGGAGCACTCAACTTCCCTGCATTCAGCACCACCACGCACCTCAAAGGATGAGAAAGCCGTGCAGATTAAATAAGGCTCTGCATTGAAATGCTCTGTCAGTAGTCAAGTACACTGCCCGGCAATAATCACTAAGTCATGGTACTGTGCCTGGCAACAGTATTGTTATTTTTGTTGCACAGCCGGCTTGAACCCTCCACTACATGTCCTGAGAGGGCAGTGTCCAGCAGTAGGGAAAAGCATGGACTCTGCAGCCTCACTGTAGTTCCTTGTTTGGCCAAGTTATTTAGCCTCTCAGTTTCTTCATCTGTAAAATGGGAAAATGATAATACACCTACCTATAGGACATGAGAGGATTAAAATGAGTTAATTTATACTCATTTAGAACAGTGCCTGGCGCATAATAAACACTTTATAAGAAGAGCTTTAAAAAGTCAGTGATCAATGGCCAGATACAAGATTGAAATAATTGTGTACCAGCTAAAACCAGTAAGTTCTTTTTAAAAAAAAGCTTTCCACAAAAGTATTGCCATTAATCAGAAAGCTGGACTAGCAGCCTCAATCAGTTTCCCTAAAAAGCAGTGCCCGCCTCTCCCAAACCCCAGCCTCAGGTGGGCCAGCTCCCCTCCTACCTTCTCTGCATCCTGCTCAAAGAGCCGCAGCTGGAAGCACTGGTCCAGCTTGAGCTTGCGCACGTGCCACATCTGGTGCAGGTGTTGCCGGGTGGAGTGCAGCTTGTCCAGGAGGCTGGTGATCTTGGGCACCAGGCTCTGGAAATCGGCGCTGCCGGGGATGCAGTTGCGCCCTGAGAAGCCATCACTGCAGCGGATGCACTGCAACAGCCGCTGCCCCTCCCGGTCCAACTCCTCTACAGGGGCCTTCAGCACCTTCTTCTTGAGCTGCGTGTGTTCGTCGATGAGCCGCCGAGAGCCCTCCACGTCCACGGGGAACTCCTTTCGAGCCAGCATCTCCTGCAGGTCCTCCAGGCGTGAGAGCAGGTGCACGGCGCTGTTGAAGAACTCCTCCAGAGAGAGCCGTAGCTCGATCCACTCCTCATGGTTGTAGTCCAGGGAGCCATCAAACTCCTCAGTCAGCTGCGAGGGGTCCACCAGCTTCGTGAGGCCCTCAACGGACACCATGCTTGTCTGGAGGGCAGACACAGAGAGGGAGACTCAGTGAAGTGGGGGGAGTGAGGGGAAGACCAGGGCAGTGGTAGGCAGGAAGAGAGAAAGTCAAGGGGAAAGGCCAAGGTAAGTCCACATAATGATGACCACAGCCTGCCTAGGAAAGTGCCAGTGGGTGAGCATGTGGCCCACTGGGCATTAGCCACAAATCAGCTGGAGTAAGCAGTTTCAAGAGACCGGCTGACTGGCTCAAAAAGCCTCTTCACCTGCCCACCACTTGCTATTCTAGGAAAGGCTGCCTTTAAGTCTCTGCTGCCTTCATCTTCCTCCTCTCCAGCCCCCAGTCCACTGCAGCAGGGCTTCAGGTGCTAGAAGCAAGAGAAGCAGGATAAGTGCCTGGGGGTCTATTTCTTCATAGCTTGAAAACCTGCCCAGGCTCATGACCCAGGACATCATCACAGTTGCATTAAGCAATGTGGGTCAATACTTGGCCTGCAAGGATATGAGTCTATCTTCCTGCCTCAGGCTGAGTGGGCTCAGCCTTGCACTGAGGCTCTCCTGGTAGCACATACCCTTCGCTGATTTAGTTGGCCTGGACTGGAGCTTGGACATGGGTAGTTATATATATATATATATATATATATTTTTTTTTTTTTTTTTTTAAATATATCTTTATTGATTTCAGAGAGGAAAGGAGAGAGAGATAGAAACATCAATGATGAGAGAGTCGTCATTGATCTGCTGCCTCCTGCACACCCCCGACTGGGGATCAAGCCTGAAACCTGGGCATGTGCCCTAACCAAGAATTGAACCATGATCTCCTGGATCCTAGGTTGATGCTCAACTGCTGAGCCATGCCTGGCCAGGTGGACATGAGTAGTTTTAAAAGCTCCCCAGGTGATTCTAATGTGTAGTCAGTGATACAGACCTCTGCTAATCTAGATCCTTGTTACTCAAAGTGTGGCCTTCCGGCAGCAGCATTAGGACCACCTGGGGGCTTGCTGGAAACGCAGCATCTCAGAATTCAGATCTGCTGAGTCAGAATCTGCACTGAACAAGATCCCCAGGGGACTCTGTGCATTAAACTTTGAGCAGCCCTGTTCTAGAGCACTGTCCCCTTCTAATCTGGCTCCAAGTTTACCATGTCCAGGAAGTCTGCCATGATTATATGCACCAATTATTCATTAAATATCTGCCATTGAACAAGCCTGTACTCTCAGTCTGCATGAGGCATTTCATTGGCTGTTTGTTAGGCACTGCTTTGTAAATGCTCTTCTGAGTGGGAGGTCCCAGATCCTTCCTGTGCTTCTTGTTTAGGAGGCAGAAACAAGCTTGCTAAATTTGGGGTGAAGGGAGATGGGATGGGATGGGCAGCTATACTGAAACAAAGTTTCAGGACTTGTTGGGAAGATTACTTTCAATCTTTCAGGCTATAAATATATAGGCTTGTTATCACCGCCTCTGTATAAACAAACCAAAACTACAAAAATACAGGGCTCCTAGTGTTGGGTAGGGGTGCCAGGAGAGTAAGAGAGCTAACGGTTTTTATACCAAGTCAAATTTTTTGTGTTATTTAAACAGAGTGAGAATTGCTTCATTCAGGTAGTCAGAGTGTTGTGCTCCTTCACAGACTATGGGGGCCACCACACCACACACAGGCACTCCTGGCTCAGGGGAAAAGGGTCTTGAATGGAAAGTTGCTCCAAATTTAAGAGCAGCTCTGCCGTTCCAACATGCACACGTACACGAGGTTTATCCCCGTGCAGATGAGGGCTAGAGTTTTGGGAAAAGGGAAAAGCTTGGATTTGGTTGGAACAAAGGTTCCTAAATCACTGATTTAATCTGATGTGTCACCATTAAAAATTCTCAGGAGAGACATATGCTGTCTGGGAAAACCTAGCTAAAAAAAAATAAATAAATAACATGTTCTCTATAGTATAAAATAGAAAATATGAAGAAAATAAAAATCACCTTTAATCCAGGCACCTATAAATAATCCACTAACATTTTCATGTGTCTCTCAGTCGTCTTCATACAAATTCTAGATTATACTGCCCAGACTTTTTTATAACCTGCCTTTTTTTAAACAATATGTCATGAGCATTTTTCAAAGACACTATTTCTCTAAATATGATTTGAACTGAGATAGAATTGACATATAATTAAATGATTTTTAATGATTTCGTAGTATTTGTGTATTAATGTCACCAAAATTAATGGACACTCAGGATACAAACTATATATGTGTGTGTGTAGATGTATATATATGCATATATGTATATACATGTGTGTGTATATTATTGCAAAACACTATGATGAATGAATATCCTTGTAGATCTTTATTTGTTTATAATTACAATTAGATTTTCAAGACGTTTTGTTTAGTTTTTATATTAAACATAATTTCCAAGAATTACTAGGTCAATAGGTACAAACTCTTTTTAAGGCATTTGACCCAAATTACAAAGTTGCCCCCAGAAACAGTGGTCCTAATTTACACATTCACCAACAGTACACAGAACTGCCTACTGACACTGCAATCAGGGCAATCTTTTGATCCTTTCATCCCTCCCCAGACACCAACTGGCAAGGCCACAGTAGCCAAAGAATCCTGAAATACCAGCCACAGACATACGTACGGTAGGGTAGATGGAGAAGCACAAGAGAGAAATGCGTGGGTGGCGGAAGGGAAAGGGGGTTCTAAGAGAGAGGTCTGGCTCACCTCAAAGATGAATTTGGAGCTGCCAAAGTTGGTCTTCTGTTTCTGCCAGAAGTTGTCGGGTTTAATGATGAGGGCCACATGGATCTCGGCTGGAAAGGCTTCCTGCAGTGTCTTGAGGAGGGGCTTGATGAGGTCCCACTTAGAGCCCCGCATGTCAATGATGACGGTGAAGCCACGTTTGCACACGTCCTCACTGTGGGGAGGCCAGAGGTCAGGCATGGTCACACTGGGGAGCCGAGACTCTGAAGTACAGAGTCAGAAAGCATCCAGAAATCTGCATTCCTTTTAAGATCTGGATCACCCTTCCAACTTCACACCAGGTCTCCTGGCTGCCTGCCAATCCAACTCAAAATGCACTGCCTCAGAAAACCTTTCTGGATTAACTCCATCTGATGAGGGCGTTCTGCCTTCTCCTAGCACTTAGCAAATGACTCAGCCTTCCCTGCAGTCATTTGCACCTATTGGGGTGTTTACTGTTTGGGTACTCGCAAATTATAATTTTTACATTTAGTTTTTGTCTCTCTTGCTCCTGGGAGGAATCATGTTTTCCCCATTTCAGCCAGGGATCCTGTCACACTTACCTCTGAGATGGAAAGTCCTTGGCATGAAGGCTGCCCTTCCCCATGCCCACAGCAATGGCAGTCACTAGTACACTTTACCACTGAACCCAAACTGGGCCAAAAAGTCTTTTTCAATAAGAGGTTCTAGGCTAATTCTATCAGTTGATAAGAGATGGTACAGGAAGTATTAATAATATATATTTGCCACCATGGTATTGAGATGTATTACTTGTAGTTCGAAATGTTTGTCAGCTTTATAAAAAATTAGGTTGTTGAGTCATGCTGATTACTCATAGATGGCCAAATGTGGGACTGACTGGAAAGGTAGATACAGTCTATTTTCTCATGTACTTCCATTATAAGAGTCAGGGTATAAAAAGGCATATTTCAGGAAGTTAAGAGAGGAGAAGCTACTCTTAAAATCAAGGCCAGATGAAGCAATAGTGACCATCTTGAAAACCGAAAAATAAGCAGGCTAAGTGAATCAAGATGTTGCTATATTGCTTATTAAGTAGCAAAGTTTATTTAAACATTTGAACTTAACTGTAACTCCTAAGAATCAAAAGAAAAAAAAAAATGAAGGTCAAAATAGTTATAACATCTCAGTTTAGAAGAAAGTTTATACTCTGGTAGTTAGGGGGTCTTCTCTTCTTCGTGGCTTATTTAACCTATCCATTTATTTTATAACTCAAAATATACTTTGGTTAATTTGCATTTTTATATAAACACTGGTGGAGTATTTCCTTAGGGTCTTCCACTTAATTTCCTATTCCCCAGATTGTACTTGCTTAAACCACTGTGCATGTTACCCGACCCACAGATGTGCACCACCACATACCAATCGCTTACAGCTACAGGAGGTAAGGCCGCAATGGGAAGAATTAAGCCACAAATGGAAACAAAATCTCTTTTCAGGCTTCACTCTCATATCTCAACAGTGTTGAGAATATTGCACCCTGGTGAAGAGACCAGAGCTGCTGTGATTGTGTGATTGTCTCAAGCACAAGGCAGCTTACTCAGGCCTCCCAGTTAGACGGGGAACTGCCCAGGCGGGAGACTCTTTCCATTTCTTCTTGCTGAGACAAAGGACTAGAGTCAGCATGGGAAGAAGGCTGAGTCTTTTATTTCTCCCAAATCTGAGTCAACACATGGCCAGAGTCATTCATAAATAATTTTGTCTGACCTATTATATGAAAACAATGTGTCAGTTTCTTAAATTATGTAATTTCTTACCCATTATAAAAGAAACACCTGTTAATTATAGAAAAGTTCAAAGATCTATATGAAATACCAATAGGAATTCATAACACTCTGTCCTATTTTCCCTCCAGTCTTCTTTGTACATGTAATTTTCATACCATATAGTGTTCCACTTTTCATTGTAAAATAGTTTTTATCATGTCTAAAATTTCCTTGAAACTGTTACACTTAATGACGTATAGTCCATCCATCTTATTCCTATACCATGCCTTATTTAATCACTCTCATTACTGCTTTGCAGAAAGACGTACCAACTTACATGTCTACCAGCAGTACATGAGGGTACCCCCTCCACCTTACTATATCCTCACCACACTGAGATCTTTGCCCAGTTTCTAGGAAAAACATTGTATTACATTTAAATTTGCATTTCTCTGATTACTAGCTATAGCTAATGACCTGGAAGAATTTCTTCTGTGAATTACCTAAGCAGATCTTTTATCCACTTTTCTACTGTGACTTTTCTACAGCTCAACCTGAGCTGTTTTGTTCAGGTTGACTCACATTTGCTGCATGCCCACTTAGGTCAGGCACCGCAAGGTAACTGTAGGTCTTACCTTCGATACAACCAACTTCCTGCGCCTCAGGCTCCATCCTGTTGCCATAATTGTGCTGACATGAGAAATCTCCATCCCTAACAACGGTGAGAGTTGCTACCAAGAACTGGAGTTTTACTATCCCAGTATCTAAACGGGGTGGTCAGTAGAAGGTTTCTGACAACTAAAATAGAAATCAGGTACTAATATTCTCTAGAAGTTCTCAATAACTCAGGAGATGGGAAAGAGGCCCGGGGCTGAGAGCTAATATAATTGGCATCTTTCCAAGAAACAGCCTCATCTCTCAAGGTGCTTGTGTGTTTGGTTTCAAGTAAGAAGCAGAGCTGGGGGAGGGAAAATAACTTTTTACCACACACTTACTCTATGCCAGGGACTGTGGTAGGGCACTTGACATAAAATATTTCATTTTTTCCTCACAATACCTTATAAACTGGTAATCTCCATGTAAGAGATGATGAAATTGTGGTACAGAATTTACTGATTGTCACATGACTAGCAAGTGGCTAAAAAAATAATCCAAACCAGGACTGCTGACTGTAAAGCCCATACTCAGGTCACTATATTCTATTACATCCCACCACCATTGCCACTACAAGTGGTGTTTTGGTCATTGGTGGTGGGGGCTAAGTGTCAGAAATAAGGGGGTTAGGTTAGGGAGCTCACAGGAGATGAGGGAAATTATGGCAAGGAGTCCAAGTAAATGCCCTCTATTCGGAAGTCTGCAAATTACAGAATCACAGAAGCCAAGGAACATGGCATACTGAGAAAGTTCAAGTAATTCACTTTGGTTTAGGCACGTGGGTAAGGAAGAGAGTGATAACGCGCTAGAAAATAAACACAATGAGGGCAGGGATTTTTGTATTCATTCACTGCTGGATTCCCAGTGGCTAATACAGTGCCAGTATATTGTGCTGAAACCCAATACACTGAGGAAGCAGAGGAAGCAGGTAAGGGTATGGAATCTAGAACCACCCTTCCTCGGTCTAAATCCCAGCTCCATCGTTTTCTTATTGAGAAACCTTAGGCAAGTTGCTTTTAATCTCTATGCCTCAGTTCCTGCACTGTAAAACACAAACGGTAACTACATTACATGGCTATTTTAAAGGTTAAGTTCGATATACGTAAAGCACTTATGATGGTACCAGGCATATGGTCTGGATGATGTCTCATCTGTTGTAGGAGCCGCTGTTGGAGTCCCACCCAGGGCTCTTTCGTTGCCCACTGTGCCCGGCCCCAGCTCAGGCAGTGTTGCAGCTATCAGCTTACACCTGCCCCATCTCTGGAGACTTGCCTTTGGCTGATGGGTTCCCGTTTTCCAAGAGGTTATACCCACACCCCAGGGAGGGCAATGCCTCTCTTATACAGGAATGCCAAAGCTCAGACTCTTTACCTTAATGCAGAGCAACTCCGATGTGTGATTTAGGCTCCAAAGCCTCCCATTCAACCAGTAGGTCTCTGATTAGACTGAGACCACATCCTTGCTCAGTCCTTCCCGTTCCTATTCTGTTTCTCCAACTCTCTGCTCCCTTACAAGTTTTTCCCGAAGAGAATATCCTTACTGAATCATTTGCTCCTGAAGCCCTGTCTCAAGCTTAAGACAGTTATTTTTATTATTGTATTATGAATAATAATGTAAATATAAATAATATTTCATGTATATATGTGAAATTCTGAAGGTAATTTGATGAGCTGTCTGGAGATATAAAGAGAAATTTTAACCTGGGAGTCATACTGTGCCTGGCACCTAGTAGATGTTCAATAACATTTGCTGACTGAATAAACCCATGAACAGTGGTAGTAGGTGTGCACAGAAGAGGGTGAGATCACCCAGTGAAAATGAGTAAGATGAGGAGAGCCATCTTCTGAGTCAAGGACAGACACTGATGGAAGATGAGAGAAGGAAGTAGATGAGCCTGAGGGAAAACACGCAGACAGGTGAGCAGAAACCAGGAGAGGAGCGCAGTCAAAGAAACAAGGGAGGAGAGGATTTCAAGGAGGAACAGGTGTAAAGTGCTGCAGAGAGTCAGGTCACTAAGATTGGAACTACCACATTCAGCAACTGAGAGGCCTGGTCCCATTGGTCAGGGCAGTTTCAGTGGGTGCTGGGGCAGGAACTGGGTGGGAGCCGGGAAGCAGTCTTCCTAGTTGATCTCTGGGATAACTGTAGGAAATGTCATCCGAGGTTGTTTTGGGTGCACTCCCATCCCTTGGCCCTGTCTCCCTGATTCCAGAAGTGGCCACGGTCTACACACTACTCTTTGGTGACCCCAATTCCCACAGGGGCTCCCCAGCCTGCCTCTCTCCCAAGCCTCCATGCCCCCAGAAATCCCCTCCTCTCGCTCAGTGTGCTTGTATGTGCAGCAGTCTGAACATAGCAATTTACACTGGAATATAACTAACAGGTATCCCTCCTTTCCCCTTTAGATTATTTACCTTTTAAAAGATATGTATTAGCCCAAATAAAATTTTCAGGGGCTGAATTTTTGCACTGTGTATTGTGAGGACAGGGACATAGAAAGGTGAAGCTTGGAGCAGCAGGCCTTTAAGTCCACTGAGAAGAGGAAAAGAGAGGGAGTGACCCTCCCTGTTTCCCACCCCCTTCTTTAGGGGGAGAATGCAGCCACTGCTCCATCACCCTGCCATTACTTCTCATTATTTCTCATTTGGGGCTTGAGACCTGGGTCCCCTTGGCCAGCTTCTCACCCTTTGTGATAAATTCCATTCCCTTCAAACTGAGCTGGGAACTGTTTCACAGGCCCTCAGGGGCTCTCGGCCCAGAACATACACATACTGAATGACCGGATGATTGATCAGATATTTCTTGTACTCAGTTCTAGACCATTTGTTTTTTTGTTCATTACATGTCACTGGGGCTGTTTGCACTCAGAGAGCCTGTGCTATCTCAAAAAAACATTGTCACAACTTTATGCCAATGTTTTTCATCTTTAGTGACTTTCACTTATCACTTAGGACACATTTAAAATGATGATCAGAAGGTTCCCTTTCAGATATTCTGATGAAAATCAGTCTGAGGTGAGGCCTAGGAGTCTCCCCAGGTGATCCAAGGACAACACCTAGACTCTCTTAAGCGTGGTTTGTGAGAGTTGAATGATAAAGACTCACTCTGTCTAAATCAGGTTAGAATAGGCATTAATAAATAGCGGGTCACACACAAATATATCAGACAGAACAACAAAATGCAGTCAGAACAACATCTGCAAGGAGAACCAACAGCTGGGCTCTACAGGAGCCTGTCAAAGATGCAAGCAGATTCCTCTCTCCATGGCCTGTGCTCTCTCAAACAGTCACTTACTGTAAGCACAGCTTGGAGGGTTTCCATCCTCGCAGTGCATTTCTGTTTCCTTCTGCAAAGGAGCTCCTCTTCTCTTGGCCCCAGGAAGCTTTCCCTTCAGCCTGGCAGCTGCCCTCCCCACATGTCTGTGCTCAACCAGACGCCCACTGGAGAGCTGCTTTCCTGGGCTTCCCTCTCTACTTCTAACTTGCTATGAAATCCCTGGGGAGTTTCTGCTTCTTGTCATACACCTGACCTGGCAGCCTCACCTAAAACTTCGGGGTAAATAATGGCTGTCTCTTGGTGCCCTGAGGTCCTGCCCACATCTGATTCCCAGAGTCATTTTTTGACCCACTGAGCTGGGAACTCTGAGGCTGCCCCGGGTCTGACAGGTGCAGGTGTGGGGCCTCAGCAGTGGGTGGTAAAGAACTAATGAGTAGGTGTCACCCCTGACCCTCTGCACTCCTGGTAGCCCCCCATGCCTTGCAGAGATCAGAATGCAGCAGCCCACTATTGAACTCAACCCCCCAAAGTGGTTTTATTAGGCACAGTTGTTGTTTGTAATGCTTTCAAATGTCTTTGGAGGGGGCTTAAACTCTCCATTCTTGACACCTTTCCGGCTCATTCACACTCACATGACCAGTCTGCTTGCTGGCCTTTGAATCTGCCTCCAGTTTTAGCTGATATTATTACCCCAGCTCTGTCTCACACATTAGAATTCTCAGTCAGTTTAGAAAGCAGGGATTAGGGTATCAGTGCCTCTAGCCAAAGGGAGCTCTGGGACCCGGACAGCAGGGCAGAGCACCTGTCGGTGACAACCCCAGAACCCTTTATCCTGGGTCAGAGGTCTGGCCTCAGGAAACCAAGTGCCACCTCCTCCCAATACCTGCTCCCTCAACTTCTTCTCAGGTCCCTGGCCAAGGGAAGCCCAGACTCTCCCTCTGGATGCCATCCCAGCCACAGCAGTGAACCACTCTGGATACCTCCCATTATCGTCTGTCTAAAGGGTTGGGTAACTGCTACTTTCTCCCAGGGTCTTCGCTGATCTCCTCTGTCAGAGAGCCCTACCCCTCACTAAAACACACAACCTATTATCCACACCTCTCTGAACTTCTTTATTAGTTTCAATTTTGTATTACACTTTGCCCTCTCATCTCTCTACGCCTTTATGCTTGCCTACTCCAACCCCAACTTTGCCTAGATCACTGCTCACATTTTGAGCTCAACTCACACGCCTCTTCCTCCCAGAAGTGTTCTCTTACTGACGCTTTCCCTCTCCATCCCATTCCATCCCCAACGGGATAAGGGCTCTTCCCGTGCAGTGCCATCGCCTTGTGCTTCTTCTGCATGGCAGTTGTCCTATGGGGTAACTACTGCCAGACTCTGGCTGATCAATCTCTGTGTCCCTTACAGAGATTTATACGACTTAAAAACGAGAGACCGGTTATGAAGGTGCTGCATAAATAATATTGTGTCATATAAATACATCAGATTCTCCATTAGTTAATTTATTCATTCAACATTTATTTACTGAGCATTCACTTTGTGGCTGGCCCACTGCTAGGTACTAGGGATATAAATGTGAACAAGACAAAAACATGAGGGTTACTTTCTCAGGGGAGAGATGGACATAAGACAGTAGCTAAAGAGAATATGTACAGATTGTGATAAGTCTTAAGAACGTGTCAGGTCATCAGGACAGGCCACTATGAGGAGATGACAATTTAAGCAGAGATCAAAACTATGAGAAAGCTACTTAAGGGAACAAAAAGGAATAATGCAGGCGGAGCAGGAAGCCTGTGCAAAGGCCCTGAGGTGGAAGAGAGCCTGCGTGCTGGCCCCTCCTCCACTGCAGGAAGGAAGCAGAGGCGGTGAAGTTCAGTAAGGAAGCAGGAGACCAGTAGCCAGCTCAGGGCTGGGGCTCTAAATCCTGAGGAGCTCAAAACCTCAAGCTGGAGAGAACTAGAAAATGAAAGTCAGAGTACTGAGACTGGGAGCAGCTGTTTTTGATAAAAATGGGACATAAACATATATTAATAATAAAAGCCAATTTTATTGAGCACATGAGAATCTACTTTTGCTAAGCATTTTATATGTATTATCTTGTTTATTCCTCATGTGAAACTCATGAGTAGCTGCTATCATAGATAAGGAGACGGAGGCTCAAAGAGGTTGAGTGGCTTGCTTAAAGCCACCAGGAAGAGTATTTAAATCTGACCTGGTTGATTCCAGGCTCTGTCATGCTCCCTTGCCTCAGAGAGACACAGAGTGCTTGCACATGAAGAAACTTTAATGCTTATGCTTGCTAATCCTTCATTTTAGTGCTGATGGCAGCAAGTTCCAGGGGAAAGAAATGACTTGCTCAGGGTCACACCTGGATGGATGTTTTGGCCATTTGGGCCAGACATCCAGGTGTCAATCTTCCTGCTTCAGGTCTTCTATTAAGCCATGAGGACTCTGGAACTGAGAGGAAGAAATACCCTCCTAGACATCAAGTAATCTGGTTTGGGGACCCAGGGGACCCTGTGTTGAGTACTGAAACCCCTTCCCCAGGAATGAGGACCATCCTGCTCGTGGTTTCCACTGTGCTCTAGCCTGACTCCATTTGCCCCAGCTCCTACGATGCAACCTGAGATTTACCCTGTATCTCTGAACGTCTGGAAGATCTTCCCTTGAAACAATTGTTGGAAAAAATATAACACTGCTCCATCATGACGGCAGGTGGGGGAGTAGAGATCTGTAATGAGCACCACCCCAGCAGACCAGGCGAGGGGGCGATAAGAGGTTCTGCTCAGTTGGTGCTAGCTGTGGCGTGTGGGGTGTCAGAATCTGAGTGTGGGGGACCAGGAATGCCCAGTGCTTGAGCTGTGATGGAGCAGAAGTAACTTTCAAATCAGACCTATTCATTAAATTGTCCAAGGAAGGCGACAAATTGAACACTGGGGCAAAGGGTTGGATTAAGGAGTGGGTAGCAGAGCAGAAGGACAGACAAATGAAGGACCTCCTGCTTAATGAGGGCAGCACAGGCCCTGCCACACACACAGCTGGCCCTGTGTGTGGCAGGACCATCAATACAGGGCGATCTGAAGGGATGACCAAAGTCTGACCCAGGGTGCATGGACAGCCTTTAACACCTGGAGACAGTTCACAGAGCAGACAGAAACCAGTAAAGGAGGAAAAGTAGCCCCAACAAGTCACTCACTTCACACTTTTCCCCAGAAGTATGCTGTCTCCATTTCTCCCTGAAGTCATTTCAGGAGTCAAACTCTGTTCAGAATTTAAGGAGAAAGAAGTATCTTGGAGTTCTGAGGAGAAAATGATTCCCCTGACCCGTTTGTGAGGTTCTCATGCCATTCTCAGGTGGTGGAGGGTCCAGCTGCAGGATCTAGATTTTGTTTCCACCCTTGGCCCATCACTGAGATCTGTGTTAACCAGTTTTCTGCTCCTTACTGCTACTCTAACAGCAGCTTTCTGCTGATTACCCCAAACCACACCACACCTACTTTCTTAAACAACCAGAAATCAGCAAGTGTTAAAGAAAAGTGTTAGACACATTAGCACCTGCTTTAAGCTTTCTAATAGGTATAATCAGAAGCAGTAAAGAACGGAAGGAGCAGTGCCTTATAGAAAAATGAGCCACTCCTAGGAATGCTGTGTCCTGAAGGAGTGTTTGCTGGCAGACAGTTCTCAAACTCACCCTTCACAAGGTGGAGGGCACCTGGATGGCTCCATGTCCGAAAGGCAGGAGAGGAGCTCGGGGAGGTGGCAGGGCTCCCTTGCCTGCACCTCTCTCAGCACTGTCCACCATCAGCCGGCTTTCTCTCACTGCGATTCAGCTACCATCAAGGCCTCCTCAGGATCCATATTCATCCATCCAGAGAGGTTTTGTTTGTTGGTTTTTGTTCTTTGTTTTGCTTTGTTTTAATTTTTACGAGAAGACATTCTCTGTCCGCTTTCCCAGGTCATAATTATTTCAAAGAATTTGTGTCTATTCTACCCATTTAACAACACATGTTTTGCCTCTGCACCTCCCCCTGTGGTGCCAGGACTGGGGGTAAAGGTCAAAGGTGATGGTGTCTTAGCAGTGCTCCTGTTCCCTGATGACTCACATGTATAGCCATGGTTAAGTTCTGCTATAGTAAAGATTCTAGAGATTTGTCTGCCCATCTCCAGGTCTGGGAACTCTCCCTTGCTAGGTCCCACCCTCGACTTTACCAGAAGCAAACCCAACTCTTACCCCAGTAAGAGTTCCAGGGAAACCCCACTCTGGTGGCCAAATGAGGAAGGCTGTCAGTTTTCACCTCTTTAAAGTCAGCTACCCAATTCCAGCCAAATAATGCTGTTAAAACACATACACAGGCCCAAATGCCATGGCTCAGTAGTAGAGCATCAACCTATGATCCAGGAGATCACGGTTAGATTCCTGGTCAGGGCACATACCCGGGTTGCAGGCTCGATCCCCGGTGGGGGGTGTGCAGGAGGCAGCTGACCAATGACTCTCTCATCATTGATGTTTCTATCTCTCTCTCTCCCTCTCCCTTCCTCTCTGAAATCAATAAAGACATTAAACACACACACACACACACACACACACACAAAACAACAACAAAAACCCCTCCTACTGCAAAAGTGCCAGGGGCAAAAATGTGCCTGATTCTCTTTTTCCCCATGACAGGGCATGGTGAAGTATTAAATAGCACAGACCCAGACCCCAAGATTACCTCCTGCATCAACCAGGTGTGGCAAAAAAGTGACAGTTCTGATGGTCTAAAAACACGCAGGATCTCTGCATCTGCATACTGACTTTTCCTTGATGTCATCTTTAAACAAAGCACTGTCTAAAAATCAAGTTGGCTTAGAAAGAACAAAGGTTTACCATCCTGCAGACAGTCTGAAGAGCATGCCACAGGCCAAAGGGAGCTCCCAAAAAGAGTTCCAGAAATGGCAAGTATGCAGCCTTCCAAAGGAGGGCTGCCTCAGAGGGGCCAGCCTGGGTTAGCTGCATAAACCCTGGTGTGCTTGTTAATCAACCAGATTATTTCAGAGTCTCACAAGCTCCAAAACACAACAGCCAATGAGCAAAGGGAGAGACCTGTTTTCTAAATCAGAATGGCCTGGGGGCAGGGCATCTGGAAGGAACTACTCTGATAAGACAAAGGGAGCTGGGAAACTCCTGGAGAAGAACCAGAACCATTGCTCCCAGAAGTCTAGGGGGTGCTGGCCAGAGAGGGCGGGTGGCAGAAGGGCAGATCCAGGGGAGATGGGATGGAAATTGACATATCCATTTCCAACAGCAACTTCCTGACCTATTTCCCTCCCTCCCTCACAGAGCTGTCCATCCTTTCCTTCTGGGACACTCAGAACATGAAGCAGAAATGAAAACCAAAGCAGCAGAGCAAAAGAAAGAACCAACTGGAAACCAAACCACAAACTCCCGACATAGCCCTTCCTTATGCCCCGAGACAAACCCCAGGGCCACGCTCCTCTGGCCTTCTCCATACCCCTTCTCCCCTCACCCCTCCCCTGTTAGGCTGAGTGAAAAATAAGTCATAATTTAACTTTAAAAAAGTCACAATAATCACTGCTCATACCTCTGTGAGTAGCAAACCAAAGATGGAGTCCATGTTCCAAAGACTGTGACTTGTCTAACCACAGTGCCTCAGTCACCATGACTATAAGATGCAGAGGCTTTTCCAAACGGGATGACAGAGAGAAGACAGCTGACCCAAGGGAGGCTGCGGTTGTGTGGCCATGTGCTGCCCCGGCTTGGCCTGGTGTGCAGCTGGCCAGGAGGTAGAGTGGTCACTTTCCTTTGCTTACTTCAACCACTGTTGCCACTATCCTCACTCTCTCTCCCCCTCTCACCACATCCCCTCCTCTCCCAACCCATTCACAGGATCCCCTACTCTCCAGCTGGGTTCCCACTTCCTGTCAGGGCAGGTGGACTCCTCGCTTAAAAAACCACACACTGCCTCCAGGAAGTAGTCTTTGGTCAAAACTCACCTGCATGCACCTTCATCCGTCCCCTCCCTTCCTCCTCCTTAAGTAACAGACACTTTCTTGAAAGCCTCAAATCCTATTTGCCTGCACATACATACACAGACACATCCCCAACAAACCCAACAAACCCACCAACACAGGCACCCTCTGGGCAACAGCCCCTGGGCTCTGCCAAAGCAATTCCGCTTCATACAGGGCAGGACCCCCCCCCCTCCTTCCCCCCCGCAGCCAGCCTTCCTTCCTGCTGACACCTGGCAGGGCTGTCATGGTCAAGGGTGCTGATGAGGTCCCCAGGATTTACGTGTAGGATAAAACAGTGTGCCGGCTCAGGCACTGGTGCAAGCCTGAGAGCAACAAGGCAAGGCCATGGGGAGCCAGATGGGGGATACCTGAGGGAGGGACATGTTTGGGACTTGAAACTGAACAGGCAGGGCTCTAAGGGTTCCTCCTCAATAGCCTGCAAGTTCAGGGGCAGCCTGAGAAAACTAGAGGATTAGTTGGCCATTCTAAGTTGGTGTGTATGTAAGAGCTAAACAAGTGGGCACAGAATTAAATCTGGACCCATTTGCTGGCATCCTAATGGACTGTTCCATCCCGGTCAAGGCTGGGGGAGGGGGAGGAGTGAGTGCTTCTTGCCTTCCTCCAGGTCCAAAACAGGGAGTTTCTCTCCAGCAGACGAGTTCTGAAGCTGGAGCGTCCTGCAAAGGCAACAGGCTGTGGTCTAGAGATGAGAGGACATTCTCTTCCTGGGCAAGGAACCAAAGTGGGGCGTGTCCCAGCTCAGGGTTCAGAATATGCCTCAGGCACCAAGCCAAGAGGAGTTAATGCGCAAAACCTGGCACATGAATTACTAGTGATGGGAACATGAAATTCCAGCTCGGGACAGCACAGAACAGCCTGAGAGATGAGAGGGAGAAAAATGCATCAGTTTAAGGGTTTCTGGGTAGCTCTCAAAACCAAGGCTGGTCCTCTCTTGACCTAGAATGAGTGGGGGGTGGGGAGAGGAGGGAGGCTCTGAGGGAAAAGCAAACCGGAGCAGGGCCATCAGGACACACACTTGGATTATGTCAGTAAATTATCCGGAAAAACATTTGTCCTAGCTGAGTCACCACAGCTCTGACAAAGTGCTCCCGTCGTCTGGGTTCTGGGAGACATGGGGCTGGCTGTCACACTTGCTCAATTTAGAAGCAGAAACGCTCCTCCTTGGTGAGAGAGCATCCACTCCCAGCTCCCTGGCATGCTCCTCCATGCTCCGTCCTCAGGAGAGGGCTCTGCCTTCTCTCTGCCACAGAGCCAATCCACCCGCCCGAGGCTGGGCATCCCCTGTGGGTACAGTCCCTTACAGAGGAAAGAGGACACCCAGAAGAAGACCTCGGTCTGGCCTCAGTGACTTCATGTCTGGAAAAAACCTGGCATTGGCCCCAAGTGGTCTGGGGGTGAGACACTGCCCTTCCCCCTTGGGGGGCTCCCAATCTAACTGAATTTAGCCAACTTGCAAGGTGCTGCTCTGTAAATTCACCCACCAAACAAGAGCCACCATCTCGGCCCTCAAGAAATTCACTGTTGCCCTGGCTGGTGTGGCTCAGTGGTTAGAGTAACGGCCTATGCACCGAAGAGTCACAGATTCGATTCCAGGTTAAGGGCATGTACGTGGGTTGCAGGTTCAATCCCCAGCCCTCTTGGCCAGGAGGCAACTAATTGATGTGTCTCTCACACATCAGTGTTTCTTTTTCTCTCTCGTCCTCCCTCCCTCTCCCTCCCTTCCTTCCACTCTCTAAAACTCAATGGGAAAAAAATATCCTGGAGTGAAGATTAACCAGGGGAGGGGAGGGGAGGGGAGGGGAGGGGAGGGGAGGGGAGGGGAGGGAAAAGAGAAAATCACTGTCTATCTGGGAGAGAGCCTTGTGGACAATCAGAACCAGTAGAAGACACTGGGCCCATCACTGCTATATGGTGATTTTCTAGATTCAAAGTCTTTTTCAAATTTTGTTCAGGTTATTTTGTTCTACTTAGGTGATGCTGGACTTTTAAGAAAGACATTCTTAAGAAGTATTTTTAGCCAAGAAGAGATGAGATGGAGTGGAACAGATAGGGGAGGGGGGAGTGTTCTTTTAGTAAAAGCTACAGTGGAAACTGGTACAGAAATTACCTATGACAAGTCAGTGTATTCACCAAGGTTATACTCTCAGCAACAAAAAGTCTGAGGCAGTGATGTGTTTCTTGTCCTCATCTTCCATGTTCAGAGAAAGAAAATTGTGTCTGGAAGGGAAAGTTTGAAAAGACAAAGACTTTTATCTTCAATGTATGTGGCTGATGAAAACAGTGAGGGGGACAGTAGCAGTTCCAAGTACGCTTGGGGCACTGTGACTTTGAATCTACCTAAGACTGAAGACAAAACAACAGGAAGGATGTTTTTTAATTTAAAAAAAGATTTGATTTTATAAAAGAAAATTGAGAATTGATTTAGACATACCACATTACTTAGGCATTTGCTTTCCCCCAAAATAGCATCACTATAAAATTCTCAGTTTCAACTAGCAATTATTACATGCCCAGGCTATTTTCACAAATGTTATTTTATTCGATATTTACTACAGTTCTCGGCGATAGATGATATGAAACCCATTTTGTGGTTTAGGAAAAATAATTATTGCTTAGTGGTTACTTAAGTTTCAGTGTTTCAATAAAAATTTTTAAAAGTAAAGCCTGGAACATCCAAGGTCTAATGTGTGAGGGAAGAGCAGAACATTTTCATTTGAAGTTTCTGACAAAAATCCATCTATATCTTCTTGGGCAGCTGAACTAAGGTACTCCACCACTTGGTGGCAGCATACCTAACTTACCAGAAGTGTATATAATAAAGACAGTCTGTCTACAAAATTAGTGTCATAACATAAAATGTCAATATCCAATATGTGCTAAAAACATACACAACCCCAAACATAGTGAAGAACACTTGATAAGACTTAACCAATTACAGGTGAAGAGAGAAATACAAAACATGCTGAAAATGATCATATAATGGGGGAGGGAGAAACAGCCCCAAGTCTGGAACCCGCCAAGTGAAAAAGGTATCATTCTTACCTCATCCATGGCTGTCTCTCCAGCATCTATTCAGGGAACTCCCTCATTTCCAACATCCCAGCAAAACGAATCTGAACTAAATTTAAATCATCCTGATGCCCTAGCATGAATTCCAGAAAAACTTGAATGTACTGGGTGGGACTTATTTCACCTGATGTGCTGAAGTTTACCTAATCTAAGTGGAACTAGAAACATCAGCTTCCTAATAAGCCTCCTATTGGTGAGCCACAGACTTTAGGAGCCTAAAAAATAAATCAAAGTGGCTACATCTAAGCTTTGCAGGTGTAGGGAACCTTCTTTCTGCCAAGGGCCATTTGGATATTTATAACATCATTCATGGGCCATACAAAGTTATCAACTTAAAAATTAACTATGAAAAAAGTTCCTAGATTTATTGAATTTTTGAGTCCCACCTGCGGTTGCTTTGGCAGGGCCAGACCAAATGATTTTGTGTATGGCCTGTGGGCCGGACGTTCCCCACCCCTGCTTTAGAGGCTCATTCAATACTGCTGCCCAGAAGACAAAAATGCCAGAGAGGCCTAAGTTTCTTGGTGGAAGGCATATAAAGATCTCAGTTCAGATGAGCACGGAGGAGGTTAAAACAACTTTAGGACAACCCAGAAGCTGAAACACACCTAGAGGCAAAACTAAAAACTCAGGTAAAAAACAATTAAGCCTGTCTAGATTTCATTTTAGATCCGAACTTTAATGTATGGTCCCCATTAAGAGGCCAATTAGTTAGGGAAAGTAAAAAGAATCCTCACCTGGAAGACCCCACAGGGCAGGTCTTAGGACCAATTACTCTTTTCAGATCTGAGATCAGGTTTAGGTGCAGTACACAGGGCCCTTAGTCAGGGTTCCTTGATGATCGTGATAGCACTGTTTGCACAGTGGGGCCTGGGCAACCATGAGCAAATAAACTTAAACTTGAAGAAATGTAAAGGCATTCTAGAAAAATAAATGGGGAAATTTGGAAAACAATTGGGCAATGTGTAGCACCAGTCTTAAAAAAAAATATCCACGATTGCCACAAATCAATCCCAAAGAAACCACAGAAAAGGTAGACAAAGGTTTATACACAAAGATGTTTACTGAGAGTTACTTATAGCAATGAAGCTTTGGAAATAACTTAGACATCTAGTGATGGGATTATAATTAAAATAGGGTGCATCTCAAGATATACTATTTGTATGAAAAGTTTTTAATACAAAGAAAACATTCTTATGGTATAACACAAAATGGAATAAAACAAAAAGCAAAATTAAATAAACAATTTGATTCAATTTTATTTTTAAAAAGCTCTAAAGAGGCCACCAAGGTGATGTGCCCAGCACCACCTCCCACCCTGCGAGGTGGCAGCTTATCATCTGAGGGTGAAGAGAAGTGATGTGTGTGTCTACACAGGGGGCGACTGTAGAGGGCACTTGCAGGCTTGTAAAAGGTGCTGCATAAATCAATTATTAACACTAATCAGAGCATAACAGCCCCAGAGCCAGGAGGCCCGGGGGCGGGCAGGCACGATACTCTCTTTGACATCATCCTCAGGAGCCAGGTATGTCATGAATTATGAAGAGATCTGAGGAGACATGGCCCAAGGATTAACCCTTTCTCTGCAAATCCCATCTGGCCTTTCAAAAGCCTCCACCTGACAGCACTGCCTGAAATGGAGAAGGTTCCAGAACTTTGGAACTGTAGAGTGTGGAGAGCAAGGCTTTCGTGCCAGTACTTAGTTCTAAGCTCTTTGCTGAATCCACCCAGGACTGTAGTTTACGCTGTTGGACTCTAGAGAAAATGCTGCCCACCGAGACATGTTTCTCGTAAGCAAGCTTGCCATTTCCTGGCATCGGGTGGCGCCATTCACAGCACCAATGAGCTGGGTTAATTTTCTCAAGGCATTTCCTGTTCTGTCCTGGGATCCTCCTTGTGAGCTGAGGACAAAAGGTACCATTTATGCAGACAGCTTCATAAAGGCAGCTTTTTCATCTAATATCTTTCTGCCATATTCTCTGTGCCAAGCTGGATTCTGGCCCTGCTGGGAGTGCAGAAGATGAAGAGAAATGTTGGGAAAAGTGAAGAGAGGCCAACAACTTCACAGTTACAGCAGAGTGATGCTATCAGGGTAGTAAGAAGTCACCGGAGTGTCCCCTTCTAGCAGGTGAAGGGTTTAATGACCCATTCTGCATGGCATTGCATAGTCACCTTACAGTCAGTGAGAAATAGATGGCTTTCATTTTTTTCAACAAGGCAAAGATTTCTCCCAAATTGGACTGAAATGCACCCTCCCAGAGTGTGCCTGGAATTCATGTACAGAAGACAGTGACCTAAAAGCATGGCTGAACTCATTTCAGCCTGTCCATCAAAGGTTATCATCCTGACCTCAGGAGCCACCTCAGTGAGAGCCATTTTCAGAAGTCTTGTGATTCTAAAGAGTCCTCCCTTAGGATACTCGGAAAATGCATTCAGTAGTCTTCCAATCTACAATGATTCCAAATGAGCGGGGTCATTTTCTAAGTATTTATTTGCCAGATTGCCTTTGACTAGTTTTCACACTTGTTTGCTTCCTTTTAACACAATTTTCTAAATGCCCACCAAATGCCAAATATTATTGCAAGGCCCTATTACAGTGTCCTAAATGTATATTCACGGCTTCCCAAAATTCCTGATCTAGTGCAGGATAAAGACAAGTCTACAAGGAACTATAATATACTGCAAGGAACTATGTGATGGGTGAAAACCCCCCATATGAGCTTTTTTTTGCTTTCCGATTCTTTGCCCATTAGGAGCCAGCAAGTACTTGGAGAATGTAAAATCATTTCATGATTAGCTAAAACCAATTTACAAGGTGAAATTGCTATTCTAATTTTCAGAACACACCCAAAGCAAATTGTCAAATATGTTTAGACTTTCTGATGCCTAGGATGATCTGCTCATCTGTTCTCTGCACATAGAGAAGGTATGAGATTGCTCACACTTCAGATGTTTTAATAATATCATTTGAGTGTTGAAAATTAAATGAAAATGCACTTAGGCATAGAAAACAGGTGACTCGAGAGTCTTTAAGAGTCCGGCTTTGAGAAATTGGTTCAGGATAGAGATATGGTTTAATTCAAAAACATCTTGACCTGAAAAATATGTTCACCTCCCTGACTCATCAAAAAAGAAAGAAAGAACTCAAAACCACAACCTGGTTTTCAAAATCAGTCCACACAAATATTCATGATTAAAGATGCCCCTTATGATATTACTCATAATACAAGAAATTGGAAAGACTTTAAAAGTCCATTAATAGGAGACTGGTTAAACAACATGTAGCAATTAAAGACATATAAAAAGCTTTCACTGACTTGCAAAAGAAATGTTTCTAATGCTATCTCCATTGTCTACACATTCACAGTCACCATCACTACCTTGGCCAACAGAAGCCCAGGTATGAGGTAATCACCACCTGCATTTCCCAGCTGTATCAACCTTCACACTTAGAATGTTGAGAGAACCTTAGAGAAAGAAGGTTTGGTGCGCAGGTAGCCACTGCTCACCATCATTATATCTGTCTGACCCCTCATCTCCTTACCACCCTCTTTCACCCTGTTCCAATCCAATCCTTTGCCCACCCTTCGGATTCTACCTTCCTACTCTTCCCAGATCTATCTCCTGCAGTCCATTATTATTGCCTCTTCACTCAGACCTCCTCATCACATCAGTGGATAAAAGCTCAGGTTCTGGTGCCAGACCACCTGGATCCAAATTACTGGCTGTGTGTGCATAGATAATTTACCTACCTCTCTGAGCCTAGTTTCCTCATATGTAAAATGGGAATAATAATATCCATCTCAAAGTGCTGTGAGAATTAAGTTAATGCATGCAAAATACATATCAAAGCGCAATAATGTCGGTTAAAGACAATAATAATGACTTCTAGACCAGTTACAGAAGTAGGAATCATGAAGTGCCTTTTCCCCTACTTAAAATTATGTTTGAAGATTCATCCATGTTGTTGCATATCATAATAGTTCAAAAAAGTTAGTCACCGAAAACTACATATGACACAATACCATTTTTATAAGGCTCAAAAACAAGCAAAACTAAATAATAAATTATGAAAACATTCAGTAAACTATACCAAAAAATAAAAGAAGGGTAAACACAAAACTCAGAATAGTAAATATTTTCAGGGGGTTGAGGGGATCAGGATGGGGAGGAGTCACAAGTAACTTCAAGAACAGAGATGATATTCTGCTCATGAAGTTGGGGATGGGGCCTCAGGTGTTCATTTTAGTATTATACTTCATAACTTATATATACATCTATTTCTTCACATATAGCAAACATTACTATATGTGTATGTGTGTATATATATTATTACTACTACTGCTGCTATTATTATTATTATTATTACTATTAAGCTCCTTCAGGAGGAGAGTAGTAAGTACTGAGAGCCTGGTGCTATAGAGATCGCGAGGTAATTTCTTCACAACATGCTTGTGAGACGGGCATTCTTTTTCCATATTAAAGGTCAGAACACTCGACTAAGAAATGCTGAGTAATATGCCCAAGGTCTCACTCTGTGCCAGATTTCTCCCAGTTGCCCCTTCAAATCCATTCTCCATCTCTTCCCTCTACCTGATGCCCTGGGAGGCTGACCCATGTGGACCCTGTCACTCAGGTTCAGTTGCATTCAGCCAATGACAATGACAGGAGGTCAGAGAATAGGAGTATAGTGAAGTAAGAGTATGAATCTCCCTTGTCCTCATCATGGAGTCACCTGAGTGGCTGGCTACTCTCCACCAAAGTCCACAGCCGCTGCAAGCTCTCTCCCTCCATATTCTAGGTACTGTTCCTCACGTTGCTCCTTCAGATCCAGTAGTCCTGCCTCCCCTCTCTGCTGTTTCAAGATCTGGGATAACTTGGAAATTCAGACCTTGCTGATGTCTCTGTTCCCTGCCCACATCACTGTACACTGTCCCTTCATTAGACTCTCCTGAGATTACCCAGGTTGGATGGCCACACATTTCCTGACTGAGAGGGGGTGGAGCTGTGATCTGAACCCACATGTCTCCCATCCATCCCAATATGCCTCTTCTCCCTTTGCTGTGAAGGTGTGCATGGCACCGATGAAGATGACCCCTCACAACAGTCACTACTATTATGATTTTATGTTCCTTAGCAGCAGAGTAGAACTATTTGCTCTTTAGGGCTTGTGATCTGCACAGCTAACAATAGGTTCACAACTGATATTTCTCAGAAATTTGTGTAGAATGTGGGAACTGTAATAGAAATAATAAACCCTCTCTATATAAACAACAAAATAAATTTAAAATGGGTATTAAAAGGTATAAGTTTGCCCTAGCAGGTTTGGCTCAGGGGTTAGAGTGTGGGCCCACAGACTGAAGGGTCTCAGGTTCAAATCTGGTCAAGGGCATGTACCTCGGTTGCAGGCTTGATCCCTGGCCCCAGTCAGGGGGTGTGTGGGAGGCAACCAATCGATATTTCTCTCTGTGTGTCTCTCCCTCTCCCTTCCACTCTTTCTAAAAAATCAATGGAAAAAATATTCTCAGGTGAGGATTAACCCAAAATAATTTCAAAAGTATAAGTTTTAGGCCAGTGTTCTCATTGATCCTGTCTTCCAGACTTTCCATCGCTCCTCCCCGCATCCTCCCATAATGGATGATCCCAGAGCAAAGGTCAGGATGCCAACAACACATCTCAACAGGCCCTTACAAGAAAACACATTCAGTGATGACAGTGTGGATAGCTTGGGCCCTTTCATGCTGAATATAGTGGGAGGAAACCCTTGCAGTTTTTACCCCCTCATCTTTTAACTGTCTTTCTGGCTCTCTCTCTGCTTATTTCTATTTTTCTGGTGATGCTGCAAAAAGACAGTGCTGGCTATAAGCCCAATCTACCTCTGACTGAAGTCAGTAGAAGAGCAAATGTTACCAAATAATAAGCTCTGAATATTGGCACCTTGGTTTGACTGGCATTGCAGAACATCCCATCTTAATTTCTTGTCTTCTTTCCTCACCAACATGACACCTGCATTCCTTGCTGGAACACTTAGCATCTCAGCCACGCTGCTAAGAGCAGGTAAGTGGCAGATACATCAAGTCGCTAACAATGGGTGCCCTTAGGAGCAGGAGAAAGATGATTGTAACAAAGCAGGATAACAATGATGATGAAAAGGAGGAATTCAATGCACTAAAAACGACCCAGGATTCCTTTATTAGATACTTAGAAATTCCTATTTCAAGTATATGGTCAACTCCAAGAATCACTGTGGGTAGATTACCCACACTGTGAGCTCTGCCTGGGCAATTGTTCATTCTCGGGCTAGATTTTCTATCCTGTCTCTCAATTTCTAGGGATATTCATCAGCTACTTGTATCTGAGTATTTCCTTTCCACTCCTTTCATGTACAAGTAACTGCAAGCAGATAGCAGGCCAGAAAAACAAAAAAGCTAGATAAGCGTAGGATTGATGACAGTCAGAAAAGATAACACGAAAACTCACCATGATCCCTATCCAGGCACTGGTTCCTCACAGGCAGCCATAAATACTTGTTGAATTCAGTGAAAAGAGCTGTTAGGAAATTGAACTAGAAGATTTTTAAGGCATCTTCCTGCCCTGGTATTCTATAATTCCTCAGCACAAAATGATAGAAAGTTTGGAGAAGACCAGAAGGCATATGTTCAAACTTATCAGGAACAAGAAAGGGAAGCTGCAAAGGACTCATCTCAGGCTAAGATGGATCCCAAAAGAGTAACTAGGACTGTTCCAAACTGTCACATCCAGGATGATCCTTGGTCCCAGGTGATGTCCCAAAACTCCCATTAGGGGTCCACGGGGACTAGAAAGCAGGATTTAAGATGTGGACAGGATGTGAAGTGAAATTCTAGGCCTTAGCTTAGTTAGGGAGCCTGAGAAAGGGAGTGTATGTTGATGGGGTAGTAATACTCTGTTTTGAGGTCCTAGATTTTATGGTGTATGTTTTTTCCAATATTACAGAATCACATAATTCAAGGCAGGAAAGCTTCTTAGAAATGATCTGATCAGCCTCCAGCCCCAGGAAGGAATTCCTCCTACAAATCCCTAGCAGAAGGTTATCCAGTCTCAGTGACAGGGAGCTTACTTTCTCCAGAGGCAGCAGCATTACTGCTGGACAGCTCCCCCATGGGCAGGCTCTTCCTTCACTTCAGAGCCTGGATCTAACTTCTACCCCTTCATGCAACAGAGACCCTGCCCATTCCCTGCTCCTTAGAGCAGCTCCCTAGACACCTGAAGGCAGGATTCACTTTTCTTCCATTTTCACTCCTTCCAGAAAACGTCCTTCAGTCCTTCAACTGCAGAGACACAGTTTGTGATCCCTCAATGTGCTGCTCCCCTGACAATACTCTCTAACTGGTCATAGTTCTTACAAGAGGGCTGGCTGAGTTCAATGCTGCAGAGTTGCATTCAGTGGTCCAGACATGGCCTGACTTTCACAGAGGACAGTGGAACTGTTTCTGCCCATTCATTAAACACAATCTGTTTAATCATCTACTCTAAAATGGTGCCCCCAAATGGCCATCAAGATAAATGGTTCCTTAGATTCCAGGATCCTCTTTCATTACTTCCTGGTCCTTATTTGCTTGTCTTCTGCTGGCCAGTTCATCTCCTATGTGACCAGCTCAGTCATATGTTTTACTGCCCTTTATAGTTCCTGGTCTGGTACTGGGTAGGGAAATACCCAGGTTTTCCCTAACTTTCTCTAATATCTCTTCCTTCTCACTATGAATCCTCAATCTGCCTGACATATAAAAACACTAAATATTTGTTAAATGAAGAATGAATACATAAATGAATAAATGAATGTCAAATGTTGCCTACAGATTATCACACCAGTCTGTGGAGCACACTCCACTAGCACAGGAGCCTGTTTTTTAGCCTCCTGGGCCATCACCCAGAATACATCATTTCTTCCCATCAGTATCACCCACCTAATCTAACTATTCATTTTCATAGTTTCCTTTCTTTCCCAAAGCCACAGCTAAGGAGAAAAGTGGCAAATACTGTCTGACCTACTCAGTTCTTCAGTTTCCCTCACCAAGCTTCACTGTCTCTAGAACAGTTCTGCTCCAGGTTTTGTTTACAACAGTCCTCATGTGTGAACTTGGAGCCAGGAGAATTAGGAAGGGATGGGGTGGGCATGACTAGTTGGTAAACCCTGCCAGGTACTCACACTCCTGGTGAGCAAAGCCCCCTCAGGAGAGAGGCAGCAAGCATCCCAGAACAATTCTTCCCACCAAAAGCGGCAACAGGACTCTTGCCTCCCACCTGTCAGAACCTGTAAAGAATCTTCTCTGTTCTCAGGAGCACAGGGTATGATGCTGTGACCACGCTCTGGGAAGCAAGAGAGCCTGCATCTAGTATATTCCTTCAGTGACAATGTGCTGTTTCTCCTTTCTCATGACCTTCCTCTCAGCCCCTCTTGGGTTTCATTCCCCTTCACCCGGCGGAAGTCTTTTCCTTTTAATTGCTTCCAATCTATTTCATCCCATCTCTGCTTAACGAGTCAGAATAAAGAAAAGTGTTCTTCCAACTCTTTCACCTTCCATTCTAAAGAAAAGATGGGCATGCATTAGCTGCAGAGATGCAATAAACATACCAAAAAGAAAAAAAAAAATGTACCCTTCACATCCCCAGGGATCCCAATTTCTTCTGGCTCTAAAAGCACCGAGAGTCCATTACGGGTCCCCATGAAAACTTTTCTTGTAAATTGACTTTAAAAATGTCTGGTTTTATGCCCGTTAGTGTACCTGGGAAAGGTGCTTTTAAAACTGTTTAGCCCCTCGATGGCTAAATCGCTAAATTACCTAGATCAATCATGGGTTATTTAACCCATCTCCTTACCCCCAAGGCAGATGGGAATACTTTCTGTACAAGAAGAGGCTTGTATTCTATTCTTCAGTTTAAAGTCTATGTACAAAGTTTAAAAGTTCTTCTTTGAATATTATCCAAATTCTCTTTGTTGGAGCTGAAAACCTTTTGTCTTTCTTCTAGTCCCCAGTAGATATAAAAGAGAAAATACAGATACTATTCGATGTCTGTTTGTTCACAGCCTTCTGCTTGGAGCTCTTTAGGGCTCCTAGTTCTGTTCAACATCCTTCCAAGCATGTGAAGACTACTATTAAATCCCCTTTACCACCTGCCCATCACCACCCACCAATCCCTTTACACCTGTCTCCCCTGTAGCTCTTTCAAATATAGTGTTTGCCTCACCTGACACCGGCTTCAAGAACTTAATCAACATGTTCAAGAAGTATCCAGGATTGCCCAGCAAAGGCAGTGCTGAATATATAGCTCCTCTCTGTAACGCACTAATTCTCCCATAAAATGCACAGGCACAAGATGAAGACTTGGAAAGCCCCAGGCATCACTTCTTATTGGCCACAACAAACACTTTCCAGGGTCCAGCCCCACAAAGATACAGAGAACAGAGTTCTCATCTCTGCGAGGATGCAGAGAGCCTGGGCATCAGTCAGGAGGACTGAGTCCCAGGCTAAGCTCTGCCACTGACACTCCACATGCAACTCTCACTTCTAGGGCGCTTCTGGCTCTCACGTTCTGTGATTCTCTGATTAGGCAGAGACTTGTCCTCTCCCTCCTTAAAGGACATAAACTAATATATATACCATGTTCTTGGCATGTCTCCTTCCACCAACTTCTATGGTCAGCACCACCTAGAAACACTCAGAAGTCAGTGTTTTTCAACCTTTTTATTTTATTATCATCATCCCTTACCCCCCCCCCCCAAATAACTTCCTATACTTTTTTCCCTAATCATCCACACAACAAAATTTTAATACTACAACTATACCATATTTGTTTACATACTGTATATAGAGCTATGCTTAATGCAAAAAAGAGCAAGATTTTTTGCTTCCCTCAGGACCAATGCCCCTTAGTGGCACTATTACCCCTGCTGAAAATGTATGACCTTGATTGAGCTGAAGGCTGCCTCTTGAATGGTACAAGTAGAGTTATTCGACTCAAAGCCCAAAAGCCACAAACACATTCACAAGCCACAGGTTTTAAAAATAATCCAATATACAAGCCAGAGTGTAATCAGTCAGAGTTCCCATTTCCTCAAAGTAAACAGCAGCTTCCCATTCCTCCTCCCCAGGCCAGACTCTCCGGTTCCAGGCCCTGTCCCAGTCCTCTTAGCCTGGGACCTTTACCTCTGCCCACAGATCCCACCTCCAGCTCTCACTCCATTCATATGAATCTCAGAAGTAACAATGGGAATGATGGGAATGAGAGGAACAATGGCTGATGATGTTCCAGGAATCATCATAACCTACTACAAGGGCAGAAACAACCCTGGCCTCTGGCAGGGACAGAGACTCATTCCATCAGCCAGATCCCCTCTCCCATCCCCTGAGGCCATGCCCCTTCATCTTACCTTGGCACGCTGGCCAAATAGGTCACGAGTTTCCTTAGGTCTTCCTGTCTTATTCTGTCATGATTGCTGCGAGCAGGGAAGGTCAGGATGGGTCCACCTCGTTTATCACGGCCCCCTGCAGGGAGGGAGAGGAGTGAGTGTAAGAAAAACAGCCAGAAAGTATGTTGCAGAAGAAAAAGAGTTTCATCTGAGTGCTGAATGAAACATGCAGGAATATGTTGCCCAGAAAAACCTGGTCACCACTTAGGACAGGGGCATGGGACTTGAATGCAGTAACTCGTGTGACCTTGGGTGAGTCTTCTGACTTCTCTGATGCCTCATCTGCAAAATGCAATGAAAATTAAAATGACCACATTACAGGGTGGCTGCAAGGAGAGATGATGGAACATGGGGAAGCACTTTGAAAAGTTAAGCTCTTTACAGATGTGAAATTATAATGAAGGTGGTGTAACTATTCTTATTGAGAAAACAAGCCATTGAAAGTGCTATGGTCTTTGGAAATTTAACCTCCAATTCACTTCTCTTTGCAGGCTCTGTGAGGTGGAATGCTCAGGATTAACTGACTACTGTGGTGAGAAACCCTTAAAGCATCCACTGAGTATCAATGCTGGGAGGTTTTTAGATTCATAGAAGAGACATTAAATGTTTTCTACATAGCCCAGGACCCACCCCTCCCTGCCTGTCTGAGGTGCCACCTGTCCCTCCTACTGGAGGGGCACATGAATCTTTATTAGAAACAAGGGCACTCAAGGTCTTAATCCCTACAAATTCACTGTACACGCTATGATTACAAATGTTTTCTAAATATCACGTTTTTTTAAAAGCTGGAAGGAGTACACTAAACTGATGAGCATTGCTGTTATTAGAAGGCTGTGATTTCACATGATTGCTTTTTCTTTCCTCTCTTTTCCAAACTTCCTGTTCACTATTTACTCTGATTTAAAAATATATTCATTAATGGGTGCTATAATTAGGAAGCAGGGCCAAGTTTCTTAGGAGAGTTAGATGGGAACGAAGCTAAGGCAGCAACAGGCACTAACTATTACACAAAGAAAACCTCTGAGCTGTGACCACAGACCCCCATCCTGCATGCTTGTCCGGCAGTCTCTCACAGCCTCCAGAGCGGGGGCCACAGGGAATCTCATGCAAGTGGGAGGAAGGTTGGCATGGTCATCTCAACACTGGTCAAGAAGCTTAAAGCTTAGCCCTTGGAAAAAGGATCTCGTCCAGGGAAGGTAGAGCCTACAAGGGCTCCCACCCAAGTGTGAGTTCATGAATAATGCTTCCCTGTGACTGTGGAGTCCTGAAGTCACACAGACACAGGGAAGGCTGGACAAGAAACACCCACCCACTCCAGAATACCCCTAGAGAAAATAAGGAGGCTGCAAGGAGCAAAGGACCAAGCAAAGTGAGGGCCACCGAGACATCTGCTTGAAGGAAAACTGTTTCAGGCCCTAGACAGTTTTTGCTCAGTGGTTAGTGTTGGCCCAAGGACTGAAGGGCCCCAGGTTCGATTCCAGCCAAGGGCATGTACCTCCGTTGCAGGCTCTGCCCCAGTTGGGGCGAGAGTGGGAGGCAGCCAATTGATGTGTCTCTCCCTTTCTCTCTCCCTTTCTCTCTCTCTCTCTCTCTTTCTCTCTCTCTTTCACTCTTCTGCTCTCTCTGCAAAGCAATGGAAGGAATATCCTTGGGTGAGGATTTTAAGAAAAGAAAAAAACTGTTTCAGCACTCCCCAGCCCCACATCACGGCAGACTTGAGTAGATACACTGCAGAGTTGAATCCGGGCCCCCAGCTCCAGGCTTTCCACACCACAGACCCTGGTTCTTTGTATGAATAACCACCCCCAGGCTCCTCTGCCTTGGAAATAGTCCCCATCTCCCAACTGCCTTCCACCTAAAGAAAAGGAAGCAGAAGGACTGAATGGAAGATTTCCTGAGAACTGGGAGGTTCTCCCATACTCTTGACCTTCCCCTCCAGCCTTGACCTCACCTGAAAATTTTCACTCCAGTGTTTTTTTTGTGTTCTTTAAAAATTGACTTTTAGAGACAGACAGACATCAATTAGTTGCCTCCCTGTATGTGCCCTGACCGGGGATTGAACCCACAACCTAAGTATGTGCCCTAACCAGGAATCAAACCCGCAACCTTTTGGTATATGAGACAATGCTCCAACTAGCTGAGCCACTGGGCCAGGATTCACTTGGGTGATTTTAAACACAGCCGTTACCTTTCTTCCTGACCTTCCAGGGACAGGTTGAGAGCAGAGCCATGGAAACAAGGGGAGCCAAGGCTGGCCTGATTGGCAAAGGCTAACTAAGGAGTTTGGAGGACTGTTGGCAGTATCCTCCCTGAGGCAGAGCCAGTTCTGTCCTTGGAGATAGAAGTTTCACAAAATCACGGCTGGGGAAGGTTCCAGATGGCAGGGGAGGGGGGTGAGGAGAGAAAGCCTGAGGTAGTACAATCCCCTCCCTTCAGGAAGTATGGATAAGGAGTCAAGAGGGGGCAGCAGGATCAAGTCAGATATTTTTCAGAAAGGAGGGGCCCTTATGAGAGTATAGGAAGAGGAGGAGAGAGCTAGAGGAAGAGAATCATTATGCTGGAAAGAGGGGGCAATGGATGGAACAAGGCCTCAGAGCAGGTACAACAGGAGGGGTCCTGCCCCTTTCCCCTTGGCCAGCTCACAGAACTCAACGAGGGAGGAGGAAACAGGTAAATTATGGAGAGGGAGGAGTTCAGCCCGCATGGGGAGCACAGCTCTTTAGGTGAAACAGAGATGAGATCACCCGCCAAGGGTCCAGGTAGGCTTGAGGTGCTGGGAGAGAGGTAGAATGGGTCATTGTTGATGAGTGTCCCAGAGAACTGGGTACAATATGGGCTTAAGGGAAGGTGGGCATAGTGAGGGCTCTGTGGAAAGGCCTGGCTGTGGTGTCCATGCCAGGCTCTAACTTGAGTGAAGGCAGAATAGAGCTAAGGCCTAAAGTGAGTGGAGCAGGCCCACTGAGGGTAGAAGACATCCTACTGAAATATGAGTTCCCAGAGAAGAGGGAACAGCATCTGATACCCATATTCTCCCAACTGACAGGGGATTATCAGAAAGGGTCAAACGTAAGAGCCTAAGGCCACAGACAGACATGTCAAGGGTCAAGGTCTTGGATGTGCATGGCCATGGTAGGAAGGTGAAGGACTTTGTTGCCAAGGAGGCTGAGCAGCCACAAAGCTGTAGAACTTGATCTTAACTGATATGAGTGTTGAAGTTACAGAGGGAGATAAGCAGAGATGAACAATGAGAACCCCCTGCTAATGTCAATGTACATCATGGGAATGGGCCCCAGAGGGTGGGAGACAAAAGTAGCCAAGTTTTGAAAAGGTGATAGAGAAGGTGGCCAGATATTCCGAAGCGCCATTCCCTTGCTCATCAAGTACCTGCTGTACGTCTACTCAAGCAAGGCTTTGGTGATAGAAGCTATAGGATAGGAATGTAAAGAGTAAAGAGGGAAGAGATGGATTGGTGTTCTAGAGATGGCACTGATCCCCTTCCACAGAGGCAGGAAAGTCAGGGCTGGGAAGGAGGCAAGGCTGGAAGCAGGGAGAGTTAAGGCTTCCCTGATTGAGGTGTATGAGAATGGTGCTTATATTTTTCAGGGGGATTCAGGCTCCAGTTAGGGCAAGCAGGTCAGGGCAGTTTTAGGGGAAGACAAGAAAAACACATCTAAAGAATCATACCAAAGTTTGGTCCATGTAACTAGTTCTGCAGGATGTTAATGGATAACATGGTATTTTTAAGGGGATGAGGTTGTTGTGTAGTTTGGGAAATGTTCTCATGTGCTCAATGGATATGTGCTTCAAAGAACATGGCAGATCTCTAAGAGGGAGGCTATAACATGCAGTATTTCCCAAACTTATCTGAGAGTAGAACCCATTTTTCTGTTTTGAGGATCACCTCATGTGACTGTTGTTCCACGCAACACACTCTGAGAGACAAAGGTCTAGAGTACAAAAGACTGTGCCACAGCAGCATAGAGTTTCCCTGGGAACAGTGATGCTGTATCTCCCACAGGATGCTGGCGGGAGATAAGACTGGCAGAGAGGGACATCAGGAGGTGGCGCAAAGGAGGGTGTGAGTGCACACGAAGATAATAGGGGAGCAATGGGGCCCTGCACAAGAAGGTTGAATAAAAGGGGCAGTGGGTACTGTGAGTGGGAGGCATAACACACAAAGGAAGCCAGAGAGAGAAAAGAGGGCCAAGGGGGAGGTTGTGAATGAAGGAGCAGGGCAGGGCCCGGGGAAAGACAAAGGCTCCATGAGGCACAGTCATAGATCCACCGCACACACGTGCACATGCTCACACACAGAAGCTGCTGGGCTGCACTGGGTTATTTCAAATGTGTGTTCCCATGGCAGCATAGTGTTCCTGTACCCTGGCCACACCAGGGCACCAGCACAGGAGGGTGGGCACAACACAGAGTTTTGTTTCTCTGCTCATCACCTTCCTACAGTGCTTTCTTCTCAGAAAGAAATGCAACTGCTACGCTGCATTACTTAATTGTGGGTTTCTTTATTTTGTCTGATTTTTGTGTTTTATCTTCTAAAAGCTCAGGATAGGAGGAGCTTTTTTAATTTGTTGGTTTTGGTTTTGTTTTTTAGATGCAGGTAGTCATCTCCCTGGTGACTTCAGCAAACTTCCCAGGCACAGAAGGACAATGTTCCCTAAGCCCATGTGCATGAATAAGACTTACCCCAGGCTGCTTGACCAACATGGGCATGAGCTACACCCCGCCCCCCGCCCCCTGGGTCCTGCTCTGGGAAGTGTCTACCTGGCGCCTTGCTTCTGGGTGCTCCATTAGGACAACTCCCTATACTTGGGAAGCTCTTCTCTAGGGCTGCCTGGGCCCTGCCCCAAAGGTCCGACTGAATCACATAGGGAAAAAATAAACCATGAACAATCAAGCAAGAGTCGCCATGTCAAAGTGTACCATGTCTGTGTTCATATATACACCAAACTGAAATGGAACAAGATGGGGCTCAAAGTCTATGCATTTAAGTCAGGAAGGCCTCCTGGAGGAGGCAAAGTGGGGACTGACTTGGAAAGGAGAAGAGAGGCTCAGGCTGGAAGAAGGTGGGGAAGGCATGGCAGGTAGAGGAAGCACTAGGTATGAGAGAATGGGAGGATTAGCAAGACACCCAGGGGACAAGGAAGACATCAGGTTGAATAGCCTCAGACCATAAAGAAGAAGAGGAAAAGATCTAATCGGGCTCCCCAGAGGACTGTGGGCCATGTTCTGGAAGCCCAGGTGATGGGCAGCAGCAGAAGTCCGAGGTCCAGTGCTGTCAGTGGCCTCCGTGACTTCTACTCAAGATATTCTCTTATGCTCACCCAGCACTCAGATTCAAGTTTACAGAGGCTTTGGAGATCATCTTACCTCCGCCTCCACTCCTACTGAAATCACTGCCACGTGATCCTGCCAAGGGATCAGCCTGTGTTTCAACATCTTCAGTGACAGGGGTTCACTATCTAACAGACATACAAGCACCTAACACTAATGGGGACAGGCAGCTTCCTGGTCACTCTCTTCTAACAGCAACAGCAATAAAATACTACTACTATTACTATTATTACTATTACTAATCATATCTAATCATAATAACATGGAAAACACACAGTACCTTACAAAGGCTTACATACACCCATCTCATACTCTGCCCTCACCTTCCACCCTGACACTGAATCATTAAGACTAATGCTTCTTCCCTCTGGTCCAGTAGGAGACATCCCCTGCTTGGTTTTCCTCCCCTCCTCCCTTCTCTCCATCTTGGCAGTCGCCCATCAGGCAGGCCAGCACTGCCTGTGCAGTGAACCCTGCACAGTGGCACAGTACTGGCCCTTTCCCTGTGATTCCACTGCCACTCCTTGCAGATGACCGGGATCATCCAGAAACAAAAGTTCAGTCCACAAGGCTTAAGCACTTGAGCATGTTTCTTTAAATGTGATCTTTGGCTATTCACATTGCCACTCCCCCAGCCCCTGCCAAAGATTCTGATCCAGGAGGCCTGTAGGAAGCCCTAGAACTGGCACCCAGAGTGGTACTGGTGCACCTTAGAGTTTGGCTTCAATTACATCAGGAGTCACCAACCTTTTTCTTAAAGGGCCAGACAGTAAATATTTTATGTTTGTCGCCATCTATCCCTGCTGGAACTATTTTGTCACTTCTCTTTTAGTGACAAAACAACCAATGACAACACTTGTAGTAGACTGAACAATGGTCCCCAAACATATCAGGTCCTAATCCCTGGAACTTGTAAATGTTACCTTATTTGGAAAAAGAATCTTTGGAGATGTAATTAAGTTAAGAATCTTGAGATAGGAAGATTATCCTGGGTTATCAGAGTGGCCCTAAATGTAGTCACAGGTATCCTTACTGTGAAGCAGAGGGAGATGTGACACAGGCAGAATTGCGGAAGGCATTGTGACTATGGAGGCAGAGATGGGAATGATGCAGCCACAAGCCAAGGAATGCTGACAGTCACCAGAGCTGGAAGAGGCAAGAAGTAAACTCTTCCCTCAAACTCTGGAGGTAGCACAGCCCTGCTGATACCGATTTCAGCTTAGTAAACTGATTTGGACTTCTGCCTTCTATAACTATGAAAGAATAAATTTCTATTGTTGTAAGCCACCAAGTTTATGGCAGCTTGTTACAGGCAGCAATAGGAAACTAATACACTACCTAAACATATTCACATGGCTGCAATCCAATAAAATTTTATTTATAAAATACAGGCTATAGTTTGCTGACCCCTGATTTAGACTTTAAAAGCTCCAGGTGCACAAGATGGGTTAGAGAGAGAAGTCAGAAATAAATACAGGGTGTCCCCCAAAAATGTATACATAGTTTACCAGCTGATAGCGCAATTGTGAAAAGGAAATGTATTTTAATAAACAATGCCATTATAATTATTCAAAGTGTGTGTATACATTTTGGGGGCACACCCTATATTTGGAAGTCATTATTCAGAAAAATAAATAAATAGATACATTCAGTTGAGTTACCTTGGCCAGGAAGGAGAAATAAGAAGGAGACAGAGAAATTTTTAATATCCTGTCCATGATCCACTCAGAGATTAACCAAATCAAACCTCTGGGAATTGTGATGTGGACAGACTCCTCCAGCTGGAACATCTCTCCGAGGGGCTTCAGTGGCTCCTGCTGGGCCCAATAGGCCTGGGAGCATGGGTAGGGTGAGGTAGATGTGAGGTTGGGGGACATCCACCTATGATTGTAAATATCCTCCAGAACACCCAGGTGGAGCTCTCCCTTCTCTTTCTGCCTCCCTCTGTAGAGAGAAGGCGGCTGCTCTGGGCAGAAATTCCACCCCCACTTCTCTCCCACTAACCCACAAAGAAGTGAGTGCCACACACGTACACACACAACTTCTCTGGGTCCATTGCAGAGGGAAGTTCCACGGACACTCACCAGAAACGAAGGCCACTTTTTCCTTCAGGATGGGAAGGACATCAGAAGCTTTCAAACCATCATTCCGAAAAGAGCCTGTGGGACAAAAAACAGAAGAAATCAGGGTGAAAGAGGCCAGGTGGCTGAATCCCTGGGTCCCACCTTCTACCTCCGAACCCCATCATGGGCCAGAAAGCTATAGCTTGTTCAGGCCCTAGGGCCTGGCCCAATGGAACAGGAGAGGGTCCACAACAGACACTTCCACACAATGCCAGGCCACAGGGGTGACCAAGGGTGAGGCCCTCCTGGTCCCTTTTAGGGAGAAGACAGTCCAAGTGATCCCCCTCCACATATACAAAGTTCCATGCCCTGGAGGCAACACCTATAGCCCTGTTGCTATGAACTTGAAGACAGAGGCTTTTTTAAAAGTCATTTTTGTACTTCTAGTATTAGCACAGTGTCTGGTATACAGTAAACAATAAATATGTGCTGAACAGGTTCACTAATTTCAAGATGGACCACAATGCCTCAAATAATTCTATTTGCCTTTCTTCTATGTGGCACAGCAACTATGAGTCTTCATTTTACAAACGGGAAAAGGAAACCACAAAAAAATCCCCAAGTGGAAAGCAAAGTTGAATGTGATACCCTTGCCCACTTCTCTCTCCCTCCCCTTCAAAGTCGCCATCACTGGTCTTCAACAAACGGGGTAGCAGACACCAATCTCCTGGGGAGAAAATGCACTCCCTTCTTCAGCAGCTCGTTCTCTGCTTACATCTCACTTCTCTGTTGAAAAGTCCTTTCTGGGGTCTAGTTGAGTTACTGTTAGGGGGTTGGAGGCAAAGGCATGGGGCTCACACTAAATGGAATACAATCATGTGACTGGAGAAACAGTAGCCTCAGGAGGCAAAGTACAACCCAGCCAGGGGTGAGATGCGTGGGAAGGGAGGACCCAGCTGCTACATACATCCCAAACCTGAGGCCAGCCCACTGTGCCCCGATTATTTCACCTGGGTACCCCAGAAGGACTTTCCGGGAAAGCCAGCCCACGCTCAGATCTCAGCTGTGTATCACCACAGGGGACATCACACAGATGGACTCCAGAAGAGAGGCACTCTGTGTGAGCTCAGTGAGACAGAACCAGAGCCCACAGATACCCCATCTAGTGCCTTTCTGCACTTGGCTTACTCCCTTGCAGTACAAATGTGACAATCTACAGAGGGAGAAACGTGCTGGGCAGGACAGTCCCACTCAGGGCCGCCTCAAGCCTAACTTGACTATTTCAAGAGATCCAAAATTGCTGGGAATTTTGACAACAAGCAGGATCAAGATCACTGGCCTAGAGAAGGGAAATGAGCCAGATGCACACTCAACCAAAGCAGAGAAGTAATATATTCCCAGAGTGCCGGTCGCCACGGTCAGACATCATACCCTAACCCCAAACAAAGTTCCTAAGTGTCTCTGGCTATTTCATCTATTTCTTCCTTTTCATTTTTCACTAAGTGAAGACACTGAGCCTCTTTTTTTTCATCAGTTGCTTCTCTTCACAAGTTGGTCCATGGTACCTGGCACTGAGTAACCCACTGCAAGGCTCGCTTTGAGAAAACTGTAGGCAATCAAAGGAAAAAATAACACTATAAAAAAGAAAGTTTTAATTATAAGCATTGCTTTGTATTTTCTATCCTTAATTTCTACAGATCTTTATGCTCCGACTTCATCTTCCAACACAGGAAAGCTATTAAACCTCACTAGTAGAAACTAATTAGGAACACAAATTATTACAGAAATAACAAATAAACACATAGGTTTGTTTGTTTGTTTTTACCCTCATGCAAGAAGGACAAGTTTCAGCTTGCTGAAGAGTTGTATCACAAAAAATTCCCAAGTGGAAAGCAAAGTTGAATGTAATACCCTTGCAATACCTGAACAGACAAGGAACATCTTTAATTAATACATGAATTGTTTATGTAAAATTATGCTTCTACATCAAAATAGCTTATTTTCATATATGAAATGTCTTCCTATACATCAGTTTTAAAATATTCTCCTCTTATATCACTAGACAAACTATTCATTTCCATAGACAAGTGATTTTTAACCACTGTGCCACAAGAATTTTTAAAACATGTAGTTCCTAACTATTTAGTCAGGGGCACTGACCTCTTTTCCCTTAGATTGTCAAATAAAAAAATGACAACACAACAACAGCTGTCTGGTGTGAATGAATCAAAATTATACCTATTTTTTTGTCAGATGGGCAAAAAATATATTTTTTGGTGTGCTGCAGCATTTTAGTAATCAGTTTACGTGTGCCATGAAATTTTTTAAAAGGCTGAAAATTGCTGCTATAGAAAAAAAATTGAGCCTGGCCGGGTGTGGCTCTGCGGTTGAGCATAGACCTAGGATCCAGGAGATCACAGTTCGATTCCTGGTCAGGGCACATGCCCTGGTTGTAGTCTCTATCCCCAGTGGGGGGCATGCAGGAGGCAACCGATCAATGACTCTCATCACTGATGTTTCTATCTCTCTCTCTCCCTCTCCCTTCCTCTCTCTGGAATCAATATGTATTTTAAAAAGAAAAAAAAAAGAAAGAAATTTGATATGAAAATCTAAACTTCAGCCCTGTCTTCTTCGAGGTTATTTACAAGTTCAAAAATAGTAAAGCCCCAAACTAATGAGATTTTAGTGTATAACAAGAATCTGAATAACCCTCTTCTCTCCTAAACTCCTGTCCTATTTTTCCACTCCTCTTCCTCCCCTCCCTGCTGTGTTAAAACATACAAGAGAGCTCTAATTCCATACAGTCCCCAGACCTTAAGGAAAAGGAGAGGGAGCTCCAAATCTCATCTGCACACCCCACTCATCATGCCCACTGCTTCCTTCTCTACTCCAGGCTCCAGGACGTGCAATCAGGGGCTCCAGTAAATGTCAGTATCTTGGGACGGGCTGGTCTAAGATTCCTAGACCTTCTCTTTCCAGGCCAGAGTCCTCCTCCATCTAGTTCAGAGCATTGCTGTGCTATCTGCCAGGCTGTACCCACTATAACAAACCCTAAAGTGTCCAGATTTACAAAATCCTTAACTAGGAGATGATAATTTCCAACAGCAATAACAAGATATTTCACATTACAGAAAGAGTTGCTCCAGGGTCTCTTTTTAAATAAAAGCTGCCTTAGTGGTTTGAATTAAGTTTTTCATTTGCCAAAATTGAATTAAAAATAACTTTTCAACAATATATGTATCAGGTAAAGCCAAATAGAGCTAAATTAATTAGCCCACCAGCTCAGAAGCTGGTGACCTCACATAGAAAATCTATTTGCACTGGCTGAAGATCCTACGTATCAATTCCCCCAGGGCCCTTGTAAAACCAGCTGTCAGAATCTATAATAAAGGGGAAGCTCATTGAAAGCTACTCAAACAGGACCAATCAAACGACATGTTTTCACCATCAGGTACAAGTCTGGGCAGACTTCTAGTAAATGGCCAGTAAATATTTGATGAAAAAATAAATAAGTGAATGAATTGTTAACCCTTCCTAAAGTGACTTACACAAGGTCAATGGCCTCATCTGTCACATCAAGTGCTGGTGATCTGAGTAGATGATCTCCAGAGTACCACTCAGTTCTGAGACTCTTCAAATCTCTTTTTCATATTCATTAGCCTTTAAGATCCTCAGATGATCAGATCAATATGCTTTGAAAGGAAGTACCGTGAACAAATTCCCTAATGAGATTTGGTGTACTTTCAGAAGATAAAACAATTCTTCCCTGGCCTCCCAGCCCATTCATCCCCAGCAATCAGGTTAGGGATTGTGATGTTCTAGGCACATCCCCCAATTGTGCAAGTAGCCCAAGTTCCCAAACCAGGAGACTAGTGATGAAGACCTTCTGTGAGGCAGACCTGAACCGCAATTATGATCTCTGATATAAGGTATATTTGCTAGCCCAGATTATAAACTCCAGACCAACTGCACACCAGCTTCCCCCTCTAAAAGAAAAAGCCTGTTGAAACAGTAGGGCCCTTGCTAGCTCTAAAGAAAGCCTGAAAAGAAATAAAAGCCCCTAAACCCTTGGAGTTACTGCAAGGGGGGGGGGGGGGGGAGGAATCAGAGGGCATCCTCATGGACCTGACCCAATGGGAATGCTGTTTTCTCTTAGGGACAAAGGCATGCTTGACTGGCGTTCAGCGCCAGTCTCACACCATTCCTGTCCTGCTGCTGGAAGAATTACCAGCCTGCTGTTCCCGTTAATTAGCAAAGTTGAAATGCACTGCATCTATTAGGGAAGCAAAGATTAGCACTGCCATTGCCCGGGGATCTGGGATCTCCAGCATGGGACTTCTCCAAGCCCCACCTTTGCCGATGCCTCACTCCAAATGCCTTGTACTTACATTGCTGCTGCCTGTTCCTTTTCACGTTGTTCTGCCACCATTCTCCATGCTGGAAAACACCAATAATCCTCACTCTGGCCCCCAGCCTCTCTGTGGCCCCTTGAGGCAACAGCAGGATTGGTGTCACACAGTCCCTGCCCATGATTTTGTGGCTCTGGGATGACAGTGAGTCCCCCAGGGTCACTGGGTGCCTTGTGCTCCATGCCTACTCCCTTCAGAAAGCAATCCCGATTTCAACAAGTAAGGAAACAAACAACTAAAGGTTGAGCATTTGTAAGTGCAAGGTGCCGGGGCACCCGTGGATTGCTCTTTACTTCCTTTGGTCTTCAGTCACATTTCTTTAATTTGCACTTATTTAGAAATCACTGTGTAAGTATTCTAATGTTGCCTCAAGTGGGCCTGAGCCCTGTGTCACCACTGGGATGGTAAATTTCCCAACGCTTAGGTCTCTGCCTCCTCTTCCCACTCTGTCCTTGCGGTGTCCAGCATGGAGCCTCTGTCAGAGTGGCGCTCCACATCTAATGAGAACACAGTGCTCATCTCAGGTAATTCTCTCCCTTAGAGGGGAAACCCAATTTCTGCCCTCTGAGAGTTTCCAACCTAATAAAATACATAGCACCCATTTCCCCTGACAGCAGACTGTATTAAAAAAACCTTAAGATTCTAAGATTACAACACTCCCATCCTGCTCTCAACCTGGCTGCCCCATATCCCCTATATCCTGATTGCTGGTGCCATCATCCACTGAGTTACCAAAACAGAAACCTGGGCAGCATCCTAGACTCCTCCACTCCTACATCCCAAATATTGATTCAGTTGCTCGGTTCTGCTGATTCTACCCCTTAAAACTCTATCGAATCCATCATTTCCTCTGTGCACTTCCCCTGACCTCTGGTCAAGCTGAGAATACCCTGGTTGTTCCTTGTATTCTATCACTCCTGAAAGGCATTTCTGTGTTTTCATTCTACTCCCCAATAAATGATCCTGACACCTTGAGGGGAGGACCGTGTCTTACCCACTCTTCAACCCCAGCATCTAGCGCAGTGCCTGTCACACAAAAGGGGTTCAAGGAATATTGAACTAAACCTGAGCATGCACAGACCCTAGGAAGACAGGGAGTAAGGATGGTGAGTTGGAGACGAATCATCAGGGCAGCTCCCTCACAAGGAGGTAATCTTTGAACCGGATTTTGAATAAAGGAAGGGCCATGGAATGGTACTCTGGTGGGGAGCAGCACATGCCAAGGCAGAGAGGAAGGGGCAAGCAAGCCGGATGCCAGAGATGGAGAGAGCTTACTGGCTGAACAGAAAAGCACATTTAGGGGGTGACAGAAAGGAGGGCATGGAGGTGATCTCACTCTGAACACGATCTCTCAATAGCACAGGCTCAATAGCATAGGAAGGTGACAGCAAACATGTGGCTGCAAGTGCCATTGGAAGCTCAGAGAGCCAGAAGCAAGGGCCAGAGCTGGGTGAAATCTGGTCCCAGAGGAAGGCTGTGAATCCAGGCAGAGCTGGACCCCGCAGGCTCTGACTCTAACCTCCACATCACATTCTACTCTATCTTCAAGGAGACAGAAGAGGATGCGACACATGGCTCCTGCTGAGATGGATGCTGGAATATAGAGGCAGGGGGAGCTGAGGCTTTGTCTCTTTATCTTCTCCCTAAGTCAGAAGGTTTGCTGTGAGGTACCTCTTGGGAGCGTGCCAGGCCAGTAGCAGGTAGGGAGTTCATGTAAGGCCCCATGAAGGTGTGATGCCGAACTAAATCATAAAGAGACTTAAGGTCCCTTCTGTATAGGGACTAGATGGGCAAAGCCCTTGGGAGGAGACACTGTCAGCCCAGCTGGAGATGGGAGGGAACTTACTGGTGGGTAGATCTTCATCTCTCTCTGTCCTTTCTCTCCTTCCCCCTTTTCTATATTAACACAAGAGAAGGAGAGAGAGGTGGCAAGAATGAGAGGAAAAGGGTGAGAGCAGGAGAGTAAGAGCTGGAGACACACACACACACACACACACACACACACACACACACACACACACACACACACATAGATGAAGGTTAATATCTCCTGTTTACAGACACTAATGAGCTATTGAGGAAAATGCCTGTCGGAAAACTCTTCCAGCAACTATAAACATGTCCCTTGGAGCTCTTGTTAAAACAACTACCACTGAGGCAGGAGGTGTATGCTAAGAGGAAGGAATAAATCTGGCAGAGAAAGAGACTGGGCAGCTTTGTGTCAGCAACAGAGCACATAGCACAGTATGGGGATTCACCTGCCTCTCTCCAACCTGGGGTCCATCTGCCCACTGTGAGGCCAGCTCCCACACGGTCCCTCACCACTGACACCGCAAATGTCAATGCAGCCCTGGCAGCATCCTCCTTCCTTGACTGAGCTGCAGCCGTGGAGGACAGTGTAGCAGAGTTCTCCGCCCTGACACAGGGCCAGGGGCCTTATAAGAAAAGGACATGAGTCTCAGCTAGCCCGATTTCAATGCTCAAGGGGAGAGGAGAAGACAAACAAACACGGACTCCTCTTTGGCAAGTGCTAAATACTGTGCTTTTCTAAGCAAACTGACAAGGTCTCATGCAACTTGAGGCAGTAGCCAGGGACTTGAGATGACAGCCAGGCTGGACAGTCTTCACACTCGGGAGAAGCAATGTCTGTCTTCTCTCAATTCTGACATGCCCTTGAACGTCACTCCTCACAGTGACTGTGTTCTGCCCTGAGCTACAGTGAGCTGTGTACCTTCCCCAGGGAGCCTTCCCTAAGCCCTTCCCCACCCCCGTTGGGCTGGTTCCTCCTTCTATGTCACATGGCAGGTACATCACTGCTGTGCCATCTCCTCTGCTGTATCTGGACCCCTCACCAGACTCCAAGCTCCTGAGGGCAGGGACTGGGTGCTTATGTCCACATCTCCAGGGCCTGCAGACAGCTGGTGCTTAATGAGTGACTCGAGGACTGACGCTCACTCATCTGCAGTGCCACGGTCCCTTCCACAAAAAAGGTGCTTAATAATTGCTGTGCCTCTTCTTCCCCTGGTCCCTCTCTGTGCTTGTTTCTACCCCCAACTCCCTCTTTCCCTCACACTCCCATGTGAACTCTAATTGAGGCCAATTTCAATATTAACTTTCTAAAGTCAATATTCGATATAAAGTCCTGGTTAATGGGCTACTTTTAAAGAGCAGAAATTTGTGACACTTACTATTGTTAACTTAGCTCCATTAAAGATCATTAATAATTAGCACTTTAAACATGTGGGTAACACCTCTCTAAGCCCAGCTAATGAGCAAACTGTTTCTGTTTATTCTTCACAAGATTTAATATTAGCTCAAGTTGAGACCTCAGCAGCAATACACACAGGCCCTCCCTCCCTCTCCGGAAAAGCTGACATCACTCAGTGTACTCTAGACACAAGAAAATAGCCACTTCAGAAGTGATTATATCTGCCCATCACTTTTTAACTGATTCTGTGCTAACTGACCAGATGGTGGTGATGGCGGAAGATTTACTGTTGTTTTGTCACACTGAGCATTATTCTTAGATGGGTCCTCAACGTAACACAGAACATCAGCCAGTGATGAATATGAGTCAACTGTTGAACATGAGCTGTATATTTACTTTTATATCATATTTAGAGAGAGTAAGAGGTGCTCAGAGGCAGAAGATAAGTCTGTGGAAGTTCAGACATATAAAGGTCTTGTTCCTTGGGACCCTCACTCTCAGTCCCCTGCCCTCTTCCCAGTATGCCTATCAATAGTATTTTAATGTTAATTAACTTTAATTTAATCGGGGCATAATGACTTTAGTTTAAGATGAAATTATTGATTTTAGAAGCCAGCTTTGGTCTTTGGCAGGCATCCAAACATGGAATGGCCCAGCACCACCCAATGCCTCTTCCCTTCTCCCCATTTCCCATGGCCTGAAATTCAAGTGTAGGATGCAAACAGCAGCAATGGCTGACTGCAGAGCTCAGAGTAGTGGACCCTCATGGACAACCCCTGAAGCAGTCTCTCTTGCCCCAGCCCAGAGCTCTTGCTCTCCCTGCTCCACCTCTGTGCTTTCAGATTCCACAGCTGTGCCATTCTTGCCCTAGTCTCACTCCCATGCTCATCAGCGGAAGCAATGCCACAGCAACAAACCGGGCACAGACTGGACACAGGCCCACCACAGACATGGCACTACAAGGGCCAAAGTAATAACCAGGGTTACAGAAGTGCAACCCAACAGGTGAGAAGGGCTACACCCAAATATCAAATTACTGAACCAACTTTAGCAAACTAAAGCACTTTCGCTGCCTTCAAAGACACGCGTGCTGCTGTCCTTGGTCCTGAGCTAGTTGTGTAGTCGCTACTTCGAGTGGCTGCTGTCCAGCCTGTCCCAGGATATATGAACCAAATAAAGACAGAGATTAAAAGGGACATTAAGATATATCGGGGAGATAAATAAATGTGAAGAATTGATGAAGGGACACAGACATGGAGAGATTACTGTAAAGAATAAAAAGACTTTTTCTGGTGTTTTCAAAAAATTGCAGTAACCAAGAAAGAAAGGTCTGGGCACATCATACATACACATACGCACACACATACCTGCCATGCAAATGAGACAGCATGAACTATGTAATACTCTGTCTTCCAATACTATGTTTAGGTTTCTGGATAAACTGGTTCACTATATCTGAGGTGGATGGGTTGGCCATAAAAAGGTTCCTACAGTTTTAAGCAATTTTAAAATCTCTCCTTCAATTATTACCTTGGGTATCTAAACACTGTCCAATTCAGTTCAGTAAATATTTATTGAGCACCTATATGTGTCAGAGAAAGTTCCAGTCACTGTGGGTACAATGATAAAAAATGTAGAATTCTTAACCTGAATGGACTTTTTGTTTAGGGGAAAAAATCAGATACATCAACATGTAATTTAATATCATGTAAGAAACACAATGATAGAGGTATATACATACATACAAGACAATCCCAAAGGGATATAAAACTTGAGCTCTAAGTGAAAGAGCAATTATTAGAGAAGAGGCAAAAGATTATGGGATCCTCAGCAAGGTCTTGGACTGGACAGGATAGTGGTAAATATTGAAGCCTCTCCAGTAGGTTTAGGGGAACAGAGAAGAGTAGCTAAGACATGGTAGTTTTTCCCCTGACCCAGACCCTCTGCAGAGATGAGTTAATGTCTGCCAGAAATAAGTAACAAAGTTCCCCTGTGGACCTAGCATAGCCAAGAGCCAGCATAAACTAGGAAATAACCAAGATCAGGAGAGTCTGATTTGTAAAGCCTGCTATTTCTTTATAAAGAAGCAATAACAACGTCAAGTGCTACATAGGAAATCAGGGATAATCAGAATATCTCATGAAGCTAGAATCCTTCTCCAGAATTATAGAAAACATGGAGCTGGGAGGTATCTGCAAAGGGCTGTCCAGGTAATTCTCAACTTTGCTCACTAGAAAACATATTAAGCCAGACATCCCAGGAGCACCCAGTAAAGTGAGCAGGCTTCTTATTCCTGTCTCAAAACTGTGTGTGGTTGGGGAGGACCATGAACCTCACAAAACTGCATGCAAATTATTGCATATATGTCCATATGTGTTATTTTTCTGAGAAGAGAATCTGTGTAATTCTAGTTTGCATCAGATTTTCAAAGGGTTTGATGACTCCCTAAATGGTTAGGAACCACTAGTCTAAGGTAAAGTCAAAACGAGACCCTGTAATTTGTCTCAAGTTCTCACCACTAGATCCTGTCACCAGCATCTGCCTCACTCATGGTGTAGTTCCTAACACTCAAGGTTTAGCTGGGACCCAATACTGTGGTTGGGCTGGCAGAGAACGTAACATGAGAAGAGTAGTGATTTAGATTCCTTAGCTTGGATAAAAGGAAGCTCAGGCAGGTGGTGGGAGGCAAAGGCTGTCTACAGGATCCTATGCTCTAAGGATAAGTTTAATCAGAGGTGGTTCTGTCTTCTCTCATTATGGAGTAACTAAGGACCAGGAGAACTGAGGTTAAATGTGAAATGAGTTTTGTAGATGCCCTGGCAGTACCTTTCCAGAAGTCTTCAAAACTGAAGGTTCCCTTGGCCTCTAATGCCTGCCAGCAGAGGAATAACAACCTGACTCCTACTGGAATCATGAGAGCTATTCAAGGTTAGAGCCAGCCCAACGGGTCAGCAGACTTATTTCACAAATTCCCTTGAAGGCTGGTTCATGCAGGATAAGAAGGGGTTCTGGAGTGTTCCCAGTCAGGCGGCCATGACCAGGCATGCCTGGCCACTATTTGCTCAGCAAGCCAGTCTCTGCATGAGATGGCAAGTTCTCCCAGGGCAGGCACATCCTGAGATACAGCCCCAGGTAAAGCATTTATTAGCTGTGTGCCCTTGGACAACCTAACCTCTCTGAGTTTCTGTTTCCTCATAGAAGATAGGAGCACCTACTTCACAGGTAATGATTAAAGGAGAAAATCTGTTTGAACGCACCAGACACACAGCTGATGCTAAGCTAACATAACACTGCTTCCCTCTTCCCTGTTCATCTTGGCAGCCTTAGCATGGGCCATGGCACACAGATGCTCGATAACAAGTGTTGATTATATGAACGAACAAATGCATGAATGAACGAGTAAGCGAATGGAGTAAATTCCGAAAACAACAGCTCCCTAGCACCCTCCTCCTGCATCCAGAGGCTATGATCATGGGCACCCTTCCCACATTAATCTGTGAGCTAGTGCCTGGGGCTGTGTGTCTCATTCCTTCTTCCATGGCTCCTCTTCTCCCCTCCCCCACTCTTATGAGCTGGGTTCCAGACAAGGGTGTGCAGGTCTAGGTGGCGTTTCTGAGAAGTACCCCTACTGAAAATGCATCCCAATAGCAGCTCCATCATCTAAGATTAGGTAGTCCCAACACCTTCAGAGGTCCATGAGGAGCCCCAGCTGCCTGTAGAGAGAAAGAACAGGAGGCCTAGGGGAAGTCTGTGCCCTGTGGATCTTTTCCTTGGTTGGCCTGGAGCTGTCAGGCCATTGTGAATGGGGAGTTCACAGAGGAAGAAAGGCTAGAGAGATTGCAGAGCTAGGTGTGGAGGCACAGGAGAGTGGCAAAGAATATAAACTCAGGCGAGTCAGACCCTCAAATCCACCTGCTCCAAACAATACATGGCCCCAAGCTGCTAAAATTCTCTGTTCCATGCTCTCTGAAATGATTTTCTCATTAATTCTCCAATACTTAGAATTTCCTCCAATAATCTGAGCAGAGCACTTCCAGAAGGCCGTATTACCTGATCCTCTTGGCTCTTTTCCAGCTCTTGGAATACGGGGGGGCCCTTGCCATGACCAGGGAGTCATGAGATTGTCTTGTCCATGAATGAGTGTGCACGTGTACTCACAACACAGCTTATATGCTACAGACTAGAATAATGTTAAGGTAGAGAGTAAAGATGTTTATTATGGCTTTATACTACTGAAAAATCTCACCAAACCTAAATGTTCAACCACAGGGGAATGGCAAAATAATCCATAGTATATCCACTTTACACAGCCATTGAATATGACACTGTACAAGAATAATTAATACCATAGGAAATTTCATGGTATATTGTGAAGTAGGGAAAACAGATTATAAAATAGGATGTAAAACCTTATTCTGTTTTTATATATACTGGTGTGTGTGTGTGTGTGTGTGTGTGTATAAAAACCACATACATACATGTACACAGTGGTTACTTCTGGAAAATGAGATGATGAGATTATGGCTGATGTTAATGTTTCTTTAATGTTTTTCACTGTCCAATTTTTCTTCTTTATTCTTGAAATAATTGTAGAAGAGCAAATTCCCTCCTTTGTATATTAATCTTCCATAAACAGGATTGTTGCATAATATTCATGCACTTTAAAAGTTTAATAACTAGACTGTTGTTATGACACCAGCTGCAAACAGCATTTTAAAAGCAAACTTATTTAAAGTTTAGAAAAACTGTGTTAGGCAGCTGTTCACTCTGCGATGCGATTCCGTGGCAAAGAAAAAATGGCTACCATTCATCACACATAAAATTGTCTTACGGCTAAAGGTACTGAAGTCCCACGAAGCTGTAAAAAGAAAATCAATTTATCATTATATGTCATTTAAAGTTTTGCCATGTATGCAAATAGGGTTTATCTCAGGAATGCACGACATTGAAGAAGACTCAAGTAAAATAAAAAGTCAAATAAAATCAACATGTCATTGGATTTAAAAAGCTAAATATTATAGCAGATATCTGTTGAATTCATCTCTAAGTACCTGTTATGTGCCAAAGGGACTTTAAACTAGACTTCCATTTGGAGGAGTTAATAGATGAAAGTAATTACCATTTTCTTGGAAAAAAGATGAATAATGGGTTGGGCTTGCCCTACTAGATATTAAAAAAGTTTTCTAACCACAATTATTAAAAGGTAGAACAGACACAAGAATTAACATACAAATGAATAGAGCCTGAGTTATAGACCTAATACAGATCTGCCATATTTAAGAACCTAATAATACAATAAGGGAAGAATCTAAAGCACTGGAAAAATTCACTATGTGGAAAAGAAAAATCAGGTTAATTCTCACAACTTCATACCATACACCAAAATAAATCTGAGCAAGTTTAGAAACCCAATCTTTAAAAAACAAAAACAAAAACAAAAACAAAAAATCTTGAGAGAAAACATTCGTATTTAGCTGATCCCTAAATGAGAAAGAGCTCTTAGGCAAGAAAGCACTGAAAGAAATTGAGAAGGAAAATACTGATCGTTTTGTATGTGGAAAATTATAAACTACACATCAAAATGTAAACAAAATTTAGAACATAAATGAAAAGCTGGAAAACATATTTACAACAACTCTGACAAAGAGAGGATTAATACTATTCCATTTTAAAAACAGGCAAAGAATATAAATATACATTTCCAAAAAGGAGAAACGGGTAAAAAATATTAAGAAAAAGCAATCTATCTAATTAGTAATCAAGGAAATGCAAACTAAACAAGGAGATGCTTCCATTAAATCTGCAGAAATATTGAAAAGGCAACAATCTGCTATGCTGGTGAGAGTTTGGTGTTAGCACTGCCTGCCCATATCCCTGCTAGTGAAAGTAAAATTGCTACAACCTTTCCAGAAAGCAATGGGGTAGTATGAGTCATAAATAATAATGCATACATAATTATGCATAACCAGTGACCTAGTGATTCCCATTCTGGATGTCTATCCTAACAAACTAAGGGAAAATGAGGACAAATATCTGAGGACAAGGGTTTCAAATAATACCTTTTATTGTGGTTCCAAACTGTAAACAGCCTAAACATCCAACAGCAGGGGATGAGTAAGATAAACTTGAGATAGCTATAAATGGAACACCAATCAGCCATTAAAATTTTTATTTTTGAGTAATTTATAATTTCATGGAAGAATGCTCAAGTATGTCAAGTAAAAATTAGGATACTAATGATACATGTACTATACATATGTTAGGCTGAATCATCTGAAATTGCTGAGACTAAAATGGTTTCTTAGCTTCAGAAATAGCCATCTGGTCTGATCTCAAATATGAATATAATGTATTTCTGGGTTGTGGGATTATGGAGATATTTCGTTTTCTTCCTTATACACATATAGTTTCAAACTTTCTACATTGAATATGTATTAAAATTTTAAAGTTGTATAATTACATGAAGACCATAAGAAAAAAATACTCAAAACTCAAATCTATATTAAACCACTCTGCTTTCTCTTGTCTGGATTTTATAGTTCTCTGCCTCTTTGATCTCTTAATCTCCATGCTCATCTTTCCTTCAATTTATTTGCATGTTCTATAATTTGCTCTTTGAGATTAATCCCCAGAATAAGAAGCAGAGCCCTAGAAAACATCTGACCTGGGCTGTCAGTCCCCCTTCCTCCAGGAAGCCTTCCTAGACCAGGCAGGAGGTTCATGAGATTTCTATTGCCCAGAAGTGGCCTGCTGTAGCACCACAGTCAGTAGAAGTACCACAGAAGGGGAGACAGTCTCCTTGTCGAGAATCCTCCCCACTCATGCCATTCCTTTAAAGCTGGGACTGAGGTTTCTGTCCCTGTCCTGTGGGCTCACAGGTAAAAGGTATAAGCCTACAGGCTTGGGAGAGAACAGCCAGCAGCTTGCCTACAACAGCACAGTGGTGAGAATTAATCACAGTCACCCTGCCTGACATCTTATGTTCTGCTAAAGTCCTCACCCACAACCTGATGAGGACTCATAACTCTTGGGGACAAGTCTACTCTCAGCACTTCTTGACTGTGCCACTCATGGGTCTTGTCTGGACCCCGTGAGGTGGCAGAAAGAACACCAGACTTGGAGTCAGAAGACCTACATTCAACTCAGATTAACTTAGCAACTTTGAGGAGGCTCCTCACCCTCTCTACACTCAATTTCCTCAAGTGGATATGTCAATCCTACCCCAGTAAGGACTGAATAAATTCAAGGTAAAGCAGTTTCCAAAGTGCAAAGCCCTATATAAAAGGAAGGTATTAGCTATCATGTCTCTATTGCAGGATTTTTGTGGACGTAATTACAGATTTTATGCCTTTGTGATCTTGAAGCACACCTGTGCTTTTAGGCTTGAGCTAATGCCCTCCCACCACCACCACCATCACCGCCAACCTCAGGAGGGAGGCTGTCTCCTGCACTGGTGACAATGATCAGAGGAAACCTGGGCCATCCCATGCCTACCTACACTGCTCTGGTGTCTCAGGCCTGAGGATATAAATGCACTGGTGGTAACCCTGAACTCCTGGCAGGCATTAGTCTGCAGGGCAACTGTGGGGCTAGGTGTTGGATGACTGTGTAGCTATGTTCCCATCCCCATTCAGAGAACACAGAAAACATGGTTCTCAATGTGAGGTGAGGACTGTGTCAAAATAACCAAAGGCACTTCCCTGGATTCCTACATCTCAGCACACCCACTAGGACACTCAGACAAACAAAACCTAGATAGACACTCTCAGTTCATGAAATGCCAGCCCCAGTAGAGTCCTGACACCTCTTCTAACCTCTTTCTCTTCTGAGGACTAAATGTATCCTTGCAACCCCTATAATGCATAACAAGAGGGATGTCCCCACTGGGAACGGGGTTAGGGCCTCTACCCTTCACATTTATACCAGCTTCCCAAGTAAAGCATTACTTCCCCTCACCTCCTTCTCCCACTACCCTCATCCAGAAAGGTCTAAATGTACCCATTGGCTTTACAAACAGCCCAGGCCAATGAGTTGAGCAGAAAGAACAACTTTCCTTCTCTTCAGATCACTGAACAAAATGCTCCCCTTCCTAGAGGATCCATCAGGGGCCAGAACCAAGCAGAACCAAATGGAATGCCATAGCTAGAAAGACCATACAGAGCCGCTAGTCCTTCATTTACAGGAAGAAAAAATGTGATCCAGGGAAGGGAAGGGACTCAACATCTCATCATCATGGGTCTAGAAACCCAATCTTAGTCAAGCACTCTCATATTAAAATGCAAGAATGGGTAGATAATAGTTTAGAGCTTTGCCATCAACACAGTATCCACTAGATACATGAGGCTATTTAAATTTTGATTAAATAAAATTAAAAATTCAGTTCCTCAGTCACATTAGTCACACTTGAACTAGCTAATGGTTATCATATTGGAGACAGAGAGAGAACATTTCCATCATCGCAGAGACATTCTACTGACAGTGCTCATCATTTAAATGGGTAGATATGCTACAGATGGTTAAGTTCCCTGAGGGCAGGTCTTTGCCAAGTGCTCCCTTGGAATGTGTGAGGAATGTTCTCCATACCCCATAACCAAGACTGAATGAGTAAAAGAACAGCCCATGATCCTACCAGCAAGAGGCTGAGTCAGCAAAGACCCAGAGTTCATGAAAAACAAGTCTGCCATCCAGGGGAGCCACAGAGATGGCCACCTTGGTCTAAGCACATGAGCCTAGGGGAGAAATAAGTGCCTTCTGTCTCCTCACCTCTTTTTTTCCAAAAGTGTGACTATTAACTTTTGAACTCTGATCACATTTTCCAATGGGAACCAAAGCTTTCAGCTGCCAAGCCTCATGTAGATGCCTTCGAGCCTCTCCCACTCCGGGAGGCAGCTGTGCCAAAGGCCAAGAAGAGTAAAGGAAAGGGAAGTTCTGGGGTCCCCTAATGGAAAAATATCTTCACAAAGCTAGGAGGCTGGACATTTTCAGAAGGCAATTTGAAAACTTGCATGTGCGCTCACTTTGTCATGTCCAATCACTCTCTATCAAGGCAACAAAAAGCTGAATGGTCACACTAGAAAGCAGACCGCCGCACTATAGCAAGAAGCCAGCCTGCCCCATGGCTTTTTATGTCCATAGTCTAACACATGGCAAGGTGAGAAGTCACTCAAAAGGCTGGGTAAACATTGTGTCATGAAAAAAGCCCCTTAGCAAACAGGTTTGACTTGCTCAGCTCTATTCGAAATTTTAAGTATAGCCTGGTTAAGAAAATTCCTGCTAATAAAAAATGAGTTTTAGAAATTTCTGGATGGAAAACCTCCAATAAAGACATCCCTTTAAATATAAAGTATCATTCATTAAAATGAAACCAAAGGGGAGAGAAATTAGCTGTTTACAGAAGCCAGAAAAAGACCAGGCCCTCGGGATATTTTCAACACTGAAGTATAATCTACACATGAGACAAGGAAGAGAACTATTCTGAGATCTATCGGCTCAATTAAGAATGACTGATGCAATTAACGTTTGGAGTTCATAAGCCACTCAATGAATATTCGATTTCTTGTCTATAGGCTATGGGTATAATTTTGTAGTTGTTCACCCCTGTAGTATAAAATAATTCATATTGCTATTTCAATTTTAAGACATTTTTCTTATAATAATAAGGCTCTCTCCCACTTTTGGAATGCCCTAGACTGTTTTTCACACAAAGGATTCATCAATATCCAACTCAAAAATACGTTACTGAGCATCACTTTTCCTCAGTTTTCCCATCTGCAAAACCTAACATGTACCTCATAGGGCTATTATGAGAATTAACAGATTATCTGCCTACCTTGTAACTAGTAGATAGCAGATGCCCAGTAAGTGTTAGGTGATGGAGTAAGTGAATGAATTAATGAATAGATGGTGTCCAAACTGCGTGACTGATTTGTCACCGGGCTCAGCTACACAAACATGGAAGCAGCCAAACTGTAGAAATAATTGACAATTGAAGATGCACTCATCCACACGCTGTCAGGTCCTGGAACTGAAGACACATAGCTGGGAAGAAATAAGCTGCCTCCGGAGAGCATGCCTTGCAAATTCAGACTACTGTAAGAGTGAGGACATTATAGTTCCCATGGGAAAAATTATTCTGTTCAGCTCTAAAATTTTATGATTCTGTGTTTGTACAAATGGGAAGAGTAGCCAACAACCTCATCATTCCAGCTTTGGGACTCTAGGATTAAAATCCATCAAAATCCAGATGTAGATTTGGCCCTGCCAATGTGGCTCAGTTGGGTGAGCGTCATCCCATGCACTAAGAGATAGCCAACCTGGTAAGGGGACATGCCTGGGTTGCGGGCTCCTTCCCCCGTAGAGGGCATGCAGGAGGCAGCTGATGGATATTTCTCTCTCATCAATGTTTCTATCTCTCTCTCCCTCTCCTTTCCTCTCTAAAAAGCAATAAAAATATAATTTTTTAAAAATCCATATGTAGATTTGGATGTGTTCACCATCCAACTGGGGCCCAGGCATGTAAAGAGCCACTGAGTCATAGCTGTGGTATTGTATCAGGCTAACAACTTCCCTGACCTGGGAAACACCACTAGACTAGAAATCTGAAGACCTGAGTTCCCCTTTTGACTTTTCCAAAGTCTCTTCCCCTTTCTGGCCTTCATTTTCAACACAAGTACCAGTAAAATGAACAAGACAGGCAAAATGATGACTGAGGCTGTCCCCTCTCCAGCTGTTTCATTCCCTAATTCTGCTTTGCTGTGGAAGAGATAATAGCTGACACGAAGTTAGAGAAGGGGTCATCCCAGAGGAAAAACGAGAACCTCCAGGGTGAGAATCATGCTGGGGAAATACCATATTTAATGAATGGTAAAATGAATCACTCGCTTGTGTACAGTAAGAAAGAACAAACTGTTGTAATTAAACTACTACATACCAGAAACTATAAAATGCTCCCTGGTTTCAGAGACAGCAAAATGTGGAGTAAAGGGACCTCTTAGAATCAATGAAACATGGGAACTAGCATTTCCTTGGCACTTGTTATATTCTAGGCACCGAGGCTAGTATTTTATATATATTATACTATTTCATTTAATTCTAAAACAACCTGAGAAACAAATAGAAATGTGTGAAAGATCAGCATTTTATAGGGGAGAAACTTGAGGTACAGAGGGTTTACAGAACTTGCTTAATGTCATTTAACTAGTAGGTAAAACAGGTGAGATTTGAACCTACCACTGTTTCACTCCAAACTACATCTTCTTAACTCTTCACCCTTTGCAGAAAGGCTGGAGCATCTGACACAAAGCAAAAATGAGTTCTCTGACCCAGACAGGGCTGAAACACTCAAACTGTCAGAATACTTTAAAAGAACTTATAGGATGAAATACTTTGAGCTAGAGGGGGCCTTAGAGATAAGGGTAATACAAGCACATATTTTACAGACAAAGAAACTAAAGCCCAAAGGGGTTATATCATTTGCCCAAGGTTACACAGCCAATTAGTGCAAAAGCTAGAATTCTAGAATTTTGCCAGGTAATAAGATCAAACTCGCAAGTCTATAGTTTCCTGAATCTGCCTATTCCTGTCTCTTCAAGTTCTAGGCATTTTCCCATCTGCACTCAATAAATCCTTAATGATTTCCCTGTGATCACATAGGCAAGTTTCTTCAGCATCCCAGGATACAGCTCTTTCAGGCCTGAGACACAGAACCATTCTCAAAGCAGTGTGGGGAGGTGGACAGACAAGTTCCAATCCTCCTACCTCTAGAAACCCAGTATGCTCAATTTCTCTGGATCTTGTGGATTCATATATAAAGAGGCCAATAACATCAACCCCATTAAGAGAAAGCCATATAAAGTCCTTATGGCACATAGTAGGTGGACAATCGATGCCAGTTATAGCTATGACTATTGAAGTAGCTTGGTTCTTTTACTATCATATAAGCTTCTTGACCATCAGTTCTTTTTTTTCTTTTCTTTATATATTTTTTATTTTCTTAATTTATTGTTGACAGTATTATAGATGTCTCCCATTTTCTCCCTTTTTGATCTCCAACCAACTCCCCACCCCAGGCCTTCCCCATACTATTGTCTGTGTCCAAGGGTTATGCATATATGCATGTATGTTATTTGGCCATCAGTTCTTATATGAATAACCTATTTTGCATTTTACAATTTGAAGTACATTCTCTTGGCTGAAGACAGTGGAAGCAGAATTACAGACCTGTATCCTTAGCTTCTCCATTCCCCTTAACAACAGACTGGCTTTTCCAAGCAGAAAACCAAAACCCTCCTCTATCATTCCTGTTCAAAACCTGGCCTCCTGCTGGTTTTAATCCAGTTACCTGCCCTTTTTTTTTTTTAACTTTTGTGTAAGGCCTTTAAAAAAAATCAAACTTCATGAAGGAGTCCCTTTCCTTTCGTAATTCATCCTGCTTATCTAAAATAGTGAAGGCCAACCCCTTTCCAAGGTGTAGGCAGCCCTCAAGACTTCACAGTCACTTGAAGCTCAAGGTCAAAGCAATTTATGTTCAACCTTCCAACCATTAGGGGCTGAGTGCCAGTACAGGAAAGGCCCTTTTCTACCCTTACAGGGATCTTTTTATGCTTCTAGTTACATGCGTGTTGGAAGACAATGCGTGATAATCATATTGTGGGCTTCCAGGACAAAGGGCGCGCCCCTTAAGCTGGGAAGTAAAAATGCCAAAGAAGCTAAGTACTCAGGATGTGGGCTGACTGAATAGTCCTACTTTCTATTTTAAACACACCTAACTGGCAGGGAAGAGGGGGAGGGGAACACGTGCCCAGCCCCACAGTTTAACAACACTGTGGGAAGGCTAGCTGGTGACATTAGCAAGGATAACTGAGGCACCACAGACCCCCCCTGGTGACAGCTTACTTCACAAAACACAGGCTTAGTAGCCTTGGCCTGGTGACTTAGTTGGTTGGAGCATCGTCCCATATACCAAATGTTGTGGGTTTGATAACCAGTCAGGGCACATTGCCTAGGTTGCGAGTTCAGTCCCCAGTAGGGGTGTGTATGGGAGGCAACCGACTGATGTTTCTCTCTTGCATCAATGTTTCTCTCTCTCTCCCTCTCTCTCTCTTTCTCTCTCCCCCCCGCCCTTCCTCTCTCCCTAAAAATCAATTTTTAAAAAACATATCCTAGGGTGAGGATTAAAAACACACAACTAAAACAAAAACAAAAATACTATGGGCTTTGTAAATCAAGCATCACAAGAGCCCAAATTTCACTTCCTGCCTTTGCAAGGCTGCCTGGCTATTATTGTTCTTGCTGCTTTTTCGAGCTTTGTAGGAGATGTTTGCCCTCACTAATTAAAGGTTCCTACCTAGGTGCAGCCTCCCTAAATACCTTATATATTTTATGTTGTTTAATTCTCACAACTACCCCTATGAGGTACATATTATTTTCTACATTTTATGGCTGAAAAACTAAAGATGAGAGAAATCAAATAATTTACCCAAGGCCACAGAGCTAGGAAATGATGAAGTCCAGATATGAACTCAGGTTTACCCCATTCCAAAGCCTGTGCACAAATGCTCCTACCATATGGATCTGTCTCATCGAGTTCCTGAGTCACCTAAGTCAAGGCATATTGAGCATCAATCCCTTTAGGTGGGGATCTAGCTGTGTTTGGTGCATCCCAGACACAATATTTGGCATGCCTGGGATGAGCATCCAGCCCCTGAGTTTCTATGGAGTCACAGGACAGCCAGACTGCTGAGCTTCTGCCTCAGTTTCCTGCTGAGTGCTACAGTTTGTATTCTGCAGCTAGAATTGTGACCTAAAACCCCACCTGACTATTCAGGGTCTTTCTCATCCCTTTCCATGCTCCTCTCCTGGCAGAGACTAGACTCCAGAGTCTAGAGGGAAGGATGTCTTAGTCCTTGTGCCTCCAAGTCACTGCCTGGGGGTGGACTGCCAGGAATGGGTTGATGGTCCCCAGTGTAGGACCACTGACTGACTTGGCCCAGTGTCTCCCACCTCTTACAGACTCCGGACACACACCCCCACCCCAGGACTGCCCAAATCTCCCTCCCCAACCTTGGCTGGTGACACTGGCCTGAAGAAAACTTGCTTTTGTGATGCTCCATTGGATCCCATGTATTTCACTGCTGACCGTTCTCCTATTTCAGGCCAGCTACAATCCCTGAGCTCCCAGCCAGACATTCTGCCACCCCCTTCAAAAGTGCCAATGCCAATCTTGTTTTGAGGTGGGAAGTCTGTTTTCTTCATGTAGGTAAGTGACTAAAATATCCCATATAAGACTGGAGCATTTTAGAAAACAAGTAGCTAAGTTAAAAAGTCCCATGAAACTCCCCACCCCACTGACTATTAAAGGAGTGGTAATTATAAACACAACAGCAAATATTATTACCAACTTCAAGTGCTAACTTGAAACCAGCTGGTACAGTCAGCAAAACACTCAAGTCCTGGAAAGTTCAGAGAACTCATGAAACAGTAAATTCAACAACTGTAAATCCAACTTAGATGAAATCTCTGTCTGAGTGTGGGAATGGGGTTGGACTTTTCAATGTGTCACATTACCCAGAAAACCCTGGGGATTAAGCACAAGAAGTCTGTGGTCACCTGGATTAACCTATATACATGATGGTGACTATTTCTGCCAAGTCATGTAAGAATGGGCCAGAGACTGGCCAGATGCTCACCAAGACTTTCCCTCTTCTTCTTAGGGACACAACTCACATTTCCTAGCCTCCCATGCAATTAGGAGCAGCCATGTGACTGAGCTCTAGCCAATGGAATGTGGAGAGAAGTGTGATATGCCACTTCCAGGGCCAGCCCATGAAATCATCCCACATGTGTGTCCTCCACACTCTCTCTCTCCCCCTCCTCAAGCACTGGGTGCAGAGGTTCCAGTAGAAGACTCCAAGATCCTACAGGATAGCAGAGTCAAGGAATGGAAGGAGCTTGGGTCCTTGGTTGTCACCCATGACATGAGCAAGGAATAAGCTTCTATTGCGTTACCCTTGATATTTGCAGGTGATTACAGCAGTCAACCTAGATGACGAATAAGCAGAAAATGCTGACACTGTTGATAGGATTTTTTGTGAACTATCAGTGTGGCAAACTATAGAGACTGAAGAAATTACTTTCCATCTCCATCCAAAATCTTACACCAAGTGTTAATGTATTCTGTAAAGGGTAGACATGGTCTCTTTTAAAAGCAGTAAGGAATATGTGACTGAGCTGGGTACAAAACCTGTGAGAGAACTTCAAAGAGAAGGAAAACAACAAACACAGTGGGGAGGAAAGGACTTAGATACCAGCTGCCAGTAGTGAGCCAGGCTCTCCTTTCTTTCTATCTAAAGGAGCTCACCCAGGGCAGACAACAGTACGGTCATCGCCAGAGGGGAATGGGGGTGGGGGGCAGGCGAAGGTAAAGGGGGGATAAATGGTGATGGAAAGAGACATGACTTGGGGTGGTGAACACACAATACAATATACTCATGCTGTATTATACACCTGTATTATACACCTGTAACCTATATAATTTTATTAAACAGTGTAGCCCCAATAAATCCAATAAAAATAAATAAATAAAAATAAAAGAGCTTACCCACTTCCATGCCTCTGACAAACACGTGTAAAAGTACCGGGTACATTTTAGAGAGGAGCATGAATACAAGGTGCTATCACTGATTCCCAGACCTAAATCCCCGGCCTTGTCTCTTACTCAGCATGACTCCAGCTGCATCTCCAGCCATCAGCAGGTGATTTCTCTTCATTTAGATGGCACCCAAACTTCAAAATCTTCCACTGTTCTCAGCTTTGTGTCTCCATCAGGTTGGAGAGGGGAATAACCATTCGTTTCACACCTAACATATGCCAGGCCCATTGTAGTAATTACCTCATTAAATTCTCTTCATTCTTTCTTGAGATAGATACTATCTGCATTTCACACATGTGGAAACTGAGGCTCACAGAAGTCAAAGGACTTGCCGAACATCAGACAACCGGTAAACAAGACTGTAAGAACGATTTTCATTTGTGTAGAACACCATAACTGATTGGAATCCTCCCTTAAACAGCTAACTACAACCAGTGGTGTGCGGGAGCTTGTTTGTTCAGCTCCCAAGAGACAACTGTAATTTTCAGGATTTTTGCGAGCTGGTTGTCGAACAGGTTGGTAGCTTGAAATCTGCCACTGATAGGAGTATTTACACAATGGAAATGGGCAAACGCTACAAAGGCTACCCTCAGGCCTTTTAATCCTCCTTGGAAACATTTACCAGCATATCACTAGCCACACCTTTCTATGTGAACCCATATGGCAAGACAACACTGTGTTTTGTTGCAGTTTCAGGAAAAAGAAGTAGAAAGAAAGAGCATCTGGATGCAGACTTCAAACAAAAAGTTACAGAAGTAAAGGCAAATGTTACAAAGCCACAAAGGAATGAGAAGAACTATGTCTCCCTTAGCCAAGCTTCTGACTTCCATAAAGAGTTCTCCTAACAAGCCGGTTGATATGAAACAATTAGGAAGAATGCTAGTTTTAGGTGGGCAGTTAAATTGTGGGGCAATGTAGAGAACTGCTATGGAAAGTAAGATCTTCGAGGTTTAGTTTTAAACTAAGTGATAAAAGAAGCATTACAATTCCCTTGAGGTAAATTCTGAAACAGGAATTATTTTTTTAAAAAGAAAAAGAATGTGCAGTTAGCACATTAAGGCGGTGGCACAGATAATCCAAAGCAGAAGATGAAATCACATGCTGCATTCCGAAGCCAAAGATAAACGACTGGAATATTTTCTTTGATCAACTGCACATGATTTACCTCTGGAATCAAAGTGCATCTTAATTAGATGAGCATGCAGTGATTCAGTATCAGGGGAAAGGAGTGTAGAAGCTCAGGGAGCGGTAAGGGGCAGTCAGCCTGCATTCACTTTTTTCTTTTTAAGTTAACATTCCACATGTGAAAAATAACCCCCATGTGAAAAATAAAGAAATTGGTGTTTTTATTTGTGGCCTTGAGCAGTTGTTCCCAAACCTGGCTGATCATCAGATTTGGCTAGGCAAATTTTAAAAATACAGACTCTGGTGTCTATATTTAGATTTAGATTCAGTGAGTCTAAGAGATTGTGTGTTTGCCAGAACTGAGAGACTCATAAAAGCCTAACAGCAAAACAATAATTATGACAATGAAAGGATCCTAAAAAGAAACTTAAGTAAGGTTGACCAACAGACCCAAGTACAGCCAGGGAAGGGAAAAAACACAACAGAAGGTCTGAAGGGGATTCTGGTTTTCTGAAGAGGAATCATATCTGAGTGTAAGGGGAGAGACCATTTGCCACTTATTAGATATGTTTGGAGGAAAAGCGACTTAACATCTCTGAGCTTCGGAATTCTCATCTGTAAAACGGGGGAACTCATGCCTAACAGTTCCCGTTGTTGGAGAACGGAAAGCACCTATCACAGTTGTTGACACGGAAGGGTCATTAGTTATCACCCTGTTATTATTTTCTCTTTCTCACTGGCTTCGGGAACATTATCCTAAGCCAAAGCACAAAGCACTCAGATGCTGCCGCCTGGGCGCCCCAACCTCCCTTCTTCCTCAGCAGCTGGACAGCAGGCTCACTGCCTTGCAGCCTCTGAGGATGACAAAGGGAGCTAATCGCTGCACCATGGGTCAGAGAGCCAGACAGAGGCTTTCACTTGGCTCTGCCCTCAGCTCGCTACACGACCTTGAACAAGCCTCCTCCTTCCTTCCCTTGGTCTTCATGTCTAGCCCTGCTAAATGGGCACGATCAAACAGAACCCATTTCAGCCAGAAGCTCTAATGAAGAGCCCAGAAGAATGGGTTAATGCGAAGACTGGCGCAGCTCCGAGATAATGAGCCAGCCTGTCACCGTCCCCAGGAGCCTTCTGTCCCCGGTCAGGGAGATTGTTGGCACCCAAACTGCTGCACTGAGCTTCAGCTAATTGGAGGCTTGAGGACAGATGACACCAGGTTTCCGGGAAACAAAATGATCTCTCCAGCCCCAGAGCTCTGCACTAAGGAGGAGGAAGGATGAGAAACTTCCACAGAGTAATGCAACCAAGGTTCCTGGGGCCAGCTAGTAAAACATTCATGGAACTCGAGCCACCACCAGAACAGGTCAGCAAGTAAAGGAAACAAGCAAAGCTGAGGGTGGAGAATGCTCCCAGCCCAGCTTGCCAGCTGGCACAGCACACTGGAAATGAGACACGGCCAGCAAGATGAGCAGCAGGACAGCCGCAGAGGACTGCAGTAGCACAGAGGGATCCAGAGATTCTGGAAGACTCAGGAGTCAAGGGAATGACACTTTGCTCTCTACCAGAGAGGAAAAGGCGGTGATGTAAAATTATGGGGGAAGGACCCCAGTTGTATCTGTTGCAAGAGATAATCACAGGAGGGGACAAACAAACGCCACAAGTGGAGGAGGCAGGCTTGTGAAGAGGGGAAGAGTAGGTGGGTCCCTGAAAATGCAGCCTGAAAGAAAGGTAAGGGAGAAGGAGGGAGTGGGTGTTACCCAAACTCTCTTTAAAGGAGTGGGATGGAGTGGCTGCCACCTCTCCACACAGAGAGAAAAAATTCTAGACCTTCAAGCTGACTTTTTTCTAATTTAAATTTTCTGAATCACTTCCGTGTAAATGAAGTATGTCAAACACATGGGATTTCATACTTCCAGCTTGAGCTAGCTCTGAAGCCCCTGTGTTTTCTCTTGCAAGGAAAGGGAGGTAGGAGATGGGAGGAGTGAGAGTGATACGATGTGACAACAAATGTTTCTGTGGCCCCAGCCTGTTGATTGGATGATCCTCATTTCCAGCAGCTACTGGTCAAAGCTCCATGGCCCAAACTAGCGAAAGAGAATATACAGCCCTAGTAAAAACTGCTTCTTCCGGAGAGGGGAGCCACACAATTAGAGCTACTCCCTGGGCTGCATGCATGGATTTAATTCATAACAAATTAATTTGCATATCCTTAAAAGTTAAACCTTCTCAAAGAATAAACATTTCCAAGTCTATCACTTGTTTATGTTTGATGTCCTCCACCAGATCCAGAGCTCCCAAAGGCAGCTCTACATGTCTCCCCGCCACCAGGGGCTTTGAAAAAACAGAAGTCGCACCCACCGACCTGTATGGACCCCAGTAGAGCCTCCATACACCAGGACTTTGTCAAAGCTTTTTGATGAGGATGGCATTTTAAATTCCTGTTTTCCCCAAGGTGTTTTCTCCAGAAAGAGGAAAGTTCTGAAAACTGGCAATGTCGGTCAAAAAAGAAAACATACACAAGGTTTTGGTCTTCCCTAGAAACTGCCGAGATGCTGGAGTGACCAGGAGCTCAGCCAGCAGTCAAGGAAGGCCACTGTTCTTCACACTACGAAGGATGGCCTGCTCCACAGTGTCTCCACCACCCTCTGAGCCCAAGTTCAGTTGAAACTTCCCAGACCTCCCAGTTCTGTAAGGTTAGGGTTGCGTTTGGCTGAGAGTAGCAAAAAGCCCAACTATGATGGCTTAAACAATTAAGGAGCTTGTTTGTCTCAAGCAACAAGGAGTCTGGAGCCAGCAGTTTAGGGCTGCTTCATTGGTGGCTGTCCTCCTGATACACCACCTCTGCACATGGCTTTTGCCTCCTGGTCACAAGATGACTGCAACACGTCCTGGCATCATGTACCCATTCCAGAAAGGAAGAAGGGTGAGGGGCAAACAGCTTTCTTTTTGGATGGCTTTATCTCCACTTGAGAAGAGATCTTCCCATTGACTTGTGTCTACATATCAGTAGTCAGAATTGTCTCACATGCTCTGCCCTAGTGGCAAGGGAAGCTGGAAATTTTTAGTATTTCACTCTCCATCCTTTAGTCTTTGAAATGGATGTTAAGTACACCAACCTGCATTATCTGAGCCACACACAGATTCACAAATCAAAGGGACATTCACCCTCCACACCAAGGGATGGTGTGAGATGCCTCTTCTTTGCCTGCTCTCTCAAATGTGAAGGGCTGTGCAAAAATAAACCCCAGACTCAGAAGAGCCTCTAAGGTTCCCAAATTGTCCCCTCCCATTTAATATGCTGAGTCACTTTTATATGTATTCTCTCACCATTCCTCACCACAATTCTTTAAGGCAGGGATACTCTATCCCACTTTTACAGATAAAGAAGGAGAGGCTCAGAGAAGTCAAGTTACTTGCCAAATACCCCATGTCTTATCAGTGGTAGAATCAGGTTCTGAATCCAGATTTCTAGTCTCAAGCCAGTGCTTTTTATCATCATACCACTGGCCATTCTCATCATGCTGCATGCCTGACTGTGGCTGCTACTGCTGCAACCCCTACCCTTCCTGTTTTGTATGATTCTTTCCCATATTAAAATTTAGATTAATGCAAGAAAAGATAGGTCATGGGGAATCTGGCAAATATCATAAAAGACTGAAAAAGATCAGGAAGCTATTGCCAACAGAACATGCATCTTGACAGGACACTGTCCCAAAGCTCACCCAAAAGAGGTTCTAAAACCAAATCCAAGAAGAAAAGATGCGTTCTAGGGGTCACCCCCTCTATCTCCCTCAGTTCACCCCCCTCAAAGAGCAGGGACTGACCTTGAAGTTCTCTGGCACGTCTCCAACTACCCTTCTGCTGCGTGTTACTGTGCAGACTCATCATGGCTCAGGCAGCCACTACTCCTCCAGTAGAGCTGCATGGTAACTGCCTGGTCACTGTTCTGACTTCCACATGAGACCATTCTCTCCTTAAGAAAAAGGGCTGTATCTAACTCAACATTGTTTCCCATCATCTAGCATGGTGCCTGCACATGGAAAGTTCTTAATAAAAATATTCAAATAAGTGAATGCAAAACATTCTTATTATATGTCCATACATTTCCTTTTACCCTCTCCAGAGTGGAAAAAGGAAACAGCTGGCCACTCCTGTGGGTGCCCAATTAGGACTCCACAGATCCCAGGGAGGGTTGAATTGAGGCCATTCAGCACAAATCCAAAAACCTCTTTGAATGCAAGAGCCCAGGGAGGCTGAGATCTATGGCACTGGGGGTGATCTTTCTGCATTTCTGGGGTGGACGGAGTGTGTGAGGAGAGGAAAATGGGCTCTGAACTTCTAGCAGACAAACTCTTGGTGCATGGAAAGCAGGGAATGGAAATGGGAAGAAGCCCGGCCTCAGAGCAGCAAGAGTGAATGCCAGGAATGCAATGCAGTGCCAACACTCCACCTGGGCCCCCACTCAGGGAATCAGTGCCATAATCACACGGGCAGTCCTCACTCAGCAGTCCTATCTCTAGCTTTTCAGGCCTTTCCTAAGTCTGCCCCACTGCCTTGCCTTGACCTCTGGCACCTTGCCCCTGACTCTCTTCTAGCGTTGATTCATAGCTTCCATGAACTTCCTGAGTCTGCCTGAGGCCTCACAATCCATTCCCAGGCCCTGCCCCTGAAGCCACAACCACTGCTGATGGAGGAAGAGGGTGCAGAAGCCAACAGAGCCTCTATAGCATTGGTTCCCAGCCTCTCTGGAGTCAATGATCCTCTAGAGAACCTGTTGAAAGCCACGGACTTTTGCCCTAGTCAATTGTACACATATACACAACCACAAAATTTTAGGAGCTTCAATTACAGGAGCTGCATAGACCTCCAAAAAGCCCACTCATGGACACAGAGTAAGAACTCCAGGCCTAGAGGAGGTCATGCACCACTTTTGTTTTAGGGCTGTTGCCCTCCCTCGGAGAAGTCCCTAGTAGCTCAGTCAGGCAACTCTTAGTTTGCCCTCCCCATGGGGAAGTGTTTGGAACAGTGAGAATGAAATGTCTCTGATCCCTCCCACTTCAGAAGTCTTTAATGGAAAAAACACTGAGACCTCACTGTGTGGCCAGCTGTGGGAATCCAAAGGACTTGACATTCTGGAAATCTAATCTTTACAATAAACTTGTGAAATTCATATTGTCCCATTTCAGATGAGGAAATTGGGTTTAAAGGAGTTAAGGAATTTACTGTGGTCACACAGAAAGTTAGGGAATGTGGATCAAAGCCAGGCTTGTACAGGGTCGACACCAGCTCTTGCTAGCACCACACTCTGGAGACTTCCCAAGGCTATGTTACCTTTAGGGGTAAACAAAAGAAAGCTCCCCTCGCCATCCAAAATCTACCCACCTAATTAATCCCTGTTGCACAAAGTCTTTAATTCCACAATCAGAAATCCAGCTAAAAGAGATTAATGGTTATGAATCTGTTTCTCTGGCTTTATATAAATGTATTACTGTTTTTCTGGACAGTTCATGGAACTGTCACCTGAGTTAGTGAGTGTGAACTGGAAGAGAGGTTCAGGTAGCACTCCAGTAGGAAACAGGGAGAGCAGTTAAAGGTGGGGTGAGGGGAAAGAACAGGCAGAAGAGCATCTTTGAAGATGTAATAAGGAAAATCAGCTAGCAGATGGAAGGAACATTCCTAGATAAACTGCATAGCAAGAAAAAAAAAAGATAAGACTCCTGGTAAATTCCTTCCTGTTCACAGCACTACAGGGGCCCAGGGTCAGGGCAAAGGGTAAGCCCTGCCCTGTGGGTACCTGCTGAAGGACTGGAGCCAGTTGGGAGTTAGAAATGGCATTTAGAAAGGAACGTCTTCACATGCTGTCTCCAGCCCATGAGAGATGCTGAGGCTGGGCAGGAGGGTGAGCCAGGGAGAGAGCAACCAGGAAAGATATCACCACAGCTGGAGGACGAGTGCCACAGCTGGGAGGGTCAGGGTTGTGGACAAAGTCAATTTATGGTTTGGCCAAGTCTGGAATCCAGGAGACAAGATCAAGTGAAACAGGTTGGGAGCAATAAGGGAGCAGGAAAAGATTGCGTTTTGGGTGCCTATTTACAACCACACCCAGGGCTTGATTTCAGAGGCCAGAGGCAAGGGCTTGGTGAGCAAGGGGGCTGGTCTTGATTAAAGCACCTGGAGAATGTGGGTACCATTACCCAGCATCATGGATGTTCAGGAAACCAAATAAAAATTATTACAGAGAATGCCAGTAAAAAGCTTAACATGTACGACTCTGAAGAATACCATATTCTTCAAAGATAGAATGATATAAGCCAAACCTAGTCAAGGGGATAGAAGTATGTGAAAATTAAATAATGGTTTATATTTTTTTAACTTAAAAAATCCCTCAATGTCCAACAATAAGAGAGCAGTTAACTAAATCATGGTACGGTGATGTAGTTGTTAGGTGTGCAGGGTCAGAAATCAGACAGCCCAAATTAAACCCTGGCTCTGCTACTCAAGAACTGTGTGAACTTTTGAAAATTGCTTAAATTCCTTAAGCCGCCATTTCCTCACCTGTAATAATCATAATTATAGTACCAGAGTCTTGATATTTTAACTCAGCACGATGCTTGATACATTCCTAGATATCTATACAGCAAGAAACCATTCAACAAATGTTAGCTATTAATATTGCTGTCATTATCAAGATGCATTAATAAGGCAGAATACTACTGAGCCATTAAAAATAATTTATAGAAATATAACAATATTGAAAGATGCTTTTAATCTAATGACACCAAACAAACAATGTGTTTTAGGTTTCAAAAGCAGATTATAGTATGTACGCTTTATTTTTGTTATACATATATTTATATATTTATGTTTATATAATTTTTTATTATATGTGTATGTATTTAGATGATTAGAACATGAGATGAAGATTCAGAAATAAATAGCCAAGGAAAACAGGAAAGTACTTTTGCCCTCAGAAATGAAGAGAAAGAAAGGGCAAACTTCAATAAAGCCAAAAAAGCTCTAAGGAAATGTGCTCCTGAGGAATTTCTTTGATGAGTACTTATAGAAAATTTCTGGCTGTCACTGCATCCCCAGCCCCCACCATGCCCTCTTCTCTCTAGCTTTGGTCCATGAACTGGGATGTGGGCCTCTCCAATCTCATGGAGGTGGCAGCCTTCTGCACCAGTATCAGTATTATCAACACCTCTCCTGGGAAATGCACCTCACCTTTTTTCAGAGCCCTTCACTTGCCTACTGGTCTTTAAAACAAACTTTACCTGAGCAGTGTCCCTGAGAAGGACCCCACCTGCATCTTGTCAGTCTGTGTCCCATAGGAGCCGGGAATTAAACAAGCAAATCAGGAGGTTCACTCAGGCCACACGAGTCGGGAAGAGGGCCACATACACTGTGCAGACATCACTGAGGGGCAATTCTAGGGCTTCTTGGTTAAGATCAGTAGATTCATGGAAAACATTTTCACCCTGTCTCTTTTATTCTCATTATTCAGAGTGGAGAGCTGGGGACAGAGTCCCAAGCTCTGAGGACAAGTCTGATGATGAAAGAAAGGTCCCTAGTTCCCTCCCTCTTGGCTCTGTGGCGCTCTGCCTCCTCCCAAGGCAAAAGAGCACTTTTGACAAGAACCAAAACAACTATGGGAGTGCACTACAGGGCAGGTGAGTTTGATGCAAGTGTCTGAAATTAGATTTCTGGCAGTTGGCAGGCCTCTGCAGGTTTCAGCAGCTGTCCTTTTGTGCAGAAGCATGGACAAAGCACCCCATGCTCACTGCTAAACTCGGTTCCTCATTGTTATCCAAACAATGGAGTCAAGAGGTAGATGAGAGTGGAGGCACAGACAGGGGCTCTTGTGGAGCCGATTCTGTGCCCAGGAATAAGTATTCAGGGACAGTGATTCACTGAGCCTCTGTATTTTAAGACCTTCCCCAGTAGTTCAAGTCAGGTGGCTCTATAAGGCGCTTAAGGGGGAGAAGGAAGAGATTTCTCCCATCCTCCCACCCTGTCCACACAGGGGAGCCTCAAGAGGAGGTACTGGAAATGTGGACATGCTCTATTATGGCCCTTAAAATGTCAGGGCCCGCTCCCAGGAGCACCCTCCCCACCACTGACAAAGCACTTCTACATATGCCATCAAGGGAATTGGGCAGCATCCCAATGAGCATGTCACACAGGAAGTCTTGAGTAAGGTGAGTGACCATGGAGGAGGAGTGAGGCCCTGTGAAGTCTCTCACAGGCTTGGTTAAGCTCCAGAAGAGAAGTTAATTAATGTGGGGCGCTACAGTACAAATTCTTTCATACCTTCTGAGTGTGTGCATATAGTTTCTCCCTAAGTCTCAAGTAGCAATAACAAGCCAATTTTGCAAACAGATTCTAAAGGTATTTTGGGTTCATAGACATCTGTATTAGTCTGCAGTTTTTGCAACAACCACATACACATGTTCTCAGGCTTGTCAATCCCCCAACCTCCCACCCCTACCATCACCACCTTTTCTTCCAGACATGCAGGTCTACCAGCTCAGGGTCCTCAAACACATGTCCTTAGCAAACATACTCTCCCAGCACACAACCCTCCTCTCACATAGCTGCAGATAAAGGTCCACCCATAAGGGAACAGGGCCAAAACGAAATCTGAGAAGTCATACTGACCCATGAGCTGGCAGTACCTGGTGTATAAGAGACACTGTGCCCCATGGGTTCAGCTGCACCAGGAGATATACAGCTCAAACTCAACTCAGGCTCTACTCCTCTGTTCTTGTAGGCAAGCCATTTATGCTTTCGGTAACACAGAGATGCAGTTTTAACTATAGGTAACAGCTCAAAGCAAGTGCTTACATGAAGATTATTCATGTCTGTGCTTACCTGGAAGAAAGTTTGAATCCTGGTGGGAAGAATAAGATTGTTACTCTTTTGAATACTGCATTTCATTCCAAGAAGTAGGTAGTACTATCATTACCACCAAGAAACTGGGGCTTAGGTAACCTCCTAACTTGCCTGTCACCACACAGCTAGTAGAGATGAGATGGAGCCAGGACTAGACCCAGGTCTGCTTGACTCCAGAGTCCCTAGTCTGCACCCTGCTTCCTATGGAGCTCCTTCCATCTCCTCCAGACCAACCTGAATCCTGCCCATGTTGACTCACTATTCCAATGGCATCATAGGAAGAAACTTTGGGATACAGTCCAGCTCATATTTATCTCTCCCTCCTCTGCTCTTTTATGACATTCACAGTCTGAAGTACTCCCCCTAGCAACTGATTTTTTAAATCTCCTATTGCTTTCTAATTGCTTAGCATGTGTCCTCTTGGCTTCCTAACCAGTCCCTGCTCTTAGACCATTTCTTCTCTCACTTATCCCACTCCACCATGGGCACCATAAGCAGTCAGTGAATGCCTGTTGAATAACTAGTTTGAGAGATTCAGATGCAAACCCTAGTTGTCACCCTCTTTTTGGAATACAGAATTTCAAAAGTCAGAATTCTCCCTAATTCCACTTTTGTGGCTCCTTTCACAAGTTAAAAGTAGTGCTTATAAAGAGCTCTAAAGAAATGGGAAAATGCTTCTGATAAAATGTCAAGCTAAAAGAGATAGGATGCAAAAATAGATATACTGTGTGAACTCAGCCATATAAAATGCATAAAAATATTGGAGAAAATATATTTTTTTAAAAGAAAAAATAAAGGCTGGAAGGAAATATACCAAAGGTTAAAGAGGGGTTATTTCTGTCAGGTGAGACTATAAAAGATTGCTATTTTTCCATTTAGATTTGTCTTTCTTTTGGAAATGCCAGAAACTTCACTTTAAAGGAATTCCAGAGTGAACATTAAATTGGATTCCATTTGTAGAGGAGGTTCTATTTGTGGGCGTGAACTTGGGAGTGGAAAGCTGTATGCAGTTAGTTAAATTAGGCAAAAATAGTAAAAGAATATATCATTCAGGGTCCAACCAGATAAACAAATCACTCTAGGAATTAAAAACTGGGAATTCAATGCAGGATATTGGTTACCCAATTATAGAAGTGTTAAGAAGTCAAACAGGATGGAATGGAAGCCCAGAGATTATCAGGAGCCAGGATCACCCATGGAAACTGAAACAAGGAGAGCTGAGCCTCATTTCCCTCACCCAGAAAATGTGGTAATCAGAGAGGAAGGGTGAGATACTCCTGTTTCCTCTTTTGTTCCACCTTTCTATCTCCGGCCATTGGTTTCCACTAACCAAACTCAGCCATGAGCCAGCTCTCACGAAGCCTGGGAAATGTGGTCTGCAGGGGGTGACACCATGTAAAACAGGACAGAAGTTGGGAGAAAGAGGCAAACTGTTCCAGCACCAGCATGAAAGGGTTAAAAATTAGATAAAATATGAGATTGTAGGTCAAGTCAATAAAGAATAAAAATACACATGGTGACAATTTTCTGGAGAACATAAGTTTCATATACACAGAATTAATTCAAGGCAAACATACTAACTCTCAATACCAGCATTTCCCCAACTTTCCTGACATATGGATTTGATCTGTGAAGACCTGCCGTTGTAGATTAAAGATGGTGACAAATCATTTGCCAGTCTTCCCATTATGAGACAGAGTCTAATCCCCCTTCCTTTGAATCTGGGCTGGTCTTAGTTACTTGCTTGACCAATAGAATGCAGTGGAAGGGACATTCTGGGACTCCTGAGGCCTTGTAACATCTACCCAGGACCCTTGGAACACTCGCATCGAGAAAGCCAACCACAACCTAGGAAATATGACTACCCTGAGACTGCCATGCTCTGAGGAAGCCCAAGCTAGCCATGTGGAGAGACCATTCGAAGAGACAAAAATGGCTGCCCAGCCCAAACATGGATGAAGCCCTCTTAGACATTCCAGCCCCTGCAGATACAATGTGTGCCTGTGTGCTGGGGGGGGCGCAGGGGAGGACCTAGCTATAGGCAAAATAGAAACCCCAAACATATGGCCCTAATGCACATGTCCCAGATATCTCTAACTACTAGAGCCACCCCTGAAGCCCCAAGCACTGTGGGGTAGAAATAAGCTCCCCTCACTGTAATCTGCCTGAATTCTTGACACACAAAATCATGAGCATAATAAAATGGTTGTTGTTTGTTGTTTCATGCCGTTATGTCTTGGGATCAGCAACAGATAAGTGGGACACCTGACCAGTGACTTGGTAGTCTTCGGAGGTGATCAGGTTTGCCCTCCTCAAGTAGGACTGTGCTCCAAGTAACCTGCCCACAGATGAGTGTCAGTTGGTGATGGTGAAAAAGGGAAAGGGAAGGATCTTGAGAAATGACAATACTCAGACATATAACCACTAAGGGAGAAAGTCAGAGGCCCTGGAAGGGTTCAGAAGAAAAGTAGGCAGAACCAACCACCCCAAGAGCTCCCTGTTCGTTTCAGCCTCTTGACCTGCACACACATTCTTTGCCTGGCCAAATGCCCTCTGTTCTTCCTATCACTTTTCTTCTCCATCCCATGCCTTCACCACCCTCCAATTATGTTTAAAAGTTTCTTCCTGGGATAAGTGGGATCTGACCTGGTTCTAATTAGTATCATTTCCCACATTTTCTCAGTGCCTGTGCACAGAAAATGGGGAAAATAATTGTGGAATAAAATGACATAGTTTGGGGCAGTATTTGTGTGCTGTGAAGCACAATAGTGCAGCAATTGTGGGGGTAGCGGGGAATGGGTAGAGGTGGTAGAGGACATAGAGGGGATAAAAGGTGATGGAAAAAATTAAATCAAAATTTTGTAAAAGATGAAATTATGTAAATTTACATTTAAAATTAAATTCAGACTTACAGGAAGAAAATAAAAATAAATAAATAAATAAATAAATAAATAAATAAATAAAGAAAGAAAGAAAGAAAGAAAGAAAGAAAGAAAGAAAGAAAGAAAGAAAGAAAGAAAGAAAGAAAGAAAGTGTGTGTGTGTATATATATATATATATATATATATTTTTTTTTTTTTTTCTTGTATGTTGCTTTTTATACAATCTTGCATGTAAGACTTTTCCAGAGTCAAGAACTGGGTGGTCACACAGAGAAGCATTTCTACCTCCTGCTTCCTGTACTTCTTTCAAAACCCCTGGAATCCCTTGCATGCTTCAAAGATATGAGCTGACATATCAACACTTTTGGACTTGAACACTATGGGTACTTGGCCTAGTGTCTCAGAACACTCTCCATGCCATCCCAAGGTGAACCAGCATGCTCCGCCTCCCTGGAGCATGGGATATAAGTGAGAAGACTGGGATAGTCTCATTGCAACCCCTGCCCACTGGGAGACTTTAGGTGTTAGGTGTTATACGATTCCCCATGGTCTCTTGTACTTCTTCACATCTTATGAGCAGAGTCCCTGAGTTTTGTTCCACTACCTTTTCAAGGATGTTCATATAAGTGAACAGCCTTGGAAGATAGACTGGCTCCTTCTGAGGGGAGGAGATCTGTTTGCTGACCAGTATAATAAAGATAGTGTCTCCCTCTGGGATAAAGGTTAGGCAGATTTGCTTGCAGCCCCTTTAGAAGCCCAGAGTTTCCTAAGGATCGGGTTCTCCAGCTGTGATGCAAACCCACTGCATGAGCAGGATCCACTGGGGCCCCTCGTCATTGTCCCTGTGGGACATTGGAGATAGGGGTTCCAATGAAAATATGCTAAAGCTCATGCTACTTGTTTTGCCCTGAGTAATTAAGTCCCTTGTCTCTGACCCAGGAATCTCATATCTTTTGCCAGCATCCATGAAACTATGGCAGGCTAACCTGTTAGCTTGCAAGTAGATAAGATCTCAGGCCCTTCACAGCTCTTGACACTAGGTAATAGAGTACACACTCCTCCCCCACAAAACACTTACTCCAGCCTCTCTCATTCTTCTTGTCCAAAGTACTTCCTTCTGCCAGACCCTTGATTATAAAACCCACTGTCTGTGCTAGCACAAGACAAGAGAAGCTGAAGGTAAATGTAATTAAGTGACTAATTCAAGTGCTAGACACCAATTTCTGTCAAAAACAGCCATGCTGAGGGGATCATTTAGTTAGTAATGATACTAACTAAAGCAGAGTTTGCTCTAAAGGAATATTTTGGAAATGACTTTTTTCTTACAGAGCATTTCTCTTCCACAACCCCTGACCTCTCATGGCTGTTTACTTACTGTCATAAATGTCCGCATCCCCCAATCCCTTACCTATACTACTGTACAATCCGATTTATCTTAAACACTGTGGACTCAACTCTGACTACATGTGAAAACATGATTCCAGGACTCCAAGCTAGAGATTCTCATTTATTTCTCTGGAGTGGGGCCTGAACATGGGGTTTTTAAGATGCTTTCCTAGGAGACTCCATTTGCATTCAGGGTTCAAAACCTCTAGTCTATTGACCCTAATGGAAACAAGAACTAGGTGAAAATGCATATATTGGGGAGGTTTTTTTCCACATTGCTCTGCTCCAACATCCTAAGTGCTTTTCAGCAAACTCATTTAGTTCTTCCCTGCTTCAAATAGAAATCTTAAGAACTCCCCCCACCTTGCAATTCTCTAATAATCACTCACAATAGAAATCTATCCCCATGATGTAGATTTAATCGGCCCATTCCCTTTCTTTTACTCCACCTTGGCACTCCAATTAATCCATTTATAGTTATCTACCCATCAATCCCTGTGTGCCTTGCTAAAGATATCTTTAGGAACAACTGGGTTTCTCATGGCTTATTAGTCTGCCATTCGCGGTCAATTCTTCATGCTTCTCTCCTCTCTGCTCCCATCTCTCAGCACCCAAATCTTCAGAGGAACAGAAGCCAGGATGAAGATACTCTTTCATACCAGAGACTTAGGAACTTTTGCTAAGAAAATGAAGTCTAAACAGCTGCTGTAGATACTGAATGCAGCAGGTTTGAAATGGAAAGTCCACCTCTCTCTCACTCTGCTTCTGAGGGTACCACTGAATAAGAGCGTCACTTGGGTATCTCTAAGTATATGACATTTACTTCTTATACTTGAGTATATACAGAGTCCCTGTTCCACATCCTGGAAGCAGGATTTTGTCATTAAAGATGGAGCAATCCACATGTTCCATGTCCTAACTGTTGTGCCTTTCAGGAAGACACACCCCACCCCCACCAAGGTGAGCTCTGGGCAGCACTGACAAGTCAGCAAGGTCCATCTGTGTATATAATATATTGTGAGCTGTTCTTCTAGCATCATTCTCCTCTTCTGCCAGGTTCCTCTCCCAGAAGACTATCCCCACACTCTCCTCATTGTCACCTCTGTCAACAACCCCACTGAGAAGGGATCTGGTACTCAGGTTTGGAGCACAGATAAGGCATTGCGTGGGAAACATCTTATGTCCAAGGAATGAGGTACTTTAATGGTGGAAATGTGGGCTGTGCTGAGCTGGAGGGAGAGATTCTCTAAGGGGACAGTGAGAGGGTTTTTATTCCTAGGGAAAAAGGAACAAGTTTATTAGCCTCAGCCCTTGCCTAGTGAAGAGATAAGCTATGAGAAGCCAGAGATCTCAGCATTTCATTCAGTAAATAACCACGTGCCTGCTTGCAACAGGCTATGGTTGGGCACTGCATGGATCCAGTGACGTCTAAGACAAGTTCTCTCTCTCCAGAGCCTACCATGAATGGCAATCAACACATTAAGAAGACTTGTGGAAGACATACAAATGACCAATAAGCACACAAAAAGCTCAACATCATTAGAGAAATGCTCATTTAAACTACAATGAGATACCGCATCACCATTCATTAGGATGGTTACTACTAAAACAAAAAGAAACAAAAACATAACATATGTTGGTGAGGAGGGAGAAACTTGATACCCTCATGCACTGTTGGTAGGAATGTAAAATAGTGCAGCCACTGTGGAAAACAGTATGGTCGTGCCTCAAAAAAATTAAAAATAGAATTTCATATGATCCAGTAATTCCACCCATGGGTATATATCCCAAAGAATTAAAAGCAGGGTCTCAAAGAGGTAATGTTCATAGCAGTATTACTCACAACAGGTAAAATGTGGAAGCAACCCAAGTGTCTACTGAAAGATGAATGGACACACAAAATGTGATATATATATATACTGGAATATTATTCAGTCCTAAAAAGGAAGGAAATTCTGACACATGCTACAACACAGATGAACCTTGAGGACATTATGCTAAGCAAAATAATCCAGTCACAACAATAAAATACTATATGACTCTACTTTTATGAGGTACTGAGAGTAGCCAAAATCACAGAGAAAATAGAATGGTAGTTGCCATGGACTGGGAGGAGGAGATAATGGAGAGTTATTGTTTAATGGGTCTAGAGTTTCAGTTTTACAAGATGAAAAGGGTGACAGAGATGGATGGTGGTGATGGTTGCACAGCATTATGAATGTATTTAATTCCACAAAACTACACTTAAAAATGGTTAAGATGGTAAATTTTGTTATGTGTATTTTACCACAATAAAAAAAAAAAAAAAACCTGGAGAAAAAGAAGATTTTCAAAATAATATCTATTACACATTTGCTAGGCATGCTTCTAATTACCTTTAATATATTAACTCATTTAATCCTCACTACAATCCTGTGGAGTTTGCCACTGCGATTACACCTGTTTGATAACTGGGAACACTTAGGAATAGAAAAGAGAAGCAAGGGAACCAGGATTTGAACCCAGGAAATCTGGCTCCAGAATCTAAGAAACTAACCATTGTGATGAACATGTTCAAGAGACCAGTGGCACCAAATACCCATGATCTGTGTACTCCACAAGGGTAACCCTGTGGGTGGCAGCATTATTCTAACAGTACTGCTATTGCTCAAAGACATTCTGCATCTTCTCTGTAGGAACAGTCCCTCAGGGCCTTGTGAGTATCCTCCCACAATGCACCTTTTTTTCTCACAGAGAAGGGAGAGAAATTCCAGAGTAAGCAGGGGTCTCTAGGACAAGAATGAGGCAACCACAATAAATAAGCTGGGCCCTCAAGCCAGGTAACTCCACAGGAAGGCACTACTGTAAGTGTGGTTCTAACGCTGTGAGACTATGCCTCTGCCCTCCTAACCTGGGTCAGAGGGCAGTTCCCTTTGCCCAGGGGTAGACCCCGCAAACCTGTCCCCAACTCTCTGCTGAACATGCTTACAAACCAGGTCAAAACGAATATCCAATGCCGTTGAAAATGAAAGGGAGAGAGGCAGCTGAGAGCAGGGGAGAGGCACTACCACCCTCTGAGTGCTGGGGCGCAGGTGGGGTATTCTAGACTCACACTTGACCCTCGGGTTGCCTTGGGGTTTAAGAGATGAGTCCCCAGAGCAAGGAAGAGGATAGCCGGCACTGTCTGTACACCAGGTTTGCCTGGGCCATGGGCATCCCATGTTGAGACCCTGACCAGAGGAAAAGGAAAGAACAAATACTGGAGCAACTACCAGTCACCCAAGAGCCAGCACCAGACAGACCTTCCAAGGACAGAGCCTCAGCTGGGAGGACCACAGTTGATAGGACACAATATAGAAGCCATAAGTAGGAGTTTTAATTAGAGCTTTGAGAGAAATATGGAAGTGGCAGGGAAGAAATGAAGCCCAAGTGAGTGGGTCTCTTTTCTGACAGAAAAGGGAGAGAAATTTAAGAGTAAACAGGGATCCCCAGGACAAGCTCTTGCCTTAAGCATGAAACAAGGTGCTTGGCTGGGTCAGTTTCCTCTTAGGCCTCTTGCTTGCAGATGACCACCCTCTTGCTGCCTCTAAGCATTGCTGCTTCTCTGTGCAACTGTACCCCTGGTATTTCCCCATATGTCTTAATCTCCTCTTCTCATAAGGACACCAGTTTTGGCCTCATTTTACTTAATCAGTTTTTTAAAGGCCTTATGTCCAAATACAGTCACGTTCTGGGGGTTAAGGCTTCAACATATGAATGTGGGGGGACACAACTTAGGCCATAATATCCTGTGTACATATAAATATATATTTAATATTTTTAACTCTTCTGCCCCTCTTTCCTATCACTTTATTTTTCTTTTTATGTGTTTTACATTCAGTATAAAAATCTTTAATGAGAAAGAACAGCTGTGAAGATGCTGTTTTCGTCAGAGTGGTAGAAGAGCCCAAAGAACCCAGGCAGAACGCATATCTTTCAAGACTAGAGGTCAATAGTCAGATGGCTAAAGAGCCACAAGATGGAGCCAGTTGGGATTGGGCCACCAGATCCCTCAATCTCCTGGGTCCTTGTCTTGGTTAATGCTCCCTGTCTGTGACAAGCAGACTCTAAGACTGTGCCCAATAATCCCTAACTCCTAGTTTTCATGCCTTCATGAAATCCCCTCTCCTTGAGTGTACACTGGCCTAGTGACCTACTTCTTAACCAACAGGATATGGCAAAGGTGATGAGATGTCACTTCTGTGATTAGGTTACATAAGACTGTGACCTCCATCTTGCTCAAGGTCGGTCTCTCTCTCTCTCTCTCTCTCTCTCTCTCTCTCATTGGCTTTGATGAAATAAGCTACCATAGGGAAGAGACCCACATGGCAAAGAACTGACATCAGTCTCCAGCCAAGAGCCAACTAGAAACTAAAATCTCAGTCCAACAACCCTTGAGTAACTGCCAACAACCATGTAAGTGAGCTTGAAAGTGGATCTTTCCCCAGTCAAGCCTCACATGAGACCCCAGCCCTAGGTGACACTGTGACTGCAGCCTCACAGAGACCATGAGGAAGAGAGCCCAGTAAGCTATGTCTGAACTCCTGATCAACAGAAACTAAGATAACAAATGTGTGCTTTTTTAAGCCATTAAGTTGTGGAGTAATTTGTTACACAGCAAGAGATAACTAATACACTGCCCTAAAGTCCTCTTTCTCGTCCCCAAATATTTGCCACCCTATTGACTTCTGACCAATTAATATCTTCTAGTATCCACATCCATGTTGAATTCCCTTAAGATAATTTTGTCTTGTATATAATTTCCATCAAATAGATTTTTCCCACTGCAAAAGACTGTAGTCACTATAAAGGCACTCCTGGGATACTAACTGCCAATGTGGAAATATCCCAACCTAGGTTGGTAACGAGATTATCATCCCTGATCTGCCACAAGGTCACTGGACTCTGGTACTAAAATACTTGAAGGCCCTTATTCTCACATCTGACTTGGTTTCTCTCTTTTACTTCTTCCTTTCTTACCCATCACAGGAAAGACGTTATGCTTCTATATCCATTAGAGGAATCACTTCCCACCATAAACATATTTTTGCAACACATACATATCCATCCTACGCCTGTCTCTCTTATTTCCAATTTTTTTCCAAACTAACTCAGGAAAAGATTTCTTTCTCTCCCCCTCTACTTTTTCCTCCCTCCTTTGTTCCAATTTTGAGCCAAAAATAATCCTAAAGGTGGCTGATAAGTGCGAGATCAGTGCCAGGGATTTACACCTGCACCAGAAAAAAGGTAAAGCCATTAGTTTAGAAGTAAATTAGAGCTAATAAAGAACCAAAGACAGAAAAGCCCCTGAACGCACCAGAAATCAACGTCAGAGCCTCTACAAAAGCTTCAACCACCCACCTCATCGTCTAATTTAATTTAACCTCTTTTTTTTTTTTTATCATAAGCAGCTTTCCAGAAAAAATAAAATAGGACTTCTCTTTGCTGAGGTTTTTGTTATGCTTACTTTTAAAACAATGTTGTTCTTGACTTTTTTCCATTGTAAATGTGTCTATGTGGCAAGTTATTTGGGGTCTAGCCTGGGAACGTTTAACCATTATGCTTAAATGTGAGGTTTTCACAAAAGCAAAAATCTAGTTCTGACACCTGACTTGTGAATGAATTTTTTAGATATAACCCGTTTGTAAGTTTGGGTCGCAGATACAAATAAGGAGAGTGTTGTTCGTTATAGGAAAGGAGGTGAAAGTTAGGGGAAGGTGCAAATACGGGCAAGGGGGCCAAGCAGAACCAAGAGGAAGGAGAACAGAGAGTGAATGACCTTTGGGGCAGAGAGAACCAGGGGAAGGCGAGGAAGGGTGATATTTATTGAGAAACTAATATGCGAGGAGCACTGAGCCACAGCTTCCTCCTGATACTGTATGGAAACCTCACAGCAGTCCTGTGAGGTAGGTCATCTTCTGCCGTTTTTCAGATAAGGAGACTATTCTTAGTGTTGGTATGACCTGCCAAAGGTTACACAGCTTGTAAGTGGTGGGATTGAGAGTTCAACTTGATTCTTTGTGAAGATCCAAAAAGGACCTTCTTGTTACTTCCCCTTGCACCCACTCCCTTCTTTTTCTAGATTAAGAGAAAGGAGGTAGAGTGTTCCACTTTTCTTGATGAAAGTTGGGGGAAGGAAATGCCAAAGCCCAAGAGTAAACTGGCAGAGAAAGTCTGGGGAACCAGAGAGTTTAGGTTTCTCAAATCATGGAAAACTCTGCTACCTTCAAGGTAGGAGCTGAAGGATTGGAGAGGCTGAGTCTGGAACTGCCAGGAGCACTAGAAAGAGAAAGACAGGGCACTCTTTCCAAAAGCCACCAAAGCCTCCCTGGGCCGGTGAGGAGACAGAGCAGCCCTAGCAGAGAAGGCCAAAGGCAAGGTCAGCAGCTGAGAAGAGCCACAGCTATGAGACCAAGAAAAGTCAAATGCCCTCACTCCCACCAGTTCCCCAGGCTCGAACTGTGCACTGTCCTGATCAATGTTTGCGTATATGATTAAGGTTAGGGGAAACCGAGGAAGGGGGAGCTGTGCCTTAATGAGGAAGACACAGCTATATATCTTGGGTATTTGTTTCTTTAAAATATTTGCTCTGCAATAATTATCTCCTTTTTTTGTGTGTTTTTTTTTTTGGTGCTGTGAAAACATCACCCTTTTAATAAAGAGGTATGCTGTAGACCCAACTAGAGGGATATAAAAACTGTGCTCTTCTTTTATCTCAGGTAAACATTTTGGTGCCAATAACCTGCATGTCCAGGTGAAAGAGCCCCAGGTGGTGGTGATGCGAGTGGTCCAAACCACACTTTAGGGAACACTGGCTTGGAAAAAGTTGCTATGGAAAAGCCCACCTATTACACAGCGATATATGGATTAGATTGGAACTGCTTGTCAAGATATTGGGCTTAGGAAACTATGGGAAAACTGCAAAGGATAAGAAGAAATTACTGGGCAACTGGCCACTAACATGCAATTACCTCCAACATACTTCAAACCTACTCCTCACCAGCACTTTATAAACTTCTTCTGACTCCTTATGACCCCTTCCAAAGCTTCTGACTCATTTGGGACCCTCACCTCCCTAATCTGGGGATTAGCAAAAGTAGGTTTACAGTTGTGAGTATGAGAAACAGAGTTTATTCTTGTATTATTATTTATTAATTATTGTATTATCATTATTACTATTAACCTACTTTTGCCCACCCCTGTATTGCTCCCAATTAACTGCCATTCCTGATATTTTTACTAGACGTCAGGTTATGGTCAAGGTTACCAGAATATTCATTAAATTTAAAATGCTGCAGGGAGGTAACAAGAGCTTTGTCTGGGTCCACAATTGCCAAGCAATGGCTTTGTCCTGAGTGCATGGGAGGTGGTTGACTTTCCCCTAGGAAGCACACATACAAAGGTCTCCATCTGCACAGAGCAGAGCCCCCAGACTCCCCAGGTGTCATGGAAAGGAATGGAGAGAAAACAAAAGAAGCCAGTGAGCATAACTCCCCCAACAGTGGTGCCCACCAGGCATTTGGTCCACCTGTAACAAGGGAGAGACTGACTCCATCTCCTCTCAGGGAAGGTCAGGTGATTCTTACTAAGTGCTCTGAGCCCTTGGGGCCCAGTGGGCCTCTCTGCCCCAGGAATCTGACAGGAAATCAATCTGCCGTCGCCTTGGCTTTCTGAATACTATGAATGCCCATCAGGGAGAAGTTTGAATCAGATGATCATGATCTCCAAGGTCCTTCCTAAAATTCGGAGCACACACTAGTCAGATAGTGAGGACAGGCGCCATGGCCACAGTTAAGTAGCAGAGAGAAGCCAGCCCAGAATTTTAAAGCACCATAAAAGTATCACAGTGTTGGTGGGTATTCTATATGGAGATTATGAGTAATAAAAATGACCACTGAATACTATTGGGGGCTCCCTCAGGATGATTTTCCTGGTAACCCCAATCATCCCACGTGATCTTCTCCTAAGTAATGCTGACACAATCCTGTCACTGCTCTAGGAGGTGGGCAGCAACTGAAGATATTTGCTGTTTTAGGAAGACTGAGCTGGGTGAGCCAAAAAGGAACAAGGGAGGACCAAAAACGCTGCTCAGGAGGCTTCTGAAGGACATAGGCGTGAGTGAAAAGGTGGGAGGAATGGAAAGCAGAGGTTGTACATGGCAACTAGATCTGAAGACTAAGATAAGGCAGTCATGGAAGGGAGAAATATAAAGAAACTCAAGGGTTGTTTTGTTTTGTTTTTAAACAGAGAGCTGAGGTCAGGCCCTTACAAGCTCTTTTTTTTTTTTTTTTTTTTAATTGATTTCAGAGACAGGAAGGGAGAGGGAGAGATAGAAACATCAATGATGAGAGAGAGTCATTGATCAGCTGCCTCCTGCACACCCTCTACTGGGGATCGAGGCCGAAACCCAGACATGTGCCCTAACTGGGAATCGAACCGTGACCTCCTGGTCCATGGGTTAACGTTCAACCACTGAGCCCTGCTGGCTGGGCAAGAAACTCAAGGTTTTAAGTCTTGAGAAAGAGGGGCAAAATATCTTGGGAAGAGAGACTGAGTTTAATGTTCAACATGTTGAAAAAGATGTTCACATAGGATTGTAGAATAGAGAACTACAGAAGAGAACCTGAAATATAAAAGATGTGAGCAGGGTGGCCACATCCACAGTGATGAGGGAGAGCAGGCCTGGACACTCAGCAGTGCACACACTGTGCTGGGCGCTCAATGCCTCCATGTGTGCATGCATGTGTGTGTGTGCATGTGTAAGCATCTTGAGGGGAGAAAATTTCACATGCCTCACCATACACAGAGCAGGGCACAGGGAAGCACAGCACAGAAGCCTCCTCTGGCTGCACACGCGGGCTGGATCGTGCCTTCCAGCTGCAGGGCCCTGCATATTGTCTCACCCACAACATATTTTCATGATAACAGAAGTCAAACTGGTCCAGGGCCATGGGGCACTGGTGCTGCCAGCTTCCCCTTTTCTTGGGAGGCCAACACAAGGTCCCCACACAGACTGACCAGGCAGAAAGGAAGTCCCTCTGTACATTAAGTCCTGCCACTGTTTTCCTAATTCTGCAGATGGTGAGTAGCTCACAGGACACAAGCCATCCTCCAAACATCTTCCCTACCAAGGATTATATGAGTTAAAATCAAGAGAGGAAGAAGAGCTCTGACTGACAAGGAAAGACAAGAATATCCAGGCTCCAGGCCTCTGGGTGAGTTTCTGGCCAAAAACCCTCTACCTGCAGCTAAGGCCATTACCACAGGTCCCTCCTGTGCCAGTGCCCACCTCTGGTTCCCAACTACATAGCCTTCCTATCCCTCCCTGATGCAAAGTCCCACTACCAGCCTTCACATTCTTATCCCTGCAGTGAGACTAGCACTCTTGCATCTCTCTTTCAAGGCACACGGTAAGGGCTAAGCAGACAAGCTGACAGCTAGATGCTGATACAGTCCTCAAAAAAACAGGTGCATTTACCTTCTAGAGAATGACTGTCACTGAGGAACACATTTAAGGTAAGGTCTGTTTCTTTCCCTTGTGTCTGAGGCAGGAGCCAGCAAAGAGGGTTAGGGGTGGAGAATACCTAAGAAAAGTACAGGCCTCTCCTCCCCAGGGGTACCATAAAGCTCCACATCTTCAGGTGAGATGGGGGTGCTGGTGTGGTTCATTCTGCTCCTTCTTCATGTGATCAGGGAGTAAAAGCTGAGCACCCCAGCCCTGGAACAGACCTCAGCAACTACCCCTGCATTCATAGCCGGGACTCTGCCCTCAGAGCACACTGCTGGAACCCTCTAGCGCACCTGCAGGCTGCCCCTTCCCTCCTTCTGTGGGAAACCTCTCCTCTGTGTGCTCCCTGACCAGGGGCCTGGTCAGGTCAGGTGTGCTCATACCTGAGGGCCCTTCTCCAGGGAGTCTGCTTCAATTCTGGACTTCTGGGAACTTTGCCTGATATCCTGGGGGTAGAGGAGGGGCCCAACCGGCTCCAACAACGGAGCCTGATGTGGTAGTGTCTGGTGGCAGGGCCCAGGAGAGACAACCCAAACCTGAGGGGGAGACTGGCAGGGAATGACAAGCAAGTAAACCTTGTGCCTAAAATGGACAAATGCTGTACTTTTATTTACTTACTTTTTATTTATTATTTTTAATCCTCACCCAAAGACATTTTCATTGATCTTTAGAGAGATGGAAAGGAAGAAAGAGAGGAAAAAAAACATCAATGTGAGAGAGAAACATCGATCAGTTGTCTACCACATAAGCCCTGACCAGGGCAAGGAATTGAACCCACAACCTAGGTATGTACACTGACTGGGAATCGAACCTACGACCTTTCAGGGTGTACAGGATGACATTCCTACCAACTGAGCCACATCAGCCAGGGCCAAATGCTGTACTTTTAAAAGTTCCTACCTCACTGCTACAGAAAGTGCTAGAACACCAGGAACTCCTTGGTGGGGCATTTTGTACTTCACAGTATCAATAACAAGCTTTATATATTTTCCTCCAAACTTTATCTCTGCCCGGCTGGGGGCTTCCGAGTCCTTGGCCTGGTCTCTCCAGTTGGCCCTGAGACTTGGCCATTCAAAACAGGAAACCTTGACCCCTGCCATCTTACTTCCCCTCCATTACCACTAGGCCAGGAGGCCAAGGCAAAGAGAAATGAAACAGAAGAAGCTTCAATGCAATGGTTGCTGACACCTACGTTCCCTTCATCCCCCGCAAACCTTCAAATCAACCTAAGCACCATTTCCATGGGGTAGTTCCATCCTCGAAGCCTAAGGGGGTTCATATCCACTCCCAATTCTGTCTGCCCTTTGTCCATTACATTCCCTTCTAGTCTGGGACACCCATGTCTATCACCTAAACATAGGCCACTACTTAGGCTCTGCTCTCCAACCTTTCTCTTTCTAAATTTACTTATTTTCTTTATAAAATTTATTTTAGCCATTCTAAAAGCAACACGTTTCAGCCTAGAAATTCTGAAAAATAAACATAGGAAATAAAATGACAGTGTCTCAACCCCATTCCCCATATAGTTAACTATGATATTTTTAATGCATTTCCTGCTGGTCTACTTGCTGTATATTTTTCCTTTTTTGTGTGACCTGGGACAAGTTATTTACTTAATCTTCCAAAGCCCAATTTCCTGGCTAGACTGATGGCAGAGGGAAGCTGATTGTGGCAGCTCTGCTCATTCCTATCACATCTGCTTTCCAATAAACTCCTTCACTGAGATCAATGACCAAGTCAGTCAATCGGGAAATAGGATTCAATTTATAAAAATTCGCATGACACACAACTTTTCTGAAATGTAGCCATCATATCCCAGGAGGGAGGTCATTCAGAGTGTGAAACGGTCTTACTCCATCGCTTCCTGTGGATGACAGCAGCACTGAGACATAGGAGCAGTGATACACAGTGTTGAGAGAGCTGAGAACAATCACAGAGCTATCCCTTACAGTGCACCTACTACATTCTAGGCACTCTACTAGGCACCTGGCAAATATTTTCTCCTATTCTCAACAAACTTGCAAAACAAAACTCTGGTCTCTACTCTACGAATAAGAAGAGCTAGTTTAAAAGGTTTGCCCAGGACCTCAGATCAAGAAGACCTAAGGTCCAGGTCTTCTGCAACTATTTCCTAAGCAGTGACCTGATTTTCTGTGCATCATTTCTGGTGGCTCCATCAAGTACTCAGGCAGAATTTCTTGTCTACAGCAGACTTCCTAGCTGTTTCTCTTAAACTTCCTCCTCTGGCTTTTCTGCAGGGGGCTGTGATAAATGAGGTGGACCCATCCTGACCTTCCCTGCTCGCAGCACTCATGGAAGAATAAAACAAGAAGACCTGTGGAAACCCATCACCTTTTGGCCAATGTGCCAAGGTAAGGTGAGGACCATAGGGGTGGGTGTGGGACTGGCTTGATTCAGATCTGAATGAAAAGCTCAAGCTCACTCTGCCCTTGGAATGGATTCTAATTATTCCTGGAACTTCATCAGCCATCACCTCATCTCTAATCAATCACACAAAATAGATATGCCCATATCAATATTATAAATGAGGAAAGTAAGATTTGGAGAAGTCAAGGTACCTACTGAAAGCCATATAGCCAGTCAGAGTTAAAGATGAACTGGCTGAAACCAAGTATTTACAACTCCCAAAACCATGCTTTTCCTCTCCACCAAGCTGCCTTCCTTCCTACTGCCCAAAAGTGTATGGAAGAGCACAAGGTTTTGGGGGATATCCACCAGAATCTTTCCCAGAACCCCCAGAAAGATGATTTTATTCAGGGACCCTGATGGCAACTGCTTGCAGTTATTAAACCATCTGCCTGAGAATCCCAATTCTAATTTGATTTCTACAGGCAGGAATTCCTCAGGGAACATGTAGTTCAAACATAAGGGAGGGTCAGAAAAACAGAAGTAAATCTATGGTAGATAATTTGCAAAGCTGGCCCCATCGAGTCCTTCCATCCATGTGTGTATGTTCCTTCGCCATGTGACTTTACCTCTCATTCCATCAAGAGGTGGAGTTTATCTTCCTCCCCCTGAATCTGAGATAGTCTGAGACTTGTTTTAACCAAAAGAATACAGAGGAAGAGACACTGCCTGACTTCCAGGCCTCAATTTCAATAGGTCTTGAAGCTTCTACTCTCATCCTCTTGGAATAATTCTGCCATTATATAAAGACACTCAGTCTGGTCTTCTGGTGGATGAGGTGCTACAAGATGAAGAGGGAGAGGTGCCCAGCTGACAGCCAGGACCAACTGCTAGACATTCGAATGAAGTTATCTTAGACGGCCCAGCCCCAGTCAAGTGTCAACTGAGTACAGCTACATGAGTCATCCCAAATAGCAGACCCATAGAATTATAAGCAAATAAACAGTTGTTTTAAGCCATTAAGGTTTGAGTATTTTGTTACACAGCCATAGATACCTGATAAATCTTTTCTTTGCCTCTGGGAACACTTCCCTCACCTATTCCTCCCAGCAACCCCACCCAACTATCCAGTGAGGAATCTACTTTGGTTTGAACAACCCCTGTGTAGGACTTCTCTCAGAATTTTCTTCCTGATAATCACTTTCACTCTGTATATATTTATGCAGTGTATCCTACAAGCCCAGGACAGCGCTGGCAGGCATAGGGTATTCATAAATGAGAAAGTTGAGGACTCTTCCCTCACAGAATTACAGATGTTAATAAACCAAGTCCCAAAACAGTAGCAACACAAAGTGGAATGTGAGGTGCACAGCTGAGTTGAGCACCACAGCATGCGTATCTGGTGGGCAGAAGTATGAGTAAATTTCATACTTTTCAACATAGAGAAAAGTAGTTTGGGGTCCAATTCCCAAATAAACATAGAGGATTACTCCAATGCACAAATCCATCACTTATAAGTGCAGGGGTAGCATAAAGAATGAGGGAACAGAGGAAGATTGTAAAGTAAATTTCAGACAAGGCAGCTGATGTGGCTTATGGCCTGAGAGACTCCCCAGGCTCCAAGAAACCCCAAAACTGGAGCCAGAGAGCATATACAGTCTGACTGCATAAAAAAGAACCAAGCCCAAGGGTTTCACAAGGCCTCATAAAAATGGGAGAGGTTTAGAGGCTTTTATTGATGTACAACTTCTCTGTGTGTACTCATCTCTCATATATCAAGTTGTTGGTCATAGTCAACAACTCCCTGTTGCCTTCTAAAAGAATTCCAAACTCCTTAACCTGACATTCAGGGGCTCTCCATGATCTGGTGCTAAAGTCAGATCTGGAATTCCAATCCCAGCACTGCCACTTATTCACCCTGGGCAGGAACTTCACATCTCTCAGTCTGTTTCTTAATCTATAAAACTCGGATTTTTACATGCATAGATCATGGGGATGTTATGCAAAATAATATGACATAAAGTGTGCAGTATTATTCCTGGCATACAGTGAATGTTGACTAAATGCAAAGTTCCTTCCCAATGGTTCAACACCCTCCATCATATTTGGGGAAGAGTGATACCTTCAGAGAACAGTTTGTGAGAAGCCAGAGAGGAGGTAAAGATTCCTTGGAATAAAGGAATATCCTGAAAATTGACATGGTTAGTAAGGGACTAGAGTGATGACTAAATCTCTCCATTATTTGCCTGTTTGGTTTTTACTGCACATCCCAAGTACATCTACACAGCAATCAGGCGGCTAACCTAGGCTTTGCAAACGCGTCTGCTGAGAAAGGAACTCTGAGACATTCTTGACTGAGTTTTAAACAAGCCAGCCCTTGTCTAAGCCTCACACTTCATCCCATCGGTGGGCATTCACCTCTTCTCAGAACACTGGTCCCACATTAGGACTCTTCTCACCTCCTTCTCCAGTTTCTTAAGTGGGAAAACTCTCTAATCCTAATTTCTCCTAAATTCCATTCCAGTAAGGCATCACTCCCACATCCAGGACAACTGAGAGGACCAGAAAGAATTTACCCCCTCCTCTTCCTATAACTGTTCCCCTATTGACAGGAAAATCAGTCCACTGTTAATCATAACTCCTTTCCTGTATCTCTCACACAAATATACACTCATATTCTATAGTAAAAATGATAAACCAAACTAACAGAACTAAATATCCATCAGAGAGACCAATCAATACCATTGACTGGAACAGCATTTCACTGAAGGTGAGGCGCCAGGAAGCCAAAGAGATCCTCCCCCCATCCCCTTAAAAGTACACAGACTGTCCTTCCATCAATGCCTTGTATTCCACTGCATGTGTAGTTGTAGATTGTCCACAAGTATCAAACACTGTCCAATAAGAGTCCACAGTTGGGAAGAAGCTACAGCTGCTAAAATGTCAAACACTGGCTCAGGACTGAAGAGAGCTAGGCTCCTTCATATCTGTGAGCCCTTATCCTGTAGGGAGGGTCTGCCCTGACCCAGCAAGCCAAACCCACCCCTATCCCACCATACTATTCAAATAGCCCAGAGAGCCCACATGCAAAGTGCGGAGGCTCCCAATCTCTAAGCATGAACTCCCTATAGTTGCTCCATCACTCCCATCCAAGTCACAGCACTGACTCCTCATAAAGGCAGTGGAAATAATTTAAGTGACTGAAGGTTGCAAGCCTTCTGTTTGGTCCTTTACACACACGTTCATCATTCATTCCTATAACATTCCTGTGAGTAACACATTATTATTTCCATGTTACATATGAGTAAACTAAGGTTAACAAAGCCCCAAGATAACGCAGCCAATAAACAGGATTTGAATCAAGGTCCCTTTTGCTCAAAGTCCATGACTTTCTACCCAAGAGTCGACATTTAGAGTTGGGTTCTCTTATTATATATTCTAAATATACCTGCCTGTGTTTGGATGTTTGTCTACCCAAGGACAGAGTGTGTGCCTTAGTAGCTGGTTTCCTACAGCCCCCAGCACAGCGTCATGTTTGGATGTACTGTTGACAATGGTGACAGATGGGGCTGCCTTCCAAATCATTTCCAGAGTTCTCCTCCATCAGAGTCCCACTGACACCTAACCCAAACCAGAGGGCATGTGAATGTTGTTACCAAATTCACCAGAAGTGGTGCCTTTTCTACAATATTTAACATACCACATTGTCACAAAGGAGTGAAGACCATGATGAAAAGACATGGGAGGAAGTAGAAGGGAAGCCAGACCAGAAGATATGCAGAGAGGGTAGACAAAAAGTCACCTTTTCTACGATATCACTCCTCACCTGGGAAAAAAAGATTGCACCCCTCAGCCTCTTCCTAGGGAGTTTCCCCTAGTTTTCAAACCTGGCTAAGTCCTGATCCAGGTGAACCTCCTGATTCTCACCACTGCTTTAGCCCTCCCCCCCCCCAAAGGCAAGGCAAACAAAATTCTCCCTAGCAGAAGCCAGCCCTCCATGGTCTTCCCTGAACTCTCCCACATTCTAACCCAGTTCCCAGAACTTGGACTAGGCAGAGAATCAGTTGCCAACGGTGACTAAACCCCACTGCTTCAAATCCAATTTCACTTTGATTGGCTTTGAGTCAAGAAGGAGCTAGGACCAAGATGCCTTTGTGTCTAATGCATTCACTTAACAATCATCATGCCTCATACTCCTGTAACTCTTCAACTTTCCTAAGAGCTTTCCACTATCATCTCATCATTTCTCAATCTCTCCACAGTTCCTGAAGTGAGTGACCATGTCCTCAGATGGACAGGAACTCCTTGAAGCTGTTTTGTTCCTCTCCACCAACCTCAGCACCTTAGGAAGCCAAAAGAACGTTCAGCAGAAGAGCAGAAATATGATCTTCCCAGTACAAAGCCACAGAATCACTTAGCCTAAGAGATGGATGAGACCTCAGCAGCAATCTAACTAGACATTTCTCATCCTCAGCAGGGGTGCCCTCTAAACCAGCGCTGTCCAGTAGGCCTTTCTGTAACAACAGAAATGCACATATCTGCTCTGTCCAATACTTCTGTTTACTTAAGAAGACTGCAAATGTATAATGTATGTCAGTCTAATTTTTGTTAGTGTTATTTAGAGATCTTTGGTCATACTGTTTGTTAAGGAGAAAAGTCTGTGACATAACCATTAATTCATCAAACATTTACTGAACACCTTCTTTACAGTCACTACGCCAGGCACGCAGAGCATTATCTTATAGGGGTGACGACACTCATCCCTTCAGTATGTATTGAGGCCCTACTAGGCAGAGAAAGTTCCTGTCTTCATAGAACTTTCAATAATTGTATGTACAAAATAAAAATACCCTTTCAGACAGTGCAAGCCATAAAAGAACATACAAGCAGTAGGACAGGGGATGACGGGTGAGGGGGTGGGGGGTGCCACTTTGGGTAGGCTGCTCAGGAAAAGCTGCTTTAAAAAAATGACATTTGGGCTAAAGTCTGAATGTTGGGAAGGAAGCAAATGAGAGGATGAGAGGAGATGCCCCAGGTGGAGGGAACAACATGTGCAAAGGCCTTGAGATGAGAGCAAGCTTGACATGTTTTAGGACCAGAAGGCTGGTAAGGCTGGAGTACAGTGAACAAGTAGGAAGTGGCTGGGTAAGGGGTCTCAGAAAGGGGCAGGTTCAGATTATGTACGACCTTGGGGCCCAGGTAGGAGGTGTGGATGTTATTCCTGGTACAATGAGAAAGCATAGGGAGTTTTAAGCATGAGAGAGATACAATCAGATTTATGAATATAAATACATACAATTATGGATAGAATATTTACAATACAGGAAGATGGCTACAAAGCAAGATCACAAAGTATTATAGGAACTATGCTAATAAAGAAACCTGCACTGCAGGAGGGGGGGTCAAAAAACACACACAACTAGGCCTCTTGGGTGATGGCATCCAGGCCATAACAGTAGATGCAAAGGTGTGGACGTGTGAAACCACACACATGAAACATGATGGCACAGGTGGTAGGCAAGGAGGACAGTAGGTTCAAACCATGAGTGGGAAGGACTTCCTTATATACCAGCCTCAGGAATTGAATTTATTTTGCAGACGACTGGTTCTTAACTTGGCTTTTAAAAATACTGGTACCCAGACCTATGCCAGACCAATTAGGTCAGAACTTCCAAGGTGGCAGGGCAGGCACCAGTATACTTAAAATGCATAACCACGGTTAAGAACCACCACTATAGATGATGACTGTGGGTGCTGAAGGATCTGAGACAAGAAGCAGCAGTTATTCATTTTCCATAGCAAACTTGCTTTTCTATAGATAGTTTAGAATACGGTATTTTTAAAGTATAATATATTCAGGTGATGATGACAAATTAATTACCTACATTTGCATTTAAAAGTTTTTATCATTATTGCAAATAGAGTCACAAGTCTCCATTCCTCCTGAACTCTGGCTCTTATGGCAGTTTATGAGAAATCTGGAAACTTCAAAGCAGAAGAAACTTTACAAGACAAGTATAAAAGAGCAAAAGGATAAAAAATAAGAGTCCAAACTAGTCAAAGACAGTTTTTGATCAATGGAACTTTATTTTTCAGGTTATCCCTAGTTAATGACCTCCAATGTTACTGTTTCTTCTGCTGCTTTATTTTCATATTTCCATAGGCTTCTGTAAACTGAAACTTTGTTCAAAGACAGACAAGTTTTCTACAGGTCAGTAATTCCTTTCCAAGGGACATATTTCAAGATGTAGACTCATGTCTTTCTCTGGCCTCCAGGAGGTAGAAGAGGTCTGAAGCAAGAGGCACAGAAGACCGGGTCCTTTCCCCATGCTGCGGGCCACGTGCGCAGGACAGAATCTCTGACTCTATGCTAGAATCAAGCACCTAAGGTTCCTCTGAGTCTATATTTGGAAATACCATTCCCACACCCAAGTCCGAAATATGCTGCATAATCTACAAGTGTGCCAGGCAAATGTAGCAGCAGTGTCGCCTGCATTTATACCACTACCTCTGAGCTTGAAAGACAAGATTCACTCTGCAGCAAAAGCCAACCTTGTGTTTCTTCTCCATTTCTTGGTGAAGTGTTCCACTGTACTTCCCTCTGGACAAGCTGGGGGAAGTGCACTGAGATTTTAAGTGCCAGCTGAGTTTATCTGGAACAGAAGTAAGGGATGTCTCAGCCAGGATCACTGTCCCATTTGGATGCAGCAACAGATATAGAAACTGAGTGTACAATCAAGTGTTTGAGTTCTGCAGTGAATTCAACAGACAGTGCTTCCTGCTGCTCAGAACAACCACAGAAGAGACTAGATTCAAGATGGACAGTGTGTCAGCTCTGAAAGCTACAACAATCACCAGCAGGGGCAGATGTTGCAACTAAGTCAACAGAAATAGTAGCTTGGCCAAGGCTTGGTCATGCAGAGATAGAAGTAAATCCTCAGGTGTTCAAAATCAGTCAGGTGGCCCAGGAATAAGACTATGTATGGGGAAGCTTGGGAGGAGGAGCCCAGAGCATGGAAGTTGGCCCAGAGCAAAATATGAGGCCCCTGGTCAAGATCAACCCAGTCCCCAGGTGGTCGCTTCCGATTTAAAGGGACCGAGCTCATCAGGACAGTCACTGGTGCCCTTTCTTCAGCCCAAATCCTCTGAAATTGTCTTGGGATCTTCTCAAAATAGGAAAATAGATCCAGAGCTCTACCAATGTCAGAGATATGGGCTCTCAGAACTGGGTTATCTTTCTAAGCTGTGAAACTACACTTTACACTCCTTAGAGATCCTCAACTATTACTCTCTTGAATAACTTCCTTATTTTGTTTTAAAATCCCAAAGGACATCACTACTCTACATTATCTAGTTTTTTCCACAGCCTCTCAGTGTCTTTTATAGACTTTTTTTTTCAATCCCTGAGTAAAGGTCCTAAAATAGTTCCATGTCCTATTGTAGTATTCATACATTTCTTCTAGCTTTATATCATTTCTTTTTACTTTCTGTGCAGCTCTAATTCTAAACATATTATGTGTCGTAAATCCTATTTTGCTCATCTATTTTCTGGAGTGCATCCAACTTATAAAAATCTATAAAAAACACCAACAAAAATATATTTTAATGTCATCAACAGATTTGGGCTATAGGATGCACGCCCTACTGCAGCATTAGATGTAGATATTTTTCTTCACATTGCTTTCACATCACTTGCAAGGTGACTTGTCAAAACAAATACTTTACCACCTCTCTTCTGTAAGACATCCTATACTCTATAGATGGTGGTTCCCTTCTATTTTCAATGCTCTAGAAACATAAAAGCTGGTTCAAGAGTCATTATCATGGAGTCCATGGTTCCTGCCCTACATGTGAGTGATCAAACACCCATCAGCAAGTCCTGCAAAAGATCCTCACTCTTCATGGATGCTTCCATTATCCAGTCACAGTCTCACCCTAAAGAGGTTCTCCAAGAGTGTCTTCCAGACCTGGGGCTAATGTGCCCATGAAACCTGGCCCAGGTCCACTTTCAGGCACTTATACCAGAGAACAGTGCTCTTTTTTTCACCCTTCTCATCTTCAAGTGTTGTCTTCTCTACGGTGTGTTTTGAATACATCTAAGAGGACTGTGGGCTGTTTGCATTTGTTCCTGGTGTGGTGTCAATGAGGATGCTGTGGCTTCAGACACAGCAGCAGCAGGAATTCAGGCAGCGGAACGCTAGGAGGAGGTGCTGGCGTTCTCTCCATCACGTGCCTTCTCTCATCATGAAGCTCTGTTCCATGCAGCAGACACGTTCCACACATGAGGACGCACTCAGCCGTCCTCTCCATCAGGCAGGCCCGTTTCCTTTGATGGTATGTGGGAGTAACGCTGCTGCTTCTCCTTCGGAATAACCTGCAGTGAGGAAGGGCTTTATGTGCAGAAAGGAGGTTCCATTGTGCTAAGGAGAAAAAGTACAAAAGTAAGGTTAGAGCCTGTCTAGTTTCCTCTCCATGGTAATACTAATAGCCCCTCCCCTTTTTCACTAAGCAGAGTCCCAGCTCTGAAGGCCCCACCTCAGGAGTAAGACTGGGTGTTCGACTTTGCCTCAGAGCACAGATTCACAATAATTCAAATATAATTTATATATGTTATGGAACTATGCCACTGGAGCTAAAACAGACTATAATATTCTGAGTTTAGATAAATTTAAGCTCTTACCTCTCAGCAAGGAGACATCTCTTTTTCCTTCGTGAATCTCAAAGGGAAGGGCCACAAGGAGCTGATTTCCAGCTTCCAACTCCCATGCCTTCACACCGGCTCTTACTCCTGCCTCTCCTGACCGCGTAAGGCAGTGAGCTCCTTGTTTTACAATTTCCACAGGTTCCAGCGAGCATCCACTCCACCCAGACTTTAAGGCCTAGTTAGGAGGACTGGAACTTATCCTGTGGAGCAAAATTCAACAAGAAGAAGCCCACAGGAACACACTGATTTTCCCATCCTCAATCCCCTCTCAGTGAATGCCTGCCTTCCCTGAAGGCACAAGCACGCGTAGCTGTTACATCTGAGAGCTATGCCTGGCTCTGTGCATGACTCAAAACTACCGGGCACCATGGGAAGTTCTACACGAAGCAGGGTTCTGCATTATTTTCAGATTTGATTTAGATGAGGCACAACCAATATTTGAACACAAAACATTACACAGCTTATTTTGTGCTAAAATTAAACAATTTCTCAATCAAAAAGATGTCCATTTTTCAGCCCCCTTCACAGAGTTATTTTGTGGGCCTTCAGCCTATGGGGACTTCTCAGAAATGGAGAGATCCTCAGGCAGCAATGATGCCTGTGGTTCTGTTCTTCAGAAGCAGTTCGGAGCCAGAGAAAGGAGAGAACTGGGTAAAGTTGTAAGGGAGGTGAAACTGAAAGGCTTTGATGTCGATGCCCACAGGCCCGGAGAATGAAATGCTCTGGGAGGTGTGCAAATAGCTCTCACTTCTGGGAGGAAAGTCTGGGCCAGAGGACCAGAGTCTGTGATAGCACGGGGTGTTTTTGGTGAAATACATGAGGCCACATGAGACTCTTCACATGTTTCTGTGCTGCAAATGCAAATCTGTTTTTACCCTGACCTGGGATAAAGAGTAAATTGGGAACAAAAGGAAGGAAGAAAGAAGAAAGAGCAGTGCTGAGGAGGAAGCATAACCTTGGGGGCAGAGGTAGACCCAGAGAGGTGGTCTCAGATCATATATTATTAAGTATAATTTACAGTTTACTTCAATTCCAATTATTATGATCTATTTACTCCCCCCCCCCCCCGCCAAAAGAATTTCTGGAGCCATCCAAAAGTAGTAACGATAATATATGGTGTTAGTTCAGTCCTAGTAAGCAGGGCTAATTTTGCACAATAACTATATATGAACATTCACCACAAAGTGCAGTAATTACCTTCTAACATCCAAGTGTCAGATTGACTTGTTTGCTGCTACTTTGTTTGTTGCAGGAAGGTGCTTATGATTCTTTTTGTTCTAAAATACACATAACATAAAATTCAGCACTTTAACCAGTTTTAAATGCACACTTCAGAGGCATTAAGTATATTCACATGGTTGTGTATCCACCCATTTTCAGAACTTTTTCATCTTCCCATACTGAAACCTACATTACTTTTCACACAGTCTATGAGCCACCCCAGAACCCCAAAGAATGAAGACTCTACCTATCTCCTGGGAAGAACTCTAAAATACAATAATATATAGAACTTTAAGGTTCACAAAGTGTTCTTCCTCAATGCTCACATAAACCTCATACACCTCCTGTAAAAGGGAGAAGACCAAGCCTTGGAGAGGAGCACAGACTTGCTCAAACAGAACAGTGATAGTGGGTGTGACTGGGGGAGGCTCCCACTGTGCACCCCTGTACCTCACCACCTCAGCGCTGAGAAGGAGGAAGAAGGTCCTCCAAAGACAGAGCTGCCTTTTGTCCCACCCTCTGCTTTGTGGGATTCTCACTGCTTAGGAGACAAACAGCCAGAACTTCCCAGTAGCCCAGAAAAAGGTAATTCTTACACAACATTCACCACAAAAGCCAACCTGGGTGGTTGAGCAACATCTCTCCTCTCCTTCTTCACTTGTATCAAAGCAAACCAACATCCCATCCACTTTTTCAGAGGTTCACCATAACACACTGCCCACTCCCCTCTCCCTGTCCTCTTCCCAAGCACACTCGTCCTCTATTTCTGATGATCACTTTAGCCATATTTCTTCTGCATAAAAATGGGAACAACCTGGAGATCCAGCCTGGTGTGATTTCTCCTTCCTGAGTCTTGTAGGATGGCTCTACCCATAATTTCCCATCAGGCCCCACATGCTTCATGGGCCAGCCACCTCCATCCAGATGACCAATTGCTTCCAAGAGTAAATTTGCCCCTGGGTAGTTCTTGGCAAAATTGCATCACAAATGACAAGTGCAAACTTCTTACCATAATTAGAACCACAGTGGGGTTGCAGTACTGAAAACACAGATCTACTGTCATCTAAGGATTAGATCCCCTGAATTTCTGATATATATGCCCTAAATACACTGCCTTCATTTCCTAGGCTGTCAGAACAAATTACCACAAACTGGATGGCTTAAAACAATAGAAATTTATTCTCTCACAGTTCAGGCCAAAATCAAGGTGTCGGCACCTAAGGCTCTAGGGAAGAGTGCTTCCTCGCCCCAGCTTCTGGTGGCTCCTGGCAATCCTCAGCATTCCTGGGCTTGTAACTACATCTCTCATCCCTGCTTCCAGCTCCACATGGCCTTTGTCTTTACGTGTCCTCTGCTCTTCTCATAAGGACACCACTCATTGGACTTAGGGTCCATCCTAATCCACTATGACCTCACCTTATCTTAACTAAATATATCTACAAATACACTATTTCCAAATAAGGTCACATTCTGAGGTTTCACATAGACATGAACTTTCAAAGGACACTTAATCAACCCATTCACTCATCTTCCATCTCCAAGGTGTGTTATACTCAAACCCTTTTTTTCTGTTTGTTTTGTTCTTGTCTCTAGCATCTGCTCCATTTCAATCCTCCTCTTAGCCACTGCCTTGTTGGAAACCTTTCTGAAGCATCTACCTTCATTCCTTGCCCCCCCCCCCCCCCATTAAGCAACTCCAGACCTCACTATAAAATGGGTGCATGAACACCAGACCAAGAAAAAAAATAATACTAAGTTGTCCAGAGAGGGTTCATTATTTCAAGTACCATCTCTGCCCATTCACCCAAGAAGCAGTGTGTGTGCACTAGAGGAGTTCTAGAGGTGTGCACTACAGGAGTTCCTGTCTCCAGGGACTTGGCATATGTTAGATAAATGGGCTATTGCATAGCTATATGAGAAGAGAAGGGTGAAGGGCCAGGCACTGAAAGAGGGACTGGATTTGAGCAGGTGACAGAGCAGAAGACACAGGAACAGCCTGGGGAAAGGCATGGGGGTTCAGATAAGCCTGGAATCTTCAGGGTACGGTGAGCAAAGGTCATCTGACTAGACAGTGGGCTTTGCTGCAGAGGGTGAGCTTGATCAGTGATATGGTTGTAAAGGCAACTGTTTGTGAATGTGAACCTGATCCTGCAGGGCCTTGAGTCCAGGCCAAAAGGATCCATTAAGGGTTTCTAAGCAATTGGGAAGTTTGACTAAGTGGTGTTCAGGGAAGCCAGATCTAGTTGGGTGTGCATGATGGACTAGAGGGGCGGGGGGGAGGAGTAGGGAGTTGGCAAGGAAGTGCTGGCTGGGAGCCCAGTTAAAAAGACAGGCTCCAGGGCCAGAGCTTTATTCCTCCACTATCAATGAATCCCCATCCATTGCCATAACCTTCCTCTAGACACTTGTAATCAATACAGCCATCCCGACATGGCTGGGCCTCCAGCCCTCCCTTCCCATTAGTGTGATGAGCTGCAGAGGGCATGTCAGGGAGAGCTTTCAGTGAATTCCAGGAATGGAGATCCCCTTCAGACAAAAATCCCCAAAGAGGAGTTCAGGAGTGCTTTGCGAATCAACACATGAATGCCTCCTATGGGCAACAGCCTGTCCAAGGACAGAATCACCCTCTTAGCTCAACTCCAGCTTCTCCCCACTGCCAAGCATCCCTGGGAGTGGCACTGGCATCCAGGAGGCAGCTCAGGCACTGCTTTGCACTGGAGGCCATCAGGCAAGTGATTATCATCTCCCCATCACTGGGAGCTTTCCAGGAAGGGCAGGCTCTCTCACCCATAAGGCTCCGTCAGGGTCCTTCCAGTCACCAGACACAAAGCCCGGGGCGAAACACAGCGCTTTTTCCATCCTTATTTACCCACAAACTCCCTTGCTTAGGACCTTAAGGAGCAGAGGGAGGGGTGGGGTGATACACTGGGTGCAGGAGCAAGCCAAGAGTGTGGTGGGAAAAATAATTTCTGAAATCCACAAGGCACATCTTTGAGCCTCTTTTCTTGCTCTAGGCCTTCCTAGACAAACACAAACAGAAGAAGGGGAGCTCCAAGGAGCGGGAGGATGGCTGACTCCTTTAGTTTTCCTTCTCCTTAAGAAATGCTTTGTACACCATCGCAGGAAGCTCCACAACTATAGCCACCCTTGCCCAGCCGTAAACCGGCCCAGAGCAACAGGCCTCAGGAAAGAGCCTGAGGCAGGGGCACCCGCAGGGTTAAGGGGCCTGCATGGAATTTCCTGAATGCAGCTAAGGCAATGGGGAGAAAAGGCACACTGTCCACTTCCACCTCTATTGGACTGGAAGTCCAAGCTTCACTAGAAATAGATGATACGGAGGACAGCAGCCCGCCAGGAAAATGACCCTCCTCCAGATGTTTTCCCATTTTCATTATCTTTTTATTGATTTGAGAGGGAGAGAGGGAGAGAGGGAGAGAGACAGACAGAGAGAGAGAGAGAGGCAGAAACAGAGACAGAGATACAGATAGACATCGGTTTGTTGTGCCTCTTATCTATGCATTCATTGGTTGACCCTTGTACGTGCCCTGACTAGAGAATCAAACCCACAACCGTGGCGTATCAGGAAGACACTCTAACCAACTGAGCTACCCTGCCAGGGCCTGTTTTCCCATTTTTAGCAGTTAATTTAATTTTAGCAGTCAATCTAATTTGAAAGACGTTAACAACTTCCGCCTCCTTTATTTCTGAAGAGAGATGAGAACGGGCGATCTGTCTGAACTAAAATTAAACTCCCTCTGTGTTTAACTTCTTGGTGGTATTCGTATATTGAATCTGAGACACACTTTTGATGTGGAAAAGTTTTATTAACATAACTACTTATCCCAGTCTACCCCCACTGGGATTCATGGCACTTGCCCAAGGTACATTTTGGCTATTTCTATGTTACCTTAAATCCTAACATGGATTAATGTTGCATGACAAACACGTTCACGGATTCTATGTGAAATTCCTGGCTGTCTTTGGGTAACAATTATGAAACAAAATTGGCAGAGAGAAACAGCTATGTCTAGACAAGCAACGACCCCCCAGATTGGGGATGTGGACACCCAGGATCTTATCACACCACTATCTGTGTGATCCAGTCACTTGCCACCTCAGGGTCTTGGGTCCCTCATCTGTAAAATGAGATTGCTAACCTCACACAGTTCTCATTTCTCTTTCAGCTCTGACTTCCTGTGATTGTAAAAGACATTTAAAAATATCTCCAGGGAGAGAAATCTCACAATATTATTTAGTCATGAGAAGATTGAACTAATGATATCTAATATCTTGGGTTCTGAAAGTCTGTTATTCTATTATATACAATGGTTTTTTAATGTGCAAAGATTAATTTTAAAATCTTTAAACAAAGAAAACAGAAGAGTCTTTTTTAAATGCCTATTTTAAAAGAACGTAAGTTTAAAAAGCTAAACAAAATCTCTAGCCATCCTGTGTACACAGAGAGAAAATGGATGGATGAGATCAAAGTTACACGGCATCTGAGGCAGCACAGACTTGTGGTGACTAGGATTCTTTGCTGATTAAAACATTATACCATAGTCCTAACTCCACATCACTGTTACATACCATTTGCCATTAGGCATAGGGGTACACCAAGATCCCAACATGTGAATGGCATTAAGTGAAAAAGATTAATTCTCTCTTGAAAAGGGAACTACTCTGTCCCCAGCTCAATGGCAGACCCTGGGGCAGCAGAGCAGCATCTTAAGATACATAGGAACTTGGGAAGGGCAACCAGGGCTTCAGCAGCTGCCCAGATTGGATGTTACTATGCAAAACCTGCCATCACATTTGGAGTCATCCTGGTTAACACACCATAAATTAGCTCAAGTCACAATGGAGGTACAAAGAGGGGTACAATACAGGGACATGCAGGTGAGACTTATCACCATATGCTCAGGTAGGTCTAGCCATGGCGGGGAACAGGGATGGGAAAGAGCCGAGGTCCTGTGACCTAACATCACTAAGGTTTTTGTCAGGCCTCAAGTTTAAGTAGAGATAGTCATTTTACTCAGTCAGAAGTAAACTAAGCACCTCAAGGGCTAGGAATAAATTTTGAATGCTGGTATACAGCAGGTGCTCAACTGTATCTGTTGACCAAATGGAAACATAAAGAAGCTACTGCTTCACTGCTTGTTGAACCATGTCTCCCATTCACGGCAGCCCCAAGAGAGAGGAACAGGGGTGAGGGGTGACTCTCCAAGCTTAAAAGTGCTGAAACCAGGCTCATGTCCCCTAGGGGGGATTCCACTTCACTGACCACCTGGGTATCACTGATTAAAAGGAGCTATATTACCTGGATGGGCTGGGGATCAACCAGAGTGCCTATGGCTCCATAGTTTATGTTGGGTGGGGCCCTTGGAAAAGGGGTGCTCCTCCATCTGAGGAACCACCCCTTAGCAGCACCCCAGACCCAGCTGCTTTAAGATCTTAGAAAACCTGAAAGATTTCAAGCTGCTAGAAGTAGATGGACACAAACAAAAGGGCCTTCACAGAGTAATTAAAATAAGCAAGCAATTAAGGTCTTTATCCTGGCATGCAGGTCAGGCAGATGTAATGAACCCAAAGAATAGGCACTAGCTGAGCCTGTTTTCAGAGAAAGCATTCCTTTATTGTAAGGAGAACCTGTACGAGATAAAGTAACACAACTTCTCACAAGAGTCAACTGAAAACGATTATTTAATTTGAAACGAGGCACTGCGTTCCTTTAAATTCCATTCCTACGGTACATCCATCTTCTGATAGAGAGGACAGTTAACCAATACATACTATGATTCTACTAAAGTTATTTCATTTGGAGAAGCATATCTAAATACAGTCTTTGAGCCAATAGGTTTCCTACCTGGAAACTTTTCTGGAACTCTGACCTTGCCCTGGCTTCCCTTAGTCATCCATACCTACACCCAGAGTCTAGCTAGCCACATATTCAATACAATCAAACTCAAGGTAATCCCAATTACTTGGTGGCAGCTCCAAATTTTAATGCTTAGAAACAGACCCACACATATATTGTCACTTGATTTATGACAAAGGTGACACCACTGTGCTGTGGGGAAATGATTGATTCTAAATCAATTAGATGATAAAGCAAAAAGGAAGAAAAAAGAATCTTTCCCTTGCCATACACAAAAAACACTTCTAAATGGACTGCCTATCTAAGTGTGAAAAGTAAAACAAGAAAGCTTTCAGTAAAAAAACTTAGGGAAGACAAAGATTTCTACTGGACACAAAAAACACCAACTGTAAAAGAAAACACTTGATAGATTGGATTACATTAAAATTAATAAGATCAAAATACAACATAAAGAACATGAACAGCCAAGCCATAGACTGGAGGAAGATATTCACAATACATATATTCAACAAAGGACTTATATCCAGAATATCTGAAGAATTCCTACAACTCAATAAGGTAAAGGCAGATAATTCAACAGCAAACTGGGCAAAACAACAAAAGATTCACTTTACAAAAGAGCATATCCAAATGGCCAATAAACATATGAAAATGTTTGTGACTCCATGCATAGTCAGGAAAATGCAAAAACAAAAACTAACAACAAAAAAAACAAGATGTGGCACTACCACATAAATACCACAGAAGCTAAAATGGAAAAGACAAATAATACCAAGTATTGCCAAAGATGTGGAGCAACTGGAAATCTCTTACCTGCTGGTGGAAATGTAACTGTTACAGCCACTTTGGAAAAGTATTTGGCAGCATTCACTAAAGTTAAACATACTCATACTCTATAGCTTAATAAATTATTCTTTTAGGTATATACACCATAAAACTGGATAGATATACTCATCAACAGACCTATACAAAAGTGTTCATTGCAGCTTTATTCACAGTAGCTCCAAACTGGAATCAACTCATATTCGTTATACAGTAAAATGGATAAATTGTGATGTAAACATTTGACTCTTGAATAACATGAGTTTGAACTGCATGAGTCCACTTATATGTGTATTTTTTCCAGTAAACACATGTACTTGAATTTTCTTAACATTTTCTTTTCTCTAGCTTACTTTACTGTAAAAATATAGTATATAATATATAATATACAAAATATGTTAATTGACTGTTTCTGTTATCAGTAAGGCTGCCAGTCAAGAGCGGGCTATTAGAAGTTAAGCTCTGGGGGAGTCAAAAGTTATATACAAATTTTCAACTGCAGGAAAGGTCAGCACCCCTAACCCCAGTGTTATTCAAGGAGCAATGTATATACAATAGAATATTAGATAACAACGAAAGTGGCATACAGTTGCTAACACAATATGGACTAATCTATCACATATAATGTTGAACAAGGGTACAGATACAGAATAGTATGTACTTTAAGATTCCATTTATATAAAGTTTCAAAACAGACAAACTAATCTTCAGGTGTTAGAAGTCACCCTAGAGACTACCTTGAGAGAAGAGACTACTTAATGGAAAGGGACACTGGGGGACAAACAGTCTAGGGTGCTGGTAATGTTTCTCCATCTGTATGCTGGTTCACTGGGTAAAAATTATCACTTAAGATTTGTATCTTTTTCTGTATGTATGTGAATCTTCAGTAAAAAGTTTATAATAAGAATATAAACACAAAATGAATTTAAGGCATAAAGTCTATGTGAGGGGGGAAAAAATCAATGAAAACTGCCTTGCAAATCCAAACCTATTAAATGATAGCAAAATTTATAGTTTCTAATTGTTCAGATTATAAAACTTGCTTTTTAACTTAAGATATATGCCCTACTTTCAAAAATAACTGGAAGCCACAGTCTTAGTTATTGAACAAATACACATTAGAAGCTTTTTAGTTTTCATTGGAAGCTTTTAGGACATTAAAATTATTAAATTTTGTTTGGTTTACTTTTATTTTATTTTCCATGTTAATATATGGGTTTTTAAAAAATACAATTTTTCTTGGCTAACACTCTCTAATGAAGATTAACAACCCTAATATTTACATAACCAGCGAGCAAATTATGCTGAGCAGAACATGGTCTGCCCAATCAGAATCTTTGGAAGGCTTTCAGCCAGTGACTATCATTCAGGTCTAATAGCCTTGTGCTCATTGGAAAGGGAAGAGTGGGAGCAATTATCTCAACAGTCCAAGCCAAGAAACACAGCCATGCTATTCAGGAAAAGCGGGGGCCACAGAGACAAACCTGCTCTAGTGAAACAGCCTGGCTGGCCAGAAGGAGCTCATGTTTTCCTACCCTGATGTGTGTGCTGGCTTCTGGCCCTTCCAGAGGAAAGCTTTTCCAGGGGACGGGGTCATTCTCTTTGATGCACCAGACTTACATTTGTACAATGCCTATGGTTTACAAAGTTTCCTAGATTCTAGTATCATCTGAGTCTCATGCTCACCCTAAAAAAACATTTTTTTAAAAAGTAGAGGTTATTACTATGTCCTTTTAGTTGGTGAAAAAAACTGAGGCTCAGCCAGCTAAGGGACTCCTTAAAGCTGGTAAGTGGCACAGCAAGGACAAAACACATTCAGGCATAGTGCTCTGTCTCCTGTACCATTAGGTCTCCCGGCTTCTCTCCAAGTCTGCTTATGAGAATGAGAATACTTGAAAAAACTTGGGCTAGGATTATTAGACACTGGGCAGCAGGCAAGCTGGAAACTGTGCCCTTAGCCCAAGGACAGTGTTCACATCTCGGGAGGAGAGAGGGGACCAGGGGAGGACCGAGGGCTGGGGGCAGCGAGCTAGCTGGTGAGAGCGGCAGTGGTCAAATGGCTCAGTCTGACTACTACAGAAAGGTCATCAGCATTGGTGGAAATGTGCCACCTGGGCAGACTTTCCTACGGAGAGGGACTGGCACCTATGTGCTTGAAGATAAGATAAAGTTCTGAAATCTACTGATGAACACAGTAGGTTTGGATTCTGCTAGAGATGGTGTATCACCAATACTAAACAACATAAAGAACACTGGATCTGGAGTCCAACAGATCTGGCTTTGAATCCCAACTCTATTTTTCTCACTCGATGTGTGTCCCAGAACAAGTTACTTATCTGCTCTGAGCTTCAGTATCCTTGGCCATAAAATAGCAATGATAATACTTACCCATCAGAATCACTGTGAAAATTAATGAAATATTATATGTAAAGTTCTGGGCATAGAGTAGGCAATAAATGTTAGTTCCTTTCCTTACTCCCTACCTGAAAAAAAAAAAAAAAGTATGTTTTCTTTTTGTGAGTTTTTAAAAACATATGACATGTATAGTTTGTGTTTTCCTTGGCAGCTAAAATGAAATTAAAACATAAATTTTCAGGATAATCATATATGAATATATAATAACCTTCTTGGGTGGCCTAATTTAAGAACCTTGCCTTTTTTTTTTTTGTTCTCACCTGGAAGTTATCTGACTAACTCAGTGTCTACTTCATTTCCTGGAATAGAAATTGCAATAACCTTCTTCTTAATTTCAATAAGTGATTAACATGACAAAAACATGTCAGCTGTAGTCAGAATCCAGTTTTCTCCAGGACTGATGTTGCTAAATGCTGCCTAGAAGGATGAGTGTCTAATTACCAGGTTAACTCCAGATTTGCCATGGACAAATTCCACAGGTTACACAGAGGACATGAGATAAAGGGTTGTATGTATGACTGCCTAGGACTTTTCCTCTTATTTTTATTATTATTTTAAAATATGTCTTTATTGATTTCAGAGAGAGGAAGGCAGTAGAAAAGAGATAGAAACATCAATGATGAGAGAGTCACTGATAGGCTGCCTCCTGCACGCCCCCTACTGGGGATCAAGCCCACAACCCGGGCATGTGCCCTGAGTGGGAATCAAACCATGATCTCCTGGATCCTAAGTCGATGCTCAATCACTGAGCCATGCCCGGCCAGGCTGACTTTTCCTTTTAAAAAACAAATACAATCTTTACAAAATCTACAGATGTTCTTCCATGAAAATGCATTGCTGTCATTTCAAATTCCATGAATACCTCTCTACCCATAAACTGGTACACCCTTCCCAGCTGCCTTATTTTTATCCTTGCCTGCATGTTCTTAGAATCTCAGAAACAAGAAACTGGAAAGACTTCCATTAAGCCATTTGGCCCAATATCAATAAAATGCAGGAATAATTTCCACTGCATCCCTGATGGTCTGCTACTGACTAAATACTTCCAGAACAGGAGAGTTGACTACAGGCCCTGCTGCATTGTTCCCACTCTCGGTCAAGTCCTTCCATAAATCCAGCTGGGTGTTTCTCCATATGTCTTTTCCCCATTACCTAATCCTAGCTCTGCCATCAAGAGCAATAGGGGGTATAAATCGCACCCTACCTCCACCCTGGAGGCCCAGCAATATGGAAGGCAGCCAGTATGCTTATACACACGCTTTTTGCTCTGAATTAAACATTCAGTTCAAAAAATAAACCACACATTTGTTGAGGGTCCACTAAGTGCCTCACACTGCTCTAGGTACTAAGACAGGAGAGCTAAATAACATGACATCTACACAGAAGAAGCTCACACTAGTCCCTGGATGTGACCCAGCTTCCAGACCACCCATCCTCTCCCTCCTACAGATACACTATGACTTGTTGAGGTTTCTCTTAAAGCATGGTGCCCAGAATATGGGGGGGGGGGGGGATGGATGTTACATTGTGCTTCTTGGTATTTACCCAAAGGAGTTGAAAATGTATGTCCACACAAGAACCTGCACAAGGATGTTTAGAGTAATTTTATTCATAATTGCTAAAACTCGGAAGCAAACAAGGTATCTTTCAGTAGATGACTAGATAAATAAACTGTGGTACATTCAGACAATGGAATATTATTCAGTGCTAAAAAGAAATGAACTATCGAGCCATAAAAAGACATGGAGGAAAGTCAAATGCATATTACTAAGTGAAAGAAGACAATCTGGAAAAGCTATATACTATATGATTCCAATTATATGATGTTCTTGAAAAAGCAAAACTATGAAACAGTAAAAAGATCAGTGGTTGCCAAGAGTTAGCAAGGAGGGAGGGGTGAATAGAAGCACAGGAGATTTTTAGGGCAATGAAACTACTATCTAAGCATGATAGTATAATGATGGATATGTATACTTGTATTCTTGTCAAAACACATAAAATGTACACCACCAAGAGTGAACCCTAATGTAAACGATGGACTTTGGGGGATTATGATGTGTCAGTGTCAATGTAGGTTCATCAATTGTCACAGATGCACCACTCTGGTGGGGGATGCAGACAATGAGGGAGGCTGTGCATGTGTAAATGGGAAATCTCGGTACCTTCCTCTCAATTTTTCTGTGAATCTAAAACTGCTCTAAAAAAAAAGTCTTTTTAAAATTTAGTAGAAAAAAGTAGATGGGTGAGTCTGTGGATTAGACCAATGTTGATCTGCTGGTTTTGATACCGTACTGTAGCTGTACAAAGTGTTCACCGTGGGTGTGCTGGATGAAGGGTGCACGGGACCTCCCTGCATGTTTCTTAGCAACTTCCTGCTATTTCAAAATTAAAAGTTTAAAAATAAATAGATGGGTGAGATGCCATTGTCAAAAGATAGTGACAGGGCAGTATAAAGTCTAATAAAAGAGCCAAACCAGAGTGGGTCCATCTACTGAAATACCTCTGGAAATAAGCATTCAGGAGAGGAGAGGGCAGAACAGTCAGATAAAGATCCACATCCTGCCCTTCCCAAGGAGGTCGGCCACCTTTCTGGAAGGACAACCCTAAGCTCCCTGAGCTAAATCTGTAGGACCTTCTCCTCATTCCTATTCTGGAATATCTGGATGGGCAGAGTCTGTGGCCCATGCTTCTTGTCACCTGGAGTGACAACTGGGGTAGAGGTGAGGGGTCATAAATCATCAGGCTCTGGAGTCCATCCCGCCTGACTTTAAAATACAGGCCTGCCACTCACCAGCTGTGGAAGCCTGGGCATTATTTGCCCTCTGCAGGCCTGCGCAAAACAAATATGATAACAAGCACTATTATCACATAGGGTTGTGAGAAGAGTCAATGACATAATTAATACCAATCATATAGAAAGCATGGATAAAGTTCCAGCATCCACCAAAAAATCAATAAATATTCACGGTCTTAGAGCCTCCATGAGTAAGATCTAGGTTTTCAGAACACACTTTTACTCTTTCAATATCAGCTAGAACATCTGCCTTTTCCCCACCTGCTGGTACCTCTGCAGCATTCCATGACATCTCAGATTTCCAGCTACTCCAGTCCAGGGCTTCTCACACCATCTGTGGTGAAGGAAGGACCAGTTTTGTTTTGTTTGTTTTTTTGTTCATGTTTTTATTTCAACCTGTCATAGACTAGTACTTCTGTAAAATATATGAAAATAAATTACTAGAGAAATGCAATTTTGAAAACAAAATATAAGGCCCATTTTTTAATTTTTTAATTCAAAGACAAAATTGCTCTGGCAAATTGCTATAAAAGTGTCTAAATGCTTCCTTTCCATTTCCATATTTGTCATTACTGACTGATCACAAACATTTGGCAGAGCTGTGCCATGGACTGTACTTTAGGTAGCACCTCTCTCATACTTCCTTTCTCCAAACTCCTGATAACCTTATAGTCATAAAACACAACTGAGTACTTAAAATCTCTATTTCTTTATAGTAACCAAATTCCCCAGCTAGACTGCCTGTTCTTTGAGTGTCAGGATCATGTCCACTATACCCAGCATCGAACAGGTGTCTCATAGGGGCTCAACTCCTTGCTGATAACCCAAATAGTAAATAGACATTATTTACTTTTACCTTTTCACAATTTAGACAACTTGATAATGCATTTGTGAAGACCTGCCTGATGAACACATTTTGTCCCCTTAACATCACCTTCTATCTGCCTGTCTTCCACCTACTTCTGTGTCTTTTTCACTGCCTGCTTCAACTCCATTTAACTGAAATGCACCAGATATAGTCACTGCTTCTCTTCCACTGAGGTACAAGACAGGACAAATCACAGAAAAATCCCATTCATTAGAAGAGCTGGCTCTGCATCACCAGATAAACATTCAAGGAAATGGAGTACATATATTAAGTTACTTAAGGGTATACTGTTATCCTCACTTCTGTGTCTCTCTAATGTCAAGCCCCCATAATAGCTGCTCAATAAATATTTATGTGAACTGGCTATGTGGGCTATATTTATGTGGGCTATATTTCAGTGACCTCAGGTCACTTCTTCATTCATGTCACTGAGAAGGCAAGAGCAGCATAACCAAAAGGGGCAATGAGTGGTGGTGTTATAGGAAGGAGCCTTGGGGTCATTTAGACCAGTAGTTTTCTACCCTTGTTCCTAGACCTAGATATTTTTTAATGTAATTTTTATGGGGCAAAACCTCAACATCAGTATTTTTCAGGTTGCACAGGCAATTCCAATGTGCAACTAGGATGAAAAACCAATGATATGGAATATCCTTCCATCCACACGGTATTAGCAGATAGATGTTCCTTAAGTTTTTGTTGAGTGGATAAATGGCTCAATCAATGGTTCAATTCACTGATCAATCAATTAATCAATAGATGAGAATGAGTCTGTGGCAAATGTGGAGATCGTCTTGCCTCCCATCTCCTCAGACTGATTCAGTATGCATCCTCTCCCAAGGCCCAGCCTTAAGCTCCAGCCAGAAAGCATCCCTCTTCCAACCTCTTGCTGGTGGGAGGAAGGCTTGTTTCTCTGCTGGAGCACTGGCCCTGAGAAAGCACTAGCTTAGTTCTTCCTCACCACTTTTAAGCAGGAAACTCCTGGGCTTTCTCGAATACACACCCAGAAGGTCCCATGAATACCACTGGCCTCAGCTCCTACAGGATGGGAACATGTAATCTCATCTATTTTGTGTTTACTTAATGGTTGTTCTTTGATTGTTTTTTTGGCGGTCCATGGGTCCAGGATGCTATCTCAGACTACAGACTTCCAGAGGACAGAGGCCCAAGAACACTTAGTACAAAGTGACTGGTTTGTAAAACTTCTAGTATACGGTGCTCTTGTGAGGCTGAAGAAGGGCAGGATGGCAGGTAGGGTGGCAGTATGTGAGGACGGAAGGAGGAGGGTGGGGGGAGCGAAGTGATGTACAAGCCTGGAAGGGTAAATGAGATGCTGGCTGCCCACTGTGGGCAGGCACAGGTGACACACAGGATTAGGCGGTGTCCACTGCGTCCCAAGGGGCAGGGAACAGCTTAGCGGAGCTCCAAGTTCTCTGCTGAGAATGTGTGCCTGGGTCTGCCCCAGCTTCTGACCTCTGGCTGCTCCCTTAGCTGCTGCTGCTGCTGCTGCCGCCGCTGCGGCTGCTATTTTTAGCTGAGCAGTGGCCCCTCCCCAGCCTCCTCTTCAAACTTATTTCCATAATCCCAGAGGAGCAGATGAACTTTCATTCTCCCTCTGGACCCTGAACCTCCCACTCCTCCTTGAACACTGAGTCAGTGAGGATGCTACATGAGTATGTTTGGAAGGAGATGAACACAGGGTATCTGGGAAGTAAGTTGTGAAATCCAATACTTATTTTTTAAGCTAGGAAACAAATACATTAGGTCCAGGAAGAGCAACACTCCCTCTGGCCCCCAAAAGCAGATACTCTTTGGGTCTCCCTTTCCCTGCCTACCTGCATATCGATAGCATCACATCACTAGCATTAATGAGCATGTTTCTGTCTCCCCCACTAGAAGAAGAAAAAAAAACAGGCACTATTTGAGCATCCCTGTCTCCTGGAACTCTGCTAGAGTCTATTGTGAATTCTCTCATACAAACCTTACAATCTAAGAGTTTAGTTAAGGGACCCACCGAGGGTCACACAACTTATAACTAGCAGAACTAAGATTCAAAGCTAGTACTTTGTGACTTCAAAGTTCAAAGAGGGCCCAGTCGGGCATGGCTCAGCGGCTGAACATTAACCTAGGATCCAGGAGATCGCAGTTCGATTCCCAGTCAGGGCACATGCCCAGGTTGCCAGCTCAATCCCAGTCTGAGGCATGCAGGAGGCAGTGAATCAATGACTCTCTCATCATTAATGTTTCTATCTCCCTCTTCCTCTCCCTTCCTCTCTCTGAAATCAATAAAGATATAAAAAAAAAAAAAAAAGTTCAAAAAGCATCATCTTCTTCTAAAAGCAAACCTCATCTCCTGTCACCAAAGAGAGTAATCTGTCCCGGCCCTCTATACTATGAGCTTCCCAAGACAGGAATCATGAAGCCCCATTAGATTGGTACCTCCCACCAGGCTCAGTAAACCATGAGGGTTGACTGAACCACCAGCTTCTATAAAAGAGAGGAAAAGATATTTGCCATCTACATGCTACTGAAATATGAAGAAAAATGTGCACTCTCCTGCTACATCAGCTTCTTAGGTAGTTGGAGAAAGGGAGAAGGGAGGGGTCTAGCTAGGAGAGGTGAATTATGAACCATCAGAGTCCATAATATTTCTCAGTCCCAGAAGAATCTCTCAACTATAGGGAATCTGATAAAATAATTCATTCATTCATCATCTAGTAGATATTTATTGAGCACCTACTGTGTGTCAAGAACTATACTAGATGCTAGGGATAGAAAAGTAAACAAAGCAGTCAGTTTCTGTCCTCTAAAGCTAGCAGCTATATGGGGAGTAAGGTTGGGGTTCAGAGGCATTTGTAGGGTAATGGCATCTTCTGACATACTACCTTAAATTTAGTGCTGAGGGACTTGGACGAGAAGGAGAAGTAAAGGAAACCAAACTCGTTGCTATGCAACCATGATGATTTATTCTTAGCCAGAGCCAGCAGAGCAGCAGCACTGAGCAGGGAGTGGGTGGGGGGAGGAGATGGGAGCAGGGGCGGCCAGAGGAGTACAGAGTGGGAGGCAAAGTGGTGCACAGAGGCAAAGTGGTGCACCACAGCTACATGCATAGGCCTCCCTCCCAGAGCCGTTCACAGATGCACACTGCACAGAATCATGCTCACCAGAGGTCGTCAGAATATTGTGGGAAAGCCCAGGAACCTCAGAGAGGACATCCTGCCTGGATGCAAAAAACCCTTGTTCTTGGACCTGAAATTAGCCTCCAGTTATTATAACCATGTCTGTACTGAATACCAAAAAGGACAAACAACAGCATAAAGGCTGGCATGTTCCCACCTGGGAGAACAAACAGTCCACCAGGGCCGTAAAGCACACACATAGGAGCAGTCCATCAACAAGTATTTATTAAGCACATCCTCCACGCTCATTCTGCACTGTACAGGATGTTGTGGGGGCAGAGACAGCCCTGGGGCTGAGGGAAGGCACATGTTGTATGCTGACAGACACCTGCTGGGACTCAGGCCTGAGTGCTAGACCTGGCTTGGCTGCCCGTGGGCTCTGGGCAGCATGTGGCAAGTCACTGAAGGTCTCTGGGCCTCAGTCTCCTGATCCCTAAAATGAGAGAGTTAAACTAAGCAATCTTTCCAGGTCTGACATGCCTGAGTCTTAGACATTAGAAATGCTACCAGATGTCAGTGGGAGCAGAGTTGAGTATCAAAAGGAATACTCAGGAAGAGCTACATGGAAAAGGGAGGATTTGAAGATGGAGTTGGGGAGGGAGGCTAATGTTTATTGAGGGCCTGTTAACTAATGATAAAGAATTTACAGAATTGAAAAAGCCGATGCTCGGGGAGATTGAATAACTTGGTCAAAGCCACATAGCTAGTAAGGAACAAATCCAAGAGTCAAACCCAGATCCACCTGGCTCCACACCTGTGTACTTTCCACTGGATCCCACTGCTTCCCTAAGACTTGGATAGGCACGGGGTCTGAGCAGGCCTAGGGAAAACAACCTGAGCAGACACTGACAGCCTGAAAAATTGCCAGGATTATCAAGGGAAGATCCCTGGGGGCGAGGATGGGGCTGTGAGAGAATGGATGGTGTGGTGACAGAAAGGAGCACCAGGCAGTCCCCTAACCAACACTCTGTGCTAAATGCACTGTGCTAAAAGCTATAGAAAAGAAAGCCATGTATAAAACAGTCCTTGCCCTGAATTAATTTGCAAACAGGGAGATAAAATGTGAAAATTAACAATTAGTGAAATGTTATAAAAAGTGCCAAACAAGGCACACAAAAATAAATCATAGTACAGTTAAGTGGGGGAACTGTTGCTTCCAATTGCCATGGCTACAGGAGGTTCTGTGGAGGAACGGGAGCCAATGTAGGACTTAAAGGATTCAAGGGGGGAACAGGTGAGAAAGGGGAGGGGAGGTAAGGACATCTGGGATAGGAAAAATCTCATCCATTGGAGAAAAGGCAGGAACTATGCTCTCTGTGTTACAAGAAAAAGCTGGTGGGAAACAGTATAGACCAATTGGGTTGGGAAAGACTGGTGAACCTGGGCAGATAAAGTGAAGAGTCTGATCCTTAATCAGAAAGCTCTGAGAAACCACTGACTGTGCATGAGCAGGGGGAAGACATGGCTAAAGAGGGCTTTAAGTAAAGGAAACCAGTAGTGCTCAGAGTGCAAGGGAAAGGACTAATAGACATGGGATGAGAAGGGTCAGAACCAGGGAGTGGTCCTGAGGATGGCAGGGAAGGATTAGTTTCCCGGGTATTTCAAGATGAACAGATAAGTCCTAGTGACTGGGGAGTAACAGAAGGGGTGAATCAAAGTTAACCCAAACTTCAAACCAAGAGAATGATAGTGTAATATTCAGAACTAGAGAAACCCAGCAAAAAATAATACTTAGGGAAAGGGTGGTGATGAGGTTGATCAGTACCATATTAGACATTCTGTAAGGGGCTCTTCTAGGATATCCAAATGAAAAAATCAGGAATCACAAACTTAGGAAAAGGAAACCTGAGGCTGGGGGAGAAGAGGTGGATTCACCCATCACCCAGGATGAGATAAACCACCCTTCCCTGTTCCTTAAGCCCCCAGGGAAGGCAGTAGGAACTGTATGTCCTGATGAGAGAAGTCACAAAGAGAATGGAAATGAAATCCCTGAGCCAACTCTTAATTATTCCCATAAATAGAGCCAGTGTGGCTCTCAAACAGGGTCAAGCCTAGAAGAATGGAGTTCATGTCCCTCTCTAAGCAGGAATCCCTGTTGTTTTCCAGTGAGGGATCATCAGCCTTTGCCAGGGACAGGGAATCCCAGGGGACCTTGCCCAGCAGCTTGGTATAGAGACAAGGGGTAAGATTTTAGAGTCAGAGAGATCTGGGTGAGAATCACAGTTTTCCATCTGAGAGAGTATGGGTGTTACTCAACCTCTCTGAAGAGTAAATAAGAAGCAGCTTAGTACAAGGCATACAGACAGCATCAGTTAAATGTTAGTTCCTTCCACCCCCACCCCAGAGCAGGCCTTTCCATTATGTTCAGTTGCCACTGACACAGTTTTTTTCATTAATATCTACTCAGAAAGCCTAGTTATACTCTCTGGTATAGCACAAATAATAAGTCAGTGCCTCCTTCTCTCTGCCAAATGTTGATCATGTTTCCCCTGAAGCTGGATTTGGGGCACCTTGAACTGAATTCCATCCTCGCAGTAAGGTCTGGCAGATATACTGCAGAAAGGAGTTATATCTGCTCTTCTATACATGTACCCCAGGGACCCCAAAATATCACCTCTATCTGACTTTCAGTGGCAGTAAAAACTCTATCATTAGAGACATTTCTTTAGCTAACAAGCTTCTTTTAAATAACAAATATCCCATGAAGAATAACTCATTGAGCTGTTACCAGTCATATGTAACAAAATGTGCATTAATTTATGAGCTGTCTTAGGAAGCGAGAGTTTTCATGTGTTGGAGAAGAGGAGGAGGGAGGCATTTTTGAGTTAAGATCACTGGTCCTAATAGGGGAAGCTTTTGAAGTGATTTAGAAACCAGAGGGCAAAAGGACCTAGAAGAGTGAGTTTCACAGCTTCACCAGGGATAGGTGGAAAAGGGGGACAAGTCACAGAAGAAGTAAGCCTGCTGGCTGCAATTACCATGTGACACTGTGGGGCCTTGGGGGTACAGTGTGAGAGTTGGGCAGTACTTCTCCAAAGGGCATAACAAAATACCATAGAAAAGCCTTCTTTATCTCCCATGGGAGCACAATAAAAGGGATCAAGGTGTACCAGGAAAGACTGAGGTCAGGGCCAGGAAGCACTTCCAGATGAAGCAGGAATTTCCCCATGTTGCCCAGCAATGCATTCCCTGTGCCCCCATCACTCCCCTGAAACAGTTCCTTCAAAGATGACCCAAGACCTCCTAACATCCAAACCCCAGGGTTCTACCTCACTCCTCAGTAGATTGAAGGCCAATGCCTACACCTCTCTTGAAATCCCTGTGTGAGACAACCTCAGGAGCCCTGGTAAGACCACTCCCACATTCCTTCTCCCTGTGCCCCAAAGCTCTGCCTTTCTCCGCTCTGCACTCACCCTGTCCCTAACAAGACAGAGGGACCACTGTCCCACTGTTCTCAGCAAGAAGAAAGGAGTGGTTGCGAAGAGCCTCTACCACACAGGGCTAGCACAGAGCTAGTGCATAATAAACTGCAGATGTAATAAAGGAAGTCAATGTGTTAAAATGCTGGCCAAAGTGTGGCACAAGAGGGTCACATCATAGGACACTACAGAAGACACAGCACTTTGCTGTGTTTCAGAGGAAGCTTTCACTCTGCATATAAGCCCTAACTTTGACACACAAGCACTTGTTCAGCATGTTTTCTCCAGAGAAAAACTTAGAGAGAGTGCTGTAAACCTCAGGGCCCTTTGCCTCCTCATCACTCTGGACTCCCGTATCCAAGGAGAAGTTCTCACAGAGGACCACATCACCATAGGAAAACTTTCCACAGATGGAACTCTGAGAGGACAGCATGTCTCTGCCACAGAGGGACTCTCTCTTGCAGGCCAGCTTCACCAGCCCCTCCCACTGCAGGCCCTCCAGCATCCTCCCTGACTCGCCTTTGCCCAACCTGCCCCAATTTTCTTATCATTGCAGTCTTTCCATCACCTCACATCTGTATTTTATGTACCAGCATAGACATATATGACAGAGAACACCACATTCCCAACCTTTGGGATCCCTTACACCAATGTCCTTCCTCTCCTCCCAGCAGAACCACTATGGAGGTGGTGAAGCCCTCACTCTCCCCCAACAAGTGGGTGTCTCTAAAGACCAAAGCCATGATGGAGAGTCACACATTGGTCCTTGGCTCTTCCCCTTGTACCCACCACTTCCCTTCCTCCCCCAGCAGAACACTGCCCCTAGAGGCACCCTATTCATGCTGGTGCCTGGGTGATATGCATATCTGTGACCACCTTACCCAGGTTACAACCTGCACCAGGAGTCCATGTCCTGGATTACAACTACAGGATCTCTTAGCTGCCTTGAAACACTACCCAGAATTACTGTGCTCCAATAGCCACTAGGTTTCCTGACAGGAAACTAGTATTCTCTCTCCTGTGAGGAGACTGCAAAGACCAACAAAGTCTACCATCTTCTCCAAAGTTAAGTAGATAACAGGCCCACCCCACTCATCTTCCCAGACTCCTGGAGAGTTGGCCTAGTGTCATGGGAAAAGGGTGGGCTTTGCTACCAGGCAGGCTAGAGTTCAAATCCTTGGGAAATTTGATGTGCCTGATTCAATCAGCATTTACTGAGGGCCTATCCTTGTTTTAAGGGATCAGGGCCTCTCCAAGTGTGGTCCTCACACCAGCAGCATCAGCACCAGGGAACTTGTTAGAAATACAAATCCTTAAGCCAACCCTAAACCTGATGAATCAGAAACTCTGAGGGTGGAACCAGCAACATGTGTTTTGACAAACTCTCCAAGTGATTCTGATGAACACTCAAATTTGAGGACCACTGATCTGGGCCCTGAGGATACACAAAAACGAAAAACCTACGATGTAGACTAGCAGTTCTCAGCACTGGATGCACATTAAAATCACCTGGGGAGCTTTTAAAATAACACCAAAGCCTGGCCCCATCCCAGACCAATTCCATTAAAATCTCTAGGAGTGAGCAAATAATTGTAATGCAATGTGCTGAGTGTAAAGACTGAACGAGTGTGCTGGCAACTGAGAAAGAAGAAGGCAGTGAGGAGATCAGGGAACTGGCTGCACTACCTATGCCTCTGCTTTCTCATCTGTAAAATGGGGATTGTAATGTCTAGCTTACATGACATGACGTACTGCATAAAAATGCCTGCTATACAGTAGATGCTCACTCTACATCAGTTCCCTCCCTTCCCAGAGCAGGCTCCTTGCTGACTCTGAGCTCAGCAGCTGGACTAATGCGTTTAGAATGCCCATACATCATTCATCATCAAGGATCCCACCCTTCCAAGGAAAAACCTCCTTGCTGCTCACAGCTTTGGGCAAGGGGTCTCTTCAGCAGCCACCTCGATATTCCCAGTGTCCTCAGTCACTGTCCTGAAAGACAGCCTGGGTCCCTGGGAACCAGGCTGTCCCAGGAGAGCCACTCACAGCCCAGACCTCAGCTCTGACACACCCAATTTGTTCAAAAAAACAGCTCTTTAAAAACAAGTAGATGAGGGCCACTTGAATTACACTAGGAACACGCTGTCCTATTCCTATCCCCTCTCAAACTCTTTTTCCTGTGGGTCCAGGCAGGTCCACAGGCTCAGGATGAGTGAACTTTCTAGGCATCGGGCAGTCCTCCCTGATGCATAATCTTTTATTACTCAATCTCCCTCCCCAGCAACATCTGAATACAGGTCTATAGGGGACTTGGCAATAGCCCCAAATCTGTCTACCCCACCCTTCCTAAAAGACACAAGAGAGGGTCTGCAGTCACAAAGAGAGCCCTGGGCCTCCCACAATGCACAGACCCACAAGCCACCACCATGACCTCCCCCACTGAACAGAGAAATGGGGACTGTCCTTGCAGCTGCCCCTTGGGCTCTATGCTTAGCCCAGCAGATGCTAAAAACATTTTTGTCTCCTCTTGGGAACAGCCATCTCTGTCATTTTAAAATGAAAACAAGCAAATTATGTCATTACTTCATAGGCAAACCTTGCCCTTTTTTTTAATACTAAAAACACCATCATTCAGCTTGCCCAGATTTGGTTGCCTCTTCCCTAGATTTCCCCAAATGAAGTTGGGCTGTTTCCAAAAATTATATTATCATTCAAAGAACAAAGTTTTGTCACCATTAAGGATAATCAAGGGAAAACAAAACAAAACAACCTGCACCACTAGATTAGAAAATTGCTCCCAGAATGCAGATCCCACCCGGTTTAAAGATGGTGGCATCTTGGCATTGGCTCCCCTTGGGGATCCTGCTTTGAAGGGAGTACCACTTCAGTTGGTTAGTGAAGTGGTCAGTCATGCCATCAACTATGAGTAGCTTCAGAAACCAAACTCCCACATCAAATAAGGGAGTGGCAGAGGGGACAGAGAGAAGGGACTTGACTTCAGAGAATAGGGTTTAGACACCCCAGAAACAGGAACCAGGACTATTCTCCAAAGAGGTGGGGACTGCCAGGGGAGAAAGAGTGTCCTTGGAGGTCAAGGCCTAGCCTAGTTTCCTGCCCCTGACACACAGAATCCCCACAGAAGAATATGGAACATGAGACAGGAACAAAACTCCCTGCTGAAACAGTCGCTAGAGGAACAGCAAAGATAAAGGTGCCAAGCAGCTTTTCTCCAATTCTCTGAGCAGTAGTACTAGGGCCTGACTCCTTCCCAGACACTGCAGAGTCACCCTCTCCTGGCCCCATCAACCCTCCTCTCTTCCTTCCCCAAGTCCTGCCACGTGCAAAGTAAGACCTCTGCCCAGGCTGGCCAGAGGAGAATGAGATATTTTCTCCTTGGCTTTGCATTTTCATTCAGCCTTAAAATGCTCAGACCGGGCAAGAAGCCCACAGTGTGTCTTGCCTGGGTGCTCACCTCCCCAGTGCTGGCGGCTCTCTCTTCACTGGATTCCTGCTCCTCCCACCAGCTTTCTCACTGGCTCAGGTGCCAGACTCTGGGCTTTGGGAGCACTGCTCAAGCTGCCCTCACAACCCTTAGGAAAACGTGGCCTAAAAACAGAACACTACCCATGCTCAGCTTGGCTCAGCAAGGCATGCTAAACTGGGGCTCCAACGAGAAGAGTGAGACTGAAGGACAGGGAAATGGTTGTGTCATCAGGCGATGCTCAGTCATCTGCACTAATGGTGGAAAGAGATGCTGGGTAATCAAAATGATGGACAATCGATAATCAAAAATTTATAACATTTTTATAGGAGACAACATGATTTTTCACTGCAGAGTTACGAAGGATCTATTTGTTCAAAAGTAAAGTTGTGTTTCCTGAACACAAAGACCAGGAAGGATAGAAAACAGCCACATTAAAAGAGAAAGCCAGTTCAGGGTTTAAAATTGATAAACTGACCATATATTACACTTAAATAATTGAGAATTGACTGTATGGGGAAGGCGCATAGGAAGTTAGAGCTGAGAGGGACCCTAAGACATCATCTAGGTCCCCATTTTACAGACGAGAACACTAAGGCCAGGGAAGTAAAGTGATTGTTCATATCACACAGCCATTTGGCAGAAGAGTCAGAACTAGACCTGGATTTTGTACACAGAGCACTGTTCACTTGGCCACATTAGTCCATGGGCTTTTCCTTGAAAAGAACCATCATCCTAAACCCCTGATGCTGACCAGTACGTGGCCTGGACCCTGCAGGCCTCCTGACAGTGGCTGCTTCTGTAATCACTGTACTTCCCTGCACATGAGTCACCCTCATGTGCTACTGACTGCCCCAGGCCAAGTTGAAAAATGATTCATAAATCACTGCCCAATTGTTTGAAATTACAGCATGGTCTTTGCTAGCAGCACCTTATATGTTTCAAATCAGTAGCTGCTATCAATTTCATCTAGTTCAAGTATAATAATATTCTTTGGTATGTGGGTGGCCCTTTTGATTTTTTCCAAAATTCTTTGACATGTTGTACCTAATGTGATGTTCAGCAAACGCTGTGGATTAAAAGTGGAGGAGGGATGGAGGTGCCTATTTCATAGACCTCCCTGATGAACTTACCCATATCTAAACAGCTGGCAAGTAGGGCTGAGAGACTATGGCAGAGGCTCCTGACTCCCAGACCAGGCCTATTTCTAGAGCAAGCTGGGAGCAGGAGAAAGAAGCTAAAATTCACGAGAAGCTTCAGCAGCAAGAGTCCTAAGAACATTGTTAACCTGCAGACAAATAGACGTTACCAGGGTCTGGGGCAAACTACTCAGCCTCATACTTCATTAATACCTCCTTTCTCTTTTTCTTTAATTTCTTTTGTTTTTCTTTTTAAAAAAGAATAACTTGCACACAATAAAGTGTACAACTCTTAAGGGAAAAGCTGGGTAAAGTTTCGTATATGTATATACTGATGTAACTAACCATCGCCTAAACCAAACTTAGAACATTTACAGCTACGCAGAAGGTTCCCTCCTCTACCTTTCAATCAAGAATAACCATTATCCAACCTTTATCCACACAATAGGTTTTACTTGTTCTTGAACTTCATGTAAATGAAAGAACATGTATTCTTTTATACTGGGCTTCTTTTGTTCAACATACTATTTGTAAGAGGGCCATGGGGGTGTACATAATAGATGCCACCCAAAATTCTTCAAAGTGATTGTACCAGTATACACTGCCACCAGCAAAGAGAGTTCCAAGAGCTCCACATCCTCACCAACACTTGGTATTATTGGTAAAGGCTCCTTTTTAAGGTATCATTGGGAAACAAGGTGCCCCATGTAGGTTTCCAAATAACTGATTTTAGTCTTTAAGCAACTTTTACAAAATTCTAATTGTTTTACTTCTTAAACAGAGTAAACCCCTTTACCCTTGAAGACCATACGAAAATGTGCAGAGAGATGACTGCCTCTATATTAAATATCTAGGCATTTCACTCTCTCCTCATTCATGGGTAGACATCACAAAAGTAAGTAGCCATAGCATGTCCTCTTAATTGCTGTTCTGGGAAATACCGAAGATAGCCTTATCAGGAACACTATGTCCAATCACAGGTCAAGAAGTTCTGGTCTCATTCATTGTACACAGGCTTCTTTGCTGATGTAAGGCTATTTCCATTTTCTGAATGGTAAAGGTTGCCCCATAAATAGATAAGTGAGTTATTACTCATTTCATTTGTTTTAACGTGGCTTGGCAAGTGTTACTCAGTTATCAAACAATCAACACACATTTATAAAGCACATATTTTATGTTACTGAGCTAGACATTCTGGAAGTCACAAAGAAAATCAACAATGCTTCCCTCAAGGGGGCAGGGCACTATGGTAAATCACATAGAATGCTGTCATCTGCCTTCCTTTTCTCACTTAACCCACCCAACCTCTTCCACAGATTTAATAAGGTTTTTTAAAAAATCAATGATGGCCTTGGACTTGGAGGGGAAAGCAAGTCTTAGGGAATGAAAGTGGAAAAGGGGTGAACAGCCCTGCCCATGGTACCATGGTGACAGAGTGAATAGATGGTAGGAGGTGATATTTCTACCAATAGTCTTCTCTTAGGACAAGGTCAAGTTCTACTTTATCCCTTCTTCCCCTGACCTCCACCCACCACCACCTTCCTTCTCCCCAGCTACAATCTCTCGGTGCCATTTTCTAATTTACCGAAGCAGAGTGCGCTGCCCATCCCACACCTCACCACCAAGTACAGTGCCGAAGACAAAACATGTTCCCTGACGTTATAGAACCTATCAACCTTAAAGAACATAACTATGGTGATCACCAAATGAAGGACTGAGCCCAAAGAGGAGTCACTGTAGACTGGCATGTGTAGGCAAAGAGTGATGGGCCTTGGGTAGTGGGGGAGAGCACTCTGTCGTCTAGTAGAGTAAAAGACAAGAGTGGGAAGAAACATGGGGTCCTTCGAGTCTGTGAATGAACAGGATAAGCTTTCCACTATGATGCTGGGACATGGTTCAGCTACTGCTCCAGAGAATAGTCTGACTTCCTCACTCAAACAAAAACTGCCTAAGCACAGTGACTGAGAATTTTATAGACTTCCTTAGAAATACCCTCACATAAGCAAGTATTTTACAGCCTCAATTTCTCAATTCATAGTTTCTGGTTTGGTTCCCTAGATGTCAAATGCAAATGACTGAGAACAACTTTATGGCTTTTCTGGACTGGAAACCTGCTTCTGTCCCTGTGCAGAGGTGTAACCAAGTAAGCAGGGCAAACATTGGGGAGTGGGGGAGGGGACAGGGAACAGCACAGGAAGGTGAGACCTATGAGGTGATTCTAGATCCCAGAACCCTTCAGAACCAGTTGAAGAGGGCAGAGACAGCACCTGAGCAGGGACATGTGGGAACACCTCAGTACCATACAGGGCCACCCATATGAAGACACAGTTCTTGAAGAAAGCTCCCCTCCATCAAGCTCACTTCTTCTCAAAATATCTTTTAGGGACCTAAATCAAGTTATTTCTCAGGAATCTGTAGTCTCATTTCATCATGAGGGACCATCTACTTCTTTTCGCTTGGTTTAAATTTTCATTTGGTTTTTCTGCTTCCCCGTATTGTCAGTCCAGAGAAAATACCTCCCCTCTGGATGAGGCAAAAGCAAAACTACCACTCTTGAATCAGTAAAGCAGGATTGGTCTGAGACTTCCATTCTCAAACCAAATATTTATTTCACCTTGGGCTTCTGTCCTCATCGTTGGTTATCTAAATAACCTCTGTAGGAAACACATCTTTTTAAAGGACCTTTTAATACACAGAAAAGAACAAGTGGAGAGAGGGGCAAGGAGCAGCCACAGGTTAAACAAACATAATGGTAGTTGAAAGCATCTACGTCTCAGCATTCCAGCCCTCTGGTTTTCTCTGTTCACTAGCTGATCTTACTCCATTGATAAGTTGGACTGTAGGTGAAATGAACAATTGAGGAAAGTTGAGTAAGTGTTTCTTGAGGGTGGGGAGTTGGTAGGGCTTATTTACTGCTGTCTTTCTAGTACTTACCATCGACCTGCACACACACACAAATACTTAATAAATATTAATTGAGGGAGAATATGAAGAAAATAATTGAGTAATTTAAAACATATTGTACACGTCAGAAGCATAAATTCTTAAAGGGCACAAAATCACAGAGAAAATTTCCCTATAAAACTGAAATAAGAGTGATAAAGTAAATGAAGCATAAGAAAAAGAAAAAATTAAGGCGACACAAGGATCAACCAAAAAGTATAAGCACTGCTCAACAGACAATATGGTGGTAATAACTGCTGTCCTCAGTTATCTGAAGGATTTCAAGTAAAAATGGAATTATACAGCTCTACATTACTCTAGAGGGCTCTTTATGTTTTAAAATTGTACTAAAGGTGGATTTCGCAACAAAAGCATTCTCTCCTTTGTTTGCTGATGCTTTTTGTCATGCTGAGGTATCAGCATGAAAGTGTTGTCAGGTAGAGAACCGAAGTTTTGGTTGACAACCCTGACATTTTTTCTGTGAACAACTTGGTTGAGAACTGAATTGTTTGAGATGGGAGACATTCGAGAACTGAGGTTTGACTATAAATTTAGACCTTCCTAAATTGTTGATAATCCTAACCTGGTTCAAACTGAAATGGGAAAATCTTATCAGATATTTAGTGAGTTGATGCAATATGGAGAGGCCTTATAGTTGGAAACGAAAAGAAGCCAGAAACAAGGCAAGTCTAGGCCACAAATCTGTAACCAATTTGAAACTTGTGAATGGTGGTCCCTGAGCTGCCGCCATAAAAGTGCCCATCCTGGCAGCCTTGGAGTCTTGTCATTACCAAAGCAGGGGTCATTATTTTATGAATCCTATAATGTAGCTGAGCCAGATGGACAAACAGTACCTTCTTTCATTTTGCTTGAATAATGGCCAAATACAAGACACTTTACTATGACTTAAAGAGTATGTGCCCATCTGTTCACAATTGATGGGAGTAATTGAGGGGTAGAATGTGCCAGGCACTCTTGGACAGTCCTGCGGAAGCGGGTCAGGGCTTTCTTGGCCATTTGCCATGTGACAACACTTCCTTCATCTATAAACATATGGACTTGATGAAGCTGTCACTTGGAGAGCACGGTACAGCAGAGCTTAGGCCATTTCATTTCCACAAGAAAATTTACCTAAGTTATAGCAAGGAAATAGCCTTTACATTCTGTGTTTCATCATGAGAAACTTTTGCAGGCATGCAACTTTGTGTTATTTCTCTTAGAAGAATCTGGCTTTGTGTCCTCTAATTAGAAAGGAAAAGTTGTGACTGCACAGCATCCCCACCCACCATCTTGAGATTAAAACAGGGAGGTAAATCACCTTAAGGGAGAGGAGTGGCCAGGTGATGTCAAGAGACAAGAAACAAACCTCAATTGGCCACCTCTCCTAAGATGGAGCAGTGCAGGGGATCAGAAAGGGTTCTCAAATATTTGTACAGATTCTGAAACGGTTCAATGGTTGAAGGAGACAGACCTCACCAACAGTGACTGAGTTTCAGTAACGCGGGATTATTTTTAAACATAATTTTGAGTAAAAAAAAAAAAAAGGGACCTTGCTGGAAAATCCTTCTGATGTCTGTCTTTCCACGTTTGGAAATTTTTACTCATACTTAATTTTTAAAAAGAGAGAGAAAAAGAAGAGAACCATTAATTTGAGGCCTGGCAAAAGCAAGGGAATCTCTTTTAATTCTTAGCCAGGAATTCCCAAACCATGATCCTCCAATATTCAACATTTTTATAGTGAACACCAAGGTAAACCATGAAGGCAGAAAAGATGTTGCTAACAGGCACTCCAGAGTGAGGAGTATTAATAGGTGAGCTGTTGAGTTTTTTGCTACAGGCTGGTAGAGTCAGCTCCTTTTCCTCCACACTTGCCTTACAGAGTCAGGGCCCAAACCAAGACAAGCCCTCTAACTCGTGGAGCCACCACTGCTCACAGTGGAAACATCTGGTCAGTACAGCCCAGCCCTAATCAACTAGAGGGGCTGATGGTCTAACTGAGGAAAATCCAGATTCTTAACATCTCCTCTTCTCTCCTAAGTATTTCCCTGCTCCCAGGGGATTCAAGGACAGTAGCAGAAGAAATTCATTCCAAGGCATTTTGCTGTTTGTGGGCCATGTGTTGAAAGCATTTCTAAGAAAGAAGGATTATGTTGTAAGTTAAAAAGAGATCTTTGTGTTCCCTCCTATTTCAATTATTCAGGCCCTCAGTGCCTTTGATTCCTCATCAGTATCCTTTGCATGCCCAGGAATAATGAAGAGGAGGCATGAACAACATTGTCTGCCAGCATTTCCAGGAACACCACATGCAGCCCTCTGCCCACCAAAGTCATGGCTTCTACTCCTCTGCATGACAGCACAAGGTCACCTGCTCCTAGAACCTTTTCTTACTCAGAACACCATCTCTAACCTTGTGTCTCCCTCTTTACAGTATTAGCTTCTTTGAGTCATGTCATGTGTATATTTGTCTGACCTCACAATTAGGATGTGACGACATGAAATAACAAAACAAAGCAAGAGGCACACAATCCGAGGTCCTGAATTCAAGGCTTAGCTTCTTGCTAGCTGGGTGACTCAGGCAATTCTCTTCACCTGTTTGTGCTTCAATTTCCTCAGATGGAACAGGATGATCATAATCCTTGCCCTACCTATCTCAGAAGGCTGCTGTGGATTTCAAGTGAAATAAACCACGTGAAAGCTTTTTGGAAATCGTAAAGCAACCTGTTTCTATTGTTGGTGGTCAGAGACCATGTCTCTTTCTTATAGTCCAGCAACTGAACTAGGGTTGTGCCCCCTCCGTGGACTCAGCCCAGATTTGGTTGAAATGTCACTGAATGGCCCCCTTATCCCTATACTGCTAAACAAAGACCCTTTCCCAGCTTCACCATCTTTGCTCAGAAGTCCAGCTTCCATTCACTTCATTGTAAAGATACCCTGGCCTCGTGCGCTCCCAGGAGACAGGAGAGCAGGTCCAGCTCCTGAAGGACAAAGTAGCAGCAACAGCAGAGGTGATGCCTCTTCTAGCACCGCAGGTCACACTGATACATCCAGCCCCACTGCTCAGAAGGCAAATTATCTCCATGACACCCATGAATTTTTTTCTCCTTCTCTAACACCACCACCTGCAGAACGTCCATCACAACCACTGCAGCCAAACTCCCTGGCACCACTTACTTCATCTTATTGGCAAGCTAATAGCCCTGAATTCTCTCACTGGGACTTTTTTTAGAATCATAACTAAAATCTCTGACTTCCCAACAGAAAGCACCCAGGAGAGCAAAGGGAGAAGGATGCGATGTGACATCTGAAGCCACTAATTGCCCATCTTCCTTGCAGGAGTGTGTGACAGTGTCCTGTCTCCTTTCCTGAGTGTCTGCTCACAGGTCTGCCTGTGATTAGGAGCACTTATAGTGATCCTAACTCGCTCTGCATCTTCAACAGCTGACACCTAGAAGCAGCTCCTTTGTTTTACAACAAAGAAATTCAATAATTAATAGCCTTATAGAGAATTCCAATCCACGGCTTCTTTGAACAGGGCTCCACAGGCATCCCCAAACTATAAAAATGCTTCAAGTAGAAATAAATCACTATCTCTTGCACTTTATCATACAACCAGGTACCACAGGAACCAGAGTCAACCCTTCCCTAATAGTCTGATAAAGGAGGTAAGAAATGGCTGAGTGCTCATGAGTGACGTGTGCAATATTTTATAAGCATGAAAGAGAAATCAATATCAGAGTGCTGTAGAGGTGGCAGTGATTTCCCCTGAAAAACCTGAAACGCCCTCCTCAATGCTACCCAAATTCAATCATGTTTTAAATATCTAACTCAAGCTGGACTTCTTCCATGAGGCTTTCTCTCACCACTCCAGCCTAGCAAAATTCATTCATTCACTCATTCATTCATTCAACATTTATTGAGAGCATCTACATGTACCATGCGCTGTGCTAGGTTCTGGGGGTAGAACAATATAAACAGTCAAAATCTCTGTTTGGTGGCTCCATCCTCTGATCTACTAATAGAAGAAGTGCTTACATCCCTACATCAAATACAGTCTTTCACAGAGAGCAGTTTCCTGGAACTCATATTACTCTCCACTTTACAACATAATTATGAACATGTCTTTTTAAGCAGCTTGAGGGTAAAAGTATCTCTGATTTCTTTTGCAGTCTGTTAAGAGAAGGTGCTAAGCAAATACATGATGAATGACTAGTTAGCTAATTACATGAAATATATAAATGTATATTTTATATAAATATATATATTTAATTTTTCTGTCTAGCTTGTAAGTTTCTTCAAAGACAAGAATTTCTCTGTTAACATTTCTGCATCTTGTAGAGTACCCAACCCAGTGCTGGGTACGTGGCTCATTCTCGGTACAGATGCTTCTTGACTTATGATAGGGTTATATCTTGATAAACCCGTAAGTTGAAAATATCATAAATCAAAAATGCATTCAATACACCTCACCTACTGAATATCATAACAGCCAAGCCTACCTTAAATGTGCTCAGAACACTTACATTAGTTTATACTTGGGCAATTATCTTGAGTTTCATCTAAGAGTAACTGCCTTCCTCCTCTTCTCACTAGAAGCAGGAGGCACACATGGGCATTTTGCAGACATGATGATATACAAAAATACAAAACACAATAATAATAAAATGCTGGCAACACAGTGCACTGCAGAGTATGATCACATGGCTTACTAGAAGCTGCAGCTTGCTGCTGCTATGCTGCCTCATGAGAGAGTATCGTACCACATGTCTGGCCCAGAAAAAGATCAAAATTCAAAATTTGAAGTACAGTTTCTACTGAATTCATATTGTTTTCTCACCATCATAAAGTCTAAAAATTGTAAGATGAACAATCATTAAGTGGGAATCGTCTGTATGTACTTAGTTGAATTCAGTAATTCTGCTAGCAGGGAGGGTTCCTGTTCCATGCCAATCCTGTAAATCATACCCTAGATTTAGATAATGGGAAGCCTAAGGCCAAGGAAAACAATACAGTCAGTCTTAAGTAACCTACAATCCCCCACATACTGGCTAAGCTTTCTCCTGGACCAGAGTGCTATGTTTGTGCGGGAGGAACGAAGTTATCTTTCATCCATGAGGACTGGCATAGGCAACCTGTGAACTGCAAGAAAAAGCCCAAAATGAAATTGGAGCAGCAAGCCTACCTTTGGACAGTAAGACCACTCATGGAAAAATCTATCATTTGACCCACACATGATCTGCCTGCCAAAAGATCATGAACCCATGAGTCAGGGCTACCCACTCTGTCAAGGGTACAGCTGCTGCCAAAACCAGTCCAGAGACCCTGGGTATACTTATGGCCCCAAGTACCCGTACTTACTTATCTCTTGAAATCCATTTCCTGGAATAGCCAACTCTGCTCTGATCACCCTTAGGGAATGCCATAGCTAAGGAATCAGTAGCTGGAGCTGACCTCTGTGAGGGAGATGAACCAATATTCTTTACTACTCTAAGTGAGATCAGATGAATTGATGGTGCTCTCCCAATCCCCACAGGGGTCTGTGAGCCCTACCACCTGTACCACTGATAAGCACATCACTTGCATTGGCAGAGCACATCAGCCAGCAGACTGGAAATGGCATCAGGATATCTGTGTGTCAACTACAAGGGCCTTAGCCCAAATCAGAGAGTTACGTTTAAGATATCCTCATAGGATATCTCAGGATTTACTATCTGAAAATTAAAGGTACTTACCCTGAAACCCATCTTCCCTATTACCCAAATTAGAAAGTACCCTGGGACCTTCAAAATCAACACTAAATGACCAAAAATTAAATTCCCATTTCTATTCCAGACACAATGCTAGACTTTTCCTCAGTCTCACCAGATCTGAGCAGTCTGCCCCCAGCTCATGCTGGGTCAGCCTGGAAAGATTCCTGCCTCCTCCCCCATCCTGTGATCCAGATGGATCCTGAAGAAGCTGCTCCTGGAAGCCAGCAATGGCACTTAGTAATGCAAAGCAGTGAGCTGACTTCATTTCCCTCAGTAAATATTTCATTGAGATTCAGAGAAATAAGAGAAACCTTATTCATGAGATTTATGTTTGTCTTAATGATTTGCAGCATAATTTGTTCCAATTAAATATTTATTTGAGTATCTTCTTGGGTCTGAAAATGTCTGCCCATTCATCAGGGAGCCTTCGTATCATCAGTCCCCTCACAGATGTGAAGACGTTGGGAATAGCCTCACTCTCCCCTAACGTGGGAGTTTTTCCTTTCCAGCTCCCTCTTCACGGGGAGCCTATGCCAGGCTTGCACTGTCTCTGATGCATCCCCCACAGCCCTGCCAGTCAGTCTCCAAATCTTGGTCCCTCTCACACTGCCTCTCTACTCTATACACAGTCTTCAAGTCTTACACTGCTCAGAGGCCTCTCCCAGAGAGAATCCCGAGAAACTCTCAATAGAAAGGAGAGTAAGGGAAAGAGTGCTGGGCATTGTGGTCTGGTGAAAAGAAGACTGGAACTGCAATAAAGACCTCTGAGTTCAAGTTCCAATGTCATTACTTCTGGCTGTTTCCAATCCATATAATGAGGAAATACATAGTTGGAAAAACCAAATGAGATGATGGAGGTGCTTTATAAACTCTAAAGAATTATAGCTACCTTCTGGTGCTGTTGTGACAATTAAATGAAAAGATGTATTTCCAGTCTTTAGGGCAAACCTGGTATATAATAAATGCTCAAATAAGACACAGTTATTATAAAAATATGAAAAATGAAATGTGTTTACTTTTATTAGAGCTCATGACTATTTAGGCCTCACTGCCTAACTTTTTCATGTTACCTAAGTGAGTGTTTCTGTTACTCCCATATATAAATACACAGAACTTAGTCACATCCAGGACCTATGTCAGGGGCAGGGGGTTTCTGTATGTGTGTGTGTGTTGTATTTTTAAACTGTTTACATTTACACACACCTTCATAGTCTCCTCAAGAAACTCTCACACAGAGCTGGCGTAATCCTCGCTCAGTTGCTAAAGTTTCCCTAGATCCTAAGAAAAGCATTCCCTGTTTCCTTTCCAGTCTAAGCCACTCCCACTCCTTAAACCTCAAGAACAGCCCCCATCAAGTGGCAGCCAGAGCCTTCTGCCATCTGTGGTTCCTCTGTCCTGACCCCAGCTGAGAGTTCACCACTCAGTAACCCTGAAATCTAGCTCCTGGCACAGAGGGAGATGTCCTCTGCATCCACACAGAATGCTCCTTGGGCTGGCAAATGCAGCAGTCACCTTGGGGAAGGCACTCCCCTCTGCCTGCCCCCATGCCAGCCCACCCTCAGAGAGGCTTCCTGGATAATGCTGAGAGGAGGCAGGAAGGGCCTGGTGGGGGAGAACGAGTAGATTCCCAAGGCCGCTGGAAACCCAAAGGAATTTTACCTTTTGCATTAATTACATGTCATTTTTAAAATTTCTAAATCCTTGGCACTCTGAGAAAGATTTATTATGCCAAAGCAAAAGGGGCTTTCGTAATGTAATTATAAAGGCTTATAAGTTAATAATGGCTTGTACTTTATACTACTAGAGCTAATTCTATTATCTGAGAAACTGAAAACTGATGTTTGGTAACTTGGTGAATGTCCCAACTCACAGCTCCTCAAAAACCAATCCTCTTTGCCACCACACCATGTTAGGTACTTCTCTCCTCCAGAAAGCCATCCCAGAATATCTCACCACATCTGAGTCATTCCATTCACTCTAGACACCACCCACCCCACCCCACTACACACACACACACACACACACACACACACACACATACAGCCTTAATGTTCTGCTACTTCTTCCTTCCGGAGCCAAGGAATCTTAAATTAACACCAGAGTGCTCTATTTTCACACTCATAAAAGAATTAGCTGAGTGATATTGGCCCAAAAGAATAAATGACCTCATCTGGGGCAACAAGGCATGCCAGGGTCAGAGAGGTTCTGGGCAGGAAGCACTTTCCTAGCACCTTTCAAATCATACCAAATCTGCCTTACTCAGAGATGACTCTTAATAAATGTTTTAGTTATTTAAAAATCAAATAATTTGCTGATCTTTTCCCCCACATGCTCAGGGAAAAATCACCACTGTTTTTCTTTTTCATAAAAGAAATTCCAGTACAGACCCCCAGCTCAGGGCAGCAGACCACAGAATATACTTGTCCCCACACTGACCAGTACCCCCTTGTCTCCTTCTGCACTGTTGCAGATCAGAATGAACCCTTCAATGTCTGAAATCTGATCTTCCATCTGTCACTTGATCTTCCATTTGTCACTTCCCCAATTCAGCAGGGGGCTAGGGGCTAGAAGATAGAGCAAGTGAGGTCTCCAGGGGTCCACTTGGCAATGAGCAGATGTTAACTTGGACACCAAATGGGACAGAGGTAACTGCTTCAAATAAAGAAGAGGCCTAAAGTCATAGCCAAATAAACCTTGGTGGCCAGAGGATACACTAAGTTTTCACTGAATGGTCCAATATCTGACTCTGCCTCTAGGAGACCAGGGTATAGGTATTCTTGCCACAGTTTCCAGATGGAGGAGTGGAAAGAACATGAGGTTCAGAAAAAGAACATGAGGTTCAGAATCCTAACTCACCATTATACAGCTGAATGACTTGGGCAAGCCACATAACTCCTTTAAGCCTATTTCCTACCTATAAAATAGGGACAATACTACTGTGATGTTTGAGATAAGCACCCAGGACAGTTCCTGGCACACAGGAAGTACTTAATGTCCAAAATCACGAAATTACAACACAACCACTATCAACAGGCTATAGTTTCTGGCTTCTTTTCCCAGTAGAAGGACTAGATTTTTATTTTCTGTCTATAAAGTTTTTGCTAGTCCTTGTATGACTAATAAAAAGCTACTGAGAGACTATCAGCTGGGACAGAAGATGTGGTCTCTAACAATAACCAGAGAGAAGTTACCCAACTTCCAGAGACATAACTCCAGATCTGAGCCACAGCCTTCCCTTCACGAATACAGTGTCCAGGCCAACTGAGCTAACAGCACCATAAGGATATTTTAAAACATCACTGTCACTGGAAGATAAATCTGCACCATACCCTTCATTTGAATATAGACAAGAAGTTTTAACCAAATTTGCTTCTTTGCAGACTGTGTCCTGGTAGATACATCTTATCTTTAAAAATGCATCTCCATCTTTGTTGACAATCCTGTCTTCCACACTGAGAAATGTTCCTAGAAGCAGGGTCTGTTTCTGGAAACTAATTTAAATTTATGAAGCTGCTTATATTTATGATAAAATGGAAATAAATATTGCTAAATCAAAGGCCTACATTACCAAGATAACTGACCATTCATTTATTAGTTGCTGCCCCTTGCTAACACCCAAACCATAAGCTGCTCCTTGTTCAACCTCCTTGAAGGAACCCTGGGTCATTCAAAAGCACCGGGAAGTAGCTGAGAAAGCAGGGAAAGCAAACAGCATTAAATCAAGGGCCACACCCTCTACAGCCAAGGTCAACACGGAGGAGGGGCAGCAGGGCTTGGACAGTGGCGGAAAAACTCCACCCACACAGCACTTTGAACAGAAGCTCTCTTCCAACTGGAGGCACAGAGCTGCTAATCTGACGCACACCCAAAACAGAGATGTGGGTAAAAATAAAACTAAGACTGCTCCCATGAGAAAGCCAGGAAGAGAACATATTGAAACAATCACAGCCTGAAGCCGTGCCTAACATCAATGCTACTAAGTGACCTCAGATAGAGACAGGAAAGGATTGATCAAGTTACTTTCCTTGCTCAAAATCTCCCAATAGATGGCCATAAAATACCAAATAAAATCCTAAGTCTCTAGTGAGAACATAAAGCCCACTCAGCTGGCCTTTCCAGCTCTCTCTCTCAGCATCCCAAATCCCCTGCAAAAACACTTGCAATGAGTAAACACATACTACCTCCAAATGAAGACTATTTCCCAAACTCTTCAAACTTTCCCACTCTGCACCTTTTCTCTGTTGCCCTCCTCCACCTCCACAAGTCCAGCTTCTACCCATCCCTCAAGGCCTTTCAAGGTGAAATCCATAACTGGAATCCTTCACTTCCTCTTCTGTTCTCCCATGGCACTTTCCAACTAAGTAATCCTTTCCCTTCACTGCCATTTCCATGAATACAAAGACTTTGCCTGGCTTGCTCACTCTCATAAAGTAACTTTTCAGAGTAGGTATGCAATAAATACTTGTCAATTTAAGGAGTACCTCAGTGCCAAGGTGTTTCTTCTATAACTGGAGTTGTGCAGTCCTCACTAGACAAGAAGTCCCTATTAACAGAGGCAATTCAAATTTCACTCACTTTGGCCTAATTTCCTTTCTCATGTGATATCTCAGCCCCTGAAAAGTCTCATCTCACTATGTCCAGGAGCCCTGCTCACATCTCCCACAGGCTCCCCTGAGCTCACCAAACATTTCATCAACCATACACTCCATGTCCTTCCTTTACTGCTCTGGCTGCCCGATACTGCTGGAGGTGCCCTCTTTAAGGGCCCAGAGTGCCTGGCTCCAGAGCTCTCAAATTCCCAACACGCCAAGTGCCAAACAGCCTGAGTCCCATGCAGTTCTCACTACCCCCAGATCAAGCCCTGATGGAAGCTTAGTCCCACTTCCCCACTCTCTGTTCACAAGATCAGCATCATCTGTCCCCATATGTCACACAAAGCCCTCATGAGAACAGCTCCTTCAACTTCTGCACAGCACTCCTCAGGGCTCAGGCACGAGCCCATGAGGTTGACTGGAGACAAACATCTGGGAAAGAGAGCATGTGGCTCTCTAAAACCCATTTTCCCCTTCCTCCCATTCAAACCCATCACACAAACAGGGACCAATGGGCTGATGAAATGGTCAGCACACATCCAAATGCCCACAGTGGCCACTGAAGCTACACTCCTTTTGCCTCTGACATAACCTCTCTTCCAATCTGCTCCTACAGGCCTCATCACTCATCCCTCTACTCGCGGTGACAAAGGAGAAGAGCTGACTACAGCTACCTTTCCTATTTATAGAGGAAAACCCTTTCTCTGCCTCCCTCCTTCTTTGAATGATTCTGTGAAGGGAGGGCTCCACCCTTCCAGCAATTCCGAGGACCCCACTGCCTCAGCCAGACCCTCTTCCTCAACCAGGCATTCACCATTGCCCTTGGATCCTTCTCTCCCAAAGTGGTCGATAAGAATGGATTTCAGCAGATACTGCCCAGAGCCTGAGATTTATCAATGCTGAAGCCTTCTAATGCTTGCCGATTAGTGTATCCATTATTCTGGACTGGGACGGCCAAGCCCTTAATCTACTTAATGGAGAAGAACCCCAGGGAGGCAGGGAGCACCTTGAGCAAATGGGCTGAGCCAGCAGAAGCCAGCAGGGGAACTGCCCCTCAGAGGCAGCCCAGCTCAGCTGCCTGGCAGGTAGTCTCAAGGTGAGGAGGCAGAGCCTTAGAATAAGGAGCTACTGATGGATGACTCTATTCCCATAGGAAACAACTCGGTCACCAAGAGGTGCACCGGGCAGCCTGGAGCTGAAGATTTCCCCCAGAGTCTTGGGTCAAACTTCAAGGCAAGTGCAGGTTGGCCTCTGATTCTCTCCCACATACCCGATTCCCAATTGCCTTCTCTTAGAGCCCTGGTACACAGCATTCATGGCACATTCTGTCTTCCCCACCCCATCAAAACCTGCCTACGCTTCCAGGCCCCCAATCTCCTCTTGACCAGTCCACCACTCTCTTCTCATCCAAAAGTTAGATTTTAGGCAATATAGATTAAGAATTAATAGCTGACATTTATTAAGCTTTTAACATGTGTAACACCACTTAATCCATACAACAACCCTATAAGGTAAATAGTGATATTGTCAACATCTTATAAATGAGGAAACTGAGTTCTAGAGAGGCTAAATGGCATGCCCAATATTAGGCAGTAGCAAGTGGTGGAGTTGTAAGCTAAATCAGGCCATTTTGATTTCAAAGTCTCGTCACACTAAAACATTCAGCATATGGCCTAAAAGCAATCCAATCAGCAAAATAAGCCTGGCCACTGGACTTGATACTTCCAAACTTTATTAAGTTTTAGGTTTTCCTTTGGGTTTTAAAGTACCCTCGTCATGCAAATTAATAGCTTTAACTGGTGGAGTTAAAGGATGAAATACATTGGAGATGATAAAAGAGGACAGAACCTACATGTAGGCATACTTTCAACTCACTTTTACTCCACTTGAAACCACCCTCTCCCCCCACCCCAAAACAACCCCCAGCTGTACTCATGTGCCCATGGCCAAAAATGTCACCCCATGCACACTTTCAACCTGCTTGGCACACCTTCTTTGGGTATCTCTTTTGAGGGACTTCCTTGCAACCTGTGGCAAGTGATGGACTGACAAGAGAAACTTCTAAGATGAGGTCAAGCCATAGACATGATATATGAAAAAGAAAGGGAGGCAGGTGGATCCTGAGCTTGTTAAAGGCACTGATTCAGGAATTGTATCTCCTCTCCTCAAATGGAAACTATGGAGGGGCTAGTTGGGGATGGGGGGGGATAAATGACCCTCTGCCTGAGGCCTTTTGTCCCAAAGAGAAGATGTGGAGTTCATCCAGTTTCTCTAAGGCAAAGAGCAAGCCAGCCTTCAAGAAAGGTGGTCTTTGATACCCTCATATCTCAACTCTGTGCCCTCCAATGCCGCTCCTAGGTAATAAGGGTAGGTATATTAGAGCAAGGGTAGCCTTCCAGCACTACTGGGGAAGTGATGTTCTTGTTCCTGAGGTCTGTGAGGATTCTTAAACCTTAATATAATCTTTCTTCTGCAAGCTGCAGCCCACTTCTGCCAGGAACACCTGGAAGGACCAGTGAAGCAATATGACTCCATCAGGTGCATTAGTTGTTTTACAATATGCATTTACAGAAGTATTTTGTAGTATAATTGAATTTTGTGAATAAACTTCCAATAAGGCCATTTTTTTCTACTATAGCATTTTATTTTTGAATAGTTTTGATTAAATTTATTACATTTTCATCACAGGCTACCTTCAAATTTTTACAGTTTTTAAGTTACAAAGTATGTTTTCAAGGAACATGACCCTGATATTTCTGAGTCTTTTCCATTAAGGTTTGGCTCTACATTTTCATACATCATTTGGAGCAAGTTCATCCCCAAGTAGGGCAAGAAAAATGCCCATACTTCTTAATCCCTAACTCCACCTGGGCACAGAGTATGATAGATACAGTTGGTTGCCTGCCCAGGAGCCATTTTCTCCCTTTTTCCTTGCTCATAAAACCTAGATTTTTGTCCAGAAATCAAGCATCTGTGTGCATCAGTGGAGGTAGAGACCCTTCCAGCCCCACAGGGTAAGTGGTAATTGTATTATACCAGTCAGAAAAACTGAATCCCCTTTCTGGCGTCTTGTTTAAAAATTGGTGGTGAAATTGTGTCCTTTGAGACATGAGGAAAAGTCTCCCAAGGGACACCAGTAAAGGTTCTCTTGGTCTTAAAAAGACCTACGTGACTACATGCATGAAAAACAGGCTCTTTCAGTTGTTGGTTCTCCATGTAACACATGGAGTTGTCGCAGCCATACTGCAACTATAAGGAATGGAAGATGCAGAGAACTGGGGTCCTGTGATCTCCATTTCTTGTAATGGCAATCTGGGCAATCCTTTCACTGAAGACAATTTTTTAAGTCTTCTTAAAAGTATATGAGAGCTAAAAAGATAACAAAGAATTATTAGGCCAAGACTTAGAAGAAGGTAAAAATCCAAAGAAGTTGGCCCAAAACATAAAGCAGCTTTTACCCTGAGAGCATCTGCCAATCTGCCAGAAATAGTGGCAAAACTAAACTGTGCTTTTGGCAGCCAGTATGGGGAAGGAAGGCATAAATCAAAGTTCAGAGCATGACCAAGGAATAGAGTTTGATAAATAATACCCCATTCTAAGCTGGGCTTCCTCATACAGGGAGGGATTCAGACTCAAGGTAAAGGTAACCTAGAAAAAAGCCAGCTCTCATGGAAACTTGAAATAGAGCTACCTGTAATCTGGGTCCAAAGAACCTCAAGCATTCAACTTCAGTTAAAGTGCAACTACATGGTAGTATCCCTAGGACTCTCTGGCAAAAGAAAATCATCATTGCAGGAGAAAGTTACTATTCTAGGCTTCAAATTATTCTCATAAGATCTTTTTCAAAAATAATGACCAGGACACAATTGAAGACAACACAAGGGGAAAAAACACCATGAGCAAGAACCATCAGAAAGAGCACACTACAGAAACATAACCACAAAGACCTCAGATATTGGAATTATCAGAGATTATAATACAATAAAGAAATAAAAGACAGCTTAAATTTTTTAATTAAACATCCTTTAAAAGTGTTTTGAAGCCCAGCCGGGCATGGCTCAGCGGTTGAGCATTGGCCTAGGATCCAGGAGATCATGGCTCGATTCCCAGTCAGGGCACATGCCGGGTTGCAGGCGCGATCCCCAGTTGGGGGCTTGAAGGAGGCAGCCGATCAATGACGCTCTCATCGTTGATGTTTTTATCTCTCTCTCTCCCTCTTCCTTCTTCTCTCTGAAATCAATAAAGATATATATATATTATATATATATATTTTAAGTGATTTGAAAAAGAATTAACTGGAGATTCTAGCACTGAAACATACTGGAAATTAAGAAGTCAATGAACAGCCCAGGCCAGCATGGCTCAGTTGGTTGGGCATCGTCCCATACATCGAAAGGTTGCCAGTTTAATTCCTAGTCATACCCGGGTTGCATGCTCAATCCCTGGTAGGGGGCATGCAGGAGGCAGCCAATTGATGTTCACATCACACCAATATTTTTTTTCTCTCTCCCTTCCTCTCTCTCAAAAAAAGAAAACAATTTTAAAAAGGCAATGAAAAAATTTAAATGCAGATTAGACACAGCTGAAAAGAGAATCAGTAAACTGGAAGATAAGTCAGAAGAAACAACATAGGATGCATCATGGAGATATAAAATTATGAAAAATGTAGAAGTAATGATATAGACAATACAGTGAGAAATTTTAATTTCAACCAATTTGAAAATTTATTTATTCAAATCCAAGAAACTTCTATCTCAATCAATTGGTATTCCAAAAGAAAAGAAGAAAAAGAGCAGAGATAATTGCTGAGAATTTTCCAAAACCAATGAAATGCAACAGTCTATAGGTATAAGAAATCTAATGTACCCAACCAGACTAATAAGAGAGAATCTGGTGATAATATTGAGCCTCTGATTTTTTTTTTTTTTAAATATATCTTTATTGATTTCAGAGAGAGGAAAGGAGAGGGAGAGAGAGATAGAAACATCAATGATGAGAGAGTCATTGATCAAGCCCACAACCTGGGCATGTGCCCTGACTGGGAATTGAACCCCAATCGCCTGGATCCCAGGTTGACGCTCAACCGCTGAGCCACGCCCGGCCGGGCGAGCCTCTGATTTAATGACCTAACTTCTGAACTTCTGGTTAAGAGAAGCAGAAGAAACAGGAAGAGAGGAGAAGTATTCATTGTTTAAGTGATTTTGAGTTTGGGTTCAGTTACCTACAGCCAAAAGCATCCTAAATTATCTTCATAGCAAAAATAAAGTATCTATCATTTACTGAATGTCTACTATTTGGCAGACACTGCATAAAGGCTTCAGTTTTATGTAATGCCCCACAAGGCCTTATAAGATAATATACATCAATCAATACAGGCTTGATAGACTATGACTGCAAACCACATCGAAATGTCAGTAGTTTAACAGAAAAGATGATTATTTCTTGTTCATCCTACATATTCAGCATGGTTCAACAGAGGGCTAAGCTCATAGTCACTCAGGGTCCGAGGCCAGTGGAGGCTCTATGCCAGCACAACTTCTACAACCCATGACACAGTAGGGCAATGAAGTAAATAGTATATCGTCTTTTAAAGCTTCCATTTAGAAATGAAACACCTGCCCTGGTTGGTGTGGCTCAATTGGTTGGAGCATTGTCTTATATACCAAAAGGTGGCAGTTTGATTCCCAGTCAGGGTACATGCAGGAGGCAGCCAATTCATGTTTCTTTCACATTGATGTTTCTCTCTCTCTCTCTTCCCCTTTGTCTCTTTAGAATCAATAAATAAATTTTTAAAAAATAGAAACGAAACACCTAACTCTGCTCATATTTCATTGACCAAAGCAAGTAACATGGTCAAAGCTATAGGAAAGTACAATCTTACCATGTGACTAGAAGATAGAAAGCTGGAAATATTTAGTAAATGGCTCTTATAACTACTACAGATAGATATTACCATAATCTTTTCAAATGAGGAAACTAAGGCTCAGACAGGTATTTAATAGATGTTAGATAGATGACTCAAAAATGTAATCATCAATACATCTTCTTGAAGGTGATATTATGAACTGACTTCCTTTGGTGATAAGTGTAGTGAGAGGAGAAACAAAGCAGTGATATGATCACTAAGGAGCCAAGCAGAGTGCCTAGCTGTGTCTCATCTTGTTCTATCCCAGAATCACTACCCTCAGGAGAGAATATGGGATCAAAGCAGTCAGGGGCAAATATCCTAGTCCTTCCATTGTTCTCTGTGCTAACTAGAACCTTATCTCATAGATAAGATTGGTCTGAAACTGGCCAAAGAGTAAGTTTGTATACGTGCACTAAGGGTTCCCACTATCTTATATCTTCCAGGTGTTCAGATGTGGTTAACATGGGGAAAAAATAAGCCCATGTAATCCAGCTGGCTGTGCCAAGTTTCTTAACTTTGATCTTTGCAGATTTAGAAAGCTTGTCAAGGCAAAGGAAACACAAACTGAGAGAGATCTCAGCCCATCATATCCAAATACAAGAAAGGGGGCCACCTTGTTCTCTTAGGTCCTCAAAAGATTCCTATGAGGTGGATTTTCCAGCCTGTAATGTGCAAAACATTTCCCACCTCCCCCGCCCCCCAATACCTCCCGATGACACGTGCACGTCTCCCTTCTAGTACCCACATCTATTGTCAGGCTCTCTTGGCTGCCCTTAACACTACACGTGTCCTGCCTCTGCCAGCCCTGCCCAGCCCTCTGCAGACACAGCAGCATCTAACTAAGATTCTCTCTCTCTGTGGCACGGAAGGAGTCAATGCCAGGGTTATTTATTTATGTGTGGGTTTATTTCTTCCCAGGGATGGGGCAGTTGTTAAGGGGAAGGGGAGGGAAGGCCCAGAAAAGAAGCTGTAGTGGGCCAGAGATCAATGGAAGAAATGTCTCCATAATTTCAACTGCTTTCCAACAATAATGTTTCTAGTTGAGCCCCCCTGGGGTGAAAGGTCTGTGCATTACTGGGGACGGGAGTTTGTAACCTTAATTATGCCTCAAAGCATTTGGCTGTGTTCATCCTGAAACTTTTTGGGGGGGGCCGGGGGGGAATGTGGTTTCTATTACAGTGTCACTAAGGGACTTATACTGGGGTTGGGATCATTAAAATGAAAACACTGATGAGTAAGCCATGGCATTTTGTCTCCAAGACTTACGTCCTTCCTCCACCCCAGCCTCCTACTTTATTTTGAGACAGGCTTAAAATAGTCTATAAAATATGGAGCTCATTATCCCATCTAACAGATTTCATTTGGTATGAACATAGATTAAAAGCCCCATGCCAATTCTTCCTCCTTGACTGGGTTTATAAGGAAGTCATTCCTCTGCCTTTGCCCTGGGCTGGGTTCTTTAGAGGGCGATTTGCAAAAGACTGGGAGAGCCAGGAGGTGCCACTTCCAACTCTATTCAGTTTATTTTTCATGATAATAACAAGGAAAGATGGAGAAAGAAATACAATCCTGCTTTTGGGGCTTCTTAGAAATTTTGTCTGGAGCCTTAAAACTCCAAAAAAACGAGATACCCTTCAAACCCATGAATCTCCAGTCTGCCCATCCTTCCACATACAATGATACATCAGGGCTGCTGAGCACATAAAAGGGGCAGACCTGAGTTGAAACCATGGAGGAATGTAATGGATAGAAGCCTCAACTAGGAGTTTTTGTGCCCTGGTTTCATATGTAGGCTCAGCCAACAACTAGCTGTATGACTTTGGAAAGTAAAGTCATCTCTTTGAGCTTAGTTTCCTCATCTCTTAAACGAGAGGTGTCTTCCAGCTGTGTGTTTTCTTCTTTTGCTGGGGTAAAGTTATGGAGGCAAAGAAAATGTTAAACATCTCTTCAAACCACTGATCTTGTTTGAGCCAATAGCATCTCTCCAATCAGTAAATTCACTTTTATCTGATAAAGCCCAGCCTTCTCTGATTACACCTATGCTCTGAATCACTACTGTGTTTGCCCTGCATCTTCTTTCACCCTGAATGCCCTTTTCCCTTGCTCTATTCAAATCCTTAAAAATCCAAATACTCACAAGGACAGTGTGCTTAACAGAAAATACGTGCTGATGGCTTGATTTATCCATTTTTAACACAGTCCAGGCTCAGATGTCATTTCCTCTCCAAGGGTTTCCCACAGGGCCCAGCATAGGGTTTTGTGTAAGAGGAAGGGGGAGGAACTGATCTCTTGATTACACTGACAGGCTCGTGGTTCCTCACTCATCAACGGCCCCTCTGAGCCACTGAATGGCAGACTATCCGGGTGACAGACCTCCCCCCTTGCCCCTAGTTATGGGTCTATGGGGGTCCTCTCTGAGTCCCCTCAGTTATCTCACCTATTTAATGCGAATAACACCTCCTGCATCACAAGGTTGTTGGAGGCTTGAATGAGGCAAGTAAGGACCTATCCAAAGTCTTGATGTATCCCACCTCTCAGGCCTCACTCAGCCCATGACACTGCCTACTCCTTTGCGTAAGAAAATAAAAGCCATCTGATTTGCATTTCCTCATTTTTTCCCTTTTTCTACCTAAAAATAGTTCTCTAAGCACCCTTTCTTCCTTCCTTCCAATAGAGGAAGCACTCTCCCTCTTCTGGTCTACCACTTCCATCTGCACTCTTTATTCAACCCATCCCTACCTCTTCCAGGTCATGGCTACACTTTACAGCACTTATCACAAGCTCTTATTATGCATGTGCATTGTCTGCCTCATTCACTAGAATATAAACTTCATGCCCTATTCATGCTGTATACCCACCAACTAGCACTGTGCCGAGAACATGGTGCTCAATGTATATTTATTGAATGGATTAATAAATCCATTTCTGTTCATCATTTTCAAAGTTTTCTCTGTCATGGCCTCCTCCCCTAGTCTCAGACACATTCAGGCCTCCCTTCTTTAACAAACCATCACTTGCCCCTAATGTCCCACCAATCACCATTCCATTTTACCTGGCATTTTCTCATATATTCCTCAAACAAACAATATGTGCTTGCTGCTGCCTCACCCCCACCACCTCCTACCACCACAATCTGGTCTCTCCTCATTGAGGATGTTGAAACTATGCTGTGAGTAGTCATCAATGCCTTCTGTCACCAAACCCCTCAATATCACCCCACATCCCTACAGATGGGGACCCCTAACTGTCCCTTCTCCTCTACTCTCATGAATTTATGGCATCCTAGCTCTCCTCCTACCCTTAGATATACTCTTCCCATTCCTTTGATTCTGTCTCCCCATGCCCACACTTTCTAAGATCAGTCTACACTAGTCACATTTTCTCCTATACTGTCTTCCCTGAGCTAATATCAATTTCACTATCACTTTTAGGCAGATGACTCAAAATCATGCATCTCCTACCCTAACTGCTCTCTAGAAACAGACACACTTCAATTGCATGAAGGAACTGGGCCTTTGGTTCTGCTATGTTATATCACATTATGCTTCTTTGTAGTCCCAGTACCTAGTCTACTGTCTGGTATGTGGAAATCGCTTGATATATTTTTTAAATTGAATGCTACTACCCTGCCATCATTTGCCTTTAGCCTGACATGCAAGCAAGACTCTTCACAAGGTGGCCCCAACGCATCCCTCCAAACTTAACTGACCATGCAGGCACTCTAGACAGTCTGCACTCTCCACCTTCCATTCTCATCATTAAGGACTACTAAAGCTTAATTCAGTTCTCTATTCTTTATTCTACCTGCCATTCTATTACTTACTGTGCTATTTGTCACTGTCTATTTCCCTCAGTAGACTCTAAAGCTTCATGAAGACAAGAACACTGTCTTCTTCAGCATTGTATTCCCAGAGCCTTGAATAAGGCATAGCATATAGTAGGTCCTTAGAAGATATTTGTTGAATGAGTGAGCATTCCCTCCTTCACTCAGACCCAAATATTTATCCCTCTTGTGAATTCATTGCACTCATTTAGCAATTCAACATGAAATAATACCTTGTGGGGTTACATAGATATACCATAGGTGTTGTAGGTGTATTATTTTGCAGGAATTGTCCACATAGAACCATGAAACTAGAAGGAATCCTTATAAGTAATCCATCATTTGATAAAGGGGCCAAAAAGACTCAGAGAAGTTACTGTTAGTTCTTGATCTTTTAGGAGTTTGAATTGTGAGCTCCCTGAAGGCAGGAATCCTACTTCCTACCCCTAAAAACTCCTTGCTATGCCTGGGCCCTTAGTGGATACTATTACTACTGCCACTAATGATAACACCATTGCATTAACAATTTCTTTGATATCAAGCCACCTCCATCCACAAGATGAAGAGCAAATCCATCACTTACACTAGAATCTACCTGTCTTTCTGTCCATCCAGGCACATAGCTGCCCCACTGCCCCTTGGATCTGAGCAATTGCTGAATATGCCACACCACATCCAGGAAAGTGCTGCTTTACTGTTCTCACATCACAGTAACCTCCAGCCCACTGGATGGAAACACCACACCAGGACCTCACAGAGCAGCTATCAGTGTCCTCCCCCAGGACTTGGCCTAGATATATCTTGTCTAGTGATCTCACACCACAGACAAGACACCCCAGTGATATGCTCTACTCTGCGCTGACAGGGGAGATGGGCAGACACCCCAGTATAACATGCATGCTGGAGAGAGAAGGATGGGGATCTCCCCACCTGTATGGCAGAAGGTATAGGAGAGAACTTATCCCAGATGGAGTCGGGGGTCCCGGACTGACTCTTCTCCTAGCAGCTCTGTGACTTTAGTACAGTGTTTAAAACCTGTTTTCTATCTGTGAAATGGGAACTAAAGTAACCTATCTCACAGAGACATACTGAGGACAAAAGGGATAAGATATTGGAATTGTCAAATCATTACAGTAATCTTTTTTTTTTTTCTTCCTTAACAATTCAATGATAATCAGTACCTTTTCTTCATTCCCTGGAGAGTCAGACACTCTGTTAGCCAAAGTTATGCATTGGTTTTCCTATTAGAATGCAACGTTGAACTAGATATCTGGGTGAGAATACAAAGGGATGGTGGGAAAGAACCTGCCCTCAGGGAAGCTCTACTTTCAATGGAGGGAAAGGACCCTCTAGAAGCAACTAAGCTCCTAAAAGTAACAGATATCTCGGAGGACAGCACACACTTACTGAGCACTTACCTGTTCCAGACACTATTAACTCCTTCAATGCTCACAACAACCCCACAAGGTGTGTCCTATTACTACCCACAGGAGCACAGAATCATGGACACCAGACTTGCACCAAAGTGCCCACATGTCTCTGAACAGAACCAGTATGATTATCAGGGGAGCTTTTTCTGGAAGACATGGGTTTTGAAGTATGGAAGGGGAAGGATGTGGATTAACTGGAAGGGGAGACTTTGGGCATTTCAAGTGGAAGCACAGAAAATAGGAAGGTTGCTGGGGAGACTCGTGTAGAGCAACAGGAAATTTGTTCAGGGACAGTATTTTAAGCTGTGTTCAAACTGCTTATTGGACAAGAAGCCTGGTTCCTTTAGGAAAGTAGCCTTGTGCAAAAAGTCAACTAAATAACTATAAGAGATACCTATTTGTGACTTAAAAAGCTAAGTTAAAGTAACTTCTTTATGTATTATATGAATATTCAGTTCAAATGGGAAGGTAATTACAACTTAACTTCCTCTAATTAGGAGATTCCCAGCACAAGAGAGCCATCCTATGCACTTTTCATACACATGCTGCACGCTTTTCTTTATTTTTTCCTACTGAACCATAGGAGGAGAGGAACAAGTCATAAAGGCTGGCCCAAAGAACCCACACATCATGCTGGGCACATATATGCAACAGCTAACAAGAGCAAGACAAGCCAAACCCAGGTGAGTATCCAGCCAGGGAGTCCGTGGCAGGCCAGGAACTGGCCTAAAATGGACTAAGCAGAAATACCAAGTCTGACCCAAAAATACCAAGTCACAATACCAAGTGAGAGCCAGAGCTGAGCAGCAGGTAAGCCAGACAGGGCATCTGTCAGTGACAGGAAACCAGGGGCCAAGAATAAGGCCATATGCATTGGAAGGAAGAGACAAAAGATCAGGGTGCTCTGAGAGCTGTGGCCATGAAGGCCAGCTGCCTCCTGACCCTGCACTGACCCTGGGCAGAGTCAATGCTTGGATTAGAATGTTTGGGTGATTTGAAGGTTGAGGCACAGAGAATGGCCATGCAGGGAGAGGTGAACTTCAGTAAGAAACACAAGTGGACTCCTAGCTGAAGAAGAACCCAACAAACACCATGAAGGCTTGAGGGAAGTCACTGTCCTCCCGGCCCATCTATCCAGAAGGGAGAAGGGATTTTTCTTTCTCTAATTGTAGCTGAACACGAGCAGTAACCACCTATTGGAGTTACACTAAGCAAGTAAAGAAAGCTGTTTTGTTGTTTTTTGACATCTGCAGTGACAAACTGCCATCTCAATCTCCAGAGCCCTAGGAAGCCAGAGCCAGAACAGAGAGTGACAAACCCAAAGCAAGCTGGAGTCAAACAACATCCTGGGACACAGGCAAATTTTTTTCCTGGGAATATAAAGAAAAGTTAGGTAGTGATAGAAAATGGTTATAGTTGAAGTTTCTGAAGAAAGTTGCATGAATTATAGCCAAAGGATTATGTTTTTAAATTTTGTTCCTTATTCATTCCCATTTTTACTATTCCCATATAGTGACTGATTTTTCTCATTTATTTTGTTATTTTGCTGAAGAATTATTTTTCCTCTACTCTCTGACATCCATATTAAAGGATGGCAATGAGCACTTCTCAGCCCTGACTGCTATTAGAATCACCTCCAGAGCTCTTTAAACATGCGAGTGTCCAGCCTCCTTTCCAGCAATTCTAATTTAATTGGCTGGGCGACGTGAGGAGAGAGGAACTGGACATTGTGCTAAGACCTCCCAGATGATTCTAATGTACATCAAGGGATAAGAACCAGTGGTTTCTGATCCAGAATCCAAAGCACTTTGTGGTAGCTACAGGAATGTAGACCAAGGGCCAAAAAGAAATTAGCAGCCTATGTTGTAAATTCAACATATCATTTAAGTTTTCCACAGTCGTTTTTTTATTTCTGTCCCCATTTCACCATATCCACATACCTCCTGCAGTTATTTCCTTTATAATGTTTTAAATCAACTCCATTTTTCACTTAAATTTATTTTAAAAATAAACTAGTAGACTGGGGATGATGGCAAGGTCACATAAAAAGGTAGGAGCACAAGAAGAGAAAACAGTGGCTCCTGGGAGGAAAAACACTCAGTTAGAAGGCAGGGAAGTCAGGAAGGGGCAGGCCCAGGGTGGGAAACCCAGGATCCACATGGCAAAGCTGGCCCAGGCATAGGGGTGAGAAGAGATGGAGGCTTGGCAATGGGTTAGGGAATGATAGAGGAATGCCAGGGGATGGGGCAACAGGTGGCATGGAGCTATGCCTTTAAAGGAGCCCTAGGGGTGGAAGGAGAGAACAGGCTGAAGGAACAGGGAGGCTGGAGGAGGCCGCGATCTGGGACCAGAGAGAAAGGCAGGGCAGAGTGAGACCCAGGCAGGGGTGGTGAAAAGGTAAAAGAGAAGAAAAGAGGTGGGAATGAGGGGAGATCTGAGGGATGGGTGGGGCTAAGGAGGGCCTGCACTGAATGGGATGGGGGTAGGGAGGTGGACAGCTCAACAGAAGCAGACACCAGGCAGGTTGGATTGTCCTTCGAACAGTGTCAGGTAGTGACCAGCAAGAGGACCTCCAGCAATTCCTATAAATGGCCTAAACATCATCTCAGTACTACCAATGGTGGACGTTCCCACACCCTGGAAAACACTGCCCGAGGCTTTATGAATAAAGAGCATCAATATTTTCACTCTTCCTTTTTCACTACAAAAAAAACCAAAAAAACATGTAAACAAAGGAATATAAACCTCCACCTCACTTGTCAGGTTCCCATGGATACACCAAAACTCAACAACAAAAAGCAATGCTACTTCTCTTCTCTCATGTACCACTCATGTTTCATATTTGTATGAGCTCCTTTCTTTCAATGGACAATCCCCACCATAGGAACCGTCTCCTTAGTCACGGTCTGTAGGCAGAGAACACAATCAGCAGAGTGACAAACACCCAGCAACAAACACTGTAAAAACAGCATCTGCTATTAATGAAATAAATCATCAAAATAATCATGTTCCTAAGCAAGCTGGCAGTTCATTATCATATAAATCCTTACATATAGTTAAGTACAGCTCTAGAAAACAATCCCTTTGATTTTTTTAAAATCCTTTCCCATAATGAACAAAGACGGGGGAGACAAAAGATTGGTCTGCAATCACCAAGCATACACTGTCATCTTTTTGTAAAGTTTATTTCTGCTCTAAGATGTGTTCTAATGCTTCCTCCCTTTTCCTAGGTGTGTCAAATCACAGATTCATTTATCCCCCAGTCACAGCCAAGAGAATGACTCAGGCTGGCACACAGCTTGTCGATTATTTCAGTTTCCTGGGCTAAACTCATCATTTCCCACTTCTCATTTCTTATTCCATCCTCACTTTCTTGAGGCCTGTTACTTTCAAGATGACAGGAGGCATGACAATGCCAGGGTGAAATAACATAAAATCCTAAAACAGTTGAAGGGAGCTAAATTCTGTTACATGAGAGATTTAAGAGAATTTTGTTCACTGCCCAGAAGGACAGGTTCAACAAGTATTTATTGAGCAGCTCCCATGAGCTAGCTCAGTCTAGCATGCCATGGTAAAGTATGCCATTGTCTACAGAATGTTAGCTAACATTAGTTACTAGAGGGAAGTTGCTATATCCAAAACTTCTGCTTAAACATGGATGTGGGTGTACACACATGTACATGTGTAATAATGTGATACCCATTAACCAGAACTGGGCACTATAGTCAACACTAGATCTAAGGAATGGGTGGGGCTAAAGAGGGCCTGCACTGAATGGGATGGGGGTAGGGGGGTGGACAGCTCGGCAGAAGCCCCCAAAAGCCTGGAAATAAGTTGCCCTACACAGAAGCTGCTAGTCTAAAGGCTCACATTAAAGAAAACCATAGAGACTCTGTTTATGAAAGACCATAAGCTTTCCAGTTTCAGCCACACATGATGACAAAACATGCATGGAAGAACACACAATTCTGGCAACCAACTTTTGCTATCAAGGAGACAGATTAATCCTTTAATCCACAAATTCACTAACCTGACATTTCTAAGAATGCCTGACACTTTTACATGCACTACACAATTTCCCAAAAATTCTATAATATAGGAATTGTTGTTAATATTCCCATTTTTCAGTTTAACAAACTGAGGGTCAGTTTAAGGGTAAATCATTTATTCAAGGGTCCTGAAAAAGTAATGGAGCCAAAACCTTGGTTTGCAACTCATGGATTCAAGCATTTTCTAAAAAATAAAACTTAATTATTGGTAGTATAGCTTACATTAACATGTAGTTTCTTCTTATAATTAGCATCGTATGTTAGTTGGAATCTTGTTTTAATTCGTGTTAAGTGTACATTGTCTCTAAGCTTCTAACAATTCTTAATTGGACTTTTCTCAGCTCCTGGTGATTACATACCACCTGTTCTTCTTTCCTAAGATGTTTGTGAGAGAGTAAAAATTAACTGTCTTGGTAATGAAAACTAACATTTAAGGGGCACTTTCTTCATGCCAGGCACTAGAATAAGTATTTCACTGAAACCCTATAGCAACCCTCTGAGTTGGTGCTACTATTATCATCATCATCCCCTTTTATAATGAAAGAAAGGAGGCACAGAGAGGTTAAGCAACTTGCCTGAGGTCACACAGATAAGGGGGATTCACACCTGTGGTCTCATTCCCCTTTCCTGGGGCTATGATTTCCACCAGTTAGAAGTTCTGGCTCTCTTCCTAACATTCTCATCTCATCTCAAGTCAGGGCTCCCACGGGCCTGTTTCTCAATGCTAGTGAGAGTCTGCTTTTCACATGTGCTGGTTTGGTTTCCTCCATCTTTGATTTCTCCTAGATAAGAGCCCTGCTCTGTGCAGTTTTCTGCTTCCACCTGGTATTGACCTCCTGACACACCTAAGACTGTTCCCGATGGAGATCAATACAGACTAGGGGATGCAGCAGGGCTTCCCCAGCACCATCTTTTCCGTCAGGGGGGTGATCTCATTTTTGTCAAAACCTCTTAAAGGAGCCATAGCTTTTAAAAATAACACTAAACATTTTTTAAAAACCAATTACAAAATCCAGTTAACAATGGCTTTTCCTTATAATGCAATGTCTGGATTTGTGTCACATGACCAGGAGATTTAAATTGCATCAATATCTGATGGTGGAATGTATTAAGGTCAGATTAATCTGAGGAATAAAACAAACTTTCCCTTCCCTTCCCACTAACTGCAAATTCTGTACCACCTGTCTACCTACAGATAACCCACAAAGGATGATGCTCAGAGGCATAGAAGGAGGAAAAGAACACTTACAAAGCACCTACTATGTACCAGACATTATGCTGTGTGTTTTACAGGTATGGGTTAAATAACAATTCCACAACAACCCCAGTAGATAGGTCTTCCATGCCTATTTACAGATGGGGAAACAAACTCAGAAAGGTCACATCAATCAGCCGGGGCTCACAGAGCCAGTGAGCAGCAGAGCTGAGAAGTGAGCCTGTGTCTGTTTGCCCCCCAGCTTCTTGCTGCAGGGACCATTCTCCTTGCTGCACTACTTCTAGGTGTTCTATCGAGACCCCTGCAAGACAGGGTTTAACTTGTCTTTGACTATAGTACTGAGCAAGAAATGAGATCCTGATATACAGATGTTCCCCAAATGGCCCCCTGCTCCTGATTCCCAGCTGGGTCACAAATGTCCCCAGAAAAACAGCCTTTCTTTACTTTCATGGGTTGGCTACTGGCCTCTGTATCATTCCCTCTTCTCTCCCTTCTTGTTCTCTGCGCACCTCTCTGCTGTGTCTTTCTTTGTTTTTTATCTCGTGTCTATGTGTGTATATCTTCCTCTGTCTGTCTGTCTGTCTGTCTCTCTCCCTCTCTCTCTCTTTCTCTCTCTCTCTCTCTCTCTCTCACACACACACACACACACACACACACACACACACTCACTCAGGAATACCTCGATCCAGTAGCCGGAGCAAGCGGAGATACCAGAGATACCACTGATCCCAGAAGCGGTCCGTCATCCCACCCCGAACTCATCCTTCACAGCCAGTCCCCTCAGCAGAGTCTAGTTCCATGGACGCTGATTGAAGAGGCCGGAATTTCTTGACGCGGGGCTTGCACGCAGCCTGCTCTAAGCAAATGCCTGCCTGCGAAGACAACCACCAGTCCACCCACACAGAGGCTGACTGTGCCGGGAGCCCGTTTCACAGCAACAAAGGAACAAGAGCACAAAACTGCCGCCTGTGCAGACAGAGGCTGCATGGGCCCAACGGGAGGGAGGTCAGAGGTGGGGAGGGGAGGCAGGGAGGGCTTTCACAAAGAGTTTAGGTTAGAGGTGGTCTTAGAATGAATCCGCAGTCAAGGTCAAGTCTTGAATTTCATTCCAGGATCTCCTGATGTCCTGCTTTCCCCTGCCTCCCACGCCAGAGGCCAGTGGCCCCCCTAATAGGACAGGGAGGGGGTGGAAAGTCGTGGACTCCAAAGCCAGCCCAGAAAACCCAGAGTCTCACTGCCTTGCTCTGTGAAACCCTGCCCAAGACTGCTAGACCCATGTGACCATAAAAAGGCCACAGACCCATTCTCCCTACATCCCTTCATGGATCGATCCTCTAATATAGTGGAGACAGCATAAGCCCTGGAGTATCACAGTTATAGGTTCATATCCTGCTACCACTTAATAGTTATCGGGCTTCAATCAAGTTACTTCAACCCCCTAAGCCTCAGCTTCCTCCTCTATGAACTGGAGAGAACAGCATTTGCCTCACAGAGCTCTTGTGAGGCTCTGAGGAAAGGAAGAATTTAACCTTTCTGGAATAGCTCTCGGTAGATAGGAGTACTCGAGTGTTTGTTCCCCCTTCCCTTTTGCCAGATTCCCGTTCCCACACATCCATACAGCCCATGGTTTCCTACCTCCATACCTCTGCTCCTGCTCTTCCTCCCAAAAGTGTACCCGCCCGGCTTCCCCCCCCCACACACACACTCCATCATGGTCAAATCCTCCTGAATGTTCTAATGTCTAACTCAAATGCCACAAAATCCAGGAAGCCTTTCCTGGTCATCTCCCGTTTATACTGCACTTCACGTTCTCCTTTACATAGGACTCTGCTCCTTTACTTGACCATAAACTCCATGAAGATAGGGTCTACTGGGTGACCATCACTGAGTCCCCCAAAGTGCTTCATATAGCGCCTTGGACTTCCAAGTGCTCAAGTATTGACTAACATTACGAATAGCCAGGCAAATGAGTCTGGGCACCCATAAAAACAGGGTTTTGTTTTTATGTCAGGGAAAGGAATGGACTGTGGGCGCCTCAGTTCCTGGGCACTGCCTAAGGCCTAAAGAAGGATGACAGGCATCATGTCCTTGCCCTGCTGGGGACCCATTCCATGGTGGATTGCCCACCCACATGGTGAGACTGTGCCCTGGTGGCCAGGAGACCTGCTCACAGAAGTGAAACCCAAGGGGATCCAAGGTCTGGGACAACCTTGTACCCCAAGCCTAACGACACAGCAGCCAGGTACACATTCATCACCACTTCTCTTTCAGCCCAGGCTACGCCAACAATGTATCTTCTCACTGTCCTAATAGTTGGCTTTCTGGGCCTCCTGGTCTCCTCCAGGCAGCTGACAGAAGCAAACTTCTCTCAGCATCAGCTCTTCCTGGGGCCTAGACCTTCAAGATGAAACAGGCTGCAGATTCTGGCAGGACTCAGACTGGGGAGGAGGCATGTCAGGGGCAGGAGCCAGGAGGGAGAGGGAGAAAGTGAGCAGAGCCACAGTCTTAACTGGCCTGCCCTGCCCCAGCACCACCACTGACTGTATTGTGGTTCCTTAAAGAGCAGCACTGGCACTGAGCAGACACCACTGCCCGAAAGCTACCTCTCAGGCTTTGTGAAGATTATTTTGTTATAACCTTAAATGGACAAAACTCCAGAGTTTAGTTAACACAAGAATGCAAACCCCTCCTCCTCTCTTTCCAGACAGAAGTGCAGGACCCATAGCCTCCCCCTTCTTCATGAATAACAAAATCCATCATCCAGGTGTGGCCAGGACTCTTTTAGCTCCAAAGTACTTTCACATCCCTCAACAGTTGGGCCTCTTAACAGGCCTGCAAGGTCTGTAGGATGGGAACCAGTCTCCCCAGGCTACAGAAGAGAAAACCCATGTTCCAAGAAGTTAAATAACTTGCTTATGGTCAAATGCCTAGTAAGTGGCTGGGCTGAGAAAGAAATATGTACCATCTGTCTCCTCCCAAAGAGAGTTTCTGGGCTCTGAATCGTCCTCTGAGGAGCTGACATCTTTCAAAGTGTGAAGGAAGCCCTCACCATAGGACAGGATCTCCAGGGCAGTGCTGACATGCATGGGCACAGGCTGAGGACAGAGCCTGCATGTGGCCACTTACAAACAGCCTGTCATGTTTTTCTTTGGCTCCTGGCTTGTGGCTTCCCTGAGGGAGAGCATCTCCAAATAAGAATACCTAAAAGGGCTTTCTCTTACACAACTCAGGAGAAATCTGACATGGAAGGGGCACACTCATGGGTCTTACCATGCAGGAGACACAGTCAGGATGGCCTATGGGAAAAGTCTGACTTGAGACAGAAAGACCCAGTGACTCTGGACACTGTGTAAACCAGAGTACTCTGACTGTGCTCATACTAATATTCCGCATCCCTTTTTCCCAAAGTGAGAAGTTGGCCCTGTTCCATTCCTTCTGGTAATCAGGGGCAAAATATTCCATACAGCCTCGTTTTCAAAGACAGAACAAGAATAAAGATGTTAAAGAATAATACTGGTGTAAGCACTTCCCTCACAAACTGTGAACCTAAGAACATAAGCATACCTGTTGGGTCAGGCCCAGGATGAACCCATTCAGGCAGGAATTTTACTAGACTGGCATCAACCCATCAAGCTGGGCTCCTTGGAGCATCCCGGCCCACCACTGCTCTTTCTCCATCTCCCACAGAGCCCCATAAGCCTTACTTTCAATACAGCCCCTCCAGAAGTTGAATAAAATGTTTCAAGAGGCTGTCAGAGTTGCAATTCAGCTGCAGTGCAATTAGAAAAGACGGGATATTGGCCAGGAAAGAGCCTTATTGGGTTGTTGTTGTTGTTGGTCTTAAACAATGCTTCTGCAGTGGCTCCCTCCTTCATCGTGGTCAAAGCAAGCATTGGCTGCTGGCATGGTTTCTCCAGCCCAAGCAGCTGGCTTCTGGGACATGTTCTCCAGGGACAAGCAGCATCTCCAGGCCAGCAGCAGCCCATCCTGGATAATCACTGGTTACTCGATGTCACAACATAGATATGTTCCCTTCCCTTCACTGTTCCTTCTTCTTAACTTGGCACTGTTCTTTCTCCCTCTCTCTACCCGCCCCAACATGAAAACACTGTGTTCCCGATTAGATAAAGCCAGTGCTAGTGTATGGAGCAGAAGGCAAGCAGCATGGAGGGAGGAGAGAACCAATCACATCCCAGATCTTTCCCACTCATCCCCCACCCCACCCCCGAAAACAATGACCACTAGTCCTGCAGCAGCACTGGCCAACTCCTCGGACACATGGGGCCACCTAACGAGTAAAGGCCGCACAGGAGGTGGCACAGTTGCTAGCGTCTGCGTGCCAGAGTGAAGACTCCTGCCAACATGTTTCCCCCCACCCCACCCTAGGAAGTGGGCTCCACCAGGCTGCCATTTTGCCCTGCAAGCTGTGCTTCAGTTGCAACATGAAACAAACACCCCAGCAGACACCATCCTCAGCCACCTCCCACACCACTTCTGTCCCCTTGGCGATTAGCACCCAAGTGGTGAAGTGAAGCCTGTGGCAACACATTCACAGCCACAACATCCATGGGATGGGATGGGCGCCCACCAGTCTCTCCTATGAGAGCTTGGTGTCCCCAGGTAAACAGGCTCCTTAGGTCCACACCTGAGGACAGCACCTAAGACAAGTATCACCTATCACACTGAAATTCAAGTCCACTTCTCCCAAGAGGCCTTTTCCAAGCTAACCTCATTCATTCTCTATCACAGAGGTTCTCAAAGTTTAATGGGCAGCAGAATCACCTTAGAGAGTTGGTTATCCATCCAGATAACTAGGCCTCACTCTCAGAGGCCTGCATTTTTAACAAACTCCCAAGATGATCCTGAAACAGTGATCTCTACCAGCTTCTGTCCCTGCTCTCTTCTGTTAAACACAGCACTGACTTAGTCATTTAACTATTTTGGTTGAATTCTAGAGCGTACCCCATTTCACCCACACACCTTAAGAGTCCGGAAGGAAGGAGGATTCTGAGTCCTGAATCAGACTAGAATCTCCTAGATAGTAAAGGGAGGTCCCACCTCCCCTCCAGACCCAGTAGAAGGCCCCACAGGGAGGGGCTGAGAAGCTGCCAGCCAGGAGGCTGAGAAGTTAACCTCATCTCTCCACAGGCTCCAGAAAGTGTTCGTTCCACCGTGGCCTCACTGCACATCTGTACAATGGCTTTAAATGTCACCTCAAATATCAGGTCAGGCAGCAGGAGGGAAAGGCGGAAGCTAATTAGCCTGTCTTGCCCTGGTTTTTGTCTCTTTCATCCTTGCTCACCTCTGACCTCCGCTGAGATCTTTAACTCTCCATTGGCCAAGAGAGCCACAGCCCATGAAGACTTCGTACAACCATGCTCTGCACTGTGCTCTAAACCAAACTGTTAAATGAGGAAACACAAACCCTCCTGGGCCCCTCCCCTGAGCATTTATAGTTCCCCCACCAGTTGACAGACCCACATTGCTCTGAACCTCCAACCATAGCACACCACCCCAACACCCCTCCCCATGTCCTAAGAGTCTGACTCTTCCCCTCTTTCTCTGCCTTTTCAAAGTTCACCCTTCCTGGGTACATGAAAAGTATTATAATAATTTTATCCCCTCTAAGGTTTTCAAGATGAGAGCTTAATATTTAGGCCCTCCGGGAATATTTACATTTTGGCAAAAGACATTGCCTTAGGTCAAAGGAAGGGGAATGGAAGTCAAGGCCTTAGATACAAGCAGTGGTGGGGTGGATATTGGGGGCAAAAAGAAGGGTCCATAACTCTCTTCCCTAAGCCTTCAGAGGCACTTACCTGTCAGGCCATTTTGATGAAGGCAACTCAAGGGAGCTGATGCCTCTTCCACCCTCCCTAACTCACTCCCCTGACCACCCATTTCCTACTCAGTACATGGCCACCTGGTAGGTTGCCTTCTTCAAAGCACCTAAATTATACAGTAGTTCTCGAAGAAAAAAGCTAATAAATAGTTGGAAAGAATACCTCAGAACCTGACTGAAGAGGCCTAGGTAATCCAGAGAGCTCATTATTGCCTCCTGTGTTTCCCTCACAGCCAGGAAGGTGGCGCCTCCATCCTACTTCCACTACTAGTAGTATGTTCAGCCATTAGGCGAGGTGGTGTGACTTGATGACACAAAGACCCTTCAAGACCGAGATGGGATTTCTCTTAACTGTTTCTCTCATCTGTCAATTCCCACAGTTCAACAGAGAATCAGGAAAACTTAAGTTGTCAGTCACCACAGATGAAACATGCACATGGGATCCCTACTGTGGAGAATTCTCTCTCTTCTCCTCTCTTCTTTGCATGCCCTCTCCATCTCCTCCAAGAATGTTTCCAAATAATCCCCATCAGCACATGTGCCCTGTAAAACCAGGTACCACTATAATGACTGGTGTTGGGAATAATGAATGTGAAGTTCAGCAAGATCAAAAAGAGCCCACTGACCCTGGCTAGGTAGCTCAGTTGGTTAGAGCGGCGACCCCATGTGCCAAGGTTGCAAGTTCGATCCTTGGTCAGGGCACATGCAAGGGTCAACCACTGAATGCATGGATAGGTGGAACAACAAATTTCTTCTCTCAAATAAGTAAATAAATATATATTTTTATAAGAGCCCGGTTAGCATATATTCAGAACTAAACTTTTTTTTTCTATATTCTGTTGGGGTTTCTTCTTTCTTAAAAAATGTATAATCTGTGTGTGTTACATAGGGCAACCCATTATGAGTGCCCTGACCTGCCCTCACCCACAAATACAAATAGGCTGTACATAAGCCAACCTGAATTCTCTCTTCCTTGACTCTTATTTTCAAAAAGTAAAGAATCAGCTGCCATGATCACTTTACTTTCCAGCAAATGAATTCTGCTTATGGTTCTAAAAACAAATGACTCCCATAAATTCTATAAAGAATCTCTTTATAATCTCTTTATACTGGTAAGTTGAAGCCACCTAGCTGTTGGGAAAGGGTATGAGCTTTGGAATCAGACCAACTGGGTTCAAATCCCAAATCTTTTCCTAGCTAACTGAGTAACTTGAGATAAACTACTTAATTTCGCTAAATCTCAGTTTCCTCATCTGTTGGGTAAAGATAATGCTGATCTTATAAAACCTGAACAACATTCATATGGAAGAAACAAAAGAACTGTATATAAAATGCTAAACACTGTACCTGATCATAACAGGTGCTTAATAAAGTGAGTGCATTCTCCCGCAATAGAAAACAAGCTCATATCAGGTTGAAATTCTCAATTCATTGGACCTATGTAGACAGACAAGTCAACAAAAAACAGCATCAGTTCTGCCACTGAGGACAGCTCTAAGCCAAGTGGCCCTTAAGAAGTCCTTAGTTAGGAACAAGCTGTGAGTCCAAATCCCCCAGCTTCTCTACCTGACTTCAGCAGGGGCAGTCCTATATCTTACTTGTTCTACTGTCCAACTCATTTGGCTTCCTCCCTCTGCCCCTACACAGGTTGGAAAGTTCTAAGAGAGACTCAGTTATGAAAAATCCTTTGACTCTGCCCATGTGAACCATGTAGATGACCCTCAACACTGAGGAGATGGGAAACTCCAATGATTTGGCTGCCCTAAAAGCCCATCAATTCTGGCCTCACAGCATACACACAGGAAAGCTTAGTTAAACATATCCATGCCAAAAAAAAAAAAAATTATAAAATTTTAAGAAGAAAAACGTCTTTAGTTTTAGGGTGGGAAGGTTTTCCTAAGCAAGACACAAAATTCAGCATATTGGCTTATACATGCATTTTTTTTCTCTCTGGGAGATATACAAATCATCTGAGGAGAACAGATGCTGGGCAACAGCAGTGAAAGCAATACTTTTCACACTATACCTTTTTATATCTTTTGAATTTTGACCTTTGGACTGTATTACCTATTTTATTATTTTTTATTGTTGACAGCATTACAGCTCTCCCTCATTTTCCCCCCCTTCTCCCCCCTCCACCCAGCCTCTGCCCTACCCCAGGCCTTCACCACCCTATTGTCTGTGTCCGTGGGTTATGCATGTATGCACATATTATCTTTGGTTAATCTCTTCCTGTACCCCCTAACCTCCTCTCCTCTGAGATCTGTCAGTCTGTCTATGTATCCATGCCTCTGGACCAATTTTGTTCATCAGTTCATTTTGTTCATTAGATTCCACATCTAAGTGAGATGATGTGATATTTGTCTTTCTCTGACTGGCGTATTTCACTTGGCATAATAATCTCCAGGTCCATCCATGCTATCTCAAAGGGTAAGAAAGAGAGATCCTTCTTTTTTACAGCTGCATAGTATTCCATTGTGCAAATGTACCACAGCAGGTGTTAGGTGATACCTCATTGTAGTTTTAATTTGCATCTCTGTGATCATTAGTGATGTTTAGCATTTTTTCATATGTCTATTGGCCATTTGTATGTCCTCTTTAGAGAAGTGTCTATTCAGGTCCTGTGCACTTTTTAAAATTAGATTGTTTGTCTTCCTTTTGTTGAGTTGTATAAGTTATTTATACATTATGGAGATTAACACCTTATCAGATGTATCATTGGCAAATATGTTCTCCCATACAGTGGGCTCCATTTTCATTTTGATGCTGGTTTCTTTTTCTGTGCAGCAGTCTTTTCTTTTGATGTAGTTCCATTTGTTTATTTTTTCTTTTATTTCTCTGCCTTAGGAGATGTACTGGCAAAAATTCTGCTACATGAGATGTCTGAGAGTTTGCTGCCTATGTTTTCTTCTAACATTTTTATGGTTTTGTGACTTACATTTAAGTATTTTATCCATTTTGAGTTTATTCTTGTGTATGGTATAAGTTGGTGGCCTAGCTGCATTTTCTGCATGTACCTGTCCAATTTTCCTAACACCATTTATTGAAAAGACTATCTTTACTCCATTGTATGCACTTGCCTCCTTTATCAAATATTAATTGACCATAATGGCATGGGTCAATTTCTGGGGTCTCTGTTCTGTTCCATTGATCTATATTCCTGTTCTTGTGCCAGTGCCAGGCTGTTTTTATTACAATGACTTTGTAGTATAGTTTGATAACCAGTACTGTGAGCCCTCCATCTTTGTTCTTTCTCAAGATTGCTGGGGCTATTTGTGGTCTTTTTTGATTCCATATAAATTTTTGGAATATCTGTTCTATATCTGTGAAATATGCCATTGGTATTTTAATAGGGATTATGTTGAATATATTACCTAACTTTTCAAAGGACAGTTTAAAATGGTGAAGTCAAGACTAAATAAAATTGTTCTTGGAGTCTAGCTGTTATGCTGTGAGAAGCCCAAGCCACATGGAAAGACCACATAAAGAACTAAGGGCCCAGGCTCAGAACTCTAAGTCCCATCCCCACCCACACCAACTGCCAGCCATGTGAGTAAGGCCATTTTGGAGCTTCCAGCCATCCCAGCACCTGCCAGACACCTCATCAAACAGAAGAACTGCCTGGTTAACCCTCATAATCATTAGAAATAATAAATTGTTGTTCTAAGCTACTAAGATTGGAGGTAGTTTGTCACAGCATAATAGATAAATGAAACAGAGTCATTGGTGAATGGTGAGCAGTTAAAACCAGAAGATTGAGTGAGGTCACCAAAAAAGTATTGAAAAGGATTATACCTTATCTTATCTAGAAGACAAAAGCTTGGCTAGTATCAGAGCCATATATCTTAGACCTAGAGTTCTGAAGATAGGGTTGTCACAGGCATGGGGGGAGGGGAGAGGCTGTCTGACATGAATTAAAAAGAAGTCAGACTTTCTCTAACAGGAAGTAAATATGTGTGATTTGGTTGCTTGCTTTGACAACAAGAACTGTCTTTTCCAATTCGTCAAATTTACAGCTCCAAGATTTTGAAGAAAATATTATTTAAAGCCTGTATATAACACATGCTAGAAAATATATTACTTGCAACCATTGAAACTTATAGTAAAAGAAATGTTAAATGTCAACTTAAATGTCTGAGGAGGGTATATAGTTTTCAATACTGTTTTAGGGCATACATAAGCAAAAAAGTCTGAAGCCCACTAAACTATGGATGGTCTACCCAAACAATGGAATACTATGCAGCTGTTAAAAAAGAATAAGGCAACTCTAGCCAGTTTGACTCAGTGGTTAAAGCGTTGGCTCACAGACTGAAGGGTCCCAGGTTCAATTCCAGCCAAGGGCATGTATCTCAGTTGCCACGTGTGGGAGGCAACCAATGGACACATCGATGTTTCTCTCTCTCTCTCCCTTCCATTCTCTCTGAAAAGCAATGGAAAAAATATCCTAGGGTGAGGATTAAAAAATAATAATAATAAAATTAAAATATAACTTTAAAAAAAAGAATAAGGCAGCTTTCTGTAAATTGATATGAAAAAATATTCCAGACATATTATTGGGTTGAAAATGCAAGACATTGAACAATATAATTAGTATTCACTTTCTTTTGATAAGAAAAGGGTTAAATAAGTATAGATCCAGATTTGCTTAAATTTGGAAAAACAAACACTAGAAAGATTCACAATAAACTAACCCTGATGGTTACCTGTGGGGCAGGGGCATGGATAGACAGACATAAAGGTCTTATAAAGAACTTTTTATATTGTATTAATTTTTGAAAAAATGTGAATGCATGTAATTGTGGGGCTTTAAGTCTTCACAGAAAAAAGTAGATAAAATTGCAAAAACATGAACAATATTAAAGATAATCTAGGACACAAATACTCGCCACATTGCAACAATACATACACAACGGTTTAGCATCTCTAATTTACAAAAAGCTTATTTAAAAAACATTTTAAAAAGTTAAACAATCCTGTATTTTAAAAAGTAAAGAATATGAACAGGCAATTCACAGAAGAGGAAATACAAATGACTGATAAAAATTAAAAGATGCTAACCTCTACTAATGATCAGGGAAATGCAAATTAAAGCAATAACAGCACCTGTTATTTCACCTGTCAGATTGGGGGGGAACCATATAATCTGGTAGGACAGCAAACTGATATCACATTTTTAGAAAGTAATTTGGCCGTATGTACATTTCTAAAATGCATAGCTTCAACCCAGCAATTCTACTTCTAAGACTCTCACCTACTGCATTTATACACACATTTCAGTGTATTCTATAACAGCAAAAACTGGAGATGACCTAAGTGTCCAACAATAAGACTAGTAAATTATGATAGTTATAATACAATCTGCATTATACTTTAAAACCATTTAAAAAGACCAGTAGTTCTGATGTAGTGACATGAAAGCATGTCCATGATACATTGCTATGCAGGAGAAAACAATTTGTAAAATAATTTGAAATAATTTGCATTATCCCACCTTTTTGAGAAATAGACATATAAATATACCCATGCACACTATGAGTATGTATTTCAATGTTCCATAGGAATGGAGTTCTGGTAGGATATACACCAAATTGTTAACAGTGTTTTTCCCTAGAGATTATCAGAGAATTATATTTTATAAAATTTTATGTTATACTTCCTTTTACCATAAGCGGTCACTGCTTTGGTAATCTTCAAAGCATTTAAGTACTCAAGCTGACTGAAGTAGCAGCTCAGACCTACTCTGAAAAATGGGTGTTCCCTCAGGGCCAGGACAGCAAGCTCCCTCTCTCCTTCCCCCTCTTAGGATCTGGAATGTGAGATGGTCTCCACAGGTCATAATAACCAACTCCTAGGTCTCAGACACCTGTCCACCTGCCGCCAGATGTAGCTCGTCCCCCCACTTTGCTCCACAACAACAATCAGATGGGTGCTCCATTAACTTAATGAGCATTCAGCAAAACCCAGTTCTTAGACCATTCATTCCCTTATGGACCATTAGACACCTGCAGGGCTTTGGTCAGGGATAGCAGCTATGTTTCATCTCAAGTTCCAATTCTAACCAAGTGGAAGTGATTGTCCAGAGCTTTGTGTTAAATAGAGTTACTATATTTCCCTTTGCATTAATAAATATCTTTGAGATTATGGGGGGGGGGTGGATTTTGAGGTCACAGGCAGGACAGATGGGAACAGTGGTGCCATCAATTAAAGGTGTCTGTCAAGACACAGCAGGAAGAGCCGTAACACAGACTGAAGTCTGCCATCTCTGTCCTTGACTCCCTGACACTAATACTTTCAAATCCATCTCTACCCACCGTGTTGAACTTTGGTTAGAGGGAGCTGAAGGTGGTGAGAGGTGGCTGAGGGTGAAGGACTTTGACAGCTGACTGTGACTGTGTCCTTATGTGCTATGTCTATTAGAAAACAAGATGAAAATGTGGAGAGTCTGAGGAAGGGGAAGGAGCCCCCAGCAGGTGGAGATGGGGCCTCAAGCAGCTGCAGATGGAAGACTCTAAACACATGGGTACAATGCAGGCCTGAGGTAAGCCCTGAGCCTGGGTTCCATCTGTCAGGTCTAGCTGAGCTCCTTATCCCAAGGATCCAGCAATCATACACATGTAATAACATGCCTTTCACAATTTTGAAATGTCCAAGTGCCCTGCTAATTGGGATTTCACTCATCCTCCCTATCCTCACAACCAAAAACAGAAAGAAAAAACATAAAGCTAAAAAAATCTCAGAACTTCACGTGTTGTAACTAAAAACACTCAATAAACAAAGCCAGTCCTTGGGCTCCCTTGGGGAGTAATTGTCTAAGAATGCTTCTTTTCTTTCAGCTGGTGAGAGAGACACAGATGTGCTAAGAACTGTGCGGAGCTCATCTTGAAAGCATTAATTTTTCCAAACGCCAATGTGCAGTCCCTGTGCTTTTCCTGAGCAAGTGACAGCAGGCAGTGAGGAGGCTGCTGAGGACACCCCTCCACGCCTAAGGGGCTTTGGAGGAAGTGATCACAGTGAAACCTTGGGGGAAGGATGGAAACTTGGAAGGTAGGGGACAAGGCCCAGAGGCAATGACCTGTCCCTGGGAGGGGCTGCAGAAGCCTTTGAGGATACCAACGACTTGGCAGTGAATGATTCCTTTCTAAACCTTCACCCCTTTTCAGGCCCATTCTCTAGAGGACAATCAACCAAGATCTTCTGCCTCACCCACCCTTCACAACCTGTAGTCTGACAACCACACAGCGGCGTCGCACCAGGATAGGTTGTCCAGTGTCTGGGTATGGGTCTTCAAACCATCTTCCCTCTTCTCCCCATTCAGGGATGAAAGTCCACAGAAGAGAATACAATTTAGTCATCCACGGTTTAACTGTTCTTTGTTGCCCCAATCCATTCTCCTTAGGAGGTTGGGAACTCTGTCTCCTCTGCAGTCTGTTCCAGAGGAACAAGACCCAACAAAACCATCCACTGAGGCAAGAAAAAGTCTCACCATCTGCCTAACAAAGGCAGACTCAACAACTAGGATATACCAGAAGCCCTGTCAGTCTTTACTAGGCATTTTCCAAGTGGACTGCTACGACCAGGGCCTACCCACATCCACCCATGTGCCAGGATTCCCACCGGGAATGGTGCCCTGCACACATAGGCTTACATGCTTTATCACCCCCAAGACTTCATATGCCAATTCCACCCCTTACTAGTGTGAGACTGACCAACTTATTTAACCTCTTGTGCCTCCATTTTATTATCTGTAAAATGATGATAATACTACTTAAATAAGTTAATAAATATAAAGAGCTTAGGACAGTGCCTGGCACACTTTAAGTACTATGTATCATTATTATTATGGGTTCAGCCGTCACTGTCCACACTAAGCCAGCTCTCCCCTTTGGACTACTGCATATGCTCTGCCCATGCTTTGGAACATGGTTTCCCACCCTGCCTTCATCTGGCTATCTGTGCTAATTCTCCACATCTCTAGGAAGCCTTCCCTGACCCACCCAGCTGAGCTGAGTGTTCCCGCAAATGCACCCATTACAGCCTGTACTTCCTTGGTATCATATTATATTCCAGTTGTCCGCATGTCTGCCTCCTCAGCCATGTCCTGCTCATTGCCATATACCTGGTGCCTGGCACGCAGAAGGTATTCAGTAAACATGTGTTGAATGAATGAATGAGGAATAGATAAAGGGCAGCTTTCATTCATTCGACAAGCATTTACTAGGTGCCGACTCCATGTCACACCCTGGACTGTGCCTGGAAATACATGAAGTGGCAGAACACCAGGCTACTTTCCAATAATACAGTCTGAACAGCAAAATTTCTGCCTTCTAGCAGTAACTAGAGAAAGAAGATGGGTGGCCCCGGCCGGCATGGCTCAATTGGTTGGAGCATCGTTCCATGCACAGAAGGGTCATGGGTTCAATTCCTAGTCAGGGCACACACCCAGGTTACGGGTTCAATCTCTGGTCAGGGCACGTAGGGGAAGCAACTGATCGATGTTTCTCTCTTTCTCCCTCTCTCTTCCCCTCTCTCTAAAATCAATAAAAACATCCTTGAATGAGGATTTAAAAATAAATTCTTAATAAAACATAAATAAATAAATAAATAAATAAATAAATAGATAAATAAATAGATAAATAAATAGATAAATAAATAGATAAATAAATAGATAAATAAATAAATAGGGTGAGTATATCCCTGCCCAAGGCAAGAGGTCACCAGGTACCAGAGGAAGGGATGGCTCTCAGAGAGGAATACAGGTTTGCCTTGAGTGGGTCTGTTTAATTAATTAATTTATTTTTATTGACTTTTAGAGAGAGAGGGAGAAAGAGAGAAAAACATAGATGTGAGAGAGAAGCATTGATTGTCTGCCTCCCGCAAGCATCTGGCCCCAGGGATGGAACCTGAAACCTGGGCCTGTGCCCTGACCAGGAATCAAACCAGCGAACTTTCAATGCATGGACAACACTCAACCAACTGAGCCATACTGGCCAGGGCAGTTCTGTTTCATTTAAATCAAGCAACAAAAGCTTTGAATCTAAGATTCTGTTTATCATCCCTGCATGTGAAAAATAAATATAGCTTTGCATGAGCTATGAAAAAGAAAATATAGACTCTTCTTTCTAAGGATGGTCTACCTAACACTTAAGAGAAACACTGGTCAGTTCTGTGAACTCCTATGGATAGAAATCATAGTTTTTGCATTTTTATAACCCACCCACTCCTGCCTGCCATTGGAACCAAGGCCCTAGCACAGTGCCTTACCTAGAGTAAAGAAACATTGCAGGATGCAAACAGGAACAATTCCCGTGTTTTGTATCATTTCTTCCCTTCTGCATGTCTATGTTTATGTTTGTTTTATTAGCTTAAGTGAATAAAAGGGGGGGGGGGGAAGAAACGGAAGTTAGAGGATTATCTGTCTTTCATTCTGCTTTTCTCTTCTAAAGCAGAAGCAGCACCACCCCCACCCCACTGTCCAATACAGATGGCTGCGAGATTTGAGAGATCTATCTACTTGGCTGCAATTTTGCCAGAAGCTGTTGATAACTCAAGCTTACTGAAGGAAAAAAAGGAAATACAATTTCTACTTATAGTAAGAAAAAGCTGAAGCAACTTTTCCCTTGGAGATTACATCATAGACACTTGAGGTTATGCTTTCCATCCTGGTTGCCCTAAAAATAAGGTAAGAGGATCTTTTCCTCAATGAAGAGTCTGGGCCTGGCCACCTCTAGAAGGGCAATGATGCTCCCAAACCCCAGCCCGGGGAGTGGAAGGACCCAGAGCACTGCCAGCCTCTGCTGTTGCAGCAATATGACTACACAGCTGTCCTGGAAGAAGATCTTCAAAGTCACACTGCCTCTCTCCTCCACTGCTCACCCCAGGTCTCTGGTCCCACCATCACTACTGTTTTGAGGACCATCTGTAGTATATCACATAACAAATTTCAAAGCAAGATAAAAGTGAGTTGGAAATTATCTGCCCCATCATTTCCACCTTCTCGTGGATAAAGCAGAGTAAGCTAGTAAGGCATGTAACTTGGAGAATGTCCTTTTACCATGAAACAGAGAAAACGTGTGGAAAGCCACGTATGTGGGCATACATATATGCACATAGGCCTGTGAATGTGTTTATGTGAATATTGTATCCATTTATATTGTATCAGGGGTGGACAAAGTAGCCTGAATAATACTTGAAGTGTAACCCTCCGCACTGAGCTTGTCATTAAGGCAGCCATGTCTCCGCCATCAGACACAGTCTCCCTAGAGAGCAACTGATTTGGGAACATACAGTATACAGGTAAAAGGGGCAATTTGGGAATAGATTACCTGTACTTATTTTTCCCTGATATCTTTGAGGTTGAATACACTCTTACATGGAGGTACATAAAACACTGCTCACTAAAGTGTTATTACAGGATCTATTTTAAATGACATCTGCCCTAGGGCACTACATGCCATCCTCATTTTCTTCCATGACAGGCTAGAGTGGGTGGTCAGGAGAATGTCATAGAGTGCGTGTCTGGTGTTCTGCTAACCCTTTGACAAATGCCCTCCACAACAGTCTTGTAGATAAGATGGTGAAAATGAACAGGGTAAGAGTATAGTTGGGCGAAATTAATGCATATAAACTGCAGGACCCAAAGAGTGTTTATTAGGAGAATAAACTAATGTTTATTAAGGACCTGTTTCAGGTGGAATGGAGGGTCTCTGGTGGTGACCCAAGGCTCTTCCCATAACTGTTGAGTTTGACTTTTAAAAAATTATTTCCTGCCCTGGCCAGATGGCTCAGCTCAGTTGGTTAGCGTGTTGTCCTAATATGCCAAGATTGCGAGTTTGACCCCCCCCAGTCAGGGCACATACAAAAAACAATCCCTGTATGCATAAGTAAGTGGAACAACAAATTGATGTTTGTTTTTTCTCTTTTTCCCTTCTCCTATCTCTCTAAAATCAGTTTAAAATAATAATCATAAATAAAAATAAATAATAAATAATTTCCTAAGATGACAAGATAAAAGACATGCTTATAGTATGGGCAGATGATACAAAACTGATATAGTGGGCTTATTACTACAATAAATGACCAAAATCAATATGTAAATTTATCCCAGCAGATTCCAAGACTAGGTCAAAATTAACTATTTTATCTCTGAAATCCACATTTTAAACTTAAAAATGTACAATCACTCACATAGCAATAGCACTCCTTTGTATCAACTCTAGAGAAACACTTGTGTACATGCATGCTTGTTCAAAATGCTCACTGTAGCACTGTTTATGATAGTAAAAAATAAAAGTAAAAAACAGAAACAACAATAGAAGAATTGCTAAAACAATTACAGAATATCTACAATGAGAAATACTATACAGAAGATTTTCAAGACATGTCACTGCATGGATAAGAAGGTACAAAATGATATGAAAAACATGATATATTAACCTGACATATACATACACAAATTTACAAATTTCTATACGTGTAAACAAACAGAATGGTCTTGAAGAGTCCCTAATATCTGAAACCAGGATTTACCTACTGGGAGAAACTAAGTTGGTATAAAATCAAAAAGGCTTTACCTGTTACATCTGAAATTCAGAACGTATTGTGCTAAGCTTGTATAATTCTTTCTTTTTTTTATTTTTTTAAATATATCTTTATTGATTTCAGAGAGAGGAAGGAGAGGGAGAGAGAGATAGAAACATCAATTGATGAGAGAGTCATTGATCGAGCCCGCAACCCGGGCATGTGCCCTGACGGGGAATCGAACCCTGATTGCCTGGATCCTAGGTCAACGCTCAACCGCTGAGCCATGCCCGGCTGGGCTAATTCTTTCTTTTTAAAGTCTTGCTTTTAGATTTTATAAAAGGTTCAAAAATATAGGGAAGGGCACAGATTCTTGGGCTTGCTGTTACCACAAACTTAAGAGCGATCAGCATTGTGGAAATACTACAAGAAGCCACTTCACACTACACAGAGTGCATTAAGTTTGGTGTCTAGATAGCCTGCAAGTACCAAGTATCATATCACTAACCTGGTCGATCATGTCTGCAACACTGTGTGGGATCCAATCCTGGAAGCACAATTAGGCAGGGACCTTGGCAAAGTAGAATGCAACTAAAGGAAAGAAATGCCTGTGGGGAATCTTAAAAGCATGGCTTAAGAATAATGACTGATGGAACCAAAACTGTTTAATCTCAAGACAAGAAGATTATGAGGAGACAGACAGGTTCCTTGTACTATTTGAAGAGTTATTATGCAGATGGTGCAGTAAACTTATTGGGGTTTTTTTAGGGGTAAATACCAGGATTAATAAATTCAAGTGATTTTTAATTAAAAATACATTTTAAAAAACATTCTAACTAATAAGAATGAATGACAACAGAATAGTCTATCAGGCAAGATCATGAGTTCCCTGTCACTGGAGGTATTCAAGTAAGAGATTCTATTAAAAAGTGTTGGATTTCATTAGAAGCAAATTGTGTAAACTTTAAGATCTCTAACAACTCTGATAGTCTATGATTCCATATGTTAGCTGTAGGATTCATTTTCAATCAATGCGTACCCCCATCAATTCCAAATCCCACGGGTGTATACTCTGCCACCAGGTGGCAGTAGATGCCTTGGACTCTGGGTCCTAAATGTTACATGCGGTAAAAAAGAAATTTGCAGTTTTCCAATATTTTTTAAATTAAAGATAAATAAATAAAAGAACAGATGCATGTACTGGGCCTAAAAGTAGCCCCTTTCAAAGCAACATATAAATATAATTTGTAATTTTTCTGATTATTCCATCACAGTGATTATCACTTGCTTTCCTTTGTACATTTCTTTTGTACAGGGTCTACAAAGAGACCCTTATCTTCTTCTGTGGCCTCCTCTCTCTGGTGTCAAGTTTCCTGACTTGCACACAGTTCCAGAACCCTAGGTCTCCTCTTAATGCAAAAATGCCCCCCTGCTTCCTCCGCAGCTGCAGACCACATCTGCCACTACCATGTCTTTCTTCCCAGCCAAAGAAGAAGAACCAACAGGAGGGTCAGAGAAACACCCCAGCCATTTCCTGCTTTTAGCTCTCATGTCCCTTTATCCACACAGCTGAAGCCACAAAACAAACAAACAACAAACAAAAGCAGAATTGGAGGAGTAGCTGAATCTCCACACCCTGACAGAGTGACAGTATATGATTATCTTTTAGTAATTATAAGAGAATAATCTCACACCCAGCTCAGAAAGAAAAGAGAAACTTTGCTTCTCAAGCCACAGCTGGGGGGAGGGAGGGATATTGTTTAAAATTTGAATACAATCAACAACCTTTGTCCCAGTCCCTAGCAACCTAAAACTGTTGACATTGCCTTGGTTACAGATCACTTCAGAAAACCTGGTTTTCAGAAAGTATTTCTGTCAGTTTGTGAGTGAAGGAAAACGAAGCAAGGTTTTCTTTAAAATGAAGATTTAAAGCAGTTTCATCACAATAAACCATGGACCTGAGTCAAGGTCCTACTCAGCTTTCTGGTTTCAGGTGAAACCCTTCTTCCAGGAAGCCCTCAGGAGCCTAGCACCCCTGCAACGTGCACCAGTACCACCCTGTGCTTGCCCAGTCACAGGCCTATCATAGCCATGTACCTGCCCTGCCACAGTCCTGCACCTGCCCTGCCACACCTTGCACCTGCCCTACCACCATCCTTACTACACATACTTCAGTGGACTCTGTACCAACCCATTTCCCCATTTCACTGCAGGATCCATGAAGGCCTACACTGTATTAGTTTCTTTCACCACTAAATCCCCTAAAGACAGTGGGATTCAATAAATACTCATGAAACTATTATAAACATACACCTTATTAATTGACTAATTAATGTGGAGTCCAAGTCCAGGCAGCTGTTCCACTGAGGATAATATTCACCCACTCCACAAACACTTCCTAAATGTCTCTTGTATCAAAATGGTACAGGATGAGTCAAACCCAGGCCCTGCCATCAATGAGCACACATGAAGCAAGGAAGCCAAGTCAAGGACACAAATACCTACAGTACAAAGTAGATACAGCAACACCAAAAAGGATGGGTATTGGAGATGTGAAAAAAGAGACCAAGGCACTGGAATCACCAGGCAGTTCAAAGTGGCTGGAGCTAAGACTGTGGGACAGGTAATACTGCGACCAGAGCCTGAAGGTCCTTGAATAATACCTTTTATTAAATAGTCAACATGGGCCAGACTAAATGCTTTACATTCATGATTTCAATTATTTCTTAAAACAATTCTATGTAATACCCCCCTGTTCCAGAGAAGGAAAGTCTGAGCCTTCACAGAAGACAAGAAAATTGCCCAAGTTGGGATCCACAGCCAGGCCAGCCTGACAACAACAGCAAGACCATGGTGCTCTGGAGCCTGAAATGCCAAGTTAAGGAGCTGCTACTTTATCCAATAGGCAATGGGAAGCCACTTTGAGCAGGAACATGCCAAGGTCAAAGCTTGTGCTTGGGAAGATTTATCAGGTAGTAATGGGGAGAATGGATTGGGAGCAGTCAGGCTTGAAGCCCACTGCAATGATCCAACGTTGTATCATGAAACTCCTGAAGTGGAGAGCAGTAGCCAGACTGGAAAGGCAGTTCAACAGCTGAGGAATTCCAGAGGAAGAGTGGGACAGTCGGGATGATTCTAAGGTGTACACCCAGGTAAATGAGAGGATGGACTGGCATATGTGTGCTTCTCCAGCGCCTCTGCACCTGTGCACGTGTGTGCAATGTCGTGGAAAAGGGAGGTCTGTGCCTGTGCCTATGCCTGTGCCTGTGCCTATGGAAAAGGGAATGAGTAGGAATGAATGCAGGCATGGGTCTGGGAGTATGGCAACTTTGAACTCCAAATCAGAGGGCAGCCTAAATTCTCCCAACACACCCCTCCCCCCTCACCTCTCCCGGTGCTTTGCTGTTACCAGCAAAAGCCTCCTGAATTCCCCTAGCCGTCCCATCCATTTGGGGCATTTGAGCCTTAGCCACTCACAAAAACAAACAAAAAAACACAGGAGCAATAATGTGGCATAAGGCATCAGACAATCATGTCCACCCAGGTCTACTCTCCCCTTGCTGGCCTGCCCCAACACAGAAAATGCCTGGTCCCAAATCAGCACCAAGAAGCAGAAGAATGCCAGACAGGAATCACAGGTCCCAGCAGTAACTCATGCCCTGTAGCCTTGGGCTAGAGGTTTAACTTCTCTGGATCTAAGTTTCCTCATCTGTAAGACAAGCAGTGTGGACTAGAATCAGAAGTCATAAAACTGGAGGCTTGCAGGGACAAACTCACCGTGCAGACGGACTTTGCTTGACCAACACAATGTCTGTTAATGGAATTCGTTTCAACGCTTAAGAATGAGGCTATTTCACAAAGAAAAATGCATATTTGAATCCTCTCTGAATTAAGAAGATCTGGCAACAAGGAACTCACATTCCCACATGGCATCAATCAGCTAGAACTGAGAAGCTGCTATACCCTCCTTAGATGAGGCACCACTCTCCTGTCTGCAACAGTCCCTACTACCCCTTACTGCTCCCTGAGAGTCCCCACTCATCATCTATACCTAGCCCATTACTATCTTTCATGCTAATGGTCTGGCTTCTCTAGGCACCGGAGTTCATAACCCCTAGGAAGATGATCTAAAATATCACCATTATAAGGATCAGGAATTGGGGACAGAAGCACAGAGAAGCTGGCTGTGAACTCCCCACACAGGCAGATGCAGAGGAGCAAGGTCTTGCTGCAGTTGATCAAGGTTCATTAACATGTGGGTCAGGCCTATGCATCATCCCCCCCCATTCCCACCCCACCAAGGAGGAACAAGACAGATGACGTCAGCCTTGGACACAGTCAGAGAAACCCCATCATGAAGCAATTTGCTTCCCCAGCCACTCTAATTTAACAATTAGCTTAACAACCCTGGTCAGGCACTTGCCGCTGGAGCAGAGAAGTGATGCCGATCAGCAGCAGCTTCAACCTAGAAGCTTCAGGAAGTCCTTTCCCCACTGCCTCACTTCAGCTGGGCCTGAGTCTCTTGATCACACAAATGGGTGTTCTAAATATCTCCACAGAGGCTCCGCCTTCTCCTTGAGTCTCCTGCTTGGGCTCCTTGGAAATTCTCCCATGTCCAAAATCAGTTTCTCCTACTGCAACCTCAGCCCATTCTCTCTCCATTCTGTCCTGCAGAGATTCTGGCCTCATCACATGAAGCATGCCAGGCCAGTATGCTCATGTCAATCACTTCTCTGGCCCTTTGGGAATTGGGGTGTGGAAAGGAAGCCTGCACATAGGCCACACTGCAGAGAGGGACGTAAATTCACAAGGCTGGCAGCATTGGGACATCCTGAGCACAGATCCCGACTCAGAGAACAAGTCTCAGTAACTAGGCTTGCCCTAATCTGGACAGTATGCTCAGCTCCCCATCTGTATCACCAAGGGGCCCCTCAGTAGGGTGCACAATAAATACTTCCCTCACCCAGCTTGTCCTGCTCCTACCCCCAAGTCCTTTCTCAAGCTGTACCCTAAACCCCAAATGCCAAATTACAGAGAGACACACACACATTGGTAAAAGGAGACTGAAAGGAAGAGTTTATAAAGTCACGAGTCCACAGAAACCTGGAGGCTGTTTTAAAATATAGCATTAGAGTTCTGGGATAGATAGGGTGAGGCCAGAGCCCCAAATAGCAGACCATCCATGAGGAAAGTATCCATGAATGACCAGGCAGAAATTTCAGAGAGGCCATGGAGGAAGAAGTGGCACATAAATACAGAACAAAAACCCAGGAACTTAAGCCAAAAGTACAACTGAGGAATGCCAATGCCAAGGTCAATCACAGAGGTTATTTTGTCCCAGCAAAGGGAGACAACAAGATGGGGAGTCAGGGACCAGTTGGTAATGCCTTGGTCCAAGAGGTATCCTCAAAAATAAAAGTCCTGCCCGGCCGGCATGGCTCAGTGGTTGAGCATCGACCTATGATCCAGCAAATTGTGGTTTGATTCCCTGTCAGGGCACATGGCTGAGTTGTGGGCTCAATCCCCAGTGTGGGGTGTGCAGGAGGCAGCTGATCAAGGACCCTCTCATCATTGATGTTTCTCTCTCTCTCCCTCTCCCTCTCCCTTCCTCTCTCTGAAATAAAAAAAATAAAAAATAAAAGTCCTTCCCAACCTGCCCTCCTTAATAGACAGGAGTGAGGTCAGGGTTGACACTGTACTAAGTGCTCAGGAACCTGACTGACAAATGAGGTATAAATAAATCACTAGGACCATATGGCATCCACCTGGGAGTCCTAAAGGAATTCAAGGGTGAAATCATGGCACTGCTAGCCAAAACGTGTAACCTCTTATTACAAAGTCACTCATGCCCTAGAACTGCCAAGTACTCATGAAGCCTCCATTCATAAGAAGGGATCCAGGGAGAATTCTCATTTTCATACCAGGGAAGTCGGCAGAACACATATAAAGAACAGGACTACTGAGTGTGTAAGCAAGCATGATCTATCAGAGGGAAAGACAGGATGATTCTTGTAAAAGCAAAGTGTATATATAAGAGTTTTTGAAAGAATAAACAAATGTGTGAATTAAAGAGAATCTGTGCATGTAATTTACATACATTTCCAAGAAACTATTAGTAAGGCATATAGTAACTTTTTTTAATTGACTACAATAGGGAAAACACTTTTTCAGGGAACTGACTTGGACATCAGAAACAGAATGAAAGAATAAACTGACACTTCCCCAAATTAAGAAATAAAAAAGTTTCTTAAGGCATAAACATTAGAACTGGTCCTATATAACATTCTTATAAATAATCTGTCAGAGGGAATTAGCAGATTGATACCATACAGGTCTACACTCTCCAGGTGAGAAAAAGAATTGCTGATTCAGAGAAATGATAGGAAGGTCTTTTCAGGTTCTAAGAGCTGATGAAAAGAGGAGACTGAGTTTCAGTGTGATGGGATCTATCTGCCCATGACAGCTCCATAGCCTCCTTTCTCCAGATAAGATGAGTTCTGGGCTCCACTCCCTGGATATTACGATTGGGGGCTCCAGAACCTACATATGCCTGAAAAATAGGAACAAATCCAGATTTAACTCACAGAAAACACTTCTGGCTAGACTAACAAGTGTCTGCTGCATTTGGTTAAACCCTGACTAGTCAGGGCCAACCATGGGCCAGCCCTTCCTCCCTCATCTGCAGTGCACATTCAATACATAGAAGTTCAGGTTTATACTCCAAAATAGACACCCAGAGAAAAGCCAATATGATGCTATGACCCAAGAATTCCAAAACAAACAAGAGAGTATGATTAGATTTACCTATTCCTCTGAATTAATTTCTGTTATTGCATCTCTATCTTAAGCATACAGCAGGGAGCTGACCATGGAAATGAAACCTGAAAGAGCTCATCCTCCCTTAACAGGCCCCACTGTCCCCTGTGACCCATTCTATCTGCCTATTCTGTTTCTCCTACTGTCACTAACATAAGTGACTGCCACTTGGTAAGACTTCCTCAGCATCCATCTCTGCTTATCCACATGCATCCATTTCTTCAAAACTAGGGGCAGCCCAGCTGGTATGGCTCAGCAGTTGAGCATCGACCTATGATCCAGGAGATCGCGGTTCGATTCCCAGTCAGGGCACATGCCCAGGTTGCAGGCTCGATCCCTAGTGGGGGCCATGCAGGAGGCAGCCAATCGTTACTCTCTCATCATTGATGTTTCTATCTCTCCCTCTCCCTTCCTCTCTCTGAAATCAATAAAAATATATATATTTTTTAAAAACTAGGGGCAAAACAACTTCTCCCCCAGTGGCCCCCTAGTATCATGGATCCTTGAAATCTACTCTCTCGTTTTGGGTTTGAAGTCAGTGCCTTATTGGAGAGGCAAAAACAAAAGAGTTCAATGTTGTGTCGCCTGCTAAAGCTTGTTCTAACATAGTGGTTATGTGCCTAGGTTGAAATCCTGGCTCTACTAATTACTACTTGTGTGAACTTAGACCTCAATATCCTCATTTTCAAATAAGTATAGAAATGTTTACCTACTTCAAAAGGCAGTTCTGGAGATCAACTGAGGTCATGCTTATAAATAGCTTAGGACAGTAGCTGGCACATAATAAGGACTCAATAAATGTTAGCTACTACTAACAATATCTTACTAAACAGATCTATTCCTTTCTTGATTTCCTCCTCAATATTAATAAGGCTTTTAAAAGGCAACTTTTTCAAAAGGTGATTAATGATAGCTCTCTTTGTTCTACAATCCCTCAGCTCTCAGTTGTTCCTTTATTATCTTCTTGTGCAGTATTTGTTTAGACCTGTATGTTGCTTTATAAATTGTGAGGTCCTTTCCATGTGCCAATGTCACTGCTATCTGTTCTTGGGTTAAAGTTTGCATGGAAACTTTAACTTGCTAGCCTAGTTGAAAGCCACTAACTGCTTCCAAGACGGCTCACATATGACACTGTCCTTGATGAATCCATCAAGGTAAAGGGAGTGCACTCTGAAACTAGACTTTGTCAGCACTTCGAGAGCAGACCCACTGTTAGTGCAGACTCATTAACCAAGCTCACAAAGCTGATGTATAAGCCAGAAGCTCCATTTATTGGGTGCCAAAAACAAAAACAAAACACAACTCTCACAGGACCAGGAGTGCTCAGGTCAGCATGGTCAGTGTAGGTTGATGGACTGGGAAAACCAAGCCATCATACAAAAGGTGCATAGTGAGCATGTAAGCAAGGCTAGGGGAGTCTACAGAACAATTCATGGCTAAATGGCAGCAGGCAATGCCAAGCTGATGTATCTACCGCAAGATAAGGACTAGACCTGCTAGAGAACCCAAAGTTCCCTTGTCTGTGGCCAGGCCTGAATGGGCACTACCAGCTTCTGCCTCTTTAACTTGCCTTTCAGAAGTGCTCCAGCTAACCAGCCCCTTCTACACAGAGTCTTTCTCCAGACTGCACTCAGTTCAATTAATTAGGTTTCAGATTACTAAATTACAGTCACATTTCATTCAGCCCAGCATCCCTGAGATTATTCCCAGGTCACACTGATGAAGCCCTTTCTCCTCCTTTGCATATCTGCAGAACATCCTCGCTCACAGTTGCAAATGGCAGATCACATCCACGTAGGATATACAGATGGACCTAATTTAACCCTCAGAGGCAGCTTCATGTATGTTATTTCCCGATTCCTAGGAGACTTCACTGTTATCTCCATGAAACCTTATGGGCAAAACTTGCCAAGGCCAAGATCATCTTCTATTTTATTTCATGGTTCTTCAGCAAATAGAACAGGAGTTCACTGAAGTGAAGCTGCAAAAACATTTGCTTTCATTAACAGGGAGAGACCACTTTTCAAACATTGGTTGGAGAGAGAGGGAGGAAGACGGGGGAGGAGAGGGAGAGGCAGAGGCAGAGACAGAGACAGAGACAGAGAGAGAAGGCTTGGGGAGCAGATCATAACAGAACAAAACCAGGAAGAAGGGAGTTCTGAGCTGCTGTCTCTGCTACCTTTACAAGGACTTGCAGAGGGAAGTGTAAAATGTCCTGGGTATTTAGAAAATGGATACCCGCTACTTGAAAAGAAACAGCTCCTCTTCCACCACATTTATCCTGGTCAAAATCCTTTTTTCCTTCCCTGGTGTCTTAACAGCCGGTAGAAGAACATTCAGTTTTAGTTCTTAGAAGAAAGACACTTGGAGCCTGGGAGTTTCAAATCACAGACTCCTTAAGCTGGAAAAGATCTTCAAGAGGTCTCTCAGGACTCCCTCTGGCTCAAGGACTGATGTGCCTGAGGGAAATTCTAACAGAAGAGACACCTTGCCAGTTGGGAGATTCTCGCCTTCCTATGTAGTTGTGGCATGGATATCTTCTGCTCTCTCCTTCTGGGTTTGAGTTGCAAGGCAATGTTGATGAAAAGAACCCAAGCTTGGAGCCCGAGAGCCTTAGGTGAGGTCCTGGTTTTGACAATTTCTGGCAAAACACTTCTCAGAGCCTATTCTCTCAGTTGTAAATGACAGTAACTACTACCTTTCAGAATTGTTGGGAGGAATAGAGATGATATCTGGAAAGTACTTAATCAATGGTTGCTTTTATTATGGGAGATTTTTGGCTAAGGTGGCACATGCAAGGGACACCACCATTAGAGAAGTCACCACCAGGTAATACCTGACTGGAAGAGCACCTAAACAGGCAGGAACACCATGCCCCCCATGCCATCCAACAAGGCAGAAGGCTTCCTCCTCCCTCCTCTCCCTGGTCATCCACATGAGAATGCGACCTTCCTGAGTCCAGAGTTTTAAACCCCTCAATGGCAGACATCAAGCACACATGGAGGGGAGGGGAGTACAGAAAGAGTACAACAAGGCAGAAAAACAACCCTAATTCGGGCAATTTCAATCACACAATTACATACGTAGAAAGGACCCCAGCAATCATTCAGTGCAACCCTCTCATTTTACAGGTGGGAAAACTGAGATCTAGAAAGAAAAGACAAATCTGAGTCAATGATAGATGGATCCTAAAACCAAGACCTTCCGAATGGGTCGAGGGCTCTATTCACTATCCCACACTGCACAGACCCACTGAAACTGATAAAATGATACACAAGGCGAAGCAAGATACTGGAGAAAGGGAGTGTCAAGCTCATATTTATTTAGCTTCTACTGTATAAACAACATTGGATAGCCACTAAGATTTACAAGAGTTCCCAGCTCTACTCCAGGAGCTTAACATCTAGCTGAGGGGAAATATCTGGAATGTGAAACAGCAATAAAGGAGATTTGTGGAGACAAGCCTTGGAATGAATTCAATAAGATCAGAGACAGAATCAGGGTGATATCACAAAAGACTTCTTCCCTACCTGGAGTGGGGCAATGCTGGAGCCTCACAGAATAGATAGACCATGAATAGACCATGACTAGAAAGAAAAGAACATTTAAGCAAAGGCTCCAGCAGGAGAAAAGTCTTGAGACAAGTTTGAGTAACTACACACCTGGCTGCTTACTGGCTCTCTTACCATAGATCATGGAGCCTGGCACTCAGAGCACAGACCTTGAGGATTCCATGTTTCTCAGAAATTGCCAAGGTAGTGAGCTAGCACTCACTCATTCCTGCTCTCTCTCTCTCTCTCTCTCTCACACACACACACACATATACATACATATGCACATGCATGTACACAAACAAGGCTGGTGATTAGTCAGCTGCTCAGATTTCTCTCTTCCTACATGCTCCATGACCCCAGAGAATTCTCATCTGGGCTCCACCAGGCTTTGACCAGTCCATCACTGAAGCAGCCTTCATCCCTGGTCTCCACAAAGGCTTGTCCAGCTATTCTTGTTGCTCACAGTCTCTGTATTTTATAGCAATCTCTGTTCATAAGCTTTGAAGAACAATCCCTAAAAAATAGGGATTAAATCCAGCTAACTGTGCTAACCACAGTGCTAGCTTCCTTTCATTTTCCTTACTCCTATTTCATTGCCTCATTGCATCTTGTTGTGGTGCATATTTTTTTATAAGCTGCTGTAACTCCTTTTTCAAGCAAGATGGTATCTAAATACATGCCTGGTGGTCTAACTCATTTCCACAGCAGCCTGGCACGTCTCTCCTCCAGGGATACCTTGGTCTCCCCATCACAGACTCCCCAAATTCATCCTTCCAGGCCTAAGCCAAATGTCACCTTCCTACAAACCATTCCCTAACTTCCCCAGGTAAAGCTCTCCTCCCTCCCCTCTGAGTTTCAAATGCTTGTGGAATCTACCCTTTTATAGCAGTTACCCTATTCCACTGTAATCCATTCTAACCACTAGCAAAACAAAACAAAAAAATGTTGTTACAGCAAAGCAGCCCTATCATGTCATTCGCTCATTCAAAATCACTCAATGGCTCCCCACTGCACAATGAAGGAATCCCTCACTTTTCTACCAGTTTACCTCTCATTTGATTTCCTATGTTCATCCTACATACCTGCTAATCCAAACTGCCTACTTTTCCTCAAGCATGCCCTTTTCTCTGCTACAAGCAAAAGGGGCACAGCAGATTCTTTGTGCTTCTCTCATGTCCCTGGGCTGCAACTAGATAGAAAGGCACACACATAGACTTAGCTCTGGGACATCCCCAGTCTCTTAGACATTTAAATTTTGTTTACTCAGTATTTCTTCCTCCTACTACTACTAGGTCTCATGAATTTATTTTCCCCCAGGGTGATGCAATAGAAATAACATGGGCTGTGGAAGTAGACACGTAGACTATTTCTTGGTTCAAATCCTAGCTCTGCCATTTAATAGCTGTGTGATTTTAGGGAGGTTCCTACTCTCTCTGAGTCTGTTTCTTTATGTTAAAAATGGGAACCACAAAGATTAAAGATTAAATATGTGTGACAATGCCCAGCCTTATCCCAAACATATGGAAGGTGCTCAATAAATACCAGGTATGATTATTGATGATTAATGTCCTTGTTATTATTCACACTTCCATGTCACCAAAGACAAAAGCTGCAAGTCAGACACTACAGCCTTGCTCCAGTCTAACACAGGCACTTCTCAGGGCCTGGAGGCCCTTTCCACATCACAACCACGTTGCTTCCTCAACGTGAAGTGCAAAATGCCACTTTGTTCTTTCCTCAAACCGTCCGTCAGCAAGGGATTTTCTTCACCCCTCCCCAACTCCTCCAAGCTCCGTGACTTTTTTCCCTTTTGCACTACATGTCCCAAAAGCTTCTGTAAATAAACAGTATTCACCTGTTAGGGGAAAGGATCTAAATCAATAAAGCCTAAAATCCACCAGCTTCTCTATCATCTCCAAACATGGCAGGGCAGAGGGAGGAGATTTTTGATGTTCAGATGAAAAATGAACTATTAGTGTGCGACAGAGGCAGGCAAGCAAGGAAGCGAGTTCTATTCTGGTTGCCTCACATTTGTGTCTCTGGGCTAAACACATATGTTGAGTGTACTTGGTGGAAACACAGGTAGGACTAGGTGAAGTCTAAAGGTTAAATCTCAATAGCACACTCAGCACAGGAGCCTCCCAGTGACTCAGAATGTAAGTATAGTTTGGGGTTGTCATTGGTGCCCCTGGGAAAACTAACTTTTCCGTTTTGGTCCCAATTTCACAAAGTAATCTGAACACTTCAGTATTGCAACCTGGCACAATGTCACTGAGGCTGCTACATGGGGAAAGGCAGGTTACACCAGGTGGAGGTTGACAAAGGCCCATGCAAGGGCCCCCGAGTTCCACAGATGAAGAGGGGTGATTTCCTTAATGAAAGAAGACCATGCTCCTTCCCTGACTTCTAGTCAATCCTAGAACTGGGATATGGTTGAGTTATCCAAACTTTATCATCCTGTCCTCTTGATGAAGGGACTGTCCGAATAGCTGTCCAGGGTTCAAGGAGAAAACACCTGTGGAAGGGAAGCTATGTTTGCCTCTGTGCAACACTAGCTGGGCACTATCCCATTAGACTATGGTCTGGCCTACTACAGGACACTGCCAACCACTGAGCTACCAGTACAGGTCCCAGGAAGACACATGCAGGATACCAGGAGACACATGGGTAATCAGCAGACCATGTAAGGAGCCCCTTGACTGTCTTTACATCTCATAGTTGGAGATATGCAATGATCCAATTCTGAAATCCATGAGGATAGGCAAAGGAGAGGTAATTTCAAGTGAGGAAAAAGTCACTTAAGAGAGATCTAGCCCGGCCAGCATGGCTCAGCAGTTGAGCGTCGACCTAGGATCCTGGCAATCGAGGTTCGAATCCCGGTCAGGGCACATGCCCAGGTTGCGGGCTTGATCCCCAGTCGGGGGCTTGCAGGAGGCAGCCGATCAATGAATATCATCATTGATGTTTCTATTTCTCTCTCTCCCTCTCCTTTCTTCTCTCTGAAATCAATAAAGATATTTTTAAAAAAAGAGAGAGAGAGATCTAGCTCTTTTTATCTTTGAAAATTAAAAAAAAATCTCAAATATTTTTTTGTCTCCAAAGCCTAGAAACTGAGGTACAAAATGTGAACATTCAGCCTAAATACACAGAGGTGTGATGTGTGTTTGCTCTCTAATTTAAGAATGCTCAATTCTTCTCTATAGAAAACAAGAGACACAAAGTGAAGATATAGAAAGTACAGGCAATAAGCAAGCAAGTATTTCATGAGACGAGTTATAAATAGATAAAATAAGAGCATGCATGTGTTGAAGAGAAACTAGGCAGGGAGGAAAAGAACCATGTAGTCACTTAACATTCATGCCAAACATCGACTGCTCTTTGGTGACCCTCATTCAGGCCTCATGAGTCCTCTGCCCACATAAAATCCAAAGCTGTTTATCAGGACTGCTCCAGCCAGGCTTACCTACCCTAGCATCTCTCCTAAAAAAGTATGCATTGGCCACAGGCAACCTTCTGCCTGCTCTGGCCTCTCATTCACCTCTCAATTCTGGTTTCCATAACCACATCATCAGTGGGGAAGGCTGACATGGCAGAGGGACAGACAGGACCTCTGACCCAGTATAACAGAGAAGTCAGGGATGTGGTCTTTCCACTCAGTTCTACCCTATCCTAAACGCATAAACCTATCCCATGTCTTTGGCTGTGAGCCTTCAGTTCTACAACCTCTGGACAGGGTGCCCACTAAGTGTAAAGCACACTTAGAGGCTACCATTGCATCAAGGTATATCATAGCACAATAGCAATGGTGTAGTGACCATGAAGAGTAAAGGTCAGAGAATGCAGAAAGGGGGAAAAGTTAACCAATTTCATGTCTGAGGCTAGAGCAGAATTAGGGCCTCAAGGAAAGATCGTTTGACTGAGAACCAGGATATAAGTGTCCTCTTTCAGGCTCTGCCACTAACAAGCTGTGGACAAATCACTTTGCCTCTCAGGAACTCAGTTTTCTTATCTGCAGGAATGAGGCAGTTAGGCTAAGTTATGTCTAATACCCCCTTTGGATCTCCCATTTTCACCACAGCTAACACTGCATAAGCACTACTGGTGCTTATGTAGAGTACAAAGATCGCCTGCATCCTATACAGCCATACCTCTTTATTGCACTTCACTTTATTATACTTCACAGATGATGTTTTTTACAAATGGAAGGCAAGACCCTCCACCAGCAGAAAGATTCTGACTCCCTTTATTGTAATACTTGTTTTATTGCAGTGGTCTGGAATAGAACCTGTAATATCTACAAGGTATGCCTATATTAGCGATGGGGCAGTAACTAAGAGTAAGTCTAGGGGAAAAAATATTTTTCCCTAAAAGCCTCATATTCTCCTAGTTGACTAGATATATCTCCTGTTTGCCCCTTCACATCCACCCTCCACCCTGTTCTAGGTACACCCTTCATCCTTCTGCAGCCTGCTCTGGGCCCTGGAAGCTGACTGTTTAGACAGCATCAAGGCTCCTAGCCCTCTGGCACCCTGCTGAGTTCAGCCATTGGAAAGCTCTAGCAGGAGTCAGGAGAAGCAAGGGGAGTGAGGCTGGGATATGCCCTACCTCTCTACAACCTCCCTGTGGGGTCCTGATGGGTTGGCTGGCTGTGTCCCTTGACCTAAAGTCACACCTCCTTTAGAGGTAGCCCTCAACACAGACTCTCTGTCTCCAAGTTCTGCTAACCACTCCTTCCTCATTCCATTAGGTCTAGGGAAACAAACCTCCCCATTACTAGCCTGCACCTATGTAAAAGCCCCTTCATTCAAACCTTCCTTAGATTACCCAACAAGGCCGATTCATCTGTTTCCTGCTGGGGCCCTGACTGGTATGCTTAATGAACCCATGTTCTCCCTAGGCCTATCTTTGAACGATTGAGTCACTCTGAAAAATCTCTGCACTGTGCAACTCACATTCCAGACTTTCTTTGGTGCAGCTGAATTCCCAGACAGAAGCTGAGTTGTCTCTTTTCTCACTAGCCCTCTTCATGCCTACCTGCAAAACTCCCCCTTCCACTTGAAAATAAAAAAAAATCACGATGGCTGAAAAACGTCAGTTCTGTGTGTGGATGAACAGCATAACACTCATGTCATTGTCGAATATGCTCTTCCACCCAACCTGGTGATTCAACATCTCTCCTTGGAGATGACCTCACAGCAACGTCTTCCTACTCATAGGCCTCTCCTTGACAATACCCAGCCCACGTGATAATACCCAGCCCACCCTCTCAGGGAAAGGTTGTTATCAGGAATCCTGGATCCCCCTTAAGCCCAGCTCCACTTCTGCTCTCTGGACTCACAACCTCAGACTGACCCAAGTTGGATGCTTTTGTTTGGGCTCTGGAAAAATTCTTTTTTTATTTCAGCTTTATTGAGATATAATTGATTGGCATATAAAACTGTAAGAAATTTAAAGTGTACATCATGGTGATTTGATACTCATATACATCGTGAAAGCATTCCCCCATCTAGTTAATACATCCATCATGTCACATATTTATCTTTTGGGGAGGGGTGGATAAGAACATTAAAATTCTACTGTTTTAGCAAGTTTCAACCATACAAAACAGTGTTATCAACTATAGTCACCCTATTATACATCAGATCCTCAGACCTTATTTATCCTGTCACTGAAAGTTTGTACCCTTTTACTCACCCGTACCTATTTCCCCAACCCCTCAGCCCCTGGCAACCACTTTTCTACTCTGTTTTTATGAGTTTGACTTTTCTTTCAGATTCCACATGTAAGTGATATCATGCAGTATTTATCTATGTCTGGTTTATTTCACTTAGCATAATGTCCTCAAAATCCATCCATGTTGTCACAAATGGCAGGAACTCCTTTGGTCTCTGGAGAAATTATGTTCTCTCTCAGCCCCACTCTAAACTTAACATCTCAACTTCTTGAGATGGTTTCTTTTTAATAATAAGAAGAAGAATTTTAAAAGTATTGAGTATTTATGTATCAGACACCAATCTAACCATTTTACGTGTTACACAACTCAATCCTCACACAACCCTATGCGTAGGTACCTTTATCATCGCATCCCATTTTAAAGAAGAGAACGTGGCACAAAGAGGTCAAGCCACATGCCAGGATTCAGGTCCATGAAGCCTGACTCTAAAGCCTGTATTCATTTTTATTTTTAATGTTTTATTATGAAATGTTTTAACCATAAAGTAGAAAAAATAGTATAATCAGTCCCCACGTACTCACAACCTAAATTTAATAATTATTAACTTATTACCATATTTGTCTTCAGTACCATTATCACACATAATAAATTTAATAAGTTCTTAATATTTATTATCTAATAACCAGTCCATATTCAAATTTCCCCAAATGTCCCCACAAAACTCTTCATGAGTTTGCATTTCCTCCTTACACATGGCTGGTCTCACCTTGTCTGAATTGTTCCAATTTTAGTTCACATGCTGTACCCATCCCATCACCACTATGCTATCTGGTCTTTGCTCTGCTTTTTCCTCTTAAAAATAAAAAACCTTCCCTTATTCCAGTTCTCCTTCGATTCAGTTCTTGTATAAATCTAGTGCAAACAGTCTTTCCTGATGGAAAAGAACCACCTCCCCAATTTAGCTACTGTCCCACTGCAGCAGGGACCATGTAAGAGACATAGTAGACAGTATGCACAAGATGTACTACTGCTTATGTCCTCTGAGCAACTCAAGGAAGAGGGGAAAGGGTTCCTGAAGAGAGGGATGGGGGTCTCTCTGGAGTGAGTAGTGTCTGCCAGAGGGAAGAAATTCTCAAATTTGCTCCATGTCTTTGCTATAGGCACACTGTTCTGAAAACAATGTGTGTATAGCTCAAGTGATGCCAGATGAGAAGGAAAAGCAAAGCTGGGTAATTCCCAGTTAGAGTCACCTTTGAGATTCTAGACCCCAAATCAAAAGCAGTCCTAAATACAGGGTGTCCCAAAATCATGTATACACACTTTGAATGATTATAAAGTCAGTGTTTATTAACATATAGTTCATTTTCAAAATTTAAAAGAATCTTCAGAAATGAATTTTTTTTTGTCAATGTCCGTTTTCAGACTGATGACTGTTCTGGTCTAGGAACTGATAATAATGTGAAGCAAACATCAAGAATCATTTCCTTCAGTATTTGTGAGCCCTTAATTTGTCAGCTGCTGCTGGTTTTGTACAGTAAACTATCTTTTATGTATCCCCATAAAAAAAAGTCTAGTGACACTTTAGGATAAATTTTCTTTGTTCAAAGCTTGGTCTGGCTTCACCCATTATTTCAAGTCAGTTAAACCTGAAAAGGAGTGAAAATTAATTGAGTTATCACTGTTAAAGTGTGTATACACGTTTTGGGGATACCACCTTCTTTTCCGCAGTGCCCAGCTAATCAGCACATCCACCAATCAGATGTCATTTCTGGCACCCTCTCATGAACCTTTAGGTTTTTCCCCCTCCCCTGGGTTGACAAGGAGAATGGATCATCGTTACTGTTGCTTTTTCTCCTGCTTCAAATCTCTTTGAGGAAGGAGAAAGACGATGAAGAGAGAAATGGAGGAAGAAGAGTATAGAGAAGGCGGCATCGTCTAAGTCCCTAACACACCTCTAAAGACCCAAACTCTGTGTCCTGCCTCTAAAGGGCTGCCAGAGGAATCTCATTTCATTCACTGATTTAAAAAAACATGTGTCTTACCGTCTCTCAGCAGTTTAAACTCCTACTTGTTCTTTAAGACTTAATCAAAATCCCCTCCTGAGTTTGGTGCCCTCGTCTATGCTTCCTTAACATCCAGTGTTGACCCGATCAAGGGATGTGTCAGCCTGAGCTATAATTATCTTTCTTTGCTTGTCTACCCCTCTGCACTCTAAGCTCCCGAGGCCAAAACCATATCTTATTTGTCTCTGTACCCTCAATCCTTAACACAGGTTCTGTCATATATCAGTCATTTAACAAGAACTGGCCAACAGGTACTGAATTCTAGCCCTTCTCCCAAAACCACTTCTGCGTCTTGCTAACAGCACTAGAGTGTGTTTCTTTCTTTACTTTTTCTTTACTTAAAAAAAAAAAAAAGTCCCCAGGGGCTTCTCAGTAGCTCACCTGATAATCAAAGTAATTGGAAAACTTATACATCCAGAAAACTCATGTCTATGTATATAGGAATGTAAGTCTGCCTCTTACTACTTTTGTACATCAATCTTTTTATACCATGACTCCTAAAGGATTGGCCCAGCCTTTTTCGATCCTCACTACACCAAGTCAGTACTTTACATATGGGGCTCCCTCAAGAAATGCTTGTTGAATTGACCTGATGGTGTCCATGATCTGAGTTCCCTAGAGAAGTTGACCATCTGCCAAATATAGCTACAGTGTGTTTGAATTATGTTAAGTAGCTGACAAAGTTCAAGCGAGAAAGAAAATTACCAATCCCTCCTGGAAGGAAGTGAGCGGAGAGAAGGGCTTTCTTGCTTCCAAAATGTCCAAACATCTTGTTCTAAATACTGACATCTGTTTGCCTCCAGCTTGCTGCTCCCAATGTTTGCCAACTGGCCAAGAATATTTGTGTCTTTACCAACCATCATCCCCCACTGCACCCACATCCCTTCCTTCCCGAGCTGGCAACTTCAGACACTACCATATAAGCACTATGCGGGCACCAAGGGCAAATATGCCCACCCAGTACTGAGGAAGCCAGGCCACTGCCTGTGCACCCTGGACAAGTTCACCATCAAAATGTCTTAGGGGCTCCCCTCCCCTACAAAAAAGCCAGCAGTGCCATCACCCCAGTCACCAGCCCCATTGTCTCCCTTCCTCTGCTTCTCTTCTCATTCACATATAATCTGACTGCCAAAGACATCGAATCCTCATTGCAAATGCATGAGTCTTTCTGGAGACAAGACTGACAGACCTCCAGTGTTTGACTGGAGACCATTTCCATGCTCTTCTCTCCTGGTGTCCTCACCACGGGCTATCCTGGCTCCTTCTGCCTCACCAAGTCTGTTTGGATGTCTCACGGGCTCCTCTTTACCTCCCACCCTCTAACTCTGAGCTTTTCTCAAAGTCCAACCCTGAAGTCATCCATGAGCTCTCTCCCCACACTCCCCGCACCCTCCCACTCCTGGGAGGCTCCACTGCCTTGTGAAAAAACACCTTCTTGCACTTAAATGTGCAGCATTCTTTTTCCTTAACACCACTCAATAACCAAAGGTGACTGGTTGCCCAACCTACATCAGGCACTCCCAAACCCAAAAGTCAACCCTTTTCTCTCATATGTACTTAATTAAGCCCCACAGCCTCAAATGTTTTCTAGACAATTGCACTTTAGTCACCTGCTGTCACCACACATTCAGTGTCATCTGTCTCCAAATTGGCTCTTTCCCCTCATCCTCCTTTCTTCCATTGTGCCTCCATTTTTCTAAGGCACCAAGGAAATATAATGATTTGGCGGGGGGGGGGGGGGGGGAGAGGAAATAATTAAAGAACAGAAACAGCAGAGACTTTTGTACTTGGAAAGTGGCAGGAAAGTGTTAACACCTACATTGGCACCAGAGGTTAAAGATGTGGACCCACCCCCAGAGACTCCAATTCATGAAGACTAGGCTGGGACCAAGGAATCTGCATTTTAATAATGTCCCCAGTGATTCTGATACAGATAGTGATAAGTCACATTCTGGGAAAGACTGGGTTTTATTAGTTGGGTACAGGATAAAGCAGACAGGGCTAAAAATGTGTAAATGCCCAAAGGTAGCCTTAAATAGAAGCAATAAACTGCTGCTACAAATCTCTGTTGAGTAGGGATTTCTACTAAAACCATAGAACCAGGATAGACCACAGAGATTCTGTGGTCTCCCCTTATTCATTTGACAAAGGAAAACTGAAGCTCAGAGGAGGTGTACCCAAGGCCACACAAGTCCAAGGCAGAGTGTTTAACATAAGTCACAAAGGATATCTTTTTTTCCTTAGAAGTAAATAAAATAAGCACACACACTGGCTTAAAATGGTACTTCCCAAATTTTAACATGCCAAATAAATTAAATGCTCTTTTTACTATGCAGAATGTGATTCAGCAAGTCTGGGAGGCCTGAGGCGCTGTATTTCTAAAAAGTTCCAGGTGATGCTGATGCTGCTGGTTCATGATCCAACCTTTGAGTAGCAAGGTCTTAAAAAGTAAAATAACTGTTCTTCTGTTGTTCTAAATAAACGGTCTATTTCTTAACAATGAGCATTTGTGCTGCAGAGAGCAGTGTACCCTGGTTTCCTTGGCCGCACTGTGTGAAATGAGTGAACTTACTGCATTGCTGACTCAGACTTGGGCCACTAATCACCTGTTGACAGCCAGCAGGGGTGGAGTCCAAAACAAAGGACGACTCCCACACCTCCAGCTTCAGCCTTGTTACTGAAACATCCATGTTGAAAAGTGTGATGGGATGATGAAAACTGGGGATTGAAAAAGATATTGATACATACTTGCCTTGAAAACATATTTGGGAAATTAGGAGACTATTTCATTTTGAAGAAAACTTTCGAATTAAAAATAAATGTCCTTGACAGGAAATACATGTAGAACCAAACAAAAGGTTTTGCTTGGAATTAGGAAATAAAGACACACTTAAGCACCATTATTACAAACAAAAGCTGGATTACACCCAGAAAGAGAATGGCATCCTGGCTTGGCTTGGAGTGGACTCTGGAAACTACTTTCTGGCTTCAAAACTTGGCTCCATCACTTACATACTGTGGAATTTGGAACAAGTCATTTAACCTCAGTTTCCTCACCAGTAAAATGGAGTTATTATGAAAATGAAATGAGTTACTACAGGTAAAGCACTTAGCGTGATGCCTGACACATGGTAGGCATTCAATACAAATTGGATATAAATATTTCCAGAGATGTAAGCACAGGTTAGTGAATTCAACTACTAAGGAATTCAGCTTGATCAGTCACAAGGTAGAACTGTCTACTGTGCTTGCCTCCCCAAGGCTTATAGGCTCCTCTGGAGAAAAGAAACATACATAAAGGTTACTGTCTCCATCTTTTCCATTCATCTTGGGGCATCTCCAGTGCAGGCCTGTGACAGGGCAAGTGTGGTCAGTCAGCCATGTCTAGGTACTTGTTACCGATCCCTTAGCAACCACAATATCGGTAGGGCCAGCTTCACGGGTGTGTAGTCGCACAGGGTCCCACACTGAGAAGGCCCTGTGCTTGGAATTTAATGCTCTGTAAATTCTTAAAAATTTAATCTTTGAAACTGTGTTTTGTAAGTGAAATCTGGTGGGAAAATAGAGCATGTGCCAGGGGGTTGGGCCTGAGCTTATGCACAGTCCACCTCCAGCCCCCTATTCTCCCACCCCGTGGGGCACCAGGCCTTGCCCAGTTCTCAATTCCTGTCCCCTAGCAGGGGCCTGGACACAAATATAGCTGAAGATGGGGGAGGGAGGTCAAGGTCAGGCACACACACACACCACAACAGCTCAAGGCAGAGGACAGTGGCAGCCATCCCTTCCCTGGACTGGCAACATCACAGCATGCTCAGTGGGCAACTCATCAAGACTGCAAGCCTCTTGCCCACCTGCAATCTAGGCAGCTGGCATGTCCCTGTGCTCGCAATATCCTTGGGGATTAGGCATCTACTCTGGGTTGAGGCAGTGGGCCCATGGGAAGGGGAGACACCTGGCTCAACTTATCTGCCCTTGGCCAGAGGTCAGTCCTGCAGATGGCAAAAGGGGATCCCAGCAGCCCACAGGCCATGTGCACCCAATCACAAGAGGGGAGGGGGCCAGGGACCTGTGAGGGTCTGCACTGGTCTCCCTGGGGTATCCTCTGCTAAGGGAGCACATCATTAAATAGCAAATTAGGAACACCATGAAAGGTCAAGAGAGAGACCATGAGAGAAAGAAAAAAACCTTATATTTTAACACCTTTAACGGCACATTTTTCCTGTTTTTGAACAAAAGGCTTGCATGTTCATTTAACATGGCCCTGTAAATTATGTAGCCGGTCTTCACCCTACTCCCAGCCCCACCCCAAATCCTCTACTTGGTGCCACTTTCACCTCTCCCTCATCTCATGTTGGGGGAGTAAGATCTAGCCCTTTCTCATAAAGGCTCTAATAAGTACCAGTTGGCCTCAAGAATAGTCAGTAAAGCCAATGGAGAGTGGAATGAAGAGTCCCTGGAGAATAAAGGCCACCTGGAAGGAATTCTCAGGAAATGTCTGGCAATCTAGAAAATGGCAACTAGGTGACGAAGATAAAAAGCACTAAAATTGACCCCAGAAAAGATTTCCCAACAGTTATGCCACTATCCCCATGGTTCCCAAACTCTGTACCTAAGCACCTCAGACACCACAGCAAATTTGTAGGGGATCCACAGGATGTTTAAATTTTTGAGGGAAATACATCAATGCTTGACCATTGTCAGATACCACATGACCTACTAGCACTAGATCTCAGTTTCAGCATGAAATCACACTTCATTCCTTTCAAAGACATCATATCTTTGCAAAACGGGATTTGGGGAAGTTGTTATGAATAAAATCAAGCATAACACACAAAAATCAATATAGAACAGGAAATGAAGGGAGCAATATCCAATCTGATTTCAAGGTCTGAGAAGTTGTACAGTGCCAACATCATATACATCTCAGTAGTAAGTAACCAAGGTTATTCAAGAATGAAATAAAAATACTTTTCTTTCAATTTATGTGTGTTATTTTTTCAAATGGCTACTACATTATTAGGACATAATTACTTATTAAGTTTTTTGGGGCCTACCAACTTAATGAGCAGATCTATTAAGTGTTTTGTTTGGCCTAAGGGCACCATGGAAAAATTAGTGAGCATTAAAGTACTGTGAGCCAAGAAAGTTTGGGAACCTCTGCACTACACAATCCTATATTTTATATAATGAAAGTCTCTGGAAGGGGAAACAAGGACAAGGATTGTGAGGAGCATATACCCAGTGGAACCAGAGCTAGATTCAACCAAGTATAAATCAACAATTGACGCAGAGTGACGTTTCTCACATTACATTTAAAGAAGCCACTGCCAAATGTCAAACATTACCTTCGATGTTAAAAAAAACAAAACCACAACATAATAAATGTAGACCCTTTCATCTTCATCTGAGGATGGATGTTCCAATTTGGAGATGGTTGAAGAAAATGCTAAATCCACAGGGGAAGAATGCAAAGACAGAGACAAGAGAGAAGCTCATTGATTTAAATGGGCTGGATTAATTCCAGTAAGGAATCACAGAAAAATTCAATTGCAGGTCAAGACTATGAAGCCTGCAGTGCTAAGGCAGACCACAGATAAGGCTGATGCTCTTTGGCGCCATAGGGAGATGTGTAACTTCAAAACTTTCAAGCTTGAGAGGGAAGAGAAAAATAACTGAGAGGAGAGTTTGGATCAAAAACAATAATGTTGTCAGGTTACAACATGTTTTACTTGTGGCCAGAAAGAGTATCTGACCCACCTACGAAAATTAACTAGCCCCAACTATGGACTTGGGAACATAAAGATGTGACACTGGCCAAAGAGACAGGGAAAGACAGGTAGCTCTGTCTGACGGCGTAGATTACACATATGAAAATCCTTTAAGGGAAATTTGGATGCCCAGTGTCTCACTTTCTTAATATAGTCAGATAGTTTGAACCTTCAAACTGTAACCCCAGGCTTAGGGAATAAGCCTGCATGCTGGCAGGATTGTTGAATGGGGGAGGACAGAGGGCCCATGAGCAGAAAAAATTGCAGAAACTCATGAGATGACTTGATCCATAGAGAGGTATGGGGACAGCAGCTGATGACGTCAAAAACTATGTCCCAAGCAGCTGCTCTCACCAGGCTCCTGCTCCTTGGGAGTTGTTGCCTGCACATGCAAGGGACAGGACCAAAGCAAGGAGGTTCCTCAATCAATAAGAACTGCTGCAGCTAGGACTCAATCTGGTCCCTCTCTCCTGCTGCCCCTTATTTAGTTTCTGCAGATGCCCTGGGTGCCAAATGGATCTTTTACTGCTTTCCTTGACTGACCTTCCCCCGCTTCACCTTCTTGACCTTTATTTACCTTACTTGTGCCTGGCCCCTTGCTGTCCTGAATCTGGCTTTGGGGTGCACTCTGACCTGGCTACCCTCTCTGGTTCTGACTCTTTGTCATTCTATAATAAACTTTAAGAACTTCCTGGCTTTTAAACCCTGCTTGTGTTTCCTTAATCCCTGTTTCTCATCCTCTGCCCAGCTTCCAAAAGAATACTCTTATCTGAAGACAGAGTGGCAGAAGAGGGAGTATGGTGGGGGAGGCTCAAAGAAAAAGAACAGGATATGGTCCTGGAGGCTCAATCTCCACAGGAAGAATCACTCTGAGGACTGCCCTCCCCGCCAGCTCTTCACCAAGCCAAATGTGGTAAAGGATAAATCAATGGAAGTTAAAACTCCCCCTAACAGGGAGGGAAAAGATCTGGCAGGGCCAGCCAAGATGAATATCTCTGGGGGGAAAGATTTGCCAAATATCCAATTTAAAGAAGTTGGAGGCTCTGAGAAAATTCAAACAAAACTTTTCTCCTTTCAAAAATCCTCTTTACAGACCAGGAGAGAAAACAAATCATGTTTAAGAGTAGTTGTTATATATAGATTACGGCTACCCCAAAATTGTTGACTGCACTTTCTTGGGAAGCTCATAAATATTTGGCGGGTCCTATAAAAGTAAGAACTAAGGATACAGTAACTGGCTCAGAATTTATCCTGTGCAGCTCACCCAGAGACCAGCAAGACTAGGGGCGTGTCATTGCTGGATTCCTAATGGCTGGCGACAGATACAACCTGTGACAATTTATACCGAATTTTGTGTGTCATGTGTGTAAAAAGGGGCACCTCCCCACCCTAAGGCAATCTTTATAGGACCAGCACTTTCTCAGAGGTGAGATATGCAGATGAGGACCTTCTCCTAAGCACATTCTCAAGGAGACCCCACAGACTTTCAAAATGACTTAAGGATTGAAGAAACCTCAGCAATCCTCCATCTCAGCACCATTACTCTACAGTGAAAAAACTCAGGCCCAGAGAAGTGCAGTGGCCTGCCCAAGATCACAGAGCTGAGAGCAGGACACAGGGCTCCCAACTCCAGACTGGGGACGTGCCCCTTTGTACCACATTGCAGCCATGGATGTGCCACGAGCCAGCCAGCAGATTTGAGAAGGTCTCTACTGGCATCCAAAGCAGAGCAGACTTCCATTGATCATATTTTTGGGGAGTCCTCCCCCTCCAAAAAAGACAATCATACACAAATTTCTTTCCAAGGGCTGAGCAGTGCCTGGAAAGTCCAGACCCAACTACAGCACACACATGACATGTAAGACAAGGGGTGACCAAAAGTCAAACCACCCTGAAGGAGAGGATGAAAAACAGAGGGTTAAAAGTCCTGACACTTGAAGAGATAAATTGTCTCCTTTGTTCTTAGCCTTCACAAAGGCTGTCCAAGAATTTGCAAGGCTCAAGCTATTTAAGCTAATGTATGGGGAGATTAAACTGAATCCAAGAGCCCAGAAATGGAAAAGTCCCAGACAACAAAGCCTCAGGAGTGCACATGCTGGGGGTCCTGGAAGGAATGAATAAAGTCTGTACCTGGATGCAGAGCCATTTAAATGTATAAGAATTGAAAAGTCTTAACATGGCACCACCTCCTCCCCATGCAGTGCTTGACAGACTCCTAAAGGGATTGCATTTCTGCTCTACTTTAAAGAGATTTAGGATTGGATTTGATAGTGCCACCTCTGTCATAGGGGTTCTATAGGCCTAGGGCCTCTGGAAAACCTAAGGTAGCACCTGATCGCACATTTCAGCCGTGGGTCTGTCAGAGAGGACTTCATCTGGGGAGCTAGCTGCCTTGGTCTTTCTCACAGGGAAAGCTAAAATCTAAGGGGAAAATCACAAACATGCTCATTTAACACCTAGCATAATGCTGTATGGAATAATGGGGGGAGGGGAGGGCTGAAAAAAAGTCTCAGAGAATTACCTCTATGCCTAACAAATCAAATAAATACTTCAAAACAAACGAGGTAGAACAGATTGAATGGCTGTCAGAGCTTAGAAACTGGGCCAGGATAGAGAGAAGAAATTAGATGACCTCCTTTTGGATTCAAGAGACATGGGTGGCATCAGGAACAGAGAGAGGAAACATTCTGGCTAACAACAGTCAGCAGACTCCTGTGAACCCTGCACCCCTCCAGCAGTCCACTTATCCTGGCTTAAAAGAGAGACATTACCATCAGATTCTATGAGAATTGCAGAGAATTAAATTATATAACAAAGTGTGCCCTCTCCTAGAAGTGATGCATTTTGGAATGTGTTGGGAATTGTTAAATATCATTTGTTATCAATTTATATAAAAGTTTTTAGCCAGTGGAATCCAAATCTGCCCCCAAAAGTAATTGTTACACCAGATAATGTGGAAGTTTTGCATTTTACCCTTCAGGATGAGGAATTCACCAACCTTCTTAAAGTTCCAAAGGTCCTGAAGGCTGAATGAGCTAAAATATTTGCCATAGCCCCACTAATTAAAGAGCTATATTCAACTAGACTATAGACGATAAGCTCCTAGAGAAACTTTGGTTGTAACTACTAATAATCAGAACCCACAAAGTTGAACTTAAAGTTAAATAATACTAATCAGGACTTTCAGAATTCCAGGTTATAGGAAAAGAATACATAAGCATTCTCAGGAAGACTCTATAAAACATTTCACAAAGCTCCTACTGCCAAGATACAAATTAGTTCATCAGTAGACAGTATAGCCTAGACCACCATGCTGTACACAGGTCAGCTGACCAATGGTTCCAGCTGTGGAAAACATAGTCTGGAAGTTCCTGGTCTGGTTTCTGGAGTCAGGCACAATGCAGTAAGGCTAGCTGCCTGGGCATCACGAAGCTAGGGGCTACCTGCTAGGGAAAGGCCTGAGAGGTCCATTCTGAGAGTCCACCAAAGCCTGCAGGGAGGCTTCAGGACAGGCTGAAAGGAAAACAGCCCCAGAGCTTTCTGAAGATTTCACAGCAGTGAGGTGGAGAAGGATAGTCAGCATGTTCTCCATTTGCTTCCAGAGGCTTCCGCAACCTTTTAAATAAAGCAGTAACAGGAAGATGAGGCATAGAAGTAAAAGTGGTACCACAGCCGATGATGAAGACCCAAGCCTTATACACAGCCATCTCTATCCAGCCTCAAGTGTTCCTGTTACCTAGGAACAGTCACAAAGCATGCTGGGAAGAGTAGCTAAAGTATCCAGGTGCAAGCTCTGAGGGTTATCTAGGCCAATTCTTGACCCAAGCCTGACTTTACTCATCTATCTGAGCTTGCATTTGGCTAGTGGCCTGGGGATTTCCCTGTTTTCTACATGGCAGACATTCTCCCTGAAAAGGGAAAAAATTAATTTGACATAAGCAATCAATCCCACTGGAATGTTTGTGCACACCGAGCCAAGCAGAAATGGATCCTAAAGGGAGCACTTCTGGGAGGTGATGGGAATTTTAATGCTGAAAAATGATACTGTGTCAAGAACCCAGTATGATAGAAGAAGCACGCACATCTGCATCTAAAGCATAAGCAACATTGCACACATATATGCACACACACAGACATGCAGACTTGCCATCCTCATGGGAAAAGATGTTTGGGTATATAATTGTCCGGCCTTCAGTCACTCTGTTTATGTTTTATATTTAAACTGTTTAAAGAGGTTGAAGAATAGAGTAGTGCTAAACCCCTTTACAGTAGAAAGCTAAAGTAGCTTGTGAAATGTTCCTGATTCCAATGTGATTCTTATGGTGCCAAGCTTGGTAAAAGCACAACTTTACCCCCAACCCAAGTCAAAAACCTGAAGATTACTTCAGACGTCACCAGTCCTTCAATCCCCACAATCAACTAGATGTGAAACCCTATAGACGTCATGGCCATCTCATTTCTTATATCAACTCTTTCAGTAGTTTCCTAACTAGAATTCTTATTTCCAATTTTGCCCCTTTCAACGCTACACTGTCCTTCCTAAATTATAATTTTAATTCCATCACTTCAATTCTTTATAACTCCCCACTACTTGCAGGATAAAATCCAAATCCTAGAATATGAAAATCTGAGATCTCACATTCATCTCCAGTCTCTCTCACCCTATAACCTCTAATTCGCCGTGATCTTCCACAACTCTCTGCCTTTGCCCACCCTTCTCTTTCTACCAGGATTGCCCCTTCCTACCTATCACTCTGGATAATGAACTCATCTTCCAAAAGTCATTCAACCATCTCCTACCCTATGACTACCACCACATTTGCCAAAATAGGCTTCACTACACCCTCGTTTATGCCTCTGCATTCCACTAGTGTAGTTATATCATATACCTGGAATGCTTTAACGTACTGTAGTTTTTTTAAAAAATCTAATGTTTCCCTCTATCAAAATGTGAGTTCTCTGAAGGTCTAAAAAATGTGAGGGAAAGGAGTTGGAGTTTTGAGTAGAAGGAAACATGAAGACAGCCAAGATAGCTGCCTAATTACCCAGTGTCTCCTTTGGAGATGATGTGGCGGGCTGGGTTTGCACATGCCCTATGAAATGAAGATTTTGGATTGCTCTATCTGACTCAAAAGAAGAAACATTCAAGGACATGAGCTGGCAGGAAGATCAATAAGTTAGTCCTCTCTGTGCCTTGGGAGAGCTGGCACAGCAGCTCTGATGGAGCCCTGAGGAAGGCACTATCTAGGGTGTTCAGGCACATCCCTAATTACATACTTGGGATCCAAAGGAACAGGCAAGCAAGTATAGTCTTTTCAACACAGGCCCAGAAATCCAAGAAACTTGGCCCTTCTTTCAAAATATTCTAACAGTCAAAACAGTGTGAAGCCACTGCTGACCATCAGGATGATTCTCCTCAAGGGAATCAGAGCCTGTCTTCACCAAGCAAGGATGCAGGGTCACCTACAAGCTCTGGCATCAGGGGGTCTGACCAAGCAATCTCAAGCTACAGAGACAAAAGGCCTCAGAATGATGGAAAGTCTTCACAGCCCACTTACCACGTGGTTTCTGTCCCTGCTGGCTTTACCCTTGTCCAGTTAGCTCAGAATGTTATAGGTGGAAGATGCATTCAAGACCACCTAGCTCAACTCTCTCTTTGGTCTCAGAGAGATAAAAGGAGTCAACCAAGTTCATCAATAACAACGCTGTTCTCCCTACACCCAGCCCACTGCCCTTCCACTTGAACCCAGTCATCTGGCACCATCATTTACCTGCACCATCATTTACCTACTTCTTTATTCTTGCTCTGTACTTTCCTGACCTGTCTGGTTTGCGAGTCTCCCAGTTTCCACCACCTTCACAGGGAACAGTGTTCCTGTTTTCCCTGGTCTAACTAGAAACACTGCACATAGCTACTAGGGCTATTTGAGCCCCAGAGCCCTGGAGTGAAACAGTGTGTAAAACACAGAAGTTTTTCTGTGTAAGAGAGGTGAAAGAATTTTGGTTAAAAACAACAGCAAACAGACAACTCCACCACAGAAGAAGCAGAGCAACTGCCCTAAGCTGGACTTCATTTCTCTATTTACTTATTATTGATTTAAATTGATCTTGTTTACCATGTTCTTTTTATAGAAATGTTCATGAAAACCTAGACTGGTGTTAAAGGAATTAGCTTTATTTGGAAAAAGCAAAACTCACTGGAACTGGTCATTTTAGGAGGCTAAGGAGACTTGGAAAGCAGATCTTAGCAAGGTAAGGGGGAAACCAGGCTCATTAAAGGCCCCTAACTCAAGCGTTAGTCATATTTACCAGACCAAAATGCAACCTCTCTGAAAGCAGGATTCAGTAGTTCAGCTCTATGTGTAATTCATCACCACCCCATGGCCCTCCTAAGACTGAGCTCCTTAACGAGAGACTGTGCCATACTCCCCCCTGTACACAGTGATGGGCTGTAAGAAGTGCTCACTGATGCTTACTGGAAGAATCAACAATGCCACGCTTGCGTGTTTACACACACATAAAAATACATGTACATAGATGGAATCCCAATGAAGGCAAACTTAGAAGCCCCGTTTCTAAACCTTTTGCGCCCCAAATTCCTGTTTTAACTAGAGTAATACTTTTAAAAACATAATGCACCTTTCTCTTCTGCATGTCCTTACACATATTTAATCTCTCATCTATTTGCCTTGGAGACATTTAGGATAGTTATAGTAGCAGGCAAAGAGAAAGTGTCAATGTTCAGCTGCTGACATTCAAGATAGGATTTTTTTAGTATGCACTTGAATTCTCAAGCTCCCATTAACACATCAAGATCCAGGCTGGGTGAACTTGACCACTGAGATCACTTTAAGCCAGAAGCAGAGAGTACTCAGTATGCGACAAAAGGGAGATTCTTGCCGTGAGTGAAGGAGGGGAAGCCCTGTCCTTCAAACATCAGGGGAACATGGGAAAATTTTCAGTCTAGGAGATCAGATACCAGGGTCTCAGGCTCCTCCTATACACCAACCTCAAGGCCCAGCCAGGGTTTGGGGAATAGGGAAGGGCAGCTTTAAAATATAATATCCCCATAGATGTGAAGGCACCTGAGAACCCTATGGCCACTCCTGAGGAGGCTGGGGGCCTCTAGGAGAATGCCTACCATCCAATCATGTCCCACCATCCAGTGTAGGGGTGAGGAAATGAAAACAGCACTAGCCAAAGTGGGTATCTAGTGGGGTGGGCCACATACATAGTTTCTTCCTTCTCACAACTGGTACTAAGTGAGCTGATGTTAGTACTCAGAGATGCTCAGAGTCAGTGACCAGTCAATGGCCTAGGGTCAGGACTAAGAGGCTGCAATGTGTAGGAACTCTAACTCCATAGGCAAATAGTCAGGGCATGAATATTAGAACTAGGTATCAGCACACTACCTCCAAAAAGCAAGACAGGTCTAGCTACACCTTTGCAAACACCAGTATAAGAATCAGACCAGCCCCCAGGAAGCAAAGATCAGGGGAATCCAACCATCATACCATGGCTCTAAGCACCCTTAGCCCTTCACCCCACCACTATCACCACAAGTTCACGTGTGACCTCTATGCAGACCCTGTTCTGAAGAGAAGTGGGAGAAAGGAGAAAATCTGAGTGACTAAGAAATTTACCTGAAAGAAATTGTCATCCAAAATGACTGATTCAGAAAAAACAAACAACCTTATATACTATAAACTAGCCAAGTTAGGGTGAGGATTTATGAGAAAAATTAGCTCCACATTAGTAAATTTTATTTTTTTTATTTTTAAATATATCTTTATTGATTTCAGAGAAAGGAAAGGAATATATCTTTATTGATTTCAGAGAGAGGGGGAGAGAGAGAGACAAACATCAATGATGAGAGAGTCATTGATCGGCTGCCCCCTGCACACCCCCAACTGGGGACCAGGCCCTCAACCCGGGCATGTGCCCCGACCAGGAATCGAACCCTGATTGCCTGGATCCTAGGTCGATACTCAACCACTGAGCCATGCCCGGCCGGGCCACATTAGTAAATTTTAAAAGCGACATTTTCTTTGCATGTCTGGGTAGTAAGAAGTAAGTGGGCAACTGAGCTACACTGTCACCCCTCAGAGAGAAATCCTCAACCATCCTGGGCAGTCAGAAGAGCCACTCTTCCACTCTCATACACACATCTCTTTTCTAAAAGCAAATGGAACTTATCATGAAACATTTAACTCCATCCCTAGTGCTGCCAATTTCCTACCAGACATGAAAAAATGTGCAGTCCTCAAACACAGTTTGGGCTGTCACTCCCCTCTGAGTCCCCTAGCTCAGCTTTCAACCACACTCAAAACCAAGAGAGACCCCAGAGAAAGGCAGCGACAAAAGCTCTTTTCATTTAGTCAGCAATTGTTCACTAAAGCATTTTCCTTCTATTATCTCACTTTATCTCATACTATTCCTATGAGGTATGACAGGGCAAGTATGTTTACCTCTTTCTTCAGATGAGGAAAGAGAGGTCCCATCTGTAAAAGCAGACATGTTAACTGGCTCGGCCAAGTCACAGGGCTAATTAGTGGTGGGTAGAATTGGAAACCAAGGTCTCCTGAATCACATCCTTGGATTCTTCTAGCCAAATACAGACTATGGCTTTTGCACACACAACCTAAAGCACTTCCATACCTGTGGTATTGGAATTAACTTTCACTCAAGCCCACAGAACACATGTGGCTTTTTTTGGCTAATTGTGACTGCAAATCTGGCTTCTTAGGTCACTTAAAGACACACAGCAAAAGAAGCCAAGAATGGCCTCTACCATTTATTTAAGCATCACTAACAAAAGCATCCTTAAACATTACACAAAAAGTTATCCTCCAACAGGAACTGGAACTAGCTGTTCTCCCTCTCTCCTGAGGATAAAAGCAGAGGAAACATCCTGAACCTACAGTGTCCTACATCACCTTTGAAAAGGATCAAATAATAGGTGACCCTTCTTGCTACTCTTTGGACTAAATAATGTTCCAGGACAAACACTAGTCCACAGAAAAACTGCGTTATAAATATCCATCATTAGGAGAATGGTTAAATAAAATATGGCACATCCACACAACAGAAGGTAACACAACTCAAATCAAATGAGGTAGAGCTATATGTACTGACATGGAAAAATGTCCATGATTATAAAGTGATAAAAACAAGTTGCAGAAAAACAGGTATAGCATGATTTCTTTTATTAAATAAGAAAGAAAACCATACATTTGTATAAACATGTACATGCAACAGGTACATATATCTGGTGACTTTATCTTAACATCAGGAAGGAGGGAGAAAGAGCATTCACTTTGGACCACAATCCTGCACTTGTGTTTTGTGTAAATATTTTGTACAACAATAAGTGTCAGTGCCTTTACCCCTCCTCTGTCTTCCTACCTTATTCCCATATAACGGTTACTTGGCTTATGAATGTCTTACTTTGCTCAATAGAAATGTGTCTACTAGTGTGTCATACATTTAAATTAATTGGGAAAAGTGGCTTCATTTTGGAAAAAGTCAACACCCCCTCCTCCAATTTGTCTTTCAACTTAACTCAAAGGTCAAAATACAAACCATGGATCAAGGGAAAGTGTACACATAGAAAATAAGACCAGAAGGAAATATCTCAAATAAGCAAACAGGGGTTCTCTCTGGGTGATGGGGTCACAGTGGCTTTTCTATCCTTTACATTTGATCATATTTTCCAAATGCTCTACAGTGTGCCAGCATTAATTTTATAATTCAAAAAACTTTAGGATAAAAATATGAATGTTCTATGAAAGTATACTGAAAATTGAATCTCTCTAAATGAAACCTTGTTTACCACTTACTTAAATTAAATTATCTGTTAGTTTATAGACAACAAATACATATTAAATAAATCAATGAATGAAACTCCCTTTCTGATTGATCTCCAATTAGCCAATTTCTCCCTCTCCCAATGCAACAAAGCCATAAACTCTTCAGAGACAAGAACCATTTGTTACCCATCTTTAGCAGCCCCCGTAATATCTGACATAATACTAGGCACATGGCAGACACTCACTCAATATTAATTAGTTGGTCCATTTGTATGTTTGAACCTTCCTGTATGAGTTTTTCTGAAAGAAGATTACATCTTTACTTTTACAGTGCCTATGAAATATATGAATTTGTAAGGAAATTATAAAAGGGTCCCTTCTAATTAATCGAGAATCAACAAGAGTTGTGCACTATATTTGACAGTCAATATTCATTTCAAAGGTCTTTTTGTTTAAGGTAGAATTGCCTGTCCACAAAAAATGATTCATTTCCTTAGCACAATGTTTCATTATAAAACTCCCAAATGGCCAACACACCAATAAGTAGCTCTTTTAAAAAATCAAGCCAACAAATACTAATCAAGCAAGTATCTTCAAGGCACTGATCTGGGTGTCAAGAGGAATGCAAACAAGTTCAAACCAAAGGTGTGTACAGCCTACTTGGGGAAACCAACATGACCATTTTCCAAGGTAGGGCCTTCAAAAGGACTTCAAGCCAACAATGTTCAGTCAAATTTTAGGAAGAGGCTGGTGTCCAAACGAATCTAATGCACACCTCATCTCCACCCTGGACATCTTGGCCAAGTCACCACCTAAGAACTCAAGAGCCCACTGTTTTCACCTCCATCTCAGAGCCTCCAAAGCTGAGCAAGATGGAGAAGACTGCACACCTGGCCCAATCTGAACTCAACCAGAGAGATCATTCTGTTATGTATTTCTCCCTCATTCTCCACAGAATGGATCCAGTCTGTTTCCTCTCTTTTCAGGTTCTTAGCATCCCTCAGTCTATCATATGACCTTGGCTCCTATTCACAGAGAAGACTAAAGTCAGTTTAATAAAAGCTCTAGCATCTGACCTGAACACTACCTGATATTTTCCCATAGCCACAGAGGGAAAAAATGTCCCTCCATCCCAGAGATAACCTCTTTGCCTAGGAATCCCATCCTTTTCTGACTTTTGAGGAAGCTAGAGCTCACCCTGTTGTCTGGCCAATATACATACCACCTTCTAACACCTTTAGTCTCCACCACTGTCTCTTCTAATGACTTTCTCACACATTGAAAGATTTCTCTCTCTCTCTGAAATATAAAGAACAAAAAATTTCACTGGACCTTTTTAAAAATTATTATTGAAATATAATTTGCACACATAAAATTGCACATTAAGTCTACAGCTCACTGACACTTCGCAAACAGAACACACTTATGGTCAAGAAACAGGACATGGCCAGTACTCTCAAAATGTGCTTTCAATCACCATTTTATTTTTCTCCTTATTTTTATTACCAAGCTTTTTGAACAGTGGTCTGTCTTCAATTTCACCACCTCCTCATCTATTTCAGCCTAAGCAACCCCTCTTGAGTGAATTCTCCCCCCACCCATCCAGATGAGATGGTTGATCCTTCCTCCATATCTTCAATGTATAAAGCATGCCGATCCTCTTATGGCACTTACTATGCTACATTGCAGTTACTTACTTATGTGTCAGGTAATCCCACTAGACTGTTACCCTCTATGTAGAAAATATTATTTTTAATTTGTTTGTGTACACCCAGTGCCTGGCACTTACTAGGTGCACAGCTTGTATTTGACACTTGAATGAATGAGTGCAGGAATAAATAAAGAGACCCACTCACTGAAATCTAGTACTCTGCTGAACTTGATCGGTTCTTTTTCCAGTTCTTATCAAAAGTAATAATGATATTTAGCTGTCAAAACTCAGCAGTTGGGATCATAAAGAATGACTAGGAAGTTGTACTGTTCCAATGTTTGGTTAAGCATTCTCTTTACATCCAAGTATCTGAGCCTGTTATGTGCCAGTGCACTGGGGTACAGAGGAGAGACTTAGTATCTCACAACTACCCTCTAAATTAAAGCTGTGACATCACTCCCAATGACATTCTGTCCTTCCACGGCCACACACCAACATGGAGTCCTGCCAATCTTTTCCCCAACTGCTCCTGAAGCTACTCCTCCCTCTCCCCACAGCCTCCTTTCTAGGACAGTAAAAAGTCAGAGACAGGAATCCCCCAGGAGCCCCAGACCCCGCCTCCTAGCCCCCTTTTGTCATATCCAATTAACCATCTGCCAGTCTCCGGGGTCTCCTTCAAGGCCTACAGTCCAGCTGCCAACTCAATACTGTTTCCCCACCCCCACCACCCATAGATGCCCATTGTTCCTGGGTTACAGGGTAAAAGTATAAAAGGCAGGGATTTTAGCCACATTCCCAGTCTCTGCCTGCCATGCCCTGGAATAACTATAACTGCAAGTTTAAAATCATACCTCTACCTATCTGTATGCTGTGACAGACAGAAGGAAGGGAGGGAGAGGGGAGGGGAGGGGAGGGGAGGGGAGGGGAGGGGAGGGGAGGGGAGGGGAGGGGAGGGGAGGGGAGGGGAGGGGAGGGGAGAAGCAAGCTATTGAAGCATCATAGTTTTCATGATTTGGAAAACAGGTTCATCTAACTAGTAATATAATCATATTACTAGTAATAAAATCCCATTTCAATTACTTTTTACAATTTGAATATAACTATAACAATATACAGTATATCTACAAACATCCAGAAATCCTGAGAGGTAAGAATTTTTTTTTTTACCCATTTTACAGATGAGGAAATTGAAGGCCAGAGAGGCAGTAACTTGCACAAGGTCACACAGCTAGTAAGTTTCTGTTCTGTTTTAAGACTCTATGATTCTGGAACTGAGCACCTAAGGCAACTCCCACACCCTTCTACTCTAAGCCCAGTCCTCCCAGCCCACCTTTTGGTAACAGCAGCCTACTCCCCACCCCTCTAGAGGGCTGTGTCATGTCCCTGAGAAGCCTTTGATGAAATGGGGATTTTCACTTAGAGACAGTTCTTGGGTTTGGCCCCTAAAAGGATAGTTGAGAGGCCAGTCAGAGGGAGTGCTTTGGGGCCAACAGAATGGGAGTGCTCACTGGTATCTTCCCTCTTGTGTGAGGGGTTCCTCTTCATGAAGAATGACAGACAAGAGGCCCTTCCCCGATCACTATGCTTCCTCTTTCTTCTAGGACTTCTGGAGGCATTAAGGAAACTCCGGAAATCCAAGAGCAGTCCCATCCCTGGGAGATACAGTACCTGATAGCCAGGCATGGACCATTTCCCCGGAGGCTGCCCCCAACACCTTCTTGCGTGAGTTCCCTCCCTTTCTCCTCTCCCCACTTCTCCACCGCACTACCCTGCCATCGGGGCTCACACTCTGTTAGAGGTAATTCTGCAGACCTAACTATATAGTCTGGAGCAGATTCTACCTCAGCCTGCAAAAGGAAACCACCATTTCTAAAAGGATTGCTAATTCAGAATCTCCTAGACTTCTTTCCATCTTTTCTGTCCAAGGGCCTCTGCAGGCCACACGCCAACTCAGCTCACCTATTTCACAGCTGCCCTCAGCTTACACCACCCTCCTCAAGCATGGCACCCCTAGCCCCTGAATCTCCAAGCCAGCTGATGCTGTCTCTACTGGGACTGTTGATCAGGCACATTGTGCCCTCAGCTGAGGTCCTTGCCAGACAGCTCTTTTACTAAGATCTGCCTTCCCCTAGTCTCCTCTTCTAGCCCAATGCTTACCCAGCAGCTGATATTGAAATGCATCCTTCCAGGCTCATCCAGGACTTTCCTCCATCAATTCCTCCTCTCCTTCCTAAATATTCATTCTTTTCCTAATGCCTGCCTTCTCCCTCCTCCCCTAGGTATTCACATATCTTCCCCACCTAAAAAAAGCCTTCCCTCAACTCTGCTACCCATCTCCAACTACCTTACTATTTTTAACCTTCCCTTCACAGCCAAACCTTTCCAAAGAGTCATCTATATGCACTCCCACCACTTCCTCCAAATCCACTCACTCCTCATTCCCCTTGCAATTTGGATTCCACCTCCCATACATAATTTCAAAGGTTACCAATCTCCCAACTTCCAGAACCAAGGAGATCTGCCCAGGCCCCGTCTCCCTCAACCTCTCTGCACCTTTAGGCCCTGTTGATGACCTGGTTTTCTCCAAGCACTGCTCTCTCCTGGTTCTCCTCCAGCTCTGTCCTTGGCCCTCTGCCCTTAAGTCTATATATGCCTTTCATTTATTATCTCATCTATTCTGATAACACCAGCCACAACTTCTTACGGATATTTCCCAAATCTACTTTTCCAGCTCTGGCCTCTCTCCAAAGCTCCAGACTCTCTCCGTTATCCGCCTACGGAATCAACACCTCCCTTAGCTATTTCACTGACACCTGAAATGTAACATGTCCCAAAGTAAATTCCCAAATCTTCTCTCTCCTCCTGCCTCCCCACAGCTGCTGGTCCTCTTCCTAACTCCTTATTTTCATTTAGGGCATCCACATCCTCCCAGTCACCTAGACTCTAAGCTTTGGGGTAATCTTTGATTCCTGCCTTTTCCTTGAGATTTCTACATCCAAATTGCCAAGTCCTATAAACTCTACCTCCACGAGGTCCCTCATATCCATCATCTCCTCTCCATTTATACTGTGGCACTTCAAGTTCAGACCCTCCTTATCTACCACAGTGGTCTCCCAATCCGGCCCTGACCAGCAGCACCTCCCCCATTCTAATCAATAGGACTGCCAGATTTATCTACCTGATCATGTCATCATCCCATTCAGAAACTTTTAGTGTCTCCCAAAAGCAAACTGCAGAAAAGACCAAACTCCTTGGCCTGTGACTCAAAGCCCTTTATAATCTAGGAACCCAGTAAATGTTTCATAAAAGCAGCAGTCAGTCAACCTGGTCCCCACGCCTTTCTGAACATTATCTCCCTTTGGTCCTCCACCTGCATTGTGAGTCACATACACTGGACCTCTTACTGCCCAGGTACGCCATGGATGTTCGCACCTCCTCCTAATGCCGGTCAAACCTGCAAACACAATACTTTCCATCTTGCCCATCCAAATCCTACCCATCCTTCAAGTCTCGACTCGAGAAGTAACCGCTTCCTTGAGAACACAGCTCATCTACCACTTTTCACTCCTACTTGTGTATCCCTCATGTCCATGTTTTTTAGCTAATGTCCAGCTCCCTTCTAATAATGCCATGGAACAGAAGGGGAGGAGACAAAGCTAATTCTCCAAAAGTTTCTCCTTTACTTCTCTGAATTAATTCCTCTGTCCTACCAGCTGATTCTTTCTATTCTCTCACTCCTCAGAAGACATGATTTCAAGCAGCTCTATTGATCCAACAGTCCCGTGGCTGTCAATCATTTACTAGTTATTTTGCTGCCAGTCATTCACACACAAAGCAGTGGAGGAGGAGTCTGAACTGCATGCAGACAGAGAAGGTGCAGGAAGGGACTGATTCACTGCACCCACCTGAGGCTTGGCAGAAGAAAGAACTCCATTCTTGCTTGGTGCCTCCAGATGGCATGGGGCCATGTGCCAGAGCCTGGGGGCTGGCATTTTTATGCTTTTGCAGAGGAGAATAGGAGTGCCCCGAAAACTAAACTGAAAAGGATTGCTCTCTTCCTGGGCTGGAAAGGTTCCATGAAAGTCAGATTAAATAAGATAATACTTCAGAAGAGGCACTTAGAGTAATAGAATGTTCAATTTGGATAGAACTATACAATTTATAAGACCTTTCACATAAACTATCTTATTTGAGTCTCTCAATAGCCATACTGAGGGCGGGGGTATTATCCTCATCTTATAGGGATGTTAAAGTCACCTGCCCAAGTCATTCAGATAAGTAGAGAGCAAAGGGGAGTGTTTGCCTCCTGCTCTCTTGCCTAACCTTCTGAGCCTCTTACACAAGCTTCTTTTCTCTCCTGTTCCTACCCCTTAAATCCAAGTGCTCCCTGACAGGGTACATTTATATCCATTTCCCTTCCTGCTCTATATTTTTTTTCTTGTAATGGCTTTATACACTCCCATAGCACAGTACATGGCTGCAGTAGGCACTCAATAAATATTTGTCAAACAAATTGTTAAATGACTGAATGAAAGAGCTGAGACCCAAATCCTAGCCTTCTGAGTCCACAGACTCTCTGCACTGCATCAGGCTGCCTCTCTGGCATGGCACCCTCTTCCACCCCATGTCAAAAGCCCTGCCCAGCACCCTTTCCTGAGATCCCCCAGCCTCTGTGCCACCATTCACTTAATAATTAAAACAGCAGGAACAAGGATGGCTAAGATTTTATGTGCTCCTACTATGTGTTGGAAGCCGCTAGATGCTTTTTACACATTGCTTTCCTTGTTAATTCTCTCAACCTGTAAAACAAGTATTATTAGTGCAGTTTTGCAGAAGACAGGATGAGAGAGATTAAATAATTTACCCGGGATTCTACCCCTAGTTAGTCTATCTTATACAACAAAGCCCATGATCTCTGGTACACCAGGGTTTTTCAGCCTCAGTACTATTAACATTTTGGGGCTGGATAATTCTTTATCGTCCTGTGCATGATAAGATGATTAGCAATAACCTAGACCTCTACCCACTAGATGCCAGTAGCAACCCCCCTTCCTGAACTGTGGCATCTAGACATTGACAATGGTTCCCTGGGGGATAAAACTGCCCCCAGTTGAGAACCACTGGACTATACCCTACTGACTATCTCCAAAAGTAAACTGCCAACTTCCAGAACCAGAAAGAACTTTGAAAAGTAAAAATGTTCATTCTCCAACATCTAAAAAGGACCTGTAGTTCACCTGTTCTAGTGTTTTATTGATATTCACAGCCAGTAGATTTTTCTTACTTCTAACTAATTTATTTCTGTAGCTTCAGTTTATTCCAACACCTCCTTAATCCCACAAAAGATGACCAAATACTATTAGACAGAATGTGCCAATAATAGAGTTACTGATGGTTGGTAGCACAATGAAGAGGCAAAGCCTCCCACATCTTATGGAGATGTGCCTGGATGTCATTGATATGTTCTAAAATACATTAATATAGAAATAGCCGATATAAATACAGTATTAGAAATATTAACAGCCTTCCCTCTCCAGAACAACAAAGTCTTCTCACTCCTGCACAGAAGTTTCTGGGAAAAGGTGTAACCAAAAGCCCAATTCATGATGAGTAGAAGTGGAATAGAATCAAGAAGGAATAATAAACACTGAATTACGCATCATGTTTACATTCTGGAGCATCCAGCACAACATCAAAAGGAGATGTTTTCTGTTGCTGCAAAAGAGAGCTCAGGAGGTAAGAGACCCCTCCCCTTTAGGTGCCTGACAATGGTGATATTTACTCGAAGAACTGCACACAAACACAGGTTGATATTACCAAATATCCCTTCTGTATGATCTGAGCATGACGATGTCCAGTTCCTCTGTCTAGGTAGAATGGGGCTATCATCCACGAGAAAAGTTTAAAGAATCATACAGTGAATACCAACATACCACCACCTAGATTCAACAACTGCTTATGTATTGCAATGTTTGCTTTATCTATACTGGGGGAGGTGATTTTTTTTTTAAATAAATCACAACCTTTTTAAAAGATCCTTTTCCTTACCTCAAAAGAACAAATAATTTCAATGGTAAAGATCAACCCTACATGTATGAAAGGGAAAAAAACAATATAATACCAATGATGAAGTGAAAAAATGAGTATAGATGAGTGAGTGTTTCAGGAATTTGGAGGAGAGTGTTGGTCTTGTGAGTTGTGAAAGCTCCCAGGAGAAGGTGGGGCTCAAGTCTTGAAGAATGAGTTGGATTTAGAGAGTAGGGGTGCCAGGGAGGTTGATTCAAGGAAAACATGAGTCAAGATGCCCCTAGATAGTGAAAAGAGCAGTCAGGCTGGAGCTAAGCCGTGAAGTAAGAACTTGACTCTGAAGGCACTAAGGAGTCACTGCAGGTCCAGAGACCAAGTAGAGATGTTATAAAACTGGAGCAATCTACTTATGAAGTGCAATCTGCCTGCAGATGCCAAATTGGAGAGGAGGTGAGAGAGCAGACTCCAAGGGACAAGAATGAAGGCTACTTACTAAAGGAGTCTGTGAGCGGCATGATGGGTCCTGGCCTAGGACAGAAGCCCTGGGGATGAACAACAAGGGTTAACTATGAAAGATAATTCAACAGGGCTAGTTCAAGGAGAGATTCCTCACAGACAATAAATACCAAGGTTTTACATATCATGACTGAGAGAGGGAAGATGCCACTTGCAGAATTAAAGAAGGCAAGAGCAGGAGCTAGTTTGGGGAGTTGGAAAGACACACACAGTTGAGTCTGAGGCTGGATAAAGTCTGAGTAACATCAAACACTCCAGTTGAAAATGTCTGGACTCACAGGACAAAGCTCAACAGAAAGACAGAAGTGAAAGATATTTCCACATCATTCTGTTCTCATTTATCTTATGTTTTTCCTTGGAATCTTAAAGAGGTTTCTCCTTTGTCACCAAAGCTAAGTTATTATATTTGTTAAATAACCTACTCTTATTTCACCTCTTCAGGTATCTAACTCAACAATCAATCTCACATCTTCAGTTTTTCCTGTCCACAGGCTTGCTCCCTTCCACCTCCAAACCTGTTCTGACTCTGACAAAAAAACAACACTGCTTTTTTTGATACTAACATCCCTTATGACCAGCACACAACGTCTTTTTCCTTTCACTGATAAACTCTGCAAGTAACTGCTTCCTACCCACCACCCCAAGTCCCTATTCTGAATTCCTCTTTTAATACAGCACTGCCAAGAGCTCCCAGTGGCCTTCTTTTTCTCACATCCAGTGACACTTACCCAGCGCTCCTCCTGCTCAACCTGTCTGCAGCGTGTCAGCACATCAGAACCCATGCTGACTTTCTGGGGTCCCCAGGATCAAGTCTCCTTTGCTGACACTTCCTAAATAAGGGTTTCTCCCCCAATTTCTAACTTTAGCCCTTCCTCACTTTTGTCCACCCCCTCCAAGAGCCAATGCATCACAAAGCTTCAGCTGCATCCCTTGATGCAGAAAGCTTCCAAGTCTGCGTTGCCAACTCTAACCTCCCTGTCTATGCTCCTGTCTTGAGGTCCACATTTCCCACAAAACAACTCCACCTGGATGCTGCTCAATCACCTCCAATTATCCACATTTGAAGCTAACATCAGGACCTGCAAAATGAGCTCCTGTCTTCAACCAACTACGTCAGTGGGGACACTTGTCAGTCCTCTACACTATCAACCAAGCTACTTCTGTTTCCTCAGGGGCTTAATTTTCTTTTCCCCCTATAACTAGTTTGTCAACAAATCCCCACATTTTCACCTTTAAAAATGTCTCAGTGTTGTCCCTGACTCCCCATCCTATCTGCCACCAATCCACACCAAGAGGCCCTGGGTCAGGTTTGGATCACTTCTGTGTCTCCCTGGATTCTCTCTCTCTCTTCTCCAGTTCATCAGTCACATTACCTCCAGATTAACCTTTCCAAATACCACGTTCTTCAGGATATGCCCTTGCTCAGTAACATAACTGACCCTACTGACCCTGAATCAAATCCAAGTCTTGGGCTTCCAAGACTCTCCCTACCTAGCCTGGCCCTGCTTACCAATCTTGCTTCCTATTCCTCCCCAAACTACACCTTCCATTCGATCAGCCAGAAATCCTCAATGTCAATGTCCCAACCTCGCTGTGCCTTTGCCCATGCTGCTCTTCCCACTCCCCATCCATATCTCCCCTCAAGGGTGACTCTTGGTTCCACTCCTATCTGTAGTTCTGTAAACTTTTTATCTTATAGTACCATAATGTTTACAATTAATTAATCCCTGAGAAGTAATTGTCAACCTTCTTTTAAAAGTTCTTCCAGGGCAGAGAGCACTTTGAATATTTCATTTGTATTTCACAGCATCCTAGACAGCAGAAGGCATCTAGCAGAAGTTGAAAAGTCCTTGTTGGTTTTCTATTCCAGTTGGTTCCAATACCCAGTTTTGAGTTCCCACATTTCCCTTTCTGTCTCATAACCATGATCAATAAAATTAGTAAGACACACTTTCCTAGGTTTGGAACAGAGAAGATGGTATGGAGCCCACCAATCTGTAAGAATAGTGGGCTGGGGGGCGTCTGTGTGTGTCCACATGCATGCAGGGAAGTAAGATTTAAGAAATATAGCTTAATCAGTTGGTCAAGAGAACTGAAATACCAAAATAGTCAGAAGATGACAAGTAAGGAACCAAAACGACAGAATTATTTGAAACATGCCTAATTAGAGGCACAGTATGCCATGGTTTTGACAAAGCAATTGCCAGTCTGGTCTTTGTGCATGCAAAATTTTCCACCAAAAAGAAGGGGGTAACCCTGGTACTAGGTACTTTGAGAATTTGTTTGAATGTTTTCTCAGCTGTTCAGTTGAATAAATTCATAATGTCCTGATTACCAGGTATAGTGCTATGCTCCACAGAGAGGGGAAGCAGAAGGAAAAAGGTTAAGAAATATGGCCTTTTCCAGGCTTAAGAATCCAGAGAAATAGCCCAGGCTAAAGACTGGAAGGGATAAGATCAGGGAGCAGAGCACAGAGGGCCAGACAGGACCACAGGCAGCCTGCACTCCCTTTTGGAACTTGTTACAGGTCATCAGTCATTTCCAGCCATATGCATTGAGGATTTCACATTTCTCTAATTCTAAGTGCACATCAGACCTAGCCTCCCTTCAACAAGGCTGCCCAAGGAAGAAGAATATCCCTAACAAGAGTCCCACAGGAGTCTGCTATTTACTCTGTGACTTGAGCCCGGGATAGACAATGTAAGCTCCATGTCGTGTTTTGAAAGGCCCTGGGAAAAGTAACACATTGGACCATTATAGGCCATTAACACCATTAACACTGTGTGAATTCATTTGTCAGAAATTAGCAAGCCTCCAGAAACTGAGCTCTGCTCCAAGGGCCTGGGACAGAGAATCGACAGGAACTAATGTTTAGATGGTAGGAAAGGGGAAGGAGGAATAGATGCCGGAAAATGAAAGTGGGGTCTAGAAAGAAAAAGTGGGAAGGCTCCCACTTCAAGAGTTTTCCCCAAGCTAAGAAGAGGCAGGCTTTTGCCCCAGAAGGGAGGCAAAAAGGGTTAGGAAGACCCCCTGGTGAATGTTTCGAGGTATCACTTAGCTCCCAGAAACTTGACCCTAGATGGCAGGCTATAAACTCAGATCAAGTCTGAGATGCTGGCTCCCCACACACACTTTATTTATTTATTTTTAATCCTCACCAGAGGATATTTTTTCCATTGCTTTTCAGAGAGGGGGGGAGAGAGAGAAAAAACATTGATGTGAAAGAGAAACATCTACTTGAGAGAGACACATGGATTGACTGCCTCCCACACTTGCACTCAGGGCAGGGGACCGAGCCTGCAACGGAGGTAGGTGCCCTTGGCAGGAATCAAACCCAAGTCCATGGGCCCGCACACACTTTAGAATCCATGCTTTGGGTCCTAGGCGGGGGAAGAGAGAGACAGTGTATGTGTGTGTGTAGAATCCACCTCTGGGGAAAAGGTAGGAGGGAGAGAAGCAAGGCTGAGCCCTGGGAAGCAAGATAGGGTAACAGGGACTCCTTCTGCTTTCTCCAGTTCCTGACATAAGCTTCTGTACTCCAGCGTTCTCCTTTCCAGACCCACTAGAAAATGAACATATGGGCCAATCAAGTCTTGCCTTCTAAAGCCACAAGTCTCCCTGACAAAACACTCCACCCCCTTCCCTAGAGATGACCTCCAGGGCAAGGCAATGAGGTTAGGAAGCAGATGGATGTGCAGAGAGCCTTCAGAGCTAACCTGATCCCTGACCCCACCAGTTTGTGCCCTCTCATCCAACTTACTGAAGGACATGGCAGAAGCGCAGGGCCCCATAACTTATTGGACTCCTTGGGACAAAGATTCCAGACAAAATGGTTCCAGACATGGGAGACGGGGACCTCTATCCACCGAGCTGGTGGAAGCCACAGGTAAAAGGGAGATGGGGAATCCCCGGCCACCAGAGAAACAGGGCCACAGGTGGTGGGAGATAAGGATGGTGGGTGTCTGTTCTGGGGAAGGGGCTCTGTAGTCGGGGAACAGGAGAAGCTATAGACCTGGGGGATGGGTGGTGGCGAGGCTGCAAACAGCTGGAAAGACAGATCTGGGGGCTTTACAAACCACAGGCAAGCAAAGATTCAGTGGGTGTGTATGAGGGGGACGCTAACTCACACTTCCCGGAATGAGTGATTCTTATGAAAATCTCATCCGTTCCCAGAACTGGAGAAGAGGAGGACAAGGAGGAGGTCCGGGGTGCCCACCGCCCTCCCAACACGGTCTGCCTCTCAAGTCTAAGAGGCTGGCTCCCCACACACGCCCGCTGGACCGTCCTGGGTCCGCCCCGCTCCTGTCAGTCTGCAGCCTGCGTGACTCGGGGTCCCCACGGCCCACCTCAGCATATCAGGGCGCCGGGACCCTGGCCCGAGAAGGGGTGCCAGCCCAGGGCGGCCGGAGCGGGGCTGACAGGCTCTGGGAGGCGAGGGACCGAGGGAGGGGCCGGGACGCGGGTAGCGGGAGCGGCGCGCTGCAAAGTGAGCCAGCCTCGCCCCATCGCCGCGCTCCCGGAGAAGGCGGCCGAGGGAACCGCCTCCCGCTTCCCCGCCACAGACTCCCGCAAGTGGGGTGAACGCCGAGGGGCGCCGCGCTCCCAGCCCCCACCCAGCCCCGAAACGCGACCGGCATTGCCATAACAACAAGAATCTCGGGAACTCCAGCCCGGACGACGAGGGGAGCTGCCCCCCAACACGCACACCCCAGCAACAGCCCTGCTTCCCCAAACTTGTCCGAGACGCCGCGTCCCAGGCAGCGGCCCAGCCCCCGGCCGTCCGCGCCCTGCCCAGCCTACCTGTCCGGAAAAAGGCGTCCACGTCCGAGTCCGCTGCTCCTGCTTCCTCCGCTGCCCCCTCCGGGGGGTTCATGACTGGGGAGGGCGTCCGCAAGCAGCCGCGGGCCGGCGAAGCCTGGGGCCGAGGACGGCTCGGCGCCGGGTGGGCGGAGGGCGCGGGGCGCAGCGGCTGCGGCCGCAGACCCGGCGGACTCCGGGCTTCGAGGGCTGGAGGCTGGGGCGGCGCGGCTGGGGCAGAGGACGCCGAGCCTCCCTCACACGGAGGCGCGCGGCGGGCTGGGGGCGCCTGCCGCCGGCTCCCCCATGGTACCCCTTCCCCGGGGGCGTTGGCCGCCTGCTGTCTGGCCGGGGCCGGGGCCCGGGCCGGGGTCCGGGCTGCCTCGGCGCCCGCTCTCGCTCAGCAGCGGCAGCTGGCTCTCCTCCTCACCCGTCTGCCTGTCTCTATTGTTCAGCCCTGCTCGGCTCTCCTCTTTATTTTTCCTCCTCCCTCCCACCCTCCCAGTCTCTCTACCTCCTCCCTCCCTCGCTCGCTCGCCCGCTCGCAGCCTCCCTCCCTCGCTCGCTCGCTCGCTCTCTGGCTCCCCCTCTGGCTCCCGCCGCCGCCGCCGCCTCCCCAGCTCCTCCTCCGGCTCCCGCTCCTCAGTCCCGGCCAACAATGACCCGGGCAGCGCCGAGCTCAACGGAGGCTTCGGCCCGCGCCCGGGGCTGGCCGCGGACCCCCGGCGGCGCGGTCGCCTCCTCGCGCCGCGGCCGGGCGCCGGCCTCTCCGGAGCGCGGACCCGGCCCGGAGCTATTGTTCCCGGCGGTGCTAGGCCGGCTTCCTGAGCCCCGCAGGAAAAGCCCCGCGCGGGAGGCGGCGGGGAGGGGGCGGGGCCGCGGGGCGCACGCCGGGCTCGCCGCGGGCTCTGCCGCCGTCGGTGCTCCGCGCCCCGCCCCGCTCCCAGGTGTGTGAAGGGGAACCCCGGGCTGCTCGTCTGCCTCCTCTTCAGGCCGGTCCCCCAGCTGGACCGACCTGTCCCCGGGGGCTAGACTTTTCCCGCCTCCTTCCTGATTAGCTCTCTCCTGTCTTCCCTCCTGAGCCTCCTGCATTTTCCTCACGATCTCCCCACAGTTCTTTTCTTGTTTAGCTCTCTCTTCCTTTCCCCCCTTTCCAGCGCCCCTTTAAACATCTCTGCCTATCTCTGTGGCTCTTTGTCCAGTTCATTCCTTTGCGACGCCCCCCTGCCTGTCTCTCTCCCGTCTCTCTCGTCTCTGCCCTGCCTCAGTACTTGGCCCGCATCTCGGCGCTTCTCTTGGACAGCTGTCAAAACTCCCTAATCCCCGGGGCTTTCTCTGTTTTGTTCCTCTCCCTCGTTTGAATGGAGAAATCCAGTTGGCCGGGAGAAGGGAGGTGTTCCAGCAAGATGAATTTCAATTAAAGTGGGGAGAAGGGCTGGAGAGGAATCGGGATGACGGCAAAAAAGAAAGCAGATGCTGTATGGGGTAATTAATGCAGTGATTGTATTGTGCCAATTGGTTTTTAAGCAATAATTAAACAATAATTAGCCAGTATTCTGTTTATAGTTCTAGTGACTGCAGAGCCCATAAAACAGAGGCTCTTTAACCTGAGTCCTTAATGTGGTAATGTTGGGGGCTGTTGCTGCTGCTTCACCCGGGCAAATGGAGAGGCTGTGGCCTAACCTAATATGTTAAACACGCCTAATAGGAAAACCAGGTTCTAGTCCAAAGTGGATGGCTTGCTACCCACCAGCCAGAATCTTCGGGGTCTGTTTGTCTCTGACAACCTACTTAGTTCTACCTCTCTTTGGACCAAAGCACCTGGGATCTTTCCAGAGCTACCAACTGGATAACTCTAACAGAAAACAGAATGAATTAAATAAGTTTTCAGTGAACCCTTTCTGGCTCTGTGTACTCATCACTTCCTTTACTGAAAGTCACAATTTTGTGTTTGTTTGTTTGCTGTACAGTTACATGTTTCCAATCTTGGGTATATCTATCAGACCCATTTCTTAAAAATCATTAATAGGGACTCTGAGATCACAAATTAACTGCCATGAGATCTAATTCATCTGGCCCTGATATCTTGAACTGCCTTAAAGCAGCCAAATGCCCTCCACTTACCACCTCCTCCTCTGACAATGAAAGTACTTCTCATTTGTCTTTTCTAAATTTTGCCTCCCTATTTTAACTCCATGACAAAACCCTGGCCTGGCCTCCCCCTGTCCCCCCTAACGCCCCCACATGACACACAAACACACACACAATCACACACACACGATGACAGAGCTGCTATTAACTGCCACCATTGTGCAGATAGAGGTGTGGCAAGAGTATTATCTCATCCCAAAAGAGTACATGTTTAGAGGAAGTTTTATATCAAAATCTCAATAAATATGGACCAAAATGGGGGATAACCTTATATAATTACATTGATTTTTAGAAGATATTTGGCTATTTCTATTAAATTTTTAAATGTTCTTAGCTATATTAATATCAGACAGATATTTCAGAGCAAAGAATATTTCCAGGGATAAAGAGGGACATTTCAATTAACTAACTGGGCGTGCAAAAGTTTTTGCATTTAATAGGAGTTTCTAAATATATGCAGCAAAACTGATAGGACTACAAGGAGAAATAGACAAATTTATAATTATAGGCAGAGATTTTAATATCTGTCTCACTTAATACTTGGTAGAATAAGAAGAGAGATCATCCGTAAGATATGGAAAACTTTAACAATGGTATCAACCAACTTAACCTAGCTGACATTTATAGAATACTCCACTCAACAGCAGATACACATTTTTTTCAAGTGCACAGGTAACATTTATCAAGATAAACTATATGCTAAGCCATAAAACAAGACTCAGTAAATTTAAAAGGATTAACACTATGCAGAGTGGTGTGCAAATTGTACCCCAGCTAGTTTTTTAAAAAGTCATACAAAGTATGTTTTCTGAGCACAACACAATTAAATTACAAATTAATAACAAATATCTGGAAAATCCCCCCAAATATTTGGAAACTAAATAACATACTGCTAAATAACCCATGGTCAACTAAGAACTCAAAGGGGACATTAGAAAAAATTTAAAGGGAATAAAAATGACAAAACATCATATAAATATCTGTGGGATATAGCTAAAGCAGAAGTTAGAAGGAAATATAGATTCCTAAAATATTTTTTAAAGGTCTCAAATCAATGATCTCCTGTTCTACCTAAAGAGCAAATGAAACCCAAAGCAGAAAAGCAGACATTTTTAAAGAGCAGAGCCAAAGCAATGAAATAGATAACAGAAAAACAAAAGAGAAAAAGCAATTAATCCAGAAGTGGGTTCTTTTTAAGAAGATCTATAAAATTTATAAACTCTTGCCAGACTGAAATAAAGCAACAAGAGAGAAGAATTAAATTACAATTAGCAGGCATGAGAGAGGTGGCATCACTACAGATTATAGAAATGTAAAAAATAATAATGAGATATTATGAATAATTTTATGCCAAATAAATGGACAAGTTCCTTGAAAGACACAAAGTACTAAAGCTTACTCAAGAAGAAATAGATAGTTTAAATAGCCATACACCTATTAAATAAAATTTCCTACAAAGAAAACTCGTCACCCATAAGACTTCACTGGTAAATTCTATGAAATATTTAAGGAAATAATAAGAAATAATAGCAATCCCACACTCACTATTCCAGGAAAATGAAGAAGAGGGAATTATTTCTCAATTATTTCTATAAGGCCAGCATTACTTTGATGCAAAAACTAAACAAAGGTCAATTAAGAGAAAAGAAACTATAGACCACTATCTTTAATAAAGGCATATGCAAAATTCTTAATAAAATTTTAGCAAGTCTAACCCAATAATATGTAAAAAGGATAATACATCATGGCCAGGTGGTTTATCCCAAGGACACAAGGTTGGGATAAATGTAATTTACCATATGTTATGAGTTGAATTTTATCCCCCAAAAAGATATGTTGAAGTCCTAAAACCCAGTACCTATAAATGTGATCTTATTTAGAAATAAGGTCTTTAGAGATGTAATCAATTTTGGATGAGGTCATTAGGGTGGGCCCTAATCCAATATGACTGGTGGCCGTATAAGAGAAAAACTCCATGTTAAGACAGAGACACGAAGGGAAAACACCGTGTGACAACAGAGGCAGAGATTGGAGTGATGCTACTGCAAGCCAAAGAACACCAAGGATTTACAACAACCACCAGAAGCTAGGGAGAAGCAAGGAAGGATTCTACCCAGAATCTTAGAGAGAAAATTGCCCTGGTGACACCTTGATTTGGACCTCTAGCTCCAGAACTGTGGTAGAATAAATTTCTGTTCTTTTAAGCCACCAGTTTGTGGTACTTTGTTACAGCAGCCCTAGAAAATTAATATACATACCATACTAAAAAAGAAAAGCCATATCATCATCTCAAGAGATGCATTTGACAAAATACAACATCCATTTTTTTAATCGTAACTCTCAGAAAACTAGAAATAGAAGGAATTTGCTCAATTTAATAAAGGGCATCTACCAAAAAACCTATAGCTAATATCATACTTAATGGTGAAAGATTGAATTCTTTTCCCCTAAGATAAGAACAAAGCAAGGATGTTCACTCTCACTCCTCTTCAACATTGTACTGGATGTTTTAACCAGTACAATAAGGAAAGAAAAAGAAATGAAAAGGATCCAAATTAGAGAGGAAGAGGTAAAACTGTCTTTATTCATAGACAACATAGTTTTCTATTTAGAAAATTCTACAAAAATACCACTAGAACTAACATCATGTTTAGCAAGATTTCAAGATGTAAGACAAATATAAAAAATAAATTGTATTTCTATGCACTAGCAATGAAGAGTTGGAAATGGAAATTTTAAAAGTCACTTTATATAAGCTTTAAAAATATGAAACATGAAGGCTAAATCTGATTAAAGATATGCAAGGCCTTATACATTGTAAACTACAATACATTGCTGAAAGAAATTAAAGAAGTCAAGTAAATGGAGAGATATACTGGGTCATTGATCAGAAGACATCAATTTTAAGACATCAATTTTGCCCAAATTGGTCTGTAGATTCAATAAAATTCCAATGAAGATCCCAGAAGACCCTTTTGTAGATATTGACAGGATGACTCAATGCAAAGAAACTAGAAAAGCCAATAACTAAGAAAGAAAAAAGTTGGAGGACATACACTATCCAATTTCAAGACTTATTATAAAGTTACAGTAATCAAGACAATGTGATGTTAGTTTAAAGATGAACAAATGGATCAATAAAGTAGAATGGAGTCCCAAAACAGACTCACACATTTATGGTCAATTGATTTTGAACCAAGATCAAAGGGAATTCAGTGTAAAAATGATAGCCTTTACATGGTACTTGAACAACTAAAAATCTGTATTAGCTTCCTATGGTGCTTATAACAAATTACCACAAACTTAGTGTTAGTGACTTAAAAATAACACAAATTTTATTATCTTGCAGTTCTGGAAGTCAAAGATCCAAGATGGCTCTCACTGGGCTAAAATCAAGGTGCTAGCAGGGATGCATTTTTTTTTTTCAGAGACTCTAGAGAAGAGTCTGTTTTCTTTGCTTCTTCCATCTTCTAGAAGCCACCTGAATTTATAACCTTCTGTCTACCTTCCTCCATCTTCAAAACCCACAATATTGTTCAAGTCCATTTCATACTGCCAACTCTCTGGTTCTCTCTTCAGTTCTCCTCTCACACCTCTAAGAGCCCTCATGATTACATTGAGCCCACCCAGATAAATCTAAGATAATCTCCCTATTTTAAGGTCATCTGATTAGCAACCTTAATTCCATCTGACACTTTAATTCCCATTTGCCACGTAACCTAACATATCTATAGGTTCTGGGGATCAGGACATAGATATCTTTGGGGAAGGGCATAATTCTGCCTATCATAATAACCATATGCAAACAGAAAACGAACTTAGATCAATATCTCACACCACATACAAAAAGTAAATCAAAAGGATCATAGGTCTAAATGTAAAACCTAAAACTATAAAATTTCTAGAAGACATTAAAGACAATTTTTGTGACCTTAGAGAAGCAAATATTTCTTAGGTTTGACGCCTAAAACATAAATCTTAAAAAGATAAACTTCAAAATTAAAAAGTTCTGCTCTTCAAAAGACATTGTTAAGATAACGAAAAGATAAGCCATTGGGAGAAAATATTTGAGATACACATATCTGATGATACACATGTAGTCTGGATATATATATCATACGACCCAGCCATTCTTGAGAAATAAAAGCATATATTCATGCAATGACTTGCATACAAATGTTTGTAGCAGCTTTATTTATAATAGCCAAAACTTGGAGGAAATCCAAAACCCATCAACAAGTGATGGGATAAACAAATTATGATATGTACATATGATAGAATACTATTTAGTAGTGAAAATGAATGAATTATTGATATACCAATAATACATGGGGGCATCTTAAAATAATTATGCTGAGTGAAAGAAATCAGACCAAAAAAAGAATACATACTAAATTACTCCATTTATATCAAATTCTAGGAAATCAAAAGTAACCTATATTGACAGAAAGCAGATCAGTGGTTGTCTAGAGATGACCAGAAGAGGGGGACTAGGAGAGGAGCAGTAAAAGGGTGGGATGACAAAGGGGAACAATGAAACTTTTGGAGGTGATGGATGTTCTTGATTGTGGTGAAAGTTTCATAGATGTCAAAACTGATCAAATTGTGTACCTTAAATATATGCAATTTATTAAATGCTGATCATACCTCAGCAAAGCTGTTTTTAAATCAATAATTTTTTTCAAAAGAATGGGGTGAAGCTCTATTTGAGTACAAGGAAATAACAGTTGTCTTGAGGGGACTATATGGTCTATTAAATATATATCATCTTTAAATATTTAAATTTCATAACATGGATTCTTTACAATGAGGAGAAAGAGAGAGGGAGAATCATTTTCATGTGATGCACAAGAATATCAGGGTGGAGAGATGTTCAGGCACACGTATTTAGAGAAAAACTCTCACGTAATCTTGACAGATACCCCCTCCTCTCCATCCCAATCTGAAGATTTTTGAAGGAGGGGGGCAGGATGGAAGAAGTGCTTAAGTAGATGTCCCCAGGAGACTGAAGAAGGGGTTGGAGTCCATAGGCACGGCCTAGGAGCAAGGCCGTAAGCACCACACGGAGGGTGTGGCTGTAGGGCTGAAACAGGGAGCTGTGGAAGTCAACAAGATGGAAAAAGCCATAGCAAGTTTTGGTGCTTATATGTAGAGTGGAGAAGGGGTGAGCAGGAAAGAGGGAGGGCTGAACAGGAGTTTAAGACAACTCTGGGCACGAGGTAATTCAGAGAATGGGGGCATGACTAACAGAAAAACAAAAATCTAGGAGACAAACCAACCTGAGGAAAGATGAGGAAGTGATTCAGTAAAACATTACTCAGTCTAACCCCTCATTTCATCAATGAGAAAACTGTAAACTAGAGAGTAAAGTGACCTGCCCAAGGTCACACAGCAGACTCTAGAACTCCTGACTCTTAGGCCAGGTTTCCATGCTACTTCCCTGTAACACATTTCCCCTTACCTGAGGAGTCTGAAGTGATGATGGGCATCCAGGTGGTAATGTCTAATCAGCAATTAGAACTGTCAACGCAGAGCCTGAGAGGGCTGGGAGCTGGAAATATTGATTAAGGAGCTAGGAGCTAGCTGAAGCAGCAAGAGCAAATGAGATAAAAGGTTTTCTATCCATTTCTATTAACTTTCCACTTTAGACATATTATCCACTTGTAGGTCCTGCTTTCTACTCAAATCAAATTGCCTTAGAACCAGCACCTCTTCCTGACTTTCCTGACTTCATTAATCCAGTTGCACAGGCTAGAACTCTGGGAGGCTTGCTGGGTTCATCAGCCTCCTGTACTTCCTGCATCCATACTGCGACTAAGCCAAAGTTTTCCTTTGACATGACATCGGCTGCCCCTTTCCCTGTAATGTCATCTAGCCAAACCTTCAGCCCTGTAATCTTGAATTTCTAGAACAGCTTGCCAACTGGAAAAGATAGGTCAGAGAGACAGACAAATCACAGGAACCTGTTGGCCATGGAGATAAGAGACAAAGGACAAGAGGATATCAGGAGGCAGATGGGTCAAAAAAGTCAGGTGCCACAGAGAAGCGAGAAGTATGGAGACAGGGTTTGGGTAAGTGGAAGGTTACAAGAGACCTGAGGGAGAAAGAGGAGGGTGGGCCCCAATTGTAAGAGAGAGTATGTGGTGAAGGAGTGAAGTGGAGGGTGGAGCCTGACTGGAGACAGGACAGGGGCCTGTGGTGAGAGAGTGGAAGTAGTGGAGCTGAATCATCTGTTCACCAAGTTTTGGCAGTGAAAAAAGAAAAGACAGTGGCTAGACAGGACGGTCAAGTTTCCAAATGTTTATTTCATTTTGTTTTTTAAAATGGAGCTAGCTATGCAGAGTTGAAAGACACAGCTGAGAGGAAAAGTGAGGGGTAGAAAATTCTGAAGCTGGGAAACTAACAGCATCACTCAGAACTGGAAGGGCCGGTGGCCTTCCCTGTTGCCATGATCAGTCGGCATCCTGAGGGTTGGTCTGCATAGAGGAAGCTGGTAGAAGATATCCTGGCCTCAAAGCTCGATTCCCAGTCCTCTTCTCGTACTGCACAGGAAATTTCTAACACAAAGCTGTTTCCTTTGTCACACTATTTTCTGTTTAGAGTGAGCATAGGAAGTAATCTGTCCTGTTCTTTTAACAATTCCAAGAGAATGCCAAAACATCCCCTGGTCTTGGCCTTGTTGGATATATAGTTGTGACAGAACCAAAGTTCTTCCTGACCTCTGCCCTTAATCTTTCCTGCAGCCATTGAAGCCCATTCCCTCTCATCCTGTCTTTGGGGACAGCATGTGGTAGCCAAAAAAAACCTGCCTGGGTGAGGAAATCTGCAGCAGGTAAAGTAATATGGATTTCCTCTCGATCCTAAGGAAGTTGTCCCTGTAGATTCTACATTCATGTTCCCTGTTAGCCTTGCCTCTCATGCAGACATGGGGACACTCCAAAAAAGTAAAGAACATTCCAATATATTTCAGTTTCCACTGACTTTGTGAGATAAATACCCCTTTGGTCATCTCAGAGTTCAGGTCTGAGGAAGCCAGCAGGAACTCCACAGCTAGGAAACGAAAGCATATCTTAAGCTACTCAAGAAGAGTTACATGTGCTTAGGAAGTAACCACACACATAATCTAGTCAGCCCCAGAGCCGCTCTGTGTCACCTAGTAGACTCAAAGAAGAGTAAACTTTCCCCTCAAATGCCATCTCAAGAGGCTAGGAGGATCTGCCAAGCATCCCTCAGGGATGTATCTTGCAGCAAGTAACAAAAAAGGAATCAAGGGGCGGGGGGGGGGGGGGGTGAGAAACAGAGAGGTTAAAATGAGAAAAGAATAAAGACGAAGATGGTAAGAAGAGAGAGAGAGCGAGAGAGAGAGAGAGAAACTCTTCCTGTTGTTCATTTAAATCAAGGGGCTTGTAAATAAAGTTTTATTGGAACACAGCCATGCCCATTCACTTAGTGTCCATGGCTGCTTTTGTGCTACAGTGGTAGAGGTAAGTAGTTGTGACAGAGACCATATGACCTGCAAAATTAAAAATATTTACTATCTGACCCTTTACAAAAATAAAGATTTGCTGACTTAGAATAATAACATCATAACTTCCTCCAATACTAGTAAGCTCTTTGTGCTTCTTCAGCTATTTGTTATGTTTAAAGTTATCTACAGAAAATATTATTCTGAAAGAAATCAAGGCTAGAGCCAAAAAATAGGAAAATTAGTCATATCTGTAGCTTAGAGAGTGACCAAAGCAAAACTGCACCAAGATACAAAAGAAATCAGAAAGCTGAAGAACAAATCTGACTCTCTGAGGGGAGATAGAAGAGGGTAAAGAACTAATAAACAGTGATGGAAAAAGGCTTGTCTTGGGGTAGTGAACACACAATACAAGATACAGATGGTGTATTATAGAATTGTATCCCTCAAACCTATATAATTGTATTAACCAATGTCACCCCAATAAATTCAATGTTTAAAAAAACACAAATCTGACTCTCAAAAAGATGGCTACAGATGGGAAATATATATGTGTGTGTGCATATATTTGTGTATGTGTATAAAATACAGAAATCTATATACAGAAATATATGTGTACATATATTCTTATAAGTGTTATGTTTCTGTATATGCATTTTTTCTAATTAGTATTTAGCAATACTAAAGTCACAGTTTTTTCATGGTTGATATGTATAGTGCCCAAGGGAATTAAAGAAGTCAGTTAATATAATACTTGAATAATAATAGAAATTTGAAATATGGACAATAGGTGATTTTAGGGGGAAAAATGGTTTCAGTCTTCTCCATCGTCTTCTCATATTGACATGAGGGTACAGGTGTGAAAGTGTTGTTTTTTATATCTCTATCCAAGGTGCTGTATAATATAAGACTGAGGAGGGAAAAGGCTGGGAGTAAAGGATGAATGCCACCCCATGAAACATGAAAAAGTCATCTAGGCTATTCTTGAGCTTTTGCAGAGAAATTAAAGAGCCAGGTGAAAGCCACATATCTCCTGCCTTTGGCTCATCTTTTTCCAATCTTATCTTCTTCAGATTACTTCTCCCCATACCCCATGAAGACATCAACTCTGTCTTGTCCTGCCTACACACACACACACACACACACACACACACACACACACACTCCATTCCAGGCACAAGATTTTGCTCTTCATTATCATTTATTCAGCAGTTCCTGCCCTGTCCCTATCCCTAAGCTTCTGCTCAAAGGCACAGACACTGCTGGTTACCTACCCAAAATACATTCTCCCATGCCTCCTTAGTAAAAGAATCGTAATGTTATTCGGGAGGGCAATGTGTTGAGATAAAGTGCTCGCCTTCCCTGGCTCCCTTGAAGCTAGGGTGGCCATGTAACTTGTTTTCTGTCATGAAGTATGACTCAGAGAAAGTGTGCTAGGGAGGTGGGGAAATTGTTTGCCCTCCTCATAGGCATCCTACCTTTCCCTTTCACATGCCTTTCTTTTTGCTCTGTTCTTCTTTCCTTCCTCCCTTTCTTCTTTTTCCCACCTGCTTCACCAATAGGAGACTTGAGGTGGGGCAGTCATCTTGGGAGCATGAGGAAACAAAGCCATAAGTTAAGAACGGAGGAACAGAAAGAGAAAAGAAGCCTGGGACATTGATGACACCTTGAAGCTGCTGCATCAGGCCCGACTGTGTATTATGTGAGAATAGTGTGCCCACATTTAGTGAAGGCCCTATAGTCAGGTGTATGCAATGAGTAGCCCAATGCAACTAACTATCGTGCCCATACTCTTTCTTCTACCTGGCAAGTCACTTCCTCCCTACCCCATAGTCAGTTTCTGAAGTACTGTGCTTTCTTCAAAGCCCACCTTAAATCCCACCTCTTTCAATAAGGCATTCCATAACATCTCAAAATTAATCTCCCCTCTCCCATAGGACACAATTAAAGTCAGTAAACTAGTATGCATGTATCAAGCCTGTTTCACGTCATGAATAATTATGTATGTTTAGTCACACATACCCCCACTAGATTGAGAGCTGCTAAGGGCAAGGATCCTATTTCACTCACTTTAAATGCCCTGCAGTACTACCCAGAGCAGTCACTCAATAAAAGATTGTTGAATTACTTTGAGTGAAGAAACGCTTCCCTTCCCAAGTGTATATTACTGATCATATTAAAACTCCTATCTTCTATATAGAAAGGGTAGGAAAGTCACCACATGGGAAAAGAGACCTTAGAAGTTCTAGTCATGTTTTGACCATGCTTTGACAGTGTTGAAACTGTACAGCCTGTTCTGACTAATGGCCAAGATGTATAAACTAAGGTCAGAAGAAGGGATAGAAATGAGATTGTACTTATAGCCTAAGACTGGGCCTATATGCATCAAACTCATGTGCTAGTTTCACTATGCTCAACCTCAAATCAATATCTGCTGGAAGTATACCCCTGTCCACAGCAGTTAATCCAACTTATTGCATTATAATTCCACTTACTCCTCTACTGCTTATTTATTTCTTTTGTTTGACAAAAATTTATTGAGCACTTGATATGTTCCAAGCATAGGGTGACCAATCATTCCAGTTTGCCTGTGACTGGAAGGTTCCCAGAAACATAGGACTTTTCAGTGCTAAAACTAAGAAAGTCCTGGGCAAACCAAGAAGGTTGGTTACCCAAGAAGCGCTGTGTTTGATACTGGATATAAATCAGTAAAAAACAAATATGGTCCATGCCCATGTGGATCTGTACAATCTAGGGGGCTTTATTTGAGGCTCCTAGTAATTACAAGTAGGTTTGCATCCTTCAACTATATTTTCAAGTCATTCATGTTAGATTTTATTACACAGTAATCAAGTCCACCCAACACATCCAGGTGCTAACACCACAAATCTCTCAGCACAGCTGGCTGTCTATGTGGAGGAAAGATGAAAGACTTTGGAATAGGAGAGTAAGCAGAAGCTCATTTCATGAATGTGGTCATTGTTCTACCGGTTGTGAATTCCAACCAACTTTAATCACAGCCTGAGCCAGTTGTCTGTTGTTCTTGGAACAGCAGGCACACTCTATCTTCAGATTCTCATCCCTCTTTGTGACACTGATTAAGACCTATTGGGTGGAACAGCGTCAACTTTGGAAAGGGCCAGGAGATGTCAACCTTTCCTAGGGTGATGTAGAGGTAATCTGACTGTGGCATCTGCTGATGTAGCCATCACAGCTAGCTGGGGCATAACTTTTCTCAGTCATTGTTCCAGATGAATTCCTCCTATAGCTGAATGTTGGGTAAAATAAAAACTCTCTCATGCTTGGGTCAAGGGCATGTGGATAGCTTATTTCCTCCTTTAGAATGTCAACCTTTCTCCCAGATAGATAATATATATTTCTGAACTTCATAATCTGAAGATGCTACCCCCCAACCGTAGCCACTCACTCGGCAAAAGCTGAAGGTCCAGGTTCCTCCATTTCAAGAATCAGAGGATTATTTTTTACTCTAAGGTGGACTTTTTCTCTTCAATCGCCAGACTTCATTTCTGTTAGGCTTTAATAACAACCACCAATTGGTTTTCTATGATTGGCTAGACACCATACTATGTATTTTTATATTCATCATCTTATTTAACTACACAACAACTCAAAGTAGATATTGTTATTCCCACTTCCAGATGAAGAAACTGAACCACAGAAAGGTTAGAGAACTTTTCCTGGATCACATATTATGAATGGATAGAGTAGAATTTGAATTTAACTCTGTCAGACTTTTCTGGGAGTTGCTTTGATGATGTGAAAGGGAACAGATTTTGTATGCTTAGAGATAAGTGTGAGAAAGACTTCAGGAAGAGAAGCAATTTTGTGTCCATTGAGGTCTAAATTTTGCTTGAAGATGGGGTAGGTAGGACTGAGAACACTGCAAATCAAGGAGAAAGGCTGGACAAAAGCCTTGGTTTACTGCTCTGCACTAGGCCAATGTTAATTTATAACTGTATGTGAGTGTGTTTTGAAACCATCAGGAATTAATTTTAAAACTCCCTTAGAAGTTTTTTATGGGCATTTTTTCAACAAACAAAACTAAAAGGCCTAATTTTTTTTTTCCAAAAAAATTTGTATGGTAAAGATGCTGTTTTTTTAGAGTTAAAAGTGAAAGAAAGTTCATTAGTGAAGCAGTGGAACAGAAAGAAAACTACTCCACAGGCAGAGCAGCCACAAAGATGCTTTAAGTGGCCTAAAATTACCCTTTGGAAAGATATAGAGCAGAAATGATAGGGAGTCATATCTTTGTTGTGATATGAAAATATCATATCAACACCTACGCAGCTTTATCATTGAAGCATAGGATTGAGGATCAGAGCCTGACCACCCACTCCCTACGGTATCCATCAACACAGTGGTAGGATAGTGCAGAGACCCCAGAATGAGCATTTACAAATGAGAAAAGCAAAGCCCAGAGTCGTATCCTCAGTGTCTTGAAAACTGCCTGATTCGTAGCAAGTACTTGGTAATTTTATTGAATAAATGAATAAATGGACAAATAAACTAAGTGATTTTTCAGAAGGTCACACAGCAGGGAGGGAAATCCAATATCCTAAATCTAAACTTCATCCTTGATCTCTTTACATCATCCCCTGGGTAGCCTGGCCAACTTTAAATGGGTATTTGGATGTCAGATGTATCTGACTTAAGCAATGTCAAAAATTTAATTAAAGACTTAGACAAATGGAGTTGGTGAAGACCCCGTTATCCAAATGCCAGGACCATTCGGTGTGGTTGGTTTCATTTCCAATGAGCATCTGCTCCACATCACCAATCCCTTTACATTTTCATACAATGTCCAGTTCACATTACAAAGTCAGCTAGCCTTTGTCATCCGTGTGGCCGTTCACCTTCTTGCTGTCTCTCCCTGGTGTTTAATCTGCTTTCCTTCCATATTTCTCAACTGCCTGTTCCCGCCTGCCTCTGTCAGCCAGGTGGTACTCAGGGAATGTAAGGGCACAGGAGGCATTCCGAAGTCAGTTCTAACTGACTGGGTGTTTATCCACTCCTTTGGATGATCCCCATGCCCTGTGGATGCTGGTTAAACAGCCATCCACAGACTGAGGAGCATTCTAAGGTTTATACTCAGCTCTCCACTGTCTGTGCTAATAGAGGGGAGGAGAAGTGTCGATGCACAGCAGATATATTTTTTAAAATCCACATATAATTTATACTCATTTTAATTGTACTTTTTATTGAGTTTTTTTCAAGTTTGTATACCTATGCAATCATCATCACAAAAAAGACACCCCCAAAAGTTCTCTTGTGCCCCATCTCAGTCAATCTTTCCCAACGGTGGCTCCCAGTCTGCTTTCTGTCACTCTAGATTAGATCTGTCTTTTCTAGGGTTTCATATAAGTAGAATCATAGGGTATGTACTCACCAAAGTTATTTTTATTTGACTTTGGAATAGCTTCTCTGATTTCCTTCCCCGTCCTGTCTGGTTCAGGCTGATATTAAAAGGAGTTCATGTTCCCCACACCCACACTGATTTGACAGGGCGGGCAGAGCTAGGTCTGGGAAGAAACCTGAGAGGCAAGATACAGAGGCTGCTGAGAATAATTTTTGGCAATGAGAAGAATGTTGATTCTTCCCAGCATTGGTAGAATATGGCAATGAGTGTGTGCCACTTTGTGCCTTGAACCTATTTTTCAATGTCGCTCAGTACAGCTTCTCCTAAACCTAACTGCCTACGAATTTTGTGTGCTTTGTCTTGAATGGGCACTTTCCTTGTAAACTCCTCACTCCAACCAGCCCCTCTCAGCCACGGAGTCATTGCACCCTCTGGTGTAAACATGGGGATCTGTCACCCCTTTGGCATGAGGCATTGCCACCCACGCAGCTGTCACCTACCACAGCCCTCCCCTGCCAGCAGGATCCCTTGGCTCCCCTCACCAAGAAGCCAAGGGCAAGGAAATGTCAGCCTCCCTCCAGCTGCTGTTAGGTTCATGGGTCAGAGGCTGAGCTTGTAAATACATGAACATAGAGAAATACTGAGAGATCAACCACTTGAGAGAGGACATGAACAGAGAGAAGGGAAACCCCAGAGAAGACAGAGCAAGCTAAGCATGAAAGATGAGGTGAAGGGCAGAGGCACAGCCCAGAAAAAAAAGCAGAAGCAATAGAGGGATGGACTTTTTCCATCTAAGAGTAATCCTAAAAATTCACTTCTCTGCCCAAAATAAATAGATTCAGACCCAGGCTATGAGAATCCCTGAAGAGTGTATTTTAACACGGAAATGCTGATTTTTTTTAAAAACACCCCCAAAAAAACCCACCCTATATACTTCTAGATGCTGCTGAACCTGCTTAATCCCTTTAAACCTCCAATAACTTCAACTATGGTGTTTAAAGTCTCATAAATCTGCACTAGCTTCAAATCAAGAAGCACCAATCACATTCAGGAGCTTAGGGGTAGGGACAGAAGGTGGGCATCCCAGTGATATTTAAAACCACAGCACAGGCTTTTCATAAAATTATTCCAAGAAAAGCTGAAATGGAAAATGCTCGGGTTTCTGAGCTGTGCTTCCATACGTTCCCAATTAGTTCTGTTTTTCTTTTCATCAATGGGCGGGGTGGAGAGTGAGGGAGTGCTAATGTGCTATTTAGCTGGAGAGCAAAAAAATGGCAAAGATCTATCTCATTTAGTTCTATTTTTACATAAAATAAAACCAAAAACAAACAACAAGAATTTTTTAAACTACTGCCAGAAGTCATTAGAAAATAGCACTCTTTCTAGTAAGGCACCAACAAAGTGATGTCTGGTTTTTGTTAAATGATTAATTCATGCCAGAGAGTGAAAGTTATGGATACTATTCTGCTAACAGTAACTACCTTTTCTTTTTCATTCCTACTGTACTCCAGGCATCTCCTGTATAAAGAGGTTTAGGTATATCATCTAATTTCATCCTCACAATAGCCCCATGAGAAATAAGATTCTCTCTGTTTTACAGATGAGGAAACTGAGGTTCAGATTGTTTAAGTAACTTGCCCCAAATCACACAACTGGTAAATTACGGAGCAAAAATCCAAACCCAGACTTTGCTTTGGAAGCCCTAATGTTATCCGGGATACCTTCTGTGGTGCCATGGACCCAGACCACAGACCACCTGGACAAATCTCATATATCACACTTTGGTAATTGACGTGTTTCCATCGTCCCCTTTATTGACCTGGTCCAACCTTTTCAAACCCTAAAGTCTTTTTTTAAAAGTTGGCTATGCTAACTAAATCTTTACTCCAAATTCAGACCACACAGAAAAAATAAGAGTGCCTCGACTGTGCTGCTTGTTTCAGATCCAGTTTTCCTGCACTGATGTTCTACCAAGTGACCCTGAGAAAATCTCTGAACTTTAGTCTCCTCATCTATTAAACAAGGATCTGTAAGATCTAACTTCGGGATTATTATGAGGATTCATGTGTTGGTATACAGTCTGGAGACCGTAAAGACTAGACAACTGCTGGGTTTATGATTATTATGGTACCTTAAATATAATTAGGAATGACAGCCCATTAAAGTCTAGCTTCACAGAGAAGAGAGAAGAGAAAAGACATTTCAACTACTGGGATGGAAGACAAACTTCATTTCAAAACACTCATGATTGAAGATATGCACTTGGGAGAGTGAAAATACATGCCTCTCAAATGCAAATCAAAGCCACAATGAGATACCGCCTCACACCTTTCAGAATGGCTCTCATCAGTAAATTAACAAGCAGCAAGTATTGGGAGGAGGTGTGGAAAAGCGAACACTCGAACACTCGAATGCAGACTGGTGCAGCCACTGTGGAAAACAGCGTGTATTCCTCAAAAATTGGAAGTGGAACTGCCTTATGACTCAGCAATTCCACTTCTGAGAATATACCCAAAGAAACTCAAAACACTAATTCAAAAGAAAATCTGTACCCCCATGTTTATTGCAGTGTTATTTACAACAGCCAAGATATGGAAGCAAGCCCAGGGCCCATCAATAGATGAGTGGATAAAAACGCTGTGGGACATTCACACGGTGGAATACTACTCGGCCATAATGAAATCATACCCTTTGCAACAGCATGGTTCGACCTAGAGAGTATTATACTAAGTAAAATAAGTCAGACAGAGAAGTAAAAATACCATGTGATTTCACTTATATGTGGAATCTAAAGAAAAAATTAAAAGAGTAGAAACAGACTCATACATACAGAGAATGGATTGATGGTTGACAGAGGAGAGAGGAGTTGAGGGACTGGGTGAAAACGGTGAAGGGATTAAGAAGCACAACTTGGTAGTTACAGAATAGCCATAGAGATATAAATTATATCGTAGGGAATATAGTCAATAATATTGTAATAACTCTGTATGATGATGGTGTGTGCTAGACTTACTGGGGGGGATCACTTAGCAAATTACATGAATGTCTACCCAGTATGCTGTACACTTGAAACTAACAGAACAATGAATGTCAACTATAATTGAAAAACAACAACAAAAATTTATTTTAGGTAGACAAGGTCCACGTAAAAGCATCAGTCCTTTTATTGAACTTTGATTTACTGTGCTCGGAAAATGTCATGTTCTTTACCAGTTGAAGGCAAGACCCTCCAAGGCATAAGATTACAGACTTGATTGCGATACTGGCTTCTATGGAGGTGGTGAGTGTGGAGCTAAACCCACAGTGTCTCTGGGGGGTGCCTGCTTAGATAGGGTTGTTGGATACCATAGAAAGGGATACAGTTTTTAAAAATTTATCATCTCATACACTTAAGATTGCTATTTTCTCTATATTTTAATGCATACTGATACAAAAGCATACATATAGAGGTGAAGGAGAATGATCATTCAGTAGTCATGGAGACAAGAACATTTTACTTACAAATGTCCCCCCACCCCAACGATATCACTGAGGACAATTCAGGGTCGCCCTTGTTGGATTCTGGGTGGAGTGTTGGGGTGTCTCCGGCCTGTTGTGGAGGGAGGCTCCATGGCGATGGGGCAGTCCCTGTGGGGATGGTTCATGGAGGGGCTGCAGTCCTCTGTGGAGATGGGCTTTGGGCCCATCCTTGGGAAGCTGGGCGAGGCGGTGGTAGAGCTGCTTCCCATGGCCTTAGTCCGCGCCTCATGGTCTATGTTCTCCAGTGGGAGACACTGGGGTGTCCACCTGTCATCAGCTTCTTGGTGGTTTTTATGTTATAGTCAGATTTGTTCAGTCTGTGGGAAGTCAGCTTTATGTAAGATGTGAATCGCAGCTCACAAAAGCACGGGCCACACAGATGGAGTAGAAATGTCACCTCATTGACAAGTACAGCCCAGCGAGAGAGGAGTGCACGAGCCGTCCTTAGACGATGCCAGGCTGAGTCATTATATATATCCAGCCTTGCTGACACTTGCTGAAAGGTGACCGCAACATACTGGATACTGGGGCAGGAAATTAAGTCCATGGTTCACGAATTGAAGGAAGAGGGATCCAAACGCTCAAGGCAAGAGGAGAAGATGGTGGAGATGCTAAAGATGCTCAAGTCTCTGGAAGAGGTCGTGAAAGCACCTCACAAGCTGCTTTTCCAAACCTGTGAGAAGGCCAAGAGCCAAGCCCTGACGGTCCCCTCCCCAGGAGTGGACCTGGGTCGTAAAGTAGCGCTGTTCTCCCCTCTCCACTCGGGCCTCTCCTGCTGTCACCTGTGCTGCCCACCTCCACCTCCACCTCCACCTCCACCGGACAATCCCTCAGACCAGTGGATGCAGGAGAGCCCTCTCCCTGGGCTGGGGTCCCTCCTCCTGCCCCCGCTGCACACAGCAGTCAGCTTCTGCACGGACATCCCTCCAAGTGGAAAGAGCAGGAGACTTCCTGGAACACACCAAGAAATGGGAGACCTCTATATTCACAGAATGTTTGGATTCTCTCTCAGAAGCAATGAAACAATTGCTGTACTTAAATGTATCTTTTACTCAAGCTGAATCTTCATCAAACTACATTTCTCGATGTTTTGTGATATATATATATCCTCATATGTACATAAATCTTCATATATATATTAATCTTCATATATGCATACCAATCTTCCAAGTGAACGTTTATATTTTATTCTCTCCTTAAATGTTGTATTTTATTTTGGAAATACATGCAGTTTTGCAATGAAGACTTTTAATTGTCAAAAAAGAAAATAGATATTTCTCTACCATCACTTCCCAAACTGTTTTCAATGGGGTATTTATTAACAGATGTTTTCTCAAAAGATCTATTGTCAGAGAGATCTGGAAAACACCATGTATGCGATCCCTAACTCAGAGAATCACAATGTATTTTGTCTTATTGAAGGTCCTGGGAAGTCTTACCATAAAATAGTCTTAGCTTAATCCAGCAATTCCCGAACAGTTGACTGTAGAAACTTGATTTTGGGGTTTTGATTTATTAAGAATCTTCCAGAACACCAAGGCACATAGTTTAGAAAATGCTACTCTCAATAAAGATAGCTCCTCTCATCCACCGTCAGTACAGTCTGTGACCCACTCTGTTTCCATTGTGACCAATGTTCTTTCATTTAATAATTCATATCAATGAGAAGACTCCCCAAAGCCTGTGAACATGTTTTTACAACACCAGGCTCTTCACAGAGGAGAGTACATCCAGTACACCCCACAAATCTCTGTGTACAGGCCCTCCTGCCTCAGATGAGAAGAGAGAAGGGGTAAGAGGAGGAGGAGGGTGTCTTGTTTAGCAGCTCACTAGCAATGCGTGTTTAATGAATCCAACTTATACGAGAGAATTGTCTTAGTTTTGGGGTCCTCCAGAAGCTGACTCTGAAACAAGGGTTTAAGAGCAAGTAGTTTATTTGGGAGTTAATCCAAAAAAATACCAGTAAGAGAATGAGGAAGTGAGTCAGGGAGGCAAAGACAGCCAATAAAAAGTGAATTATTAAGCCAACTACACAGTGGACAACTGTAGCTAAATTCTGCTGGGAAACAGTATAAAACACACACCTCAGAATTATTCCACCCGAGGCATGACATTGCTAAGATATTTATGCATCATCTCCCGTCATTCATTGGTTCAAAGATGCTGGGAGGGAGCAGGGCAGCTGATTTTCCAGAACTTCTGAACTTCCATGTATCTTGGTGTAGTGATCTTCCAGAGTTCCAGGTAAAGTCCTTAGCATCAAGACACAGATACTGGCCGTTGGAAGATGTCTGGAACACCTTGACATGGTAAAGCCTGAAGGATGTGGGTCTGCATCAGCGTCTCTCATACTGGTTCCATATGTCCAGATGGGAAAACTAAGTTTAAAGGAAGTTGTATAACCCTGAGCAACTGTTCCAGGTATTTTTGAGGTGCAAGGCTGTACTTAACATAGCTCCATGCCAAGAAGATAACTATCTGAGGACATAGGTGACCCCACCTCCATTTCTTCCCCTGGTTGCAGTGGCTTTCAGGCTTTTTTCTGGCTCCACATCAGTAATATTTCTCATTACAGTGATTCTCAACAGCTGAAGGTGAGGGTAAGCCACATTCCTCTACAGGTGGTGCATGAAATCCAGGGATGACAAAGTCTGTATTTAAAATATCTACTTACAATTGCTTGACTTCCTCATCATGCCAAGTCCCTTGATGCTAGATCATTGTGAGGAGTGGTAATAGCCCCATAGGTTGGACTAATTCCTGATCAGATGAAGTAAGTCACTGTGCTTCTGAAACAAGCAACTATTTCAGCTAAAGGCATTGCCTTTTTTCTAAACATGTAAGAAAAGATACAGTAGGCATCTAAGGATGGTATGAGTGTCTCAGGAAGCTGGCAAAAGACAAGAGTTTGGTGGAAAGCGAAAGCAAGTTATAGTTGTGAATTGCTTTCAGTGGTTCAACTTGAGACCATCATTTAGCATCCAGTCCAGTTGGAAGTCAGAGGTTCCCTGTTTTGGTTCAAGGGATTACTACTTTCTGTTCCTTTTTCCTGAAAATCTCACCTGCTACCCTTTCTTTTTCCATGAGTTCATCCCTATTAATAAAACATTTACAGATGTGGTTAAATGAGTAAAAATGTCAATAATTTATACCAAAGAGAACCCAGTTACTTTGGGAGTTACCCAGTCTCCACAGCATTCCAAATTGCAGACCTGAATTACACCTATGGTCTGAACTTGTATCTTGTCAAGTTATGGAAAATAGCTCAAAAGGAAAGAGCATTTTAGAAAGGGCCAGGAGTGATGATTCCTTCTGGTAAGTTGTGCTTCTTTTATTAACATTACATCATATGATTCTTTGGCCCCTAATAAAAGTCATTATTGATGCTTATAATTTTCTCTCCTAGCTCCTAAGCATTTTAACTCAAAGTATGTCCTCTTCTGATTGGCATCTTCATTGCTGGACACAGCTTCAGGGAAGGCAGCAATAATATCGCTTTGCCCAATTCTGACCTCTCCAAGTTGAAACTTCTTTTCACAATTCCTCTATAGACAAACACAATTTATAATACTAGAGCTATTTACAAGGGTGGAAGTCTGGACTTCAGATATTGACTATCTGAGAGCCTCCATCCATCCATCCACCTTTGCCTCTGGGAAGAGAAAGAACTCAAACCATCTTCGCTTCTCCCCAGGCTCCCCACCTCTGTACCTCAAAAAGAAGTCACATCAATATGATGGAGGGATCCTAGCCTGCTGCGCGGGCATTGCTTAGTAATGGATGGCATCCCTTTCTCTGCCCCTTTCCTTTCTCCCTCCTCCCTTTGCTAAAGAGGGTGTCCGGCTCAGTTTTCTTCTCCCATTCTTGCTGCTGTACACTCATTTCTTTGTGGTTTTGTTCCATGAAGAAGGTCCCCTAACTTGGGTTTATGCTAAAAGGAAGGAGAGGCACAGGTAAGCCTCTGCCCTAGGCCATGTGCTCTAGAAAGGGGCACTTACCTTCCAAACACAAGCTCACTGAAGAGCTACTTTCCTTTGTCTTTGCTCCCTTTGCGTATATTGTCTTTAGGGATTTATGGGATAGAGAGAGAGACTATGTCCCTTGTTTGGGGATGGGATTTGGGCATTTCCTGGGGTCTCCTGGCCACCTTCTCCCTCCTGCCCCCATGTTTACTGTAAATATTTCAAACAAACAGAAAATTCTAAGAATAAAACAATGAATATCTGTATATGCTCCTCCTAATTTACAAATTGTTAACATTTTGCCACATTTGCTTTATCTATGTGTGTGGTGGGAGTGCATGTATATTTGGTGGGGTGTTTTAATTGTTTTGAACCAATTGAAAATAGGTCATAGATATCATGACACTTTATCCCCAATGCTTCAGAATACATCTCTCAATAAGAACATTGTCTTCTATAACCACAATACCATTATTTCACCTACAAAATTAATAATTCCATAATATCAAATATCCCCATTGTTGCAAAAATACCATTTATAGATTTTTATTTTTAAAAAAATATATCTTTATTGATTTCAGAGAGAGGAAAGGGGAGGGAGAGATAGAAACATCAATGATGAGAGAGTCATTGATCGGCTGCCTCCTGCACGTCCCCGACTAGGGATCGAGCCCACAACCCAGGCATGTGCCCTGACCGGGAATCGAACCCTGATCGCCTGGATCCTAGGTCGACGCTCAACTGCTGAGCCATGCCCAGCCGGGCTAGATTTTTTTATTGTGGTAAAATACACGTAAAATTTACCATCTTAACCACTTTAAGTGTACAGTTCAGTGGCATTAAGTACATATATACATTGTTGTGGGATCGTTACCACCACCCATCTCCAGAACGTTTCCATCTTCCCACACTGAAATACTATACCCATTAAACACTAACCTCACATTCCCTCCTCCCCCCAGTTCCTGGCAACCATCATTCTGCTTTTCATCTCTATGAATTTGGCTATGCTAGAAACTGCATATAAGTAGAATCTTACAATATTTGTCCTTTGATGTCTGGCTTATTTCACTTAGCATAATGTCTTCAAGGTTCATCCATTTTGTAGAATAAGTCAGAATTTCCTTCCCGTTAGGGCTGAATAATATTCTGTTATATGTATACGCCACATTTTGTTTATCCATTCATCCACTTAACTGTTAGCTACTGTGAATAAGGTTGCTAATGTCAACCAATGGTTGTTGGCGCCAATTCAATGCCAACTGGAATCCCCAATTTGGGGTGTAGTAAAGAAGGAAACTTTATTCAGTGCAAAGCAGTTCAATTGTGATACAGCATGTCCAGCAAGGTCAGCATGGCTGGGGGATGGCCCTGACACCAGGCTCCTCTCCCGCCAGGCAGCTGTGCTCCACTCCTCGCTGGTCTGGTCTGGTCTGGCCTGGTCTGGTCTGATCTGGATTGGTCTGGTCTGGTCTGGTCTGGTCTGGTCTGGTCTGGTCTGGTCTGGTCTGGCCTGGTCTGGTCTGGTCTGGTCTGGCCCAGTCCACTTCACTCTGCTCCGCTCCAGCAGACAACTTTGGTGTTTCAGCTCCAGCCTGGAATACTTTCGGTGGAAAAGGAAAGTGCGCTTCCAGAGTTAGAGGGGAGCTGATTTATAAAGATAGAAGTCCCCATCCCCAGGTCCCTGATTGGTCTGTCCTCATGCAAATGAGAACTCCAAATTCTGGAAGTCTGATTTGTCCAAAAGATGCTGTTCCAGATTGGTCAAAAAAGAGCTGCTCTGATTTGTTGGTGAAGAAGCTGATGGAGATGTAGCTGTGCAGCTCCAAATGGATGGGGAAAGCTTCAGTCCTCTTGGTTGAAATAGGATTTCGGAAATTCCTTTATAAGGGCTGGGCTCAGATGGCAGAAACACAGTGCAGGCAGGAAGTTCAGTGCAGTCTTCTCCCAGAAGTGCAATTTGCATGAAAGGGCCCTGTGTAGAAATGGCTGCTAGGCTGTTTTTTGGTTTTGGTTTTAATTTGAGCCCAGTTAGCCACCGGGAGCCCTTCTTAGTAGGTATCTTCTTTCTCAGGATCCACACTATTAATATGTACACCTTGGTATAAATGTGTTACCTTGAACAGTTATACAGATATCTATTCAATTTCCTGCTTTCAATTCTTTTGGGCATATACGCAGAAGTGGAATCGCTGGATCTTATGGTAATTCTGTTTAATTTTTGTGGAATTGCCATACTGTTTTCCACAGAGGCTGTACCATTTACATTCCCATCAGCAATGGTTCGAATTTCTCCACATCCTCACCAACACTTGTTCTTTTCCATCTTGTTGCTAATAGCCATTCTAATGGCTGTGATCTCATTGTGGTTTTGATTTGCATTTCCCTAATGGCTAGTGATATTGAGGATCTTTTCATGTGCTTATTGACCATTTGAATATCTTCTTTGGTGATAAGTCTATTCAAATCCTTTGCCCATTTTTTAACCTAGTATTTTGTTGTTCATTGTGTCCTTTGATGCGCAGAAGTTTTTAATTTAGATGTAGTCCAATTTAGCTATTATTTTCTTCTGTTGCCTGTGCTTTTAGTAGCTACTAGAAATGTTAAAATTACACGTGGCTCACATTATATTTCTCTTGGACAGTGCTGGCCTGGAAGCTTGATTAAATTCGCTTTTGGCAAGAATACCTCATAGGCAATGCTGTATACTACATAATGTATCCCAGCAGGTTTATAATATCAGGTTGTCCCAGTAGAAGTGATGCTAAGTTTGATCATCTGGTTAAAGTGAAAACTTCCAAATATCTGGATTATAAAGAATATTTTCCCCTTTGCAATTTCTAAATATTTGTAAGATAATACTTTGACAGCAGAATACCTTTTCATTTTTTTAAATTTATCTTTATTGTTGAGAGGATTACAGATGTCCCCCTTTTCCCCCAAGAATACCCTTTTAAAATATCATCAAACCTTGATACCAGTCACCCCTCAGTGAAACCAACACCGACAGAGCAACACTAAGGCTATAATCAATGAGTCAGATCCTAAATGCATGACCCTTTTAAGGAAGGCAGTTCAGATAACTCCCTGCATTTTGTAGCCCTCCTGCAACAGCCGGAGAACATGTCTTACCTGCCCTCTGCCCCATCGTCCTTCTTAATGGCTGTAAGGAATCAGTAACTGTACTTAAAGCTTACCAGCCATTTCCACAGTAACTGTACTAAAGCTTCCCCAAGTCTCACTTCTAGTCTTGTTATTGGCACTAACCCTCCACCCCTGCATTTTTGAGATTCCCAAGGGACGTCTCTCTTGCACTCAAGAAACTCCCTCCTGTTTTTCACCTGTCCCCACTTCTTTTTTATCTTTTTAATCCTCACCTGAGGATATGTTTTCATTGATTTTAGAGAGAGGAAGGGGGAGGGGAAGAGAGAGAGAGAGAAAGGAACATTGGTATGACAGAGAAACATCAATCGGTTGCCTCCCATTCACACCTGACTGGGGATTGAACCCACAACCTGGGCATGTGCCCTGACCAGGAATTGAACCTACACAGGAAGACACTCCAACCAACCAAGCCACACTGGCCAAGGCTGTCCCCACTTCTTTTGTTCTGCGACCATACTGACATCTGTGTCAAGGCTGGTGGCTCTTGGAGCTTCCAGAGCTACAAATTCCCACAGTGCCCAAGAGGCCCTGTATCCCCCAGAGTCTTCCCTGGTTAAAGCCATGCTGAGTCAATGTGAAGTGGGCACTTTCTCCCAGATGCCAAGGTGGCGCCTCTATTTGTTCTCCTCTGCCTACAGCATTAGTTGTGAAATCATATCCCTCAGTTTCTGTTTGAGTCACTAGAACTTGGCTCATCATAAATACTCAGTATAGACTCCTTGCTCCCTCCTGATTGATCCCTCAAGGTGCCGGAGCAAAACACCTTCCCACTTCCTTTAGCCAAATCAGCTCCTGGCACCCATGCCTACTTTTCTCCAGAGGGATATGAATCTCTTTTAGGCTCTAGATGGGAAAAATAGTCATAGTCTTCATTATGGTACCTAAGTAGGGAGAAACACTCAGTAAAATTTCTAAATTTTCTTCTAAATGTTTGTGTGCTGTGAGACCAAATGGCTGATAATGTAATCAAAGGGCTCCAGCTAGGTCTTAAGGTTTACCCCCATGATAGATAAAAAGAGATACTTCTGTTATTATAATAAAATTGACTATATTTCCCTATGGCTACTAGACTTACCAGGGTAATCACTTCATAAGGCACATAAATGTCTAATCACTATGTTGTACACCTGACACTAATATAATATTTGTGTGAACTGTAATTGAAAAAGTACATTTTTTTAAAAGAGAAATATTTCTGACGCTTACAGGAAAAACCTATGGATCTCAGAGATCAAAGGAGGAAGCTAAGATTATGCACAAGTGGGTATAAAATTTTAAACCATACAATTTTTAGAAGAAAACACTGGAGAAAATCTGCAACCTTGAGTCAGGAAAAGATTTCTTACTATACATAAAATAAGAATGATTTTTAAAAACTTAACAAATTGGGCCTAATCAAAAAATTTAAATGTTGCTCTTTGAAAAGACACTGTTTAAAAAATAAAAAGTTATGCCACAGATGGGAAAACATATTTTCAATACATATACCTGTCAAAGGACTTAGATCCAGAATATATAAAGAACTCTTACAACTCAATATTAAAAATGCAAACAATATAATTTTTAAATGGGCAAAAAATTTGAAGCTATACTTCCCCAAAGAAGATATATGAATGGCCAATTAGCACATGAAAAATGCTCAACACCATTAGTTAATGTTGAGCATTAGTCATTATGCTAATTAAAATCATAATGAAATGCCATTGCACACCCACCAGAATGGCAAAAAATTTTGAAAGACTGACCATATTATCTGTCGGCAAGGATGTGGACCAACTGAAACTCTCCTGCAATGCTGTTGGGAACGTAAAGTGGCACAGCCACTTGGAAAAAGAGTGTAGCAGTTTTGAAAAATGTTAACTATATGCCTGTCATTCGATCTAGTCATTGAGCTCCTATTTACTGGAGAGAATTGAAGGAAGCGCAGAAGTTTGTTTGTGAATATTCATATTCAGCTTTAATCAGAATTGGCCCAAAAAGAAAACAGTTCAAACATCTCTCCACAAGCAGATAAACAAAATGTGATGTAGTCATACAATGGGAATACTATTCAGCAATTAAAATGAATAAATTACTAATATGCCAACAAGATGAATGAATCTCAAAATAATTATGCTGAGTGAAAAAAGCCAAACACAAAAGAATATATACTATACAATTCTATTTATGCAGAATTCTTGAAAAAGCAAACTTCCCTAGAGTTACAGAAAGCAGATCAGTGGTTCCATGGTGCTGGGAGCAAAGGGAAAGGTGGACTCCAAACATATACCAGGAAGCTTTAGGGGATGATGGAAATGTTCTATGTGCTGATTACAGTGGTGATTTCCTAGGGGTAAACACCTGGCAAAACTCATCAATTTCATAAGTTGTATAAATTTACAAAGTGCCAAAGAGACTTAAAGAAGAGGGGGAATTAGAAGCTGAGAGCCCCTCACATTCCCAGGGAAGTTCAGAAAAGACTTCTTTCCTCAGTTGGGAGGGTGAGTGGGAGGTGGAAACAGACTAGGCTACATGCCAGATAGCTATGGTCAGAAAAGGAGAAATCTCCCATCCGTAAGGACCATTCAATGATGATTAGCCCGAGACCCTGCACACGTCCTGCCTAGAAAGCTTTCACCTTCTCAGCCCATCTGTCACTTCTTGTAAGACTCTCTTTCTCCAAGAATTATTTTCTAACTTATCCCTGCCTGTTCTGCATTCACAGCATGATTCCCACTAAATCGCCTCTACTTCCTTTCACAGCTAGTTGTTGCCAACAGCTACATGTGCTTTTTGGGTCAGATATTATTACCAAACATTGGCAAGGAAGTGAGGAAATAGTACTCCCATCCACTGCTGGTGCAGCCATTCTGAAGGACAATCAAGTACTTAAAATCCAGCAAGTTGACCCCTGGGTGTAGACCTGGGAAATTCATCTAGGGAACATAAGGGGATGTGCATAGGAAGTTCACTGCCACACTGCGGAGGGTAACCTAGGTGTCCATCTCTAAGGAATGTACAAGTAAAACATGGAGTGTGAATGCAACAGGATCATGAACGAGATTTTTATATAAGCAACCTGAATTGATCTCAAAAACAGTTGAGAGAGAAAAGTAAAAACAGAATGAGATTTATAGCACAATTCCATTTATGTATTACACACCCACATAAAACAGCCTTGCATGTTTTTGTAAGGGTGCCCATATATCTAAATAAGCATCCATCAGATGAACTGAAAGGACTATATTAAATATATTAGAGAGTATTCCTGTGGGAGGAGGGCAGTGGGATTGGAAGTACTGGATGAAAAGGGAAGGGAATAGGAAGAAAACAATAACATGAAAATTTTTTCTTAAAAAGAGAGAGGGTTTTTCCATGGATGATGATGTTCCATGAACCAAGAATAGGATTAAAGCAAGCATGTGCACCTAAATTCCAAAAGGATATATTTAAAAAGTTAGCAATAGATTGTTTTTGTCTGTATGTCATATTCAGAATGAATGAACTGTTTGCTGGTATGGTGCATTAGTTTCCTTTTGCTTCCATAACAATGTACCAGAAACTTAGTGGCTTAAAATAACATGAATTTATTGTCATGCCCTTCTGTAAGTAAGAAGTTCAACATACGTCTCAAAGGGTCAGCAGGAATGCATTCCTTTCTGGAGGCTCTAGGGGCGAATCCACTTCCCTGCCTTCTCCAGCTTCTAGGGGTCACCCACATTCCTCGGTTCGTGGCCCTCTTCTCCCATCTTCAAAGCCAGGAAGGGCAGGTCTACTTCTTCTCACATCTGCTTCTCCGATTCTGACCTCTTCTGCCTCCCTCTTTCACTTTTCAGAACCTTGTGATTCCACCGAGTCCACCTGGATAAACCAGGATACTCTCCCTAACTTAAAGCCAACTGACTAATTATCCTTTGCCATGTAAGGTAATATATTCACAGGTTTCAGGGATTAGGACATGGATGTTGGCGTCCATTATTCTGCTACAAACCTCTGGTCATATGGCAAATAGTGAAAAACACACATTCTTTATTATTGTGAATCACTTGTTATTCAAGCCAAATAACAACCAAAAAAAAAAAAAAAAGTATTGATTCCTACTATGTGCCAGATCCCTGTGGTAAGAGATGAGGTTATATTGTAGGGGTCAGGGATTGGGGGGTTGGTGCTTTTTCCCTCCCTTTCAAACAAAATCCCCATTCTGGCTTATTTCAGCTAACGGATAAATGAGAAGCAATCTGATTAAGCTGTAGTCATTACATTGTAAATGACTGGCTTGGGTGCTTCTTTTTAAAAGGAGCACCAACCCAATGCTTCTTAAACTTTCATGGGCATACAAATCACCTGGCAAACTTGTCAATGCAGCTTTGGTCCAGTAGGGCTGGCGTGGGGCCTGAGACTCTGTAGTCCCGACAGGCTCCCAGGTGATGCCGATGATGCCTCTCTAGGGCAGCAGTTAGAGGAGTGAGGCCCTAACTCAAATAAAGCTCTAATCCTGAGCAACGTTCAGTCTGATCCTGCCATCAACTCATCCTTACAAAATGTTTGCCTCCTTCTAAGAGGTTATGGTCTCCCCAGCCAGTTTGGCTTAGCGGTTAGAGCATTGGCCTCCAGATTGAAGAGTCCTGGGTTCGACGCCGGCCAAGGGCATGTACCTCAGTTGCAGGCTGGATCCCCGGACCCGGTCGGGGCGCATACGGGAGGCGACCAATTGATGTGTCCCTTCTTACATAGATGTTTTTCTCATACCTCCGCCCTTTCCCTCTCTTCCACTCTCTCTGAAAAGCAATGGAAAAAAGAGGTTATGGTCATTAATCAGTTTGCCAAAACACCACACTTTGTCACTAACAAAACGTCCATAGCTGAGGGAACAATCTGCCTATTGGTAATGGCCTCAGTTTCCCGAGGATAGTTTCTGACTAAGACCCACATTCATCTGCAGAGATATGGAGCATACTTGATATAATCCTTGATATAATGAGCCTCCTTCCTCCTAGACCAGGACTCCCAACATCCAAGGACATATCCCCCCAGACAGTGACCCAGTGACCCAGTATCTGGATTTATACCAATTGTTGGAAATTTATAAGGTTTGAGCTATTTCAGAATTCCCCTAATAGGCAAGGTAATACAAGCTAATAACATTCAATTTATTTCTCTAATGGAGTGGGGGTTTGCATTCTAGTTCTTTAGGGATGGGAGTAAGGGGGTGAGGAGGTAGGGGAGAGATGAGCAGGAAGGCAGAGCAGAAACAACAGAATCTCTACAGGTAACTTAGATAATCTATATAGGGACCTCTGGCCAATGAGACATCCTTAGTAATGCTCATGGATCAATGGGAGAACACATTGTTGCCTCAAGGTGAATTGATAACGTAGTTTTTAAGGTAGAAGAATGCAAGGCTGTTCCTAATTAATCAGTTTGGGCAATATTATGTCATAATACAGTTCTGAACACTGATGTACTTTGGTGTCCCTATCATTTCCCCAGATTCTTATTTGGCCTCAGAAAGATCTGTCACTTCAGGTAAATGAAGCAGAACCATACCTACAGTTACATGTCTTCCACTTGCAAGATTAGGTAGATCTCATCTTCTCAGCAGAACACTGGTATACTGTTTCTCTCAAGACCTCCTAGAGGAGCCTTCATTTTAAGTCATCTAGAAGCCTCCTTCCCACTTTATTTTGGGTGGGTAGTTGCTAAAAACCCTTGTATAGCCTAACTGCTGGAGCTCCCTCAAGCAAGCAGCACAGATCCAAACTTGGCACCTCTGCAATACAGAGAGGTGGTAGGAGGCATGAATCTCTGCAGTACAAAAGGAGATGTACTCTGGCTAGACCAGGACTTGAGGCTACCCATTCAGCTAGCACCTTAGCTGGATGTTCTCCATGAGAGCTGTTTCCCATTGTAGAACAAATTCAATTGGGGGAGTCACTGTTCTCTCCCATCCAAAGCACTCACCCAAGTATTAAAAAGTAGAGTTGCAAATATTGAATCATCATGTTGTACACCTGGAAATGATATAATGTTGTATGTCAGTTATACTTCAATGAATAAAATGTAGAATTGTACACCAGGCAGCAGCTTTTAAGTCACAGAGCCTAATATCCATCATTGTTTGGATAAAAAAAAGGAAGTCTAGACAAGGGAAGTAAATAGATCAAGATCAACTAGGCAATTTGTGGTAGTCTATGTTCAAACCCAGCTCACAGAGGTTTGAACATAAACTACCACAAGGTCAGGTGACTTGCTCAAGGCCACATGTCTACTTAATGGCGACACTGAGATTAAAACCCATCTTTCACTACAAGACTTTTTTCCCACTATAGCCTCCCTCAACCATAGTTAGGACACCTTCTCCCACCTCTGATAGAAGGACACCTCATTATGGATTCACTAATGCCTTTGAAGATACCTTGAGGGCTGAAGGTCAAGGTCAGCTTTTGTGGAAAAGATAAATGGAGCTACCTGGGAATGCTACGGATCAGGTCTGGTCTTTTATCTCACATCATATCAGCCTTCCACCTAATTCCATTTTTATGGCTTAAGCTTTTTAATTTTTTTCCTACTCAATCTCTCTTCTGGCCATGTGTGATTACTATCTTATTTCAAGTTTCTCTCCGGCTAGGTAAATCTTCGCTCTTGGCCCTAGAGCTGGCTTTTGCTCTTTGATTTCATCTCATCTGTCCCAAGGGACCAGTTTACCTTCCCACACCTCTGTTCATATCTCACTCAGTTCTTCCCATCTCTCTACTTTCCACCGCCTTCATACTTTCTACTTTCTCTCTCCCTACCACTTCTCTTGGAATGATGGCTCCTGAATTTCTTGTCCCCACCAAAACTGGATGGCTTTCTCCCTCCGCTTAAGTGGGGAAGAGCAGTGAAAGCCCCAAATGCCATCTTTCATCTTATTTCCTATTTCCAGCACATATCCTATTTATAATTCTGCCTCCTTCTTAGCAGATTGACATGGCACTCTGCTTGCTTCCCAGAATAAAGGCAATTCAAGAATGAGAGGTAAACCCAGGCTCCCAGATTCTTCTGTAGTCAGGCATTTGTTAGGAGTTTCTCTGCCAGTGTTTGAGAACTGTGTCTGCTGGCATCTGTGCTTCTCTGAGCCCATCTTCCACTGTCCTGGAAAGTCCTTCCATATAGGATTTTCTTCCTAGCAGGTTTCCCTTCCAGGTCATGTGTAGACCAAGCTTCTATTAATGGTGGTTTTTATTCCCCTAGCATACATGGACTATACCATAAAAGATACTTAAGAAATATTTGTTGGGTAAATAAATGTTGTCATATGAATAATAGGTCATAAGTGAGTTTGTAGGAAGCCAATATGGAATTATAGATGATTCACATAGTGAACAATGTATATTTATGTATAAATTCACATTTAAAAAATAAAAACCAATTTTACATTATACCCAATATCTCTGATGTTCCCATCACCAAATCATTATAAAATCTGAATGAAGGAGCAACATTTAGAGTGACTTTCATTATTAGGAACTGTGCTTTGTTGAAATGATTTCATTTATTCCCAAACCTCTGAAATGGGTATTATCCCCATTTTGTGGGTAACAAAACTGACAGTGAGATAGGTGAGCAGCTTGAGCTAGGGAACATAAACAAGAAGTGGATTTGACCCAAGTGCACCTGCCTTCAAAGCTCCCTTTAAAAACCGAAAGAGTACTTGGGGCCTTTGAACACAGCATTTGAGCAGCATGTAATAACCTCTAGTTCAGCCTGTGTCCCTTTGCCTATTTCTTTCCTGCTTGGTACATAGTAGGTGCTCAAACAAATATTTGTTAAATTATTGAATGTACCATTTAGACTCAGTTTCTTAACCTGGTATTATTCTAATATTCTGGGCTTGACATAGACACTTTAGACGCAACCCAGCATCAAGCTTCGGGAGGTTATCAGATGGGGACACATGAGCCAATGTTCTCTGTCTTCACCAAGGAAAACAGATATGGGAGGAAACCTTAGGAGGCAGGATTTAGGTTAGAACTAAGGAAAACATTGTAGGACACTGGACCAGGCCACTGAGGAAAACAAAACGTTTTGTCTGCAGATCCTCACCTCTCTGGGCTGAGCCAGACTCCTGCTGCTGGAAGGCTCCCCATCTGGGGGTCTGCAGAGGCGCCAGGAGCTGCTCTTCTGCATTTGTGGCCACGTAAGAAGAGGCTGCTGCAGAAGCTGCCCTCATTCAATGGCATCCTCTTCACAGTGATGCGGGGCTGTTAGTTCCCTCGGTTCTCTGGTTCGTAGCTTTGTGTCCTTGCTTTTATGTAGAGAATAGAATCATATTCCCAAGGGGATGGATCAGAAAACCCACTGCCAGCCTCAAATACAAAAAGGAGCCAGCAGAAACTCTGCTTCGTGGTCACAGGGAAAAGGAGATGAGGAAGGACAACTACCTCCAAAGGTTTGGGGTTCAGGCATGGAAGGATCACCATCCCCCTTGCCCTCTTCTAGGAGTATAAACAGCAGCAATGTTATTCGTAGGAAACAGCCTGGAAATTGCATAGGAAATTACCTATGCATAGGAAGGTGCTTGTGGGGGGGGGGTGGTTTATGTGGTGCTTAAAAGCTACCATCCCCCCAAAAAAAGCTGTCCCTCACCCACACAGGAGCTTCTTTGGATTAATACCACTGTTGACATAATTATCTATTACCTGTCCTCAATTTTTTATGCATGTTTCGATACAATTAAGGTCATACTCTATGTAAATTTTGCAATCTGCCCTCTTCAGTTAACATTGTAGTTTATAAGCCTTGAGAAGGGGGCATAGTAAAATCCTGCCATTTTACAGTTGAGGGTGACATCAGGCAGAAATGACAGCAACGGCCAGCAGTCCTGGGTTGGCTCCCAGGAGCTTGAATGGTCTTTTTCCACCTGTGGTGTGAGTCACCAGTTTATATACCTTTATGCGGCAGTGGGCAGCGATTGGTTGGCTCTAGGAAGTAAAGATTTCAAAAGGTTGTTGGTTTTTAAAAATCTTCTCTCTTTTTTTTTACTTTCAAATTTTTATGTAATATTTCTGACTTTTATAGTCAGAAAAATTTATTTTAAGTGTTTCTTCTTTCTGCTGCCAAGAAAGCAGTAAGGCAATAGAATCTGAATTAGCTGCAGAAGAGCAAGCCATCCAGGTGCCTCCCACAATGCCATAGGCTCTCCATCTGTGAGATGGGACGATCACCCTGGACCCTCCCAGAGTAGAGACTGTAACACCATCTATATCATACAGGGAAGGAGAATGGGACAGCTAACGAGATAAGCAGCCCATATCTGGGAGGTGGCTGAGCTTCATAGTCCACAGCTGGACAACTCTCCACAACACCCCTACCCCAAGCTTCTCAGAGGAAGAATGTTCATTTGCTTTATTTATGATCATAACCTCCTCCAACTTAGGCACCATTGAGAACAGACTGGAACCCAGGTATCTTTGAACCCTGAAAAAAAGGAGTCAAGAGACTTTTTTTTCCCATTGCTCATTTATAGGGCTGACTTACTAGGCAGAAGAGGTACAGTGTCTGGGGATCAAAATACTTTTAGGGATCCACAACCATGTTTTAATATGCAATATTAATGCATGTATTTTCTATATACCAACACAGCTAGAAAATATAAGTTTACATATTTGTAATGAAATAAGGGGCCCACAAAAGCAAAAGTGCATAAGGTCCATGAAAATCATACTGTGGTCCTGCTCAGCCAGTATCAGCTTCATTTTTTCCAACCCCGTCCATGAAATCAAGGTGATTGTGGACCAGAATGTCTACCACTCCTCTCTATTCATCTCCTTTATCCTTCTGATACAAAGGAAATGGAAATTGGGTCTGGATTTTTGGCATGAAAATGACCAGAACCATGAGGTCAAATTGAGACCCTACAGCAGAACTAGGCAGCTGGAGACACACTTAACTGAGAGCAGAAGAAGTAGCTTTTTTAATTGCCCACACAAACAGCCATTACAGCACAGGAAGAATAAGAAGCAATAACTAGGAAATGGCTTGGAGTTTCCTACCCTTTTTAGATTTTTATTTATTGATTTTAGAGAGAGAGAAAGAGAGGAAGAAAGAGGAGAAACATCCATTTGTTTTTCCAATTTTTTGTGCATTAATTGGTTGCTTCTTGTATGTGCCCTGACTGGGGATGAAACCAGCAACCTTGGTGTATCCAGACAACACTCTAATCTATTGAGCTACCAGGCCAGGGCCTCCCCCAACTTTTTTTTCTTTTAAGACTGATTACCCCTCATTCCTTAGGATAAAGTTTCTGTAAGATGCGAACATCCCCTTGAATAACTCTAGTCTTTCTTTTCAAATCAGAGTCATAAATAAATAAGTACAATTTGCAATCCATTTGATTACATCCCTGTACTTTCCCAAGATTCCCTAAGGAGGCACTTATACCAGTTTTTGCATCATTAAATATTTAAATAAAAACTTGAGATGAATTGTGGGGCAAAATGGCATTGATGAAGCACAAGTCTGGGCACAATGCAGCACCAAGCTTTAGACTTAAGGAGGGGTAGAATCTTTGGTCCCTGCAGACCAGAATTAGAGTGATGACACAGCAGAGTTTTGAAGAAAGAGAATGTTGGTTTCAAGGGAGGAAGCCAATACAGAAACCCCCAATTTGACTTCCAGTCCTTTGTCCAGCAGCCACAAATACACAGAATACCATCGAGAACCAGGAAGTAAGCAAAGCAAAGCAGTTGAGCAGCCAACCTCAAGTCCCAAAGCCCATGCCTCAGTCAGTTTTATAACGTTGTAGAAAAGTTTCTGAGTTCAAGCCACCCTAAATACCTGTGGTACAAAAGAAAACAAGTAATTTAAATTCAGAAAACTTTGTTTATAAAATCAGGTGATTTTTTTTCATAATTTTCATTGGTAAACATTTACTAAGCACACCACTATGCCAAGAGGGTATAAATGATGTATTAAACAGTCCCAACCCCGAGAGGTTTGCAGTGTTTTGAAAACGTGGGTAATACTAGATGAAAAATGGTCACAGTGGTATCGGGGTGTATGCAACAAATGGCACAGGAGGGGTCCGGACTAAAGTTCTGCATTCTAGCCAAGAGAAAGGCAAATCCTCAAGTGACTGCCATGTCATTGAGGATCCACAGGAAGCAGATGGCACACTCAACGGATTTAACTAAAAGAGTTGAAGAAAATACTGACTGAGGTGTGCGCAGAGTTAAGCCAATTAATCACAGTTGTGAACTCAGGGACCAACAACAGTGGGAAGCAGTTATCACATTACCACTCTAGGGCCTGATGGGCCAGAGCAAGGAATGCTGTCACTGGGCCCCACTGAGAGCTGGTGCCATGGAAGAGGGGATACTAGACAGGAGCTGAGGCTGTGAAGGCAGAGCAGGAAGCTCAGGATGGGAGTTGGGGAATAAATATCCAACTCCTGTTCAACGGCTGATGCCTCCCACAGGCCAAACCCAATCAGAAACTGGAGGGCAAGGGAGCCAGAAGATGCAGCTTGGGGGCACAGATCAAGGGAAGAGTGGAGAATGGGCATAGGGGGACAAATGGAGACTAGCCCAGCACACTGGCTGGATACTTTCCTATGGGCTTTAAGAGAAAGGGGAGATTTCTTGGCATAGAAATGGAAGGGGGAGGACATCTCGGGCAGAGGAAGACATGCATATGTAGGAAATGGGAAATAATGTTTTTCAACCAGATAATGTGTGCAGGGGGCATTTTCTTAAGAAGGGGCAAATTATAACATTCAGGAAGCTTGAAGGGCTAGACATCTAGCAGGGTTTCTTAATCTCATCACTACTGACATTTTTAGCTAGACAATTCCTTGTTTAGGAGATTGTCCTGTGCATTATAGAATGTTTAGCAGCATCCTTGGCTCTACCCACAGGAGTACCCTCCTCTCAGTTTTGGTAACTGAAAGTGTCCTCAGGCATTGCCCAGTGTCCTCTGGGGAGCACAAAATTGCCCCCAGTTGAGAACCACTGGGAGAGGAAAGGAAGGAGGGTGTAAGCAGGAGTCTGTCGAAAGAGTGCAGGCAGGAGATGCTAAGGACTTAGACCAGTGTGGAGCAGCGAGGCGGACAAGAAAAGGGTGAGGGCACAGATCCTGCAAATGAGGAGCAGGCAGCCTGTGTGGAGTGGCAGGGGGTGATTTTGAGGTTTGTAGATTGGATAACCGGGAGAGCTTTCAATTTACCATCATGTTGTTTGGGATCCGGACAAGGCATTTCAATAGAGTGATGAGGGTGAAAGCCTGATTCAGGTAGGTTCAAGAGAGACTGGAGGAGAGAAGTTAGAGGCAGCAAGGACAGAAAACTCTTTTAAAGGACTTTGCAATAAAGGAAAGCAGAGGAATAGGGCAAATCTGGAGGGGACTACAATGGAGGAATTATAGCATGGTTCTATGTTGATGGGAATGAGGGGAAAATGAAACATGTACAGTCAATTCTCAATTACACAAGAAAATAGAAATAGTATGACCTATTTGATGAGTTAAAAATTTTTAAATAATATCTACAACATATAAAAAGTTTATGTAAGCTCTGAAACATAATGGACACCCACAAAACCACCATCCACAGCACCAATCACATCCTTCTATGCGTTCCTCCCTCCTCTACTTGCCTGCCCCTCAGAATTTTGTGATTATCATTTCCTTGTAAAGTCATCCTCTCAGTTATATTCTGTTGCATCTATTGACTGAAATATCAAGGATAACCTCACCTCTGCCCCTCAACCTGGCCTTCTGCAGACAGGTATCAGACCACGTCAGTCAGACAGTATCATGAAATTCCTCTCTTACATTTAACCTACCACACTAAAATTCTATTTTACATCTTCCACCTCCAGCTGGCTACTTGTTTGCTGGCAATACCCCTTCTTCTATATGAAGATGATTATTATTCATTCCTGTCTGTACCACTTACTCTGCATGCAAGCAGAAAGAGGCCAGCCTCCTTCTTCCCTCAAGTACACACAGAACAGCACCGGTGGCCTTTTTCTTCTGGAAGATACACCTGTAGCCCTCAAACATCTAGCCTTCCCCTCCTCCAGTCCTAACACACACCCTGCTGGACAGGTGGCTACACCAGTGCTTGGTGGCCCCTCCACAGAAGGCTCTGGAAGGCAATTGATGGTCAGTGGTTACATTTCTTTCATCCCCAAATCGCCTGTGGGCCAGTGGTCATCCCCAGATCATCCAGAATTCTCCAGGTGTGCAAGGACCTGCAAATGCTTGACAAATGCCAACAGACTGGGCCCTTTATAAAGGGATGACAGCAGGCTCTGAAAAGCCCTCTGCATACATAAACCAAAAACCCAGCTTCCCCCACCCTTGTTCACTGATGCTTGAAATTGCTTTAGGAAGAGACAACAGCTTTCATCTCACAACTAAAGAAACCTTTGATGACCCTGGATGAATTCATTGATTTAGAGTAGTGCAGAGCACTGTATAAATGCATTGAAAGATTGGATGGTGCAATGGGCACCTTAAAAAAAAAAGGATGTAAAGTGACAAAGGGTGTACCAGAGAAAGACGGCTTTTCTTGCCTCCTTGAGAACTTGAAAAAGAAAAACCTTAAAATCATTAGACCTGGAGTCCTATTTGGCTCTACTGCCAGCTGTTCCTCTATAGGCAAGTCACTCAAATTTTTGAGCCTGTTTCTTATTTCTAAAGCGAAGGTAAATACTTACCTCCAGAGTCACTGTGAGACTCTTTGATGCCGTTCTACCCAGTGAATATTTTCCTTCTTTCCCTGTTGCTTCAGGCATCTGGAGCTCTATTCCTATCCACAGTAATTCCGCCCCCATTCTTAGCATTACAGAGAATAAGAGTGAGGAATCTGGAACCACACAAAGTGGGTTCAAATCCTAACTCTATCATTTGCTAACTGTGATCTTGGGCAAGTTACTTGACCACTCTGCTGTTTCTCATCTGTCCATGAAGATAATAATAGTACTTGCCTCATGGGGTGGTCATAAGGATTGAGTTAATATGTGCCATCACTTAGGAATCATCTGGCACACACACACACACACACACACACACACACACACACACACACTGCAAGAAATGCTTGCTATTATTCCCAAGGGCTTCTCTTCACTTGTCCACCTTCCACCAGACAGAAGATCATTTTAAGCTCCTGCACATCGCTGTCTAATGGACGAAAGCCCACTGTACATTTGCACGCATCCCCCTAGGTTTCCTAACGCCCCCAGCCGCGTCCTCTAACCGCTAGGCCATCTGGTCCCCCCACCGCGAGCGAACCCGCAGAGCTGTTCTCGGTCTCTCCCAGCCCCGCCCCGACGGGACTTCGGCGGCGCAGCCTCCGCGGGGGGTGGGGCCCCGCGGGGAGGGGCGGGGCGGGCGGCTCTGTGACGCTGCGGCCCCGCCCCTCGGCCGTGGTTGCCAGGCAACGTAACCGGCGTCGGGGTTGCCAGGAGAAGGCAAAGCGCTAACAAAGCCGGGTCTCGCTCCACCTCTCCTGTGGCCCCAAGCGGAGGCCGGTACCGCCCTTTCCCGCCCAAGTCCTGCTGCTTTCCCTCTGCCAAGGGTGCCAGGCACTGAATCTCTCCCCACACGTCCTGCCTGGTGCCGGACAGCTTGTTTGGGAGCGAGCCTCAGGTAGCAACCCCGAAGGGGAACTGGAGGTGGGGGGGCCGCTGCGAGCTCCCCGAAGGCTGCGTGGGTCTGAGGGAAGAGTCCTGCCCATGGGCACACCTGGGTTCTATCTACAGAGCCAGAGGAGGGGACGGTGATGTTTAGCAGAATAGGCCCGTGGGTGATTATTGCTCTCTGCCCATACTATACCTGTGTTTTTGTACCAAGAACTACTATTTTATGACTTCTTACACAGAGGACAGTGATTTGGAAACAAAACAATCAGGGATCAGAGCCCCCCACCCCACTGACTAGCCAAACCTCTTCTTTTTGGTCTGTAACGTGAATATAAGATTACCTAGGGAAGGACTGTCATGAGGACTAATGAGCTTGACTAGCACTTTTTAAACGGCTATCATTGATTCATTTTCCTAATATTTATTGAGCACTGACAGTATTCCGGGCACCAGGCTAGTCAGTGGGAATTCTATAGTGAACAGAAACTGAGCGTTCCTGCCCTCAAGTTTATAGTCCTTTGGGAGAGGCAGGTGTTAATGAAAGAATCATGCAAATAGTGTAAAATTAGAGCTAGATGCTGGCAAGGAAAGTTGGGCAAGTGGTGCTCTGAGAAGATATAATGAAACAGAGAACTCAGGGACAGCTGAGCTGAGATCTGAAGAACCTGTGGGGAGGGCACTCTAAACAAGAGTAACTACGTGTCCAAAACCCACCACCTCCTATCCCAAACCCAGACAAGTGCATGCAGTTGCCTGGTCTTGGGTTCCAAGAGCTGTTCATAGAAACTACCTCTGTTATTGTGGTGTCTGCAGCCTTTTATTCATGTAACTGGAGCCTCTCAGTTATAGAACTCAAGCCCTGTTTAGTCCCCACCAATAAAACCAAACGAGAAATTCCAGAAATAAACCTGTATTCCATATATGATAAGACCTATGTTCTTCAGCACTCAGCATGCATGTATTGGCCACAATTCCACATTGGGAAGGATATGAGATGTTTGTTTTTTTTAAGTTTTTTTAAATCCTCACCTGAGGATATTCTTTCCATTGCTTTTTCAGAGAGAGTGGAAGGGAGAGGGAGAGAGAGAGACATCGATGTGAGAGAAACACATTGATTGATTGCCTCCCACACACACTCTGAAGGGGACTGAGCCTGCCACCAAGGTATATGCCCCTGGCGGGAACTGAACCCAGGACCCTTCAGTCCACAGGCCAGTGCTCTAACCACTGAGCAAAACTGGCCAGGGCAAGAATATAAGTTTTAAAAAAGGGATATCTGTTGAATTTTAAGAGCTTGGGGGTAAGGAGGCTAGAATAGATCATTGAGGAGGGCCTACCATACTGAGAGCTTTAAGAATAGAAAAGAACTTTATAAAAACATCACAGTCATGGAATATTAAGATGATATGGACCTTTCCCCACTTCTTTTATCTGATGTGAACAAATGATCCATATTACTCCAAGGCATAAAAGTTGGGCTTTGGGGCCTCTTCAACCTAAGGAGCCTATGATTCTACATCTCTGTGGCTCAAAAGTATACAGAACTCCTGAGGGTATGTGGGAACATGGGAGGAGAATGTGACCTGCCCCTCCTTCAGTGCTCTCCATTTCTACTGTGGTGCCACCAGCTACCCAGTCATCCAAGATTGAAAAGTGGGGAGTCACCCTAAATTCTTCTCTCTCCTCATGCTCCTTCCTCAGCGGTTATCAAGTCCTGTAGCTCCTGTCTTTCCTACCCCTCCTCATTGCAACTCTTCTCCAAGGCAGTGATGCTCAAGAGTTGTTGCCAAAAGTGCTGCCGTATTCTCCTAACCAGATTCCCTTTAGCCCATCTACTCAGCTGTCAGTCAATGCATATTTTAGAGTCCGATAAAGAGAAAGAAATCTTATAACAAGTTTAACATAGAAAGTTCAATATAAAGAATTTTTAATTATAATGGGATTGAAGTAATGGAAGATCGGTTAGTAAGACATAAAGAGATCTAAAGCATACACAGATACAAGAAGCAACCACGACCCTTGAGATAGATCACCCAAAAAAGAAACAACCTCCCAAGAGCTTCTTGCAGAGGTTGTGACCAAATCTCATTGGCAGAAAAATTGCTGAGGTGCCAGGGAGGCAAAAAAATCTGTCTGGGATGCCAGAGAAGCCACTCATGAAAAGGTCACTGACCCACTGGTTGCACTCTGCTACAAAGCTTCCCAAGAGAGGTGCCAGGGGAAGCTGGACACTGCTGGCTTCTGTGCACTGCAGCAGTCAGGCACTTAAGCAAACACATTCTGCAGATGCTGGAGAAGCTGTGCACTGCAGGATGCCAGCACTGGAGAAACCTCACACTCCTGCTCCTAGCTAAGGGTACACCTGTGGAACCCACAGAGAAGCCCTTCCTCTTCCATTATACCTCCAGCACCCTCTACAGAGGAAGATGAACATTATGCCCACTGACAAAATGAGAAATATTTTAAGGGCCTAGTTCTGTTTTTCTGAGGAGGCAATGCAGGGTGAATTTGGAGCATAGAGGCACTAAATTGATGATGGGAGCATCAGGCTAACACCAAAATCTGATTGTATGACTCTAGTGCTTAAATTCTCTAGTGGCTCCCTATTGCATTTAATATAAAGTTTGAAAACCTTACTTACCATGACATACGGGGCCTATTTTATATTCTGATCATGGGCTATATATATGTTAAGCGTTAGGCCCAACCACTCTCCTTTTTTCCACTCTAGCCCCCCATAACTACTCATAGTTCCCTGAACTCACCATGTTCTCTGATACCTCCACACCTTTGTTAAGTATTCCTAGCCACAAAGAATTCCCTCCTACCTCTCATCAGTAAACAGATGCTTATTAAGTACCTGCTCTGTACCTGGCACTGTTCTGGGGTCTGGGAATACAGCAATGAACCAACCAGGCTTCCTCAAGTCTCTGTTCAAATATCATAATCCTTTGGGAAATATTTTCCTACCTCCTCCTCCTACCTTTGCATGAGTTAAATTCCTTATCTAGGAGTTGTTGACACTTAACATATCCTCTTTTAACCACTGATTTTCCTATCAGTCTCTTCCAATAGCCTATGAGCTCTCTCAGGGCCGGGTGTGTGGCTCATGTATTTCTATAGCCCAGTATTCAGCACTATTCCTAATACACAGGTTTTGTCAGATTATTTGCCCAGGATCACATAATGAGTCAAAGATAGGCCCAGGACCAGAACCCTGGTCTCCTGCCTCACAGTAAGGAATGCTTCTTAACGAGAGCTTAATCCACCTTACGGAATTTATGAAGGACAGCGCCTGTGCTTTGTATTGGAAAAGACAAGTCAGTGTTGAATACCGTCAGGAATGGTAACAGAATAGGACAGAAACAAAGCCCTGATCTTATATTAAAAACTATGGTGCATTCACCCCTCAGAGCCCTTTTATACTTTGAGTTCCTGGATCATAGAAATGCTATAATGAAAAAAAGTAGGGAGGACAAGTAAATGGGTGAAAATGATGTGGGGATATTCTGACACTTGATTTTCTAAAAAATGAAGACTTTCCTATACTTATGAAAGATAAGGTTAAGCTGACCCCAAATTTGTATACCAGATTCCCAAATCAGAGGATGTACTTCATAGCTTTAGGGAACACAGTTCACATGGCTGTCTGTAAATAGAAGCCTTGGACTTGTGGACCATGATGTGAACATGGGGGAAATCATTGAAATACAAGCATGGCTAAGTTAAGGTAAAACAAGAGATTCACTTGTTAAATAATAAACGTGGAACTCATAACTTCCAGGAGGTATGATATACAAGCAATTTTGGGAATTTGCTATAACAGAATCACAAGCTCTACTAAAGAAAAGGGAGGGGTGGGGAACAAGGTCAGGTAGGAGTGCCCTTAACAATTTTGTTGTTGGCATCCAGACACTGATTTGGCTTGATCATGGATTGGCTCAGGATAAAAATTTAAAAAAAGATCCAGACTTCTGTGAAATAAAATTGAAGGGGAAAGATAATATAAACAAGACAAATTGTGGAGAGCTTGAAAGTCAGGCCATCATTTTGATAAGAAAAGAAATGAAGATGTGTAATTGCTTTATCCAGAGAGAGGCAGTAGTTATAGTGTAGAAAGAGCAGTGACGTAGACCTGAGTTCTTGATTCAGCTCTAATATAAACTGTTACCTTGTGTCACTTATCTGTACATCAATTCTCTCATTTGTAAATTGAAGATATTGAACTGTATTGTAAGTCAGATTAAGCCCCTTCACATCCTTGTTTCTCTCTCTCTCCCTTCTTCTCTCTCTAAAATCAGTAAAACATATCTTCAGGTGAGGATTAAAAACATATATATATATATATATATTTTAAGAAATAGAATTGTATTGTGGGGAATGGCAACAATCTCTGCAAAAGCAGGAGTGGAGGAGCTAGGGGGTGGAGGTGGTGCAAGGTTGGAGTGTGCTGCACTGGATGATATTGTAAAGATTACTATTATAGTATTGTTTTATAAAATAAAAATGGAATGAGGCCTAAAGAATAACCTCCATCCAGATATGATTGCCAGTTAAATGAAGCCTCCTTGACGTAAGCCTGTTTTTCTGGTTCTTTCTAACTCACTCCGTTTTAGAATCAGATGACCATCTTAAATCTTTTTATGCTTTGGTGTTTTATAGGTGTCAGAAACCTTAAAGACCCCTTCCCTCTACCAACCCCGGCAAGCAACATCAACTCTCTCGAGGGAATCCCAGCTCCTGTTTATAAACTAATACAAAGTTACATTGCTTTATCATGCTCCCTCAGTTAAAGAGTTAAGCGGTTAGCTAGATGTTCTTATTTCTTTCTCTTGGCTTCTGTTTTCTTTAGAAAGTCCCAGGTGTTTTTGGCCTGTGTGACATTCTATGAACTTTGCAATCAAAATTTCTCTGCAGTCAAAAGAAATTCATCTGCTTTGCAAATTTGTCTCAAACTTTCTTCCTGGCTTCTAATCATTACTTTAGTTGAGTAATTTAAATCAGAAGCTAATTATTCCCTTAACAACCAGTTTTTTTACAGTTCAGTTTCTAATGAACATTCCTTTTAAGTTATATAAATCTCTGAGCGGGAGAAAGGAGGGGGAAGAGTTACGGTGGCAGAAAAGGTGAGGAAAATAGAAAAGCAAGAATGGTGTATACCATCAAGAAAGATAAAGCCTCAGGAAGGACAGGACAGTCATGTTGAACAGGCTATTTTCCACTCAGGCTGTGTGTGTTTAAATCCTACTTCTTTCACTTATTAGTTACATGCCATTTCAGAAGTTTTGTTCTCTCTCTCAGTTCATCATTTGCAAAATACTGATAGTATAATCTACCTCATAAGGATATTTTGAGGATTAAGTGAGAAAATACTTAACACAGTATCTGGTACAGATCAGAATTTAACAGATGTAATTGATGACTTTTAGGGAAACAATAGAATGGTGACAGCAGAAAAGATTGCAAGAGATTAAAGAAGAACTGAACATTGAGAAAAGACAATAGGTACCGAGAACTTACTAGGGTAGGGATTCTTTGGCGAAAAGTGATAAGAGAGCACAGAATAGTTGCCAGAAGAGGCAATGGGGTGAAGTAAAGATTTTGCTTAAGTCTAGTCTGTACTGAGCTAAGGTTATCATTGTTAGCGTCGTCATGTTCATTAGGGTTGGGCCATTTTTTTAGGCCAGTTTGCTGGGATTTGTCTAATATCTAGGTGTTTTTTGAGGAAGGGCTTTTCAGAATACCTAGACTCTTTCTCTACCAAAAAGCAGACAAAATCTTTAATCTGTTGTTTGTGCCTAGAGCTGTATAGCATGTATGGATCTTCATATTTTGTTTCAATTTGTCCTGGAACTTTTTTTTTAATATATATCTTTATTGATTTCAGAGAGAGAGGAAGGGAGAGAGAGAGAGAGAGAGAGAGAAACAGCAATGATGAGAGAGTCATTGATGGGCTGCCTCCTGCACACCCCCGACTGGGGATTGAGCCCACAACCCCCAGCATGTGCCCTGACCGGGAATCGAACTGCGATCTCTGGGATCCTAGGTCGATGCTCAAACACTCAGCCATGCCGCTGGGCAGTCCTGAGACTTTTTGAGTGAAATATACATGTGTTCTCTTTTACAGTTAGAGTAGATAAGTAAAACCAGACACAATGGGTCTGGGCTATCTCTCACCACTTGAGCCAATTAAGCAGACACAAGATTGAATGGTATATGAGCGTTTGTTCCAATAATGCTGGCAGGATGGGAGAGCAGTTAGGTCATCCAGAAAAATCTGCTCTACCCACCCCCCATTAGCCAGTTGCTTATATTGGGTAGAAGGACAAAGATTATATCGGGAAGTGGGCAAAAGGAATAAGAATGGGTATAATGGTTTACAGGTTAAAGGAAATGTGGGCTGGGGGTTTGCAAAAGGGTGGGGCACCTCAGGGACCCCTTTGTTTCAGGAACAAGGTTGTTATCTTTCTGCAATAAAAGGAGAATTGACCGCACTCCAGGGTAAACTCCCCTGCCCTGGGGCATACAACTCCCAACCAGGTTAGAAAAAAAAGTGCTTTTTTTTTTTCCATTAGAACAGAACAATCACAGTTAACAGAACATTATCAATATTTCTTATAACTATAGCTAACAATCACAGTCAACAGAGCATGATCAACATCTCTGCTCCCCAACATAAGTACATACAGATGTAAAGAGAGATGTTCATCAAATGGCTGCTTAATGATTGTTTTTATCTGGAAATAACCTAATGTCAAATAATAGAGGATTCACAGAGTAAATTTTTCTACTCTTATTTGGCCAATAAGAGTTACATGACGTGGAAGATGCTCATGATATGCTGTGGAGTAAATAAGCTGTTTTGCATGACCCCATTTTTATTTACACAAATATATATTTACATTGAGAAAATTCTGGACGGAAGGAGACAACCAATATTTGGGGGTGACATTGTCAGAAGATATATTTGTTTACTTCTTGTTGATTTCTTTTTAAATGAATAAGTATTCTGTGTGTATTTTTATGTTAAAGGACAGTATTATTTACACTAACAAAAAGCAGGGGTTAGTGAACCACATTCTAACCCCTGAGTGGTGTAACTAAGAATGTATCTGCCTTGTGAGGTAGTGAACTCCCCAGTATTGAGAGTGTCAAACAGGCTGGGTGCCCTCCTGTCCAGGATTCCCGTCATTCTGATTTAGAAATTCCCATTTTATTTATTTTTTTCTCTGCCAGTAGGTCAACCAATCCATGCCTCAGACCGATAAGCAAATATGCATTCCCCCGGAGCTGCCCGAATTGCTGAAGCAATTTACCAAAGCTGCCATTCGGACCCAGCCACAGGATCTCATCCAGTGGGCTGCCGAGTACGTATCTCTTTCTCACCTCCTGACCCCCCCCCCCCCCCTTTGGAGGCAGAGCTGGGTGATGGAGGAGGGAAGGTCTGGGGAAACGGTGAGGAGGTTGTCACGGCTGCAGGCTGGGAGCCGGGACTGATTAGCATAATCTTGGTGACGCGCGGCTCTCGCATCGCTTCCTCCACACGTAGATGCATCAAACTGGGTGAAGATGAGATGCCCTAAAGCGAACCAGACCCTGCAACAGGAAACCAGGGCAATGGGCAAAGTGTCCTGGGGCAGTCAGCAAGCTAGATTATCACACCGCGTCAGCACACTCACATTCGACTGCTTGCCCGCACCCCAGCCCCGCGTCCCAGGGGAACGGGAAGTTCAGAGTCCCCGAGCTCGGCCGGCCTAAGCCAGGCGTCAACCGCGCCTCGTTCTCCGGCCTCGCCACTAGGTGGCAGGCGAGCACCTAGGGGAGGGCGGCGGTCAGCGCCGGCGGGAGCGGTGGGACTCGCCCAAGCTCGTTCACTCCTTTCAGCAGACAGCTGCCTCCTTCGCTGTTAAAATTCGCTCTTGCCCCAAACACTGACCTTTTGTATTTTGTCACTGGGGAAATTGTTATTCTCTTTCGTGTTTCTTTCAACTGACTTGTCCACAGAGTACACATTACATTCTGGAGAAATGAGGCAAAGCAGGGGGCTGAGGGCTGGAGGGCACCTGGCCTGGCTGAAAACTGCACCTCAAAGGCCAGTGCCCTGTGTCGGGAGAGAGCCCCAGAGGCTGCTCAATGGAAGGAGTTTACACAATAGCTGCTGGCCCCCACTGAAACAGCCTCACACAGAAAGCCTCTCAGCTTTGAAATTGTCTTTTAGACAAAGTGCCTCCTTCAAACTGGGGAACTGGGACTTGGGGCAGGAGTTGGGAGCCAACCAGACCTCCAGACCTCCCGGGCCATTTTCAGGCTATTTTTACTGTTTGAGGGCCTCCGTAGTGGCGTTTTAGCGGGAAAGGGGAGCCAGGCAGGCTGCTGAGCCGGTTGGTGGGTTGGGGGAGGGAGAAGGCGAGGTCCAGTAGGTGTATTGGGCAGGTGGTGAGAAAGAGGGGTGGACGCCTTGAGAAGCCTCACAGTGGAATCTAAGAAGAGCCTTCCAGAGGCTCTGAGCCAGTGAGCCCATGCTCCTGGGTTGGGCCACAATGAAACTTTTACAAATGGGAAGAAAATAAGCCAATGGTGCTCATAAAAAGAGACAGAAATGGGGTTGTTTGCTAGTAATGAGGCCTGTTGTCCATTCTAAACATTATGTATTACCTCTAAGCTTGAGCTTCAGCTTCTGAAAACTAATTTCTTTAGGCATCTCAGGCAGACTTTTAAAATACTATACAACAGTTTAAAACCCCATTTTATTATTCTTGTGCTGCTGTTTTATAGCACGAAAAATGACATTTCTTAGTATTGTCCCTGACATTTATGTAAGAAAACACTCCACCGTTGTAGCCTGCTTGGTCCTGTACTGTATCCTGTGCTATAAATTTTCAGCTATCCATGAAGAGTCAGTTTGGAGTTCAACTGCAGTGAAAAGGGAGAGCATGACCTGAGAGCACTCTCCGTCTGCTCGGACACTGAAAGGCTCTTAGCAGATGGTTTTATGTGACTTACAAATCTGCAGCATTTCAGAGCATAAAACTCCACAAAGTATTTCCAAGACAAAATATATGTTTAATTCATCACAAGCAAGAATTTCCTGCATGTCACTGAAGAAATGTTTTTCTTATAGTTATTTTGGGGCTATGTCCCGCGGAGAGATACCTTCGGTGAGAGATCGTTCTGAGCCAGCCCCTTCCTCTAACTGGGCAGAGCTTACACCTGACCTGTTGAAGATCCTGCACTCTAGGGTAAGGGTGGCACTGCAGCATCTGGTGGAAGGGCGGGGACAATGCCAAGGTGGGGCGGGTAGGGACAGAAACTCACCGTCCCCCTACCAAGTCATCTGGCCACTCAGCATCATCCTATGGCTCACTAAACCATGCACTGAAAGTAACTCTTCCCCGAGGGAAATAGGAATGATATTGAAATTGTCAGTAAACTGAGTTGTTGGTGGGGTTGTCCCAGGTTTCCCTGAGGCTGGCGGGATGTCCAGGGGCTCCATGCAATGCTAATCCTTTCTCTCCAGAAAGTGCAGGTCCACATCCCTTGACTGCATCTCCCTTACTGATCAAGATCATAAGATGAGGACAATCGCAGTTTGGGGAGGGGTCCATTGTAGTTCCCCGGTTATCCCAGGTGTGTGTGCACAAGGCCTAACTTTCAGGGTCACCCTGGCTCCCTCCACTGCCACATCGCCCTGGGCGCTGCTGGTGAATGGGTGGGGCAGTATGGTCTAGCACCATTAGGTGCTGCTTCAGGGTCCAGGACAGAGCAGTTGGGGGTGGTTCAGGACTGACAAGCCAGGGGCTTAGCATTTCACTAGAATCAGAGGGCCTGGGAAAGTGTAGAAACAATTTACTGGGGCATCTGTACCTGTATTTCATTGTGGGCCAACACTGGCCATTTGTTCCCTTTTGCTCTTAACCACCCAGTGCCTTGTGCAGTGGACATGGCAGAGATCTGGGGTAACTGGGACCAAACAACATGAAGCATCTAGACACGGACCCCATGTTATTCCTGGGAAAGATGAAGGGTGCATGTGAGGTCTAGTGCAAAGAACTGAAGTCTAGAGCAAAAGACTTAACAACTAGTTTTAGTTTCACCACTAAATTGGGTCTCGAACAGTCCTCTGCCCCTTGGTTTCATTTCAGGCTGCCCTATCTGCCTTATAGGGACAACCCAGGAATGAAACAACAGATAATAAAAGCATCAGAAAAAAATTAAAATATAATATAAATGTACATTTTTCTCATAATTCTGACATCTGAAGTTAAAATGATTAAATTATATCTTAGCATGTTCTTCATTGGCAAGGATAAGTGCCGATCTGAGTCCCTTTTATGCCATCTCTTACTGGGTGCTAGCAGAACTCAGGGCCTTTCTTGAGCAGGTATTTCTCAGGGCATGCTCCCATCCTGTCCGTCATTCTCTGTCCTGTGTCTGTCTCCTACCCTGCAGGTTGGTGGCCGACTGATTGTCCATGTCGATGAGCTGTCCCAGATGTGGAAGGTGCTGAGTCTCCCAACAGAGCTGTTTAGTAGTGTGATAAATGTGGGCCGCTTCACGGAAGAGATCGAGTGGCTGAAGTTTTTAGCCCTTGCTTGCAGCTCTCTTGGTGTTGTAAGTTAGCTTTAATGCTTTTTGTCCTTAAGGGAACGTCTCTGGGCCTGGAAGGGCTGTGCATCTGTATACATAGTTGACTCTCCAGGGCTGGTGATGAGTGTGCCTTTTCTTGTCCGCTCTCTCTCCTGTCTGAACTAGGTCATTTCTCAGCTCATCAACCAGAAGCAGGGGTTAGGAGGAAAGAGAGAGGACAACTGTCACAGTGTCTGGGGAGAGGTTGACTAAAATGTGGCTTTTGGATTATTTATGAATTTCAATCATTGCACTTAAATGTATTTCCATCACCACTTTACTCCGTCCATTCATCTTCCTAGAGATAACCAAGACCCAGCTGTGGAATAAGATTTGCTTACACTTGGGTTCCCGTTACCTAGAAGATATGCATGAGAGACTGTTAAAAAGAGGTGCAACTTTATAAAAAACTATTTGATAAGCGTAATTGTATAAAACTCAGAGATAAGAGAGCAAGGAAGGAGAGACAGGCTGCATCTACACTTATAGTCATGACATCATCATGGATGCAATATGCTCATACAAATGTATGCCTTTTCCAAATCTGACTTGGTTTAGATTGGAAAAGCCGTTTTCCTGTTTTAAAGAAAAAGATACTGCAACCAGTTCCTACATATATTTAAACACTTTAGGTGTCATCTTATATGTGACTCATTCTTGTTAAACACTGTTATAACTTGAATGAGAATTAATCAGAAACATGGGTTTTTAAAAAACAAACCCCTGAAATACATACAAGTTTAAAAGTTAATGAGAAAAGTATCGCCTCTGCCAAAACCAAATGGTATGGGAAGGTAGTTGGAATCCTTCAGCACATCTAAACACTATCTTTTTCTTTCTTTTCCAATATGCTTGAAATGCATATTTGACATTTTTGTTTCTGGGAAAAGGTACCAGAAATATTGTAGTCCACCTTTTCCCATGGGTTTCCCCTGCAGCTTTCATCATAATCATTTCTCTAGAGAGGAGGAGAGGAGAGGCCATTTGTGGTTTCTTTATGGCAACGTTATATAATGAATAAATAAATACTCTCTTCCCGAGAGGAGAGGAAGACGCAGCAGGGGCAGGTGAGTTACCACTCGGTACATCACGCTTCTGTGGAAACAGCCCCAAGCACTGGGGAAAATCACAGGAAGGGAAATAAAAAAATAAAAATTGACAATTTTATCAAAGTCTCACAGGGTGATGAATTTATTCAAACCACAGTCAGAGATGTTCCGGAGGTGGGGAGAATTATTTTATCTGTGGTTGATTATGATTTTCCTGATATACCCCACCCGCAAAGGGTGAAGTAAGAAAATAAGTAGATTCTATCCAATTCAGGAATTTTCATCTGATGCAGTAACTGCAACAGCTTTAAGGTAAATTGTCCAGGCTCTCAGGTTTCTCCTCACTGCTCCTCTCTTTAAGATGATGGTAAATTGCCAGTTACTAAATAGTCACAGGGATGTGAATAAAACACTGCTTAGGGAATAGAGTCAGTAATACTGTAATAACTATGTATAGTGTCGGGGGACTAGACTAATCGAGGGGATCACTCTGTAAATTATATAAATGTCTAACCACTATGCTGTACACCTGAAACTAATATAATATTGAATGTGAACTGTAATTGAAAAAAAATTGTTTAATCAATTGACACACAAAAAAAGATAGCAGTTGAGTGTATTAGGAAAGGGGTGACTCTAGGACCTTAGAACACCCAGCTGAAGGGTTCCCCACATCCCCTGGTGCTGTCTGGAACCTCTGGTCTGCCTGGAAGTAAATACACACCTTTCTGGTCGCTACCTGTTTGCAGCTTCAGTCTTTGGTCTCTCTCACAGCACAGTAGTCCCCACCGGCTCATCTGCCTTCTCGCTGGTACTCAGGACCTCCTTGAGTCCCTTCCAGATGGTCCTCATCTGCTCCCTGGCTTCGGTGGTCTACTTCACAGCCTCTCACCACTTTGTGAGATATCTGTGTCCCCTCCTAGTCCACATACCTCACAGGAACCAAGAGTGACTTTGGAAAGCCACATTCCAACCCTCCCTCTGTGTAGCTCACTGTCAGCTGCTTCGTAGACTTTGATGGCTGCCTCCCAAATTGGGGAGGGGCAACCACGAAGTGAATTGTATCTTTCTATCTCCCTGCTCAAATGATGAGGTTGGATGAGATGTTCCATGAGGTTCTTTCATTTTTAACACTCTGTGATTCTATTCTCACTTCTTTGTTTCCTCTGGGATACCCTGAAGCCTGGCCCTGGATAACAGTGGGCCTCTCCAATTTTGGGAGGTCCTGGGGTGGATGACTTTGTCCCTCACTATTTCTATGTCAAAGGACATCCAGAGGTGAAGTCAGTCTGAAGGACTAGTCCATAAGTAAAGGGTGCTGTGTGAATCCAGGAACCAATATTTTTCTACCCATTTGCTTCATATTAGACAATCGCTGGGAATGTAAATGTGAGGTGGTCAGGGTGTCACCAGCTAGGGGAGGGTTTGCATTCTAGTTGATCCATATATCCGTAGAAGCAAGCCCCACAAATCCCTCTTTTCTTTTCCAACTCACCAGCCAGCCATGATCTCTGTGCCATTTAGAAAATCCAGTTCCCTCCTTGTGGAAGAGTCTAATGGCAGGAATTTTAGGTAGTGGGGACCTTTACTCCAGTCTTGAGCTCTCTGAGTCTACAGGCATGATTCAAAATGCTACATGAGGACATGTATTCCTCTTCCCTTTCAGCACTCCCTTCTTCTAGAATAGACTTCACCACCTCCTGGTCCACTGAGACCAATTATATAAAAGAAGAGATTGTGTAATTGTGTTCACTGGAAGGAATGTCATATTTTGTTAGCAAATAAATTCACTTTCTGAGACTTTCACCTCTAAGTTTGAAAATGAGATTCATAACATGCCAAAAGACTGTCTTTGTGAAGTGGATCTCCATCTGACAGAAAAAAATCTGTGCATCAGAATTCAGATTTCTGTTTACTTTAGGTTTATTTAAGTTTACCAAAAAGCTCTAGTCCAGAGAGTTCGTTATCTATTCATCCATCTATTAAATCTTTTAAAATCTTCTGAGGGCAATAGAATTTGAAGGTTGTTTGAATGATCAGTAAAAGATGTTTGGGGTAGAAAACATCTATATTAGTTTGCTAGGGGTGCCATAACAAAATACCACAGACTGGGTGGCTTAAACAAGGGAACCTGATTTTCTGCCGGTCTGGAGGCTGGAAATCTGAGATGGAGGTGTGTCTGGGGCCAGGCTCGTTTGACTTGCAAATGACAGCGCCTCCCTCCCTCCCTCTTCCGCGGTGGCTCCAGCGTGCAGGCGTTTATCTCTTCTTATACGGGCCGCGGGCCTGTTGGGTTAGGGCCCGCTCTAATGACTTCATTTTAACTTAATTACCTCTTCAAAGGCCCTATCTCTAAATGTGAGCTGGGGCTTCGACATATGAACTTTGCGCAGACACAGTGCGTCTCATAACAGCACCTCAGTTTGGATGAGACTGGGAGAAGGGCAGTACAGGAGCAGGATTTTTTTGTTTGATTGTTGTTGTTGTTGTTTAAGAGAAGCAGTGAGAACGAATGGAAAGCACAAAGTTCAGTGCACACATGCGTACAGATCTACCAAACCACTGCCACGCTGCGCTCACGCCCGCGCGCGCCTTTCTCCGCCACAGCCCCTTCGCAGCCGCCCCCGTGGGGCTGCCCCGCGCGCTGCCGCCGTCAGGGCCCCGCAGCACTTCCTAGGCGAGGACTCCCAAGGTGGGGAAGAGTAAATGGAAGTGGCCCGCTGCAAACCTGAACTTTTTGACGTCATGTAGTATATCATTTTAAAATTCATGTAAGTTGGCCCTAGCCGGTTTGGCTCAGTGGTTGGAGTGTCAGCCTGCAGGCTAAAGGGTCCCGGGTTCAATTCCAGCCAACTGCACGTACCTTGGTTGCAGGCTCATCCCCTGCCCCGGTTGGGATTAGGGAGGCAACCAACCGATGCATCTGTCTCTCTCACATCGATGTTTCTCTCTTTCTCGCTCCCATTCCACTCTCTCTAAAAAAAGCAATGGAAAAAAATGTCCTAGAGTGAAAATTAAAAAACAAACAAATAAAAAAACCACAAACTCACATACGTTGAAGATTTTATTTCATAAAATAGCCATGTTTATAAATAAAACAAAATTTAAATATTAAATCAAGTATAATTAACTGATGCAAATAATGTCTAAATTACCTGCCATCAGGTAAAACTGCCACTCCAGGAAAGTGAGCCAAGTTTACTCAGCATCTTCATATACCTCCTGACTTATAGACTTAAATTCCTGGGTAACACACACCGTGGTTAAAGAAACTTCATCTAGATATTCATAATAGTCAGAGAGGGGAAGGGAGCAGAACAGCAAACAGGAACTGCAGGGGAGAAAAAAGCTGGCCAGCCTCCTGGGGAGTTAGAGCAGCTGCTGCTTCTTGCACCCAGTTCACCACTTAGGGCTGAGTTTGCCCCTGACCCCTGGAGAGTATGTGAGGAGCATCTACACATCATGTTTTATTAAATCACCAAGATATATATGCTGACCTGTCTTTGCTTACTTAGAGCTAAACAATCCTTTCTCTGAATCATTCCTCTATCCCATCATTTCACAACTATTTTGCTTGTGAAATTTATTCATAGGGTAGGTGTATTTAAAAACAAAGATGTAAAACCTCAGTTCTGAGCATGATCCTTTAATGTTCAAGTTTCACTGTAAGGAGTGTTTGCTTCGGTAGCAACCCTTCCATTAAAATGTCTGCCGTTCATTGTCTACTAATCTTTCCCAGCAACTACAAGGCTAGCATTATGCCATATAAAGTGCTGGGTGGTTCTGATTACATGGGTTCACATGTTTCAGAAGAACTGTTTTTTTGGTGATGCCACTTTTCCCAAATCTGGGATTCTTACCTCTCTCAGGGCATTACCCTTCTCCCCACCTCCTGTGTATTTGCTCCAAGCATCTCACTAGACTAATCCCCTCATCCCCTTGGAGAGAAGACTGGAGACCAGTAAGAATAAGAAATCATTTTAATTTTGTAGAATGCAAATCAAATTCTCCTCAAGTGACGTTCTGATTAAAATAATAAATATTTTAAAGTATTCAGCAGTTTATAAACTTAACTCCTTGAGAGTATTCCTCCAACATAGAAAGGAAAATTTTAAAAAAAGATACCCAGTAGACCAAGATTTTTTAATTTATTAAATAACATTTTGGTGTAAAAAATTCAGACTTGCCAGAATATTATATCCTAGCCACTTCATTTCATGAGAGCAAAAATGTTTGTTTTCTTTCTCACCTCTAAACTGACCTTAGGAATCTAGTCTGAAACAGTGACTCTCTCCTGATTTAATCTTATGGCTTTATAGACCATTTCCAAAACTCTCCAGATAGCGTGTGAAGTTTTGTCATGTGACAATGATAGCGGGCCTGCCCGGATCCCTTTCAGCACCTTCCAGTTTCTCTACACGTACATCGCCGAGGTGGACGGGGAGATCTCCGCATCGCACGTCAGCAGGATGCTGAACTACATCGAGCAGGAAGTGTAAGCAAACTACCCGCCGCAGGGGCAAGGACACCAGGGGAATGAATCTAGCAGGCCAAGGAATAGCGAGGTCACTGTACCCTACTTCTCTGGGAACAGAGAAGTATTGTGAAGAACAAGAGATAAGGACCCCAAAGGGAAGGGGATCGGGGAGGGGAAGGGCACAGGACGGGCCTCTGAGTGTTGCCAAGGCCAGCAGCACAGCATCACCTGGGCACCTGTTAGACGTGCAGTTTCTCAGGTTACACCCTGAACCCACCCAAACAGTAACTCGGGGGCAGGGCCCAGGCACCTGTGTCTTAGCCAGCCCTCCAGGTGACTGGGCAGCGTGCAGGTGTCACCAGTGGGGTAGGAGTGGTGGGGGAGGAGCAGGCAGTCAGGAGCTGAGAGAGAGAGAAGGTGGGAGCTGCAGCCAAGTTCATTTGGAGAGTTTATATATTCTTTCTGAAGATGGATTGTTAAATGGACTAACCCCAGATATACATTTTTCCCAAACAGAATTGGTCCTGATGGTTTAATCAAGGTGAATGACTTTACCCAAAACCCCAGGGTTCGGCTGGAGTAAAATCACAACTTTGGAATTTAAAGCAAGGTGCAAAGATGATTGTGCTTCAGAGTAGCTGAACCCCACACACCATCTGATGCCCATTTTCTTGTACAACCGGTTCGCACTAATAAACAATTAGGCAAACATATGGAATCAGAAGTGTGTGGAATTAAGACATAACATTATTGGAACAAAACACATTAACAGAAGATTAGTTTTCCTCCCATGCGGACACTGAGTAAAAGTGGCTGAGGAAGCATGGATAGAAAATGCATCTCAAGGCAACACCAGACTGCTAGATTTTCAAAGGTAGAATGTTAACCAGATGCATTTTTGATGTTTTGTGACTGGTAGGCATAGCTTGGACGAGTATCTTTTACACGGTCAATCCATGTTTTACCAGTTAACTTCTCCATTTGTTGGTACTGTTCTAGTCATTCACTCACTCACTCGCCAGTATTTACTGAGGTGGGCTATATGCCAGGAATAGGGTTGCCTGGTAAAACACAGGACACTGGTTAAATCTGAATTTTAGATAAACAATATTTTCATTTCCCCCCCCTACACTTGGCAACCCTAGGCAGGAACTATGCTGGCTTCTGGGCATCTACAAATAAATCACATCTGAATTCTGCCCTCAAGGAGCTCACAGTTTAACACTAAGATAAGACATGAACTTAAATCACTTTAATGCAGATAGCCCTGAGAGGCACTAATGGAGTATTTCAGAGATCTGTATTAAGGTCAATGTCAACAGATTTTTCTGACACCATATACAGATGGAATGGGACCCTCTTGGGAAAATCCCTTGCATGAGCGTAAGACTGGCTAACAAGGTCATAGAAAGGTTTTTCTCTCTCCCATGAAACAGATGAGATTAACAGGCCTTGTGGTTATTGTTCTTAAGGCCAGGTGTGCCAAGGTTGTCGGGTCCCTTCTAATTGTAATACTACCCCCTCTTAAAAGTTATTTTTGTATAAAAATCATACTAGCTTGCTTTTTTAAACATATATATCTCTACTGAATTATGGAGAAATTTGTCTACTAGTGTCTAAATAAGGAAAAGAAGATTGTGATGGGATATCACCATAGGCTCTTGATTTTGAGCTAGAGTAAAACAATAACAAGAGCTGAAACATATTCTATAGCCATGGTCATCTGGCTACACCTGCAGGGGCATGGCAACAACTAAACCTCCTTGTTGTCTGTCATCTTAGCCAAAGTGGCCCATCATTTATATCCCCTCTGAGACCTTGGGCTGTTTGAAAAGGCTGAAACACTGCAGGTGAACCTGACAGTGTAAGTAATCCAGGTGAGAGAATGAATGAAATCCTTTAACCTACCTTGGTCTCTAAGTTTCTCTTTCACTGCTATTTAAGAATTTGAATATGATCTTGCCTGGGAGTGAAGGAGAGCAAAGGGAACAACCCCAATTTGAAAGACCCTAAGACCCCAAATTAGTTCATAACCATAATAAAAGCAATGTTTCCGGGGCAGTGTTTCTTCTAAGCCCCACACGCTCATCAGACACCCAGTCTCTACAGCCCACCTTCCAAACCTGCTTCAGCAGCCACCCCGAGGGTGGAAAACAGCTTTGCTCTCAACCTGCACTATGCTGTATTAACAATATTATAAATATATTATTGATAATAGTCAACATTTATTAAGCACTCACTATGTACGAGCCACAGTGCACAATACTTCACATGCATTCTCAAATATCTTTGAATGCTCAGGTAGGAAGTCATAGGTGCTCACAATAAGCATATGGGTTGGGGCACCACCAACATCTGCTGAAATGCCTTACAGAGATTTTAATGAAACAAATTTTTAGCATACTAATCACTGTCATTTCTCAACTTGTGTCAGGAACAACTCCATAGCGACTGCAGGGCAATAATTAACTGACACTGTACTGTATTAAAATCATACCTGATCCTCAAACCTGGCACATTGTCCCAAACCAATTCTTTCTTCTTTGTAATGAGATCATTCCAAAGAGGCTCTTTTAGTCCTTGCAGCCCTTAGACCCTTGTCAGACCCATCTCACTAGCTTTCCTATCATGACCAAAAATATCTGAATCCTAGCGTGACCCAAGTTAAGCTGTCAAACTGAGGCCTCTGTAACATATGGTTTGTATTTCTCCTTTAAAAAGAAAAACATTCAGGAAGCAATAAAATCAGGATTTTATAAAGAAAAAGAAGTGGGCTCTTTATTTCCTAAATTAAGCTATTTTGATTAAAGTGAAGACTGCAGATACATTGAAAGCTTCAGTGGGAAATGCAAAGATTATGGTTCAATTCCATTTTCTCTGTGCTCCATGTCTTTTCTCTCCTTGATGCTGTTCAGTCAGGCACCTCACTATCCCTAGTTAACCAACAACTTCCAAGATAATCAGGGCCCTGCAACAGGAGCTGGACACCCAAGTGTGAAAAGCTGGTTTTGAATTAGGTAAAAATAGGATTCTTAACCTGCAATCCTTGGAGAGGCTCCTGAATGCTTCTAATAACTATATATATAATATATTATACATATATAGTTATGTGCACATTAGCATTTTTCTGAGGAAATAACAAAGCTTTTTAGCAAATTCTCAGATTTGTATATGATATCAAAAGGTTTAAGAACCGTTAGGTTAGAAATAATTCCAAAGACACCAAACGACTTGAGGAAAAGCAACAGGGCAGTCTCATATCTTTCCAAGCATATCGGAGTGTATGCTCCCAACATTTACTTTATTGTCCACAATACAGCTTCTTACTTTTTGAATCTTGTATCCTGACTATAAATCTTAACTGTGTTTTTAATTTAGATTTTCATATACTTTGCAACTTTGATTGTTTCCTATAAATTGGAACATAGTTATATATGAACAGAGACTTTCACACTTCAGAGGTGAAGCAATTGGAAAAGCCAATTGGAAATGCACTAAATTATAAAACATGGCCTCGACCAAGCAGAGTCACTAACTATGATGCTAGAAGGACCTAAATATCCATATCAGGCTCAGAGGGGTGAGTTCTGGATAATCCTGAGTCTCAGAGTGTTCAAATGGCTAACAGCCCCAATATGTCAAAGCAGTCCAAACACTGGTTGGTTCATCTATTTACTTGACAGTTTAAAAATTCCTACTACCTGCAAGACATTGTGCTACGTATTGGGATACTATACTAAGATAAGGTCCCTGCTTTCATAGAGACTAAATTCTACTTGGGAAGATAGGCATTAAACAACTAATCACACAAGTGAAAAGTGGTGCTATAAAATCCTGGTATAGGGGCACATGACCTAGTTTACAGGAGTGGGATAGAGAGGTGGAAGGAAAGGCTTTCTTAAGGAAGTAACCTGAAAGCGAACTCAGGAGCCTACAGCTTCAGTTCCCCCAGATGACTCAGAAATGTGTATCTGTAACCCATACCTCTCCACCAACGTCCAAACTCAACTGTCCAGTAGCCTCCTTATGACTCCAAAGCATCCCTAATCAATATGCCCCCAAATGAGTTCCTAGTTTACATTTTTCATAATAAAACATTGGGGGAAATTAGTTCATAAACTTCCCTACAAAATATAGATCTCTCCCATCACTCATCCAGATACAAAACATAGAAACCAGGGTCAATGTAAAGACCTCCCAAATCATCACCAAGTCTTGTTCATTTTATCTTCTATACAAAAGCACGTCTGTCCTCTTTATCTTCCCTCACCCCACCCTCCACTCCCAGCTACCAACATATTTCCTCTGGACGATATGGTGACTTTCTATGAGTCTCAATATGGTAGAAAAAAGAAGACACCCTCAGCCAAGATTTTAAAGATAATTTAAAAATAAACAAGAATGTATATGAGGAGGCCAACAAGGAGTGTTGACCATCCTTTTACGACAAAAACCACTCAGCAAACTAGAAATAGAAGGAAACTACTTCCGCATAATAGCCATATATGAGAACCCCACAATGAAAGTCACATTCACTGGTGAAAGACTGAAAACTTTTCCTCAACGATCAGTAACACGGCAAGAAGGCTTGCTTTTGCCATTTCCATTCAACACAGTACTGGAAGTTCCAGCCAGACCAATTAAGCAAGAAAAAGAAACAATAAGTATTCAAATTGGAAAGAAAGAAGTAAAAATTATCTTTATTGACAGACTTTATGATCTTACATGTAGAAAACCCTAAAGATTCCAACAAAAAATTGTTAGAACTGATAAATGCAACAAAGTAGCAGAATACAAATTCAACACATAAAAATTAGTTGCATTTCTAGGCAACTAACAACGAACAACTTGAAAAGGAAATTAAGAAAATAATTCTATTCACAGTGGTACCTAAAAATAAAATACTTAGGAGTTAACGTAATCAAGGAAGTTAAAGACTTGTACAATGAAAACTTCAAAACAATGATGAAATTAAAGAAGACAAATAAATGCAAGCACATCCCATGTTCATGGATTGAAATACTTATTAAGATGTCAATGCTATTCAAAGTGTTTATAGTTCAATCCCTATCACATTCCCAATGATGGTTTTTGCAGAGATAGAAAAACTTATCCTGAAATTCATATAAAATCTCAAGAAACCCTAATCAAAGCAATCTTAAAAGGGAAGAACAAAGCTGGAGAATTCACACTTTCTGATTTCAAACTTACTACAAGCTACGTTAATAAAAATAGCATGGTACTGGCATAAAGGCAGACATATAAACAAAAGGAATAGGTAAAGAGCCCAGAAATAAACCCTCACATATATGGTGAAATGATTTTTGACAAGAGTGCCAATAACATTAAACAGGAAAAGGACAGTCTTTCAACAAATGATGCTGGGAAAATGGATATCCACATGCAACAGAATAAAATTAGACCCTTACCTAACACCATATGCAAAAATGAACTAAAAATGGATCAAACATCCAAATATCAGACTTAAAATTATAAAAATATTAGAAGGAAAATATAGCAAAAGCTTCATGACATTAAATTTTCCAGGTATTACTTGGATATGACACTAAAGATGCAAAAGGCAAAATGGACAAATTAGAAACCATGAAAATAAAAAACTTTGTACATCAAAAGACAATATCAGCAGAGTAAAAAAGCAACCAACAGCCCGGGTTGCTGTGAATCAGTTGGTTGGGCATGGTCCTGTGCACCGAAAGGTTGCAGGTTCGATTCCCCGTCAGGGCACATGTCCAGGTTTTGGGTTCGATCCCCTGTTGGACACATGCAGGAGACAGTGGATCTGTGCTTCACTCTGGAATCAATGTTTCTCTCTCTCCCTCTCCTTTCCTCTCTCTCTAAAGATCAATAAAAAAATATTTTTTAAAAAGTAATCAACAGAATGGAAGAAAATATTTGCAAATCATATATCTAAAAGATTAATCTCCAGAATATGTAGAAAACTCAACAACAAAAATATAAACAACCCAATTAAAAAATGAGAAAAGGATTTGAATAAACATTTCTCCAAAGAAGATATGCAAGTGGCCAATAAGCACATGAAAAAATGGTCATCACTAATCATCAGGGAAATAGACATCAAAATTACAATGACACCACCTCACACCCATTAGGATGGCTACTATAAAAAAGAACGCAGCAGAAAATTAAAAGTGTTGGCAAGGATATGGAGAAATTCGAACACTTATGCACTGTTGATGGGAATGTAAAATGGTACAGCCATTGTGAAAAAGGGTATGATGGTTCCTCAAAAATAAAAAATGGAATTACCATATGATCCAGTAATTCTGGCTATATACCCAAAATAATTGAAAGTAGGTTCTAGAAGAGACATTGGTATATCCGTTCATAGCAGCAATATTCATAGTAGTTAAAATGTGAAAGCAACCCAAGTGCACATCAACAGATATATGGATAAACAAAGTGTGGCATAAACATAAAATGAAATATTACTTAGCCTTCAAAAAAGGAAATTTTGACACATGCTACACCATGAATAAACCTTGAAGACAAGTGAAATAAGCCAGCCACAAAAGGACAAATACTGTATGTTCCCCCTTATGTGGGGCACTCAGTAGTCAAAATCATGGAGACTAAAATTGTGGTTGCCAGACACTTGCAGGGAAGAGAGGGGATGTGAGTAGAATGAAAGTTATTGTTTAATGGGTATAGAGTTTCAGTTTTACAAGAATGAAAGAGTTCTGGAGATGGGTGGATGGCGGTGCTGATTGCACAACATTATGAATGTATTTAATACCAAAGAATTGTACTTAAAAATGGTTAAGATGGTAAATTTTATGTTTGTGTATTTTATTTACCACAATAAAAAAGTTGGGGGGGGGTGCAAAACAAAAAGAAAAACCGAACAAACCCAGAAACTGTGATCTTAGAAACAAAAGTGGAAAAAAACCCACACACCCCAACAAACAATGTAAGTGGGAACATAAAATTCCAAACAGTGGGGAGATGGAACACCAGGCAGCCATTGTGTAATTATAGATTAATGAGAAACAATGTTGATGAGATACTGACAGAAAACACTCCTTACAGTTATATGTATCGTATTGTTGCTATATATATATATTTAAGAATAGTTTATTGATTTTTAGAGAGAGAGAGAGAGAGAGAGAGAGAAACATCATGTGAAAGTGCAAAGTGCAGCATGGAGACCAGCAACCTCCCGCAACCCTCTCAACCGCCCCAACCTGGGCTTGTGTCCCTGACGAGAACTGAATGACCAACCTCCTGGTGTACCAGAGGATGCCCAACTAACTGAGCCACATGGGCCAGGGCTGTTAGCAGTATATTTATACATGTATACACAGTTAGAAAAGTCTAGAATGGAATGCAAACTGTTAAGAGTGGTATTCCCTGGGTAGTGGGATTATATGGGTGATTTTTATTTCTTGCTCATCTGTATTTTCTAAAATAAGCATGTATTTAAACAATCAGTATCAGTTTTTAAAAATCATGTCAACTAAGAAAAAATCCAATTTCAGGTGAATCTATTAAACACATTATAGGAGAGGGATGAAGGAAGGGAGAGGTTTCACAGTCTCATCTAATTCAAGACTAAATTTATTAATATCCAGTTTCCCAAAATCACTCAGTATGGGTGTGCAATATATTGGGGGACAGATTTTAGTTTCTGAGGTGTTTTGCTGTGTTTTTTAAAAATTGCAATAGAGACTTTCAAGACATTGCTCTTTTTCCTATTTAGTGAAATGCAATAAATTAACTTGAAACATTAGCCCCAAACTCAATGCCTTAAAAACTGAAGACTGCCCCGCCGGAGTGGCTGTTGTCCTGTGCTCCCAAAAGGTTGCCGGTTCCATCCAGGTCAGGGCACATACCTGGGTCGCGGGTTCGATCCCGGGTTGCGGCATGTACCAAAGGCAACCCATGGTTGTTTCTCTCCCTCTCTCTCCCCCGTCTTCTAAGCATGTCCTCTGGTTAGGATAAAGAAAAATCCCCAAACCAAAGACTAATTTCCATTAAAAGTCATGCTTTGGTAAGAATACTGTGTCATTCTTTAACAGTAATTACCTAGATTTAAAGAGTACTACGCATGGAAAACCAGAATCCCAACTTTCAGGTAATGAGCACCATTCTGAGGTCAAGGCTCACAGTGAATAATTTTGAAATTGCCATTATTATTACGCAAAGATAGCAAAACCGAGGATTGATTTTTATTGACTATCAATCAGAAAATCATTCAAAATGGCACACAAGACACAGCTAAAACAGACAAAACCCAAGAGCCCAGGACAATTCTTTCTCCAACCTGTGCACCCTCTTCCCGCGTCCCTTCCTCTAGCCCTGTTGAGTCTTTGCTGTCACTTCCCCCAGCTGATGCAGGGCGGCGATCCTCCACCAGAAGCCCTCGCAGTAGGACCCCGAACTCAGATCTCCCACGTTCAGCGGAACCGGGTTGCTCTCAGCCGGGTGACTAGACTCCTGGCCCCGCCCCTTCCGGCCCCGCCCCGCCCGGGCCCGCTGGGGCCCCTCCTTGGCCCCGCCCCGTCCGCCGGAGCGAACGGAGCCCGGAGCCTGGAGAGGTCTATTGCGCAAGCCCAGTGCGCCCGGCTGTGAGACAGAGAGGCCTCGGCGGCGCTCGGGAGACGATGAGGCGCGACATTCCGCGGGCTTCTTCCCGGAAGCGGAAGCCCGGGGGGCGGGCCAAGGGCGGCCGGGAGCTCACGGCGGTTAATTCCTTTTACCGTCTGGCTTTGTTTCCTTCGGCCTGGGCTTCTCTGAGGCTGCGAGAGATGGTTAGATCCGGGTCTCGACCGGGCCAGGTGAGGGCCGTGGACCTGAGGCTTCCATTGTGGGGGCGGAGAGGGACTGAAGGGGGGTTCTCGGGCCGGGAGAAGTGCAAAATTGTGAGAAGAAAAAAAAAAAAAAGCGCGGCCGCCTTAAAAATGCTGGGAAAGAGGAGTGGGGGAGACACCTAATCCTAACATCCTAACAGCCGCTCCGGGCATAGATGTACATTGTGTGTTAATCGTTGTCCTCCAGACCAATGGCTTTAGTGTAGGGCCCGGGTTCGAGTTCGGCCTCCGCCGTCGGGTCGGTGACTTCACCTCTCCGAGCCTCGGTACGTTGTTGCAGCAAATCCGGGATCTCGGCTCTTCCACCCAGTGCCGCGTTTAGCTGGCCTTTCGTCACAATTGCTGGTATTTTAGTAGTAGTTGAAGCCTCCTAGGTCGTGTCACTGCCTTCAGCCTTACCCCTCTCAAAGGCACAGCCTCGTTGTAATTAAATGACTGTCTTTTCTGCTTACAATATGACACTGGAGCACTTCTTTTTCAAGATAGAATCTCAGTTCCTTGGCCCGGGAGTGCCGCCGCCCCGTCCCCCAGCACCGCTCACCTCTTCTGCAGCGCCCTGGGTGCCCGTGTCCTCATGCTTCCATGCCTGTGCACTCTGCAGCCTCGCATGCCCTCCATCTCTGGTATCTCCACTTCCCATCTCCTCTCCCTCAGCTCAAGGGCTACGTCTAGATGCCTGGCCCCACATTCTCCCACCCCCATTGCTCGGGTGCTCCTTGGCTCCCCTTGGGTGCCTTGTTCTAACCTTTGTCAAACCACTTATCGGGCTAGAGAAGTCGCTAATCTATCTGCGTCCATTACTACACAATTTGTGCCTGCCTCTTCAAGGCCTAGGACAGCACCTGACATAGAGTAGATTTTCAGGTAATGAATCAACTCTTCCTCACACAGACCGCTACTTAGAGTGATCTTACTTCTCCTTAAATATATCCAGCCTCCCCCCTTGTTTTTGGTCTTCCATCCTTTACTAACTCATCTAAAATGTTGTCTTCCTCATTAATGTGACTCTTACCCCTTTTTTCAAGACCTGGTTTAAGACTTTCTCACGAGTGCTTCCAGACCAGCCTCACCCTTATAGATCTTTTCCCTTATATTGAATGAACTCAGAATATGCCCAGTCAGCAAGGGGTGATAACATGGTTTTGTAATTATGGTCACCTACAGATTCCGATTCCTGTTCAGCCACTACTGTTGTAGGGATAGTAAGCAAAGCACGTTTTACTTCTCTGATCCTCCTCTATAAAATAGGTATAAGTAGGTATAAAATTATGCCTCAAAGAATTGGGGAGATTAAGTCAAAGAATCTGGTGATTCTTTTTCACACTTGGCATAAATGCAACAAAATTTAGCCCCCTTGAAAATTTAGTTTACTACCATCTTGGTATCAATAGCAGCTAACATTTAGGTAGCAATGTTGCAGGTACCACTGTAGATTCTTTTACATATTACATGTAATTTCTCATTTAATCTTCCCTTTAGCCTTAGGAGGTAGGTACTACTGTCATCCCCATTTTATAGATGAGGAAATTGAGTGATGGAGCAAATAACTTCCTTGCGGTTACACCACCGGTTAGCAGTGGTGACAGGATTCAGACCCACAGAGCTGGTGCCAGAGACCATTCTTTTAAGCATTACGCTATACTGAGAAGGTGTCCAGATGAACAAGCCACCTTTCTGAAATTTTGGTTTCCACCTCTTATAAATAATATCAGCTCACAGGGTGTGGATAATTGGAAATGAAAGGCTTTAGTACACTCTAAGTCATTCTACAAATGTAATTTTATCTTGCACTGGCTAGTAGGAGGTGTGACTCCTAAGAAATGCTTATATTGTTCTCAAATAGCAAAGTAAAAAGTGGAAGAAGATGTGAGGTAAAAAACTGATTCTCTCATGCATTGTGATTTGGAGCATTCAGTTTGGAGAGTGGTTTTATAATTTGTATCAAGGGCCGTTAAACAACAAATAATAACTTTTCACCAATAAGCTTTTTTTTTTAATCCCCCTCCAAGGATATGTATTTTAAATTGATTTTACAGAGAAAGGAAGGTAGAAGGAGAAACATTGATGCGAGAGAGAAACATTGGTTGCCTCCTGTGTGTGCCCTGACCGGGGATCAAACCCTCAACCCTAGGTATGTGCGCTGATAGGAATCGAACCCGTAACCTTTTGGCGTATGGGACAGTGCTCCAAACAACTGAGCCACCCAGGAGGGCTAATTAAGCGTTTAATCCTGAATATGAAAAGGCTATTTTCAGTATATGAAAAGGTTTACTTCAAGTTTGTTTTTTAATTATGAAAAACATTGAGCAAACCAAGGGCACATTATATTACTTGCACTCAAGGAAATACTATGTAACCATTAAAAATTTTTGAAGACTGTGTTAATATGGAGAAAGATTTAAAATTAAAAACACAAGATCAAAATTATAACTGTCAAGTCATGATGACTAAGTAAATAATCCATGTGATAAAAGATTAGAGGCCCTAGTAGCAAAGAGCACATCTAGTGCCTGAATCTTGGTTTCTAAACACCATTGTCCACTAAAAGGAACCTGGCTTCTTGGAGAAATGGTCAACTTCAGGGCTGAGAAAGAGAAATCATAAGATGAGCACACCAAAGGGAATAACAGTGAAAGCACAACTTACGGAATGGGAAACATATTTGTAAGCCATATATCTGATAAAGGGTTAATATCCACAATATATAAGGGACTCCTACAACTCAAAAAACAACAACCTGATTTTAAAATGGGCGAAGAACTTGTAATTATTAATTATAGACATACAAATGGCCCACAGATATGAAAAGATGGTGGTCAACATCACTAATCAGGGAAATGCAAGTCAGAACCACAGAGAGATGTCATCTCATGCCAGTTAGGATGACTATTATAAAAAATAAACAGGAAATAACAAGTATTGGTGAGAATGTGGAGAAATTGGAACCCTCGTACGCTGTTGGTTGGACTATAAAAGGGTGCAGCTGCTATGAAAAACTATGAAAGTTCCTCAAAAAATTATTCCAACTTTGGATATCCAAAAGAATTAAAAACAGAATCTTGAGGCGATATTTGCACTCCCACGTTCACTACAGCATTATTCACAATAGCCAAGATGTTGAAACAACCTTAAATGTCCATTGATGGATGGACGGACAAAGAAAATGTGCTATATATACACCATGAAATATTCAGCCTTAAAAAAGCAGGAAATTCTGCCATATGTAGCATAGATGAATCTTGAGGATATTACACTAAGTGAAGTAAGCCAGTTACAGGACAAATATCGCATTCCACTTACATAAGGTATCTAAGATAGACTCATGGAAGCAGAGAGTAGAATGGTGGTTGCCAGGGGCTGGAAGGAGGGGGAAATGGGGAGTTGCTATTCAGTGAGTATAAAGTTTCAGTTATGCAAGATGAATAAGTTCTAGAGATGTGCTATACAATATCATGCCTATAGTTAACAATACTGTGTTGTACACTTAAATATTTGTTAGGAGGTTAGATCTCATGTTAAGTGTTCTTGCCACAATTAAATAAATAAAAAAAAGAGTCTGGAGCCCCTTGTTGCACAAAGTAAGGGATAGCTCAGAAACTAATGGGGACACCTTAAAGGATACGGGAGCTGGTTTGAAGAGACTAACACTGGTAGAATCTGAGATGATTTGAGCATCAAAATAATAGTGGACATTACCCCTTTGACTAAAGTAGGAATCAATGAGTCTATAGTAACAAGCAAATGAAGAAGGAAAAGTGCTTCACTGAAGTCAAATGCCAGTTAATAAATGTAGAAGGAATGATGTAAGTTAGAAAAATCAGTTTGGCAAGCAATTGATTAAGGCAAGAATCATCAATGGATGATGAAACTACTGGGTGAAAGTTTGATGAATAGGATGTCTGCATAATCTGGCAAGCATCGTCTTCAATAATCAAAGTTTACATCACCAGTGATAGGACAAACTGACATATGCCTACTCAGGTTGTATGGAGGACACAACATCCTTTTTATGGTCCTACTGCCAAAAATGTATATCCTGATTCTAATCATGAGGAAGCACCAGATGAGTCTAAATGTCCAGAGGGACACTCTACCAAAATAAATGGCTTGTACTCTTTAAATATATCAAGGTTGTAAAAGACAATGGCAACCCAAGAAGCTGTTTCAGACTAAAGGAGACTAAAGAGATATGACAACTCAATGCAACATATCCTGGATTGGACATGGGTCAGATTTTTATCTGTAAAGGATAGTATTGGGATAATTAAATGTGAATAAAGTATGTAGATTAGATTATAGTATGGTAGCAATGTTAATTTCCTGATTTTGATAATTATATTTTAGTTATATGAGAGAGTGCCTTTGTTCTTTGGGAATATTTAGGAGTAAATATTTAACTATAAAAGGGTATCATGTCTGAAACTTACTCTGAACTTAGTTCAGACAAAAAATTATATATAATTTCTGAGACAACATGGCAGATGTCATAAATTATCAACAGTTGGGGAATCTGGGTGATGTGTATACAATTCTTTGCACTATTTCAAAATAAAAAATATGAAAAAAATTGATGGAAATGTGTCAATATGACAATTATTTTTGCAGAATGTTTTTAGCCTGGGTAGTTTTCTTTGCCTGATTGTCTGTAATATAACCTCGCATATATTTTTTGGAGAATACTCTATGTAATCTTAAAATTTTGCCGTTTATCTCAGTACTTTTTTAATTTTGAAAGATAATAATTGTGGTAGTTGTTTTGGACTTAGCAGCCCCCATGGTTTGGATTTTTATTATAGTTATGGCTAGGACACCAACATAGATATACTGAAAAGAAAGACCCTGAGTGTCCACAAGGACCAGTGGAGCTACATGGGATCTTATTCCTGCAACATTGGTTCTCACTGCTGACTTTGTGACTCCATTATATTTCAACTTAGCTCAAGGAGAAATAGAAATCTGACAACCCAACTTTTTCAGTGTATACTCAGTAGCATTCTTAGAAGGAAGGAGAACATATTCAAACAAAGAATAGAATATTATGTAACTTCAGAAAGTTTAGTTACTGTTCATAGCTATCTTGGGGTGAAATATGTAAACAGGTCAAGAAAGATCATAAATGTAACTGCCAACAGTGATTACATCTGAGTGGTGAAATGAGGGAGTGAGTAGGGAATTTAACCATGTCTTTTTAAAATTATATTTTAATAGAGATAATATATTTATCTGGTGTAAAGTTACAAAGCTATGAAAAGGTATACCATGGAAAGTCTCCCTTCTTGCTCTGTCCCCTAGATTCTCAGTTTCCCTTTCCAGAGGCAGCTACGATGAATTGTTGTAAAAGCAAATGCATTTTTTTTTTTCTTATACACAAAAGGTAGCACACTTACATTACTTTTAATTTAAAATTTTAATAAAAACAGTATTGCTATATGATTTTAAAGAAAAAGATTGAGAGAATGAGATATAGATGAAGAGGAAAAATAGAGTTGTATGTGCTGCTCTTGTCAGGCATTATAAAGAATGTGGATAAATAGCATCAGAGTTATGGACTCTGTCCTATATCTTGAATTATATGTTTTGAAGAATTTGGGGAATGTAGGACATGTTCAGGGATTGACTGTCTTCCAATTTACTATAGTTGGTTAAAATAATATTTCAGCTTCATTTTCAGCTCAGATAGACTTAAGTAACAAATATATGTGTTGCTTTCTTGATATTTTATGTAGAACAGAATGTGAGTTCAATTGTAATTGTGTGTTTTTAGAATATATCACATTTATTAAAAATAAGTATCATGGCCCTGGCTGGTATGGCTCAGTGGATAGAGTGTCAGCCAAAGCACTGAAGGGTTGCGGGTTTGATTCTCAGTCAAGGGCACATACCTGGGTTGCAAGTCAATCCCAGCCCTGGTCAGGACTTGATGCGTGTCTTTCTCACATTGATGTTTCTCTCCCTCTCCCCCCCTCCCTTCCACACTCTCTCAAAAAAAGAAAAGAAAAGAAAAGAAAATTTAGTATCATGGTACATTCATAAAATGGAGTATTATTCAGCCTTAAAAAGTCAGGAAATTTTGACATATGCTGCAACATGGATGAACCTTGAAGATGTGCTAAGTGAAATAAGCCAGTCACAGAAGGACACAAATACTGTATGATTCCACTTATATGAGCTTCCTAGAGTAGTCAAATTCATAGAGACAGTAGAAGAGTATTTGCCAGGGGTTGAGGGGAGGAAGAGATGGGAAGTTAAATTTAATGGGTACAGAATTTCAGTTTGGGAAGATGAAAAAGTTCTAGAGATTGATGATGGCAATAGTTGCACAATATTAATGTACTTAATACCACAGAACTATACACTTAGAAATGGCAAAAATGGTATATTTTATGTTTTACCGCAGTAAAAAAGGAAACAATGAGCAATATTTCAGGTTTTGTCAAGATAGCATACTGAGAGTATAATAGAAGATACTTGTATATCTACTATAATATAACACATTATTTCATAGGTGTTATCTTCAGGAAAGCACACTGGACCTGCTAAATTAACAAATGGAAAGAAGCAGTAAGTACTTCAAGAAGCTTACAACTTCAGGAAATACCAAGAGGTTTTTCAGGTCTTTGGGTTGGACTAAATTAAACCTACCCTAGAAAACTAGGTGGGTCTCTATCATCACAAAACTCTGGGGAGGAACCTTCCATATCTACCCATGTTTAACAGACTTTACAATCTCCATAAAGTGCTATATAAATCCATCTTATACATGGTTGGACAAGTTTTCTTATCCAACCTTTGCTAGAAAGAAAATGACTACTTACAATATATTTTAGAAAAAAAGTTTTTATATTATTTGTAAAAATATTAAACTTGTTTTCTAGAACCCATTTAAGAAAGATACCACGTTTTAATGCAGATTCTGGCTATCACATCCATTCTGATTCAGATAGTCAGGTAAGATTAAACTGAATCGATATAATGTACATTATTTTAATTGGTCTTCAGGTAAAAGCTAAAAAGTGGGAATAAAAATTCAAAGGTAGAGTATTAATTGTCCTAAGGAAGTATGAATGCTTTTGTTTTATTTTTTTACTTATTTATTTTTTAATCCTTGCCTGAGGATATTTTTTCTGTTGCTTTTCAGAGAGAGTGGAAAGGGGGGAGAGAGAGAAAGAGAATCATCAATTGGTTGCCACCTGCACGAACCCTGAATGGGGCCGGGGATTGAGTCTGCAGCAGAGGTACATGCCCTTAGCTGGAATCAAACCTGGTACCTTGGGCCAACGCTCTAACCACTGAACAAAACCAGCTAGAGCTGAATGCTTTTGTTTTAAAACATGTTCTCTACCAGTACTAAATTGTTACTAAAAGAAAATTTAAAACTATGCAATGTTCCCCCCCTCCCGCTTTAAAATTTTATATAAACATTTCTAAATGACTTTCTCCTTATAGACTGAAACCGTACAGGGGCTTGATGGTTGTGCTTCTTTGCTGCGGAACATTTTGAGAAATGAAGATTCAGGTTTTATTTTTTAAATACTTATTTGCTGATCATCTTTTCTCAATTAAACAGTTCTCTTAACACTTATGAATTTTTGTTTTAATTATTAATAGGTTCAGAAATACCATATTTAGAACATAGATATAATGCTAGACCATTAGAATGCCAAAGATATGGATCTAAAAAGAAAGGACATGAAAAACATATTGTTCCTTCATTAGTCCGGAAAGAAATTTGTAAGTATTTTTTGACTTATTTATTTAAATGTAATACCTAATTCTGAGGATTTTGCTAAATTATCAGGATTATGTGATTGGTCTTTCATTTTATTAATATGTCAGTTATTCAGGTGTATGTGTGCTTATGCCCGTCTTCCTCTATTCAACTTCTAATTGCTAAGTAGTTACTTTGTTTACCATCACACTCCCAAACAGAAAAATAGAAAAGTGAATGAGTTTTGTAGAAGAAAAGATTAAAACTCAGAATGACATTTAGGAAGTATGTAGAGTTATCTTTGTTCTCCCTGCCACTTACTTCCATAAATAATATTGGTTGGGTTACATGTGTATACGTATTATTTTTTTACAGTCTTTTTTTTTTTTTAATTCTCACCCAAGGATATTTTCTCCATTGTTTTTTCAGAGAGAGTGGAAAGGGAGGAGAGAGAGAGAAAAAAAATCAATGTGAGAGAGACACATCTATCAGTTGCCTCCCGCATGTGCGCCAACTGGGGCTGGGGATCGAGCCTGCAGCTGAGGTATGTGTGCCCTTGGTTGGAATCGGACCCGGGACCCTTCAGTCCGCAGGCCAATGCTCTTAACCACTGAACAAAATCAGCTAAGGCTACTTATTTTTAAATTGTTGTATATGTATATATCCTAGTGGGTTTGGTAGCTCAACTTGTTGAGCTGCGCAGTTAGAATACATGGTACATAAAAATGTAAAACTCCAAGTTGGATAGATACATAAGGAGAGAGGGCCTGTCACTGATTGATGGTAAATGTAGCCAAGGGTATTTTACACCCTCACAGTTAACTTGCTGTCTTAAGTGTAATAATTCAGCAAACAGCTTAGAATAAGCAAGGTTTGCTTATGTTGTCCCTTGGAGGCATATAGAACATGATAGCCCAAAATGGAGATGAAAGTGTCCACAATGGGAATTCAGATGGACAAGAATGGGACTGGCTAGTTCCACAGCTCAAATGCGCCAAAAGTGTTTTTAATATAGCTATTGGAAAATTTTAAATTGCATATATGGTTTACATTATATTTTTATTGGTCAGCATTGGTCTAAACCAGTGGTCTGCATACTACAGCCCGTTTTATTTCATAAATAATGTTTAGTTATTTTATTTATTTTGTAAATAAAGTTTTATCAGAGCACAGCCATGCTAATTCATTTATGTATTTTTTATGAGTGCTTCTGTGCTGTAACGGCAGAGTTGAGTAGTTGTGATATAGAGACCATCTGGGCTGCTAAGCCTAAAATACTTACCCTCGAGGCTTTTAAGAAAAAGTATGCTGACCCCTGTTCTAAACTCTTAAAGCAGAGGCCTATGTATTGAGGTCCAATGGACAAAGAAAGGATTGGTAGTACCAACTTCCTGTTCCTCCAGTGTCCTACTTTTTTCTCAAGGCAAGTTATTTCTTGTCCAGAGCACCCTTCCTCAAGGAATTCTCATTTGGAATGTATGTGGCTGACCACGGGGCCATGGTAGCAACTTGGATTCCAGCTTAACTGCTTGTTACTCAGAATTCCAACCGGAAATAGATGACAACACTCGACTTAAGATAATTCAAGAAGGGTTTATTTACAAAAAAACTCATTACAAAGGTGTGATTGGGGTATAGGGAATCCACAAAGGATTATGCCAGCCCAGTGCTAGCAACAGCAGCAGAGCTGTTATCATCCCTCGGCCTTAAAGGACGAGGTGACAGAGAGGTTACTGGGACTCAGAGATACTGTTGCATAGAGTAGGCCACCTTGAGAAGAGCAGTGAGTTTCATTTAAGGAACAAAGCCAGCCCAAGGTGACCTCATAGAGTTGGAATAAATACTGACTTCATGCTGCTTCCTTTCCTTGATAATGACAAGAATCCCATTGTATTGGACCCCACTTGTTTTTTATTCTTACAAGCTAATAAGTTAGCCTTACTATGTCACAGATACTGGCAGGAGACAAGACCTAGATCAGAGACAAAAGAGTTTATTACTCATACCACAGCAAGCAGCAGGTACATCAGCATATTTGTCATGGTTCCCTCTCCCCATCATTTCCCGTGGGGGTGATGTGATGGACCTGGATGGGCACTGCACATGCTGTAGGTTTAAGTTTCAGCTGAGGAACACTGAGTTGGCGATTCCATTGCTTTGGGTAGTAAGCGCTAAGCAAGCCTATACTTTTCTCAGGGGAAACATTACCTTATTCCTCAATGTTGCTCAAGATCTCACCCTTAGAGATGGCCCAGGTAAAGTGCTTAGGTCAAGGTCTTACTTTCCTGGTATACCCAGCAAGACATGTAGGAGCAGAAGAGACTCATGGAAGACTGTTTTTTAACAAAGTAATCCATATAGATTAGCATCTAAGGGAGAGCAGGGTGGAGACAAGTAGAGGATGGATTTGGAGAAGCAGATGAGAGATATCTGGCATTCTGGGTCCCAAGCATTAAATTCATATTTGGATTAGAGTCAGATCAGCCATTCTGGCCTGTGATCTGATTTAATATGCTTATCGTCCTTTCCCTATACTTTTGTTATCAGAAGGTAGGACCTATTTCCCATAGGGCAATCTCTTTTAGGGTTGCAATATTAGAAATTAGTTCTCATTGACTCACTCCTAACGTTGACTAGTTAGAAAAAGAAGCCTCCTTTCCTTTGGATCAATACTCTCTTTTTTCTAGTTTACCAAACTGTAGCACTAGCTAGAAAGGATATCTTTGTGTGTGCTTGCAGCAGTTAATACTCTGTTATCACAGTGGTCAGCAATACACAGAAGCTATGCTCAATACTTGCTCTCTTTTCCATCTCTCCCCAAGTGAGGTAAATCATAAATAGATATTTTTTAAAAAATTTAACTGTATAAGTATTACAGATATCCTTCCTTTTTTTCCCCATTGATCCACTCCACCCTGCATCTGCCTCCTCCCAGGCCTTCACCACACTCTTGTCTGTGCCCATGGGTTATGCATATAGACATATAAGTTCTGTCATTAATCTCTCTCCATCTACTCCCCCACCCTTGCCTTCCCACTGAAATTCATCAGTCTGTTCCATGCTTCTATGTCTCTGGATCTGTTTTGTTCCTCAGTCTGTTTTGTTTATTAGATTCCACATATGACTGAGATCAAAACTGAATTAGGAAGAATCAGAAAACCTGAATATGCTAATAACAACTAATGAAATCAAAGCAGTAATAAAAAAACTCCCAGCAAACAAAACCCCTGGTCCAGACAGCTTCACAGGGGAGTTTTCTAATTCTTTAAGTTGTAGGGTTAGATAGTTTACTAAAAATTTTTGTTGCTTTTTGAGGTAGGCCTGCAGTGCTATGAACTTTCCCTCTTAGGACTGCTATGTCCCATAGATTTGTAGTGTTGTATGTTCATTTTCCTATTTCCAGGAAGTTTTTTATTTCTTTCTTGGTCTTATTGGTAACCCATTCATTGGTTAATAACATATTATTTAGCCTCCATGTGTTTGAATGTTTTTGAGTGTTTTTACTGTAGTTGATTTCTAATTTCATGTGATTGTGATCTGAAATGCTTAATATGACTTCAGTCCTCTTGAACGTGTAGAAACTGGTTTTGTGTCCTAACGTAGTCTATCTTTGAGAATGACCCATGTGCACTTGAGAGGAATGTATATTTTACAGCTTTGGGGTGAAATGTTTTGTAAATATCAATTAAATCCATCTGATCTAGTGTGCCCTTTATTCACTGTTTCTGTGTTGACTTTTTGTCTGGAAGATCTATTCAGTGAAGTCAGTGGGGTGTTCAAGTCCATGGACTATGACTGTATTGCTATTGATCTCTTCCTTAAAGTCCTTAAGGTTATTATTGACAGGTCCTTATTTATTGCCATTTTAATTATTTATGCCTATGTTTCTCTCTCTTTTTTTTCTTATTATTACAGCAGTCCCTTTAACATTTCCTGCAATGCTGGTTTGGTGGTGATAAACTCCTTTAGCCTTCTTCTCTTTGGGAAGCTTTTTATTTCACCATCTATTTTGAATGACAGCCTTGCTGGATAGAGTAGTCTTAGTTTCACATCCTTGTTCTGCATTACCTTGAATACTTCATGCCATTCCCTTCTGGCCTATAGAGTTTCTGATGAGCAGTCAGCTGACAGCCTTATGGGAGCTCCTTTGTAAGTAACAGATTGCTTTTCTCTTGCTGCTTTTAAGATTCTCTCTTTGTCTTGAATTTTTGGCATTTTAATTATGATGTGTCTGAGTGTGGGCCTCTTTGGATTCTTCTTGCTTGGGACTTTCCGTGCCTCCTGAACTTGTGCGACTTTTTCCTTCACCAGGTTAGGGAAGTTTTTTCTGCCATTATTTCTTCAAACAGGTTCTCTAACCTTTGCTTACTTTCTACCTCCTCTGGCACTCCTACAATGTGAATATTCTTATGTTTCATGTTGTCGCACAGTTCCCATAGACTGTCCCCCTGTTTTTTAATTGTTTTTTTTTTCTCTTTGGATCTCTGATTGATTTTTTTAACCCTGTCTTCCAATTGACAGATCCTATCCTCAGCTTCTTCTCATCTCTAGTTTATTCTTTCCAATGTATTCTTTATTTCTGCTATGTCATTCTTAATTTCCTTTATAGTTTCCATATCTTTTTTCATGCTATTGAGCATCCTTACAATCAGTAATCTGAACTCTATATCTGATAGATTGCTTATCTCCATTTCATTTAGCTCTTTTTCTGGAGACTTGTTCTGTCATTTGGGGCTTGTTTATTTGTCTCCCCATTTTGGCTACCTGTTTGGGTTTGTTTCTATTTATTAGGTAGGCCTGCTAGGATTCTCAGTCTTTTTGGAGGGTCTCTGGTGCACGCCAATGTCAGACACTGTTTGTGACTGGCCTTGAGTACCCTGTTTGGAGCTATGAACAACCCACGCTTGAGGTCCCCTCTGTTGGGGCTGGGTGCATTTGGACAGGACCAAGATGCACACCAAAGTCTGCTTTTCCAAGGCCTGGCCAGAAACAGTTCAGGCAAATACTCAAAGCACTCTGAAGTCTGCTTCTGCCTGCAGACTGATTAATCTGATTCTCTTAATGAGCCTCAGGCTGTAGAAAGTCCTTGGGGAAGGGCAAGAGGTTTTCTAGCAGGGTGGGGCAATTGCTTCCCCCTCAGGCAAAAGCTGCTTGGAAAAGGTAAATGTCTGCCTCTGCAGTATGTGGGAATGACTTGGCACAGGAATACAGAGTGGGGCCGTCTGAGCTCTATCTCCAGAGCCCACAATCCTAGATTCTCCTCACACAGCTCCAGTCCCCTCTGCCCTCTCTCTGCTGGAGCCCAAGGTGAGCGGCTGCACACGAGACTTTGTGCATTGGCTCTGTAAGAGGGTGCCTGCAGTTCCAGCTGTCTCTCCCTGGCAGACAAAAACCCAGCCGCTTTTCATGGCCAGATGTTATGTGGGCATCTTTCTCAGTTCTGGTGTTCTTGCCTGGGAAGCCCAGCCTGGGGTTTCGGCTCCAGAATCCTCAGTGGGAACCACCCCAGCTGAGATCTCCTTCCAGACCTTCAGCTGCTGCCTGTGGGAGCCCAGCCAGCCCTCTTGTGCCTCCACACTTCCTACCAGTCCCTATGTGGTCTCCACTTTTCCTCCTTGGTTAGGAGGGTGCTCTCCAGCTCGTCTTCAGTTGCAGTTGATTATTCAGGATGGTTTTTCTCTATTTTAGTTGTAATTCCAGTTTGGTCCTGGGAGAGTGTCAGTGTAGCTTCCACTTAGTCTGCCCCCATCTTTAATCTCATCATAAATAGATTTAAGGAATCTGTTACAGTATGTTAACTAGTATCCATGTATAGTTTTAATGTTAACATACATTATCTTACTATTTTATGTTAACCATCTTATGAGGTGTGGTCCTATATGTACTTTCTGCCTGGAACCTGCCTAATCATTTTGTGTCTATGGAGTCATGCCTGCCTACCTTGATGCATACTAGGAGTAAGGAGTCAGAGAGGCAGTTTCAGAAGTGCATTGAGCTTACTTTTAGAGTGCTCCTGACAGTTAAAGAAAAAACATTTTTTAATAAGCAACTTTTTACATTTTAACTGTGTTGAATGCTGTGGGCACAGGACTCTGCTTTCAGTAACAAACATATATTGCTGCTCTCACTTTGGGGAGATAAACTACTACAGGAAGAATACTTTCAGCATTGATTACCACCATCTAGGCCAGGTGTTCTTTTACATATTTTAAATTATAATAGGCATCCAGCAGTTCTTATCTGCAGTAGATATTTGCTGTATATTTGGCTGGCAGGAATTATCTCACCTGTCAGACAACGCATATACCCAAGCAGCAGTGCTGTATAGCAGCTGGAATTCAAGGACTGAAAAAGTTTTGTGGACTGAATAAATGAATGTATCCCTTTCATAATTTTAGTTATCAACTGACAGCAATTAGGCATATTGCCATCATAATCTGTTAGGTAAAATTTTCATGTAGGGTACTTTGGTGTGATGAACAAGAGCAAGAAAATATGCTTCATTTCTATTTGTGTAGTAACAGGCTCGTTTTGTTGTTGTTGTTTTGTTTATTTCAAAGTTGTATAGTAATATAAATGCAATCTTTTTAATATCCACTTATTGTTTTTAACTTGCCTTGGATAATTTGCTTTAAGATTTTTTCTCAAATACAAATCTTCACCATTATTAGCAGAGTTTCATATGGACTGAGTTAAGAAAGGAGTAAAGTAAGTCATTTTAATTATAAGGCTTTGATTTTTAAGAAATATGTTTGAAGTTCATTAATTTATGTTGGATAATGACATCTGTTGGCAGAAGTGTAATATTGTAGCTCAACTTTATCAGAGATCGTGAAAACCAGCCCTTGAAAAGAAGGTGAATGAGAGTGTTGACCTGTGAATGTGAAATCTGAGAATTCCTCAAACCAGACAATTCTTATCTTAAATGAAGCCAAAGGAAATTGAAGAGCAGAAGAAAGAAAGAAATCATTAATAGGAAAGAAAGAGCTATGTGCTGGATGGCCATGGGCTGACTATGATCGCACCCTCCATCATTTAGATTTCCAAGTTAAAATATTTTAGAGGAGCCCAGCCAGACGTGGCTCAGCAGTTGAGCATCGACCTAGGATCCAGGCGATCAGGGTTCAATTCCCGGTCAGGGCACATGCCCGGGTTGCGGGCTCGATCAATGACTCTCTCATCATTGATGTTTCTGTCTCTCTCTCTTTCCCTCTCCTGTTCTCTCTCTGAAATCAATAAAGATATATTTAAAAATATATATATATTTTAGGGGATACTTTTCCATTTGATTTATAGTAAAATTGTATTTCTAATAAATATTTTTTACAGAAATGTTAATTAACCAATTTCATTGTAGCTCATCTATTCAGATAATAAAGAATAACATTGCTTTGTGGGGGAGACATACTTAGAGGTTTATTATTGATATCAGATGGGAAATTTGTGAATTTAAAATATTTACCTGCCTGTCTTAAGATTTTCCAGCCATTTGGTAATACAGATTACATTTGGTAATACAGATTACTATGAACTATAGACATTGATACTTTACGAGCGTTATCTCATTTACAATAACCTTATAAAGTAGATAATACTTTTATTATCATTTTTATGATTACTTAACTTCTCTTGAAAAGTAATTTGCCATGAGTTACTCAGCTAATTATGATACAGCTTGTATTCAGGCCTGGGAAGTATGTTTACAGAAACAGATCCTCTCAAAAGGAGGCATACCCCAAGTCAAAATGGAAGTATCTAATATCTCCTACCGTTTTCATAATCAAACTTTTATTTATAGTAGTTTTTTTCTTTAAAATTTGTTCTATCTTCATCAGTAATAATATTGATTCTACCTTTAACTTTCTGCTTTTTGCATGTAAGTTTTATGCTTTAAAAATGTTTTTATTTTTAATTATATATATTTGTGGAATTCCATACCAGAAATTTAGCTGTTTCCCTCTTAAAAGAATTAAGGAATAACTTTCATAAAACATAAATCTCAATAAATTTTTGTATATATGTACTTCCATAAAGTCACCACCCAGGTGAAGATGTAGAACATTTTCAGTACCCTACGATGCTCTTGCCTCATCAGTACCTATCCCCTCATCCCCGGGTAACTAGTTCTCTCACTTCTATCTCCATTGGATAGTTTTACCTATTTTCAAACTTCAGTTCTACACTGTGCAGTCTTGTGTCTGACATCTTTTATAAAACATTATGTCTGTTAAATTCATGTAAGTAGTTATGTATATCAGTCATCTGTTCTTTTCCATTGCTGTGTAGTATTCCTTTATAAGAGTATACCACAGTTTATCCATTTCTACTATTCATGGCTATTGGGTGTTTTCAGTTTTTGGCTACTGCAAATAAAGCTGTTGTGAACATTTTTGTGCACATCGTTTAGTATACATAAACACTCATTTCTGTTAGGTTTATACCTAGGGTACAGTTGCAGTGTCATAGAATATTTGTATGTTTAGCTTTGGTAGGTACTGCTAAAAGCTATATATTTTTCTAAACTTATCTTGTACCCTGATAACCTGTGATCTACCAAGAACACAATCATTTCTGTTAATAGTCCTTAAAAAAACATTTGGGAAGGAGAACTTATTAAACAGGGAAATAGATTTTGATACTTATTATAGAGTAGTGCTATTATAAGAAAACTTATAATAAACTAATACCAGGTTTCTACTTTGTACTACTTTGACCATAGATTAATAGGGGACTATGAGAGAAAATAATGAAGTATAAGATACAGTTCTGCCTAAAGAAGCTTAGTTTAGTCAGAGAAGAGAATGAAAGATAAGCAATGTAATGTAATCTGCGAGTGATAGGTGATTTGTGTAGACAGTATGTGCTCTGGGATGTTGAAGAGCAGTCACTGGACTGGAGTGATTGGAAAAGGCTTCATGGAAGAGGGAAGCCTTCAGATGAGCCTTGGTGAGTGTAGAATTTCATTGGAAGTAATGGTTCATCATGAGTAATGTTACAGGAAGATGAGAAAGACTTGTTGGGGGTCTAAATGGGCCTGACTAGAGTGAAAATTTTGAATTGGGGGTGATGGGGAAATGGTTGGAAAAGCGGGTTATGGTCAGGCTTTGGAGACTTTAAATGTCAGGTTAGGATTTTGTTTGAGTGCCCATTGTATAGATTAAAATTTTATCCTTGTTCTCAAAGCTCTGATTGATTTTTTTTTTTTTACTGTCAAAGCATCAGAATTGTTACAAAGTTTACTGCTTTTTAAATTTTATTCCACCTTCCCCAAGAGCATGCAACTGGATAGGAGCAAGATAAAAGAGTTTTATTGGATTTTAGAGAGAAATAACACCCTTAAGAGGGGTTGTAATTGAAGGAGAGATTTTACAAGAAGCATTTAATAGAGATTTTATAGACATAGTATAGATAATTTTTGACTGGAGAACTTAATTGATTACAAACTGTACAAAAATTTGAGGTCATTTTCTTTAGGGATGATAGTGGTAAAACCCTTCTTTAAAGAATATAATGAATTGAGCTACTTCTGAAAGTCCTTTTTCCCCCCAATGTCTTATGATAAAAGTTTCTGAGGAACCGTATTTCCAGAATTGTTTTTTCCTTCTTCCGCATTAGTATCTTCAGATTATAAGAAACAGGTATCTAATGAAACCTCTGCTGGAAGTGAAGGAGGCACATCAGCTATACCACAAAATTGGTCATTCCAAGATCATTACAGAATGTATTCGCCCATAATATACCAAGCCCTCTGTGAGCATGTGCAGACTCAGATGTCACTGCTGAACAACTTGGCTTTGAAGAAGAACCCTAGTGGAATTCCTGCTGTGCCTTGCCACACTGTGTCCAGTTCTGGTTAGTATTAGTGGTGCTTTTAAAAGCATGAGCATAAACTCTAATTACTGGTCTGGTTACTGTATAAGCAGTATGAGATATGAATGATTTTTTCTCCTCCTTACCTTATAGAATCTCAGGCAACTCCACATTCTAGTTATGGCTCGTCCACTTCCACCCCAGTCCAGGTACCTCAGCAGCCACCCTGCCCTCCAGTGGTTCATTCTGTAGGTACACTTTATATGCTATATAAGTAGTTTGCTTTTAGAAGTTATTTTAAGAGAGAAAATTGAAGTTATTGATTGTATGTATCTTGATGCCCTAGGATGTGTAAAGACCAATTATTTCTTTCAGGTTATTACCAAGTTGTTTTACCTATTTATTAAGAGCAATGGTGAGGGGAAAGAGGGAGAAGAGATCAATAGAAAAAAGAAGTCACTCATATGCACCACCCAGACACAATTACTGTTAACATATTGATAGAGTGTTTTCCAATCATTTAATTCTCTATGTAGATTTTGTTTTCTGGTTTTTATTTGTTAAGTTTGCTTTTTAAAAAAAATACACTCATGCCCTGGACGGTTTGGCTCAGTGGTTAGGGTGTCGGTCCAGGTCTTGGGTTCGATTCCTGGTAAAGGGTATATACCTCAGTTGCAGGCTTGATCCTCTGCCCAGGTCAGGGCGCATTCAGGCGGCAGCCAATCAGTGTGTCTCTCTCACATCGATATTTCTCTCTCCCTCTCCCCCCCCCATACCCCTCCTCCCTCCCCTCCACACACTCTGAAAAAAATCAATAGAAAAAATATCTTTGGGTGAGAATTTAAAACACACACACACGTATATATATAATATATATATGTGTATGTATATATATACACACACACACATAGTTAAATTTTATACAGTTTTATGTTCTGTAAATTTTTTAATAAGTTGATTATACTCTGTTTAGTGGATATACTGTAGTCTGTGTAACTACTCCCTTATGGCAGACATTTAAGCAACAGTTTTTTACTACCATAATATTTCTGTAAGTTTGTGCAAAAGCCTTTTGTGTGTTTGAGCTTATTTTCTTACAATTAAATTTCCCAAAGTAGAAGTTTGTTTTAATCCTCAAGTAGACTAATTTTTGATGCCTTACCTTTAAACCATGTGTGATACTTATAAACAATCTATTTTAGTCATGGCTTTATAATGTTCTCGTATTGTAGAGTAAACTAATTTAACTTTTTAAATCTATAATATCATGCTAAGGGGAAATCCAGCTTACTCACTGGTAACCTATAACTCCATCCTGTAAAAGTCATTTTCTAATATTTCTGGTTTGAGTTTATTATAATTAATGCCAGTGCTCACATTTTTGAAGGCTTAACCTATTTTTTTCTTTCTTTAGGAAGTACAGACTGATGGTGACAACCAGTTTGCATCACAGTGTAAAACAGTTCCTGTGAACTATACTGATATTCCAAGGAATTCCTTCAGTACTAGTCTTGGAGTTAAGTGTAGCCTGCCCCAAACTGACAAACCAGCTATTCCAGCATTTCAGCAGCTGGATCTTGCTAATGGAATTCTGCCAGAACAAGAAGTTCCTAAGGAATCAGACTTATTAAAGTACTTCCAAACATACATGAATCTGTTGCGTTCTCATTCGGACAGTCAGACACACCGAAGCCCCACTCTCTTACAGCCAGCTTTCTTGGCCACTAATGAAGAAAACTGTGCCAAAGAACAAATTGGAGAGGTCACAAGTGAAGGAAAGGATTTAAATGTACATGCACAAGAGTCAAGAATAAAGGGTGTCCAGAAAGCAAAAAATGGGAACGAGAATGCTGAAAAAGTTAGAACTATAAAGTATTTGTTGGGAGAGCTGAAGGCCCTGGTAGCAGAACAAGGTAGATGAGTACTTACTTGATAATTTTTGTAGCATGGTGTTAATGCTCTATAGCAAGGCCATATTATTTAGTCATTTAAATTTAGAATAATTGACATGGAGTTTGTGGTATTCTCCATAGAAATATGTCTTAAGCTAATAAGGAAATAAGTTCTGCTAGTTTTATTCTTGTTTTTTAGGTTTTGATCCCTCTTGTGTGGATTTGAAATGTACTAGGGAATATCAAACAGTCTTACTTTCAAGTGTGTACTCATTCTACTTGATCTAATGGGATCTGGAAAAGATTCAACCAAAGAGAATTTGTAGAGATCAACTTGTAGGGGTTAGAGGATCACTAAAGATGATTAACTCCCCGGAAGAGACTGATAATGTTTTTTATTTTAAAAAGCAGAGCTTTTCTTCCCATCATTTCTTTAATAACCAACTGTTCTAATGTTTAACAAATCTCACTGTGAAGCAACCCAAACCATTTTATAACTTTTTCATTTTACTTTTGGGATTTAAAAAAAATTAAATCAAGAAAAACGCCTTAGGTGGAGTTATGAGGTATTTGAGCCAGGTTGTATTTATTTGTTTGCATTATGTGTATGTATTCTAAATAATCACTTTTGTTTAGAGTGAGTTACAGATTTGTCATTTTAGAAAGCACAGTAATTGACTGAATACCTAATATTTGTAGACAAACAAAATATCAAATCTTAAAATGTATCTATTGGAATATAGCACTATTATTATTCCAAAGGTTTGATACATTAAAATCTGTTTTTAGACCTTCAACTTATCACTTAACCAAATACTTTATCATAGTAACAATAATAATAACAATATTAGCTATCACTTATTGAACATTACCATGTTCCTGGCACTGTGTTAAGTGTTTTATATGCATTATCTCATTTAATTGTGCAGCAACCCTATGAGGTACTGTTATTCCATTTTACATATGAGGAAACCTAGGCGTGGAGAACAGTATCTCATTTAATCCTCTCAGGTACTGTTAACTCCATTTAACCATGAAGAAATTTAGGCTATAAAGAGTTAAGTAATTTGACTAAAGTTATATTGCTAGAAAGTGGCAGAGCCCAGGTCACTGCCTCAAATACTTAAGAGCGAATCTATTGTACAAATGATTGGTAGAGGACTGCTTAGAAAGTGGGCATAGTTTTTTACTTTGTGCATAAAATTTTCATCAGGGTGTTAAAATACCCTTGGAGTGAGTTATCTTTGCAACTTAGAATATGCTTCCTACTCCTTTTGGGTATCAGACAGTTAATATTATAATTATTAAATGTTTTCATTCTGTAAAATATTTGAATAGAAATGAAGATAGAAAAATAAAAGGACAAAAGATCTAAATTCCACCTACTTGTGTCTGCCACCTCCAAAACCATCCACTTCTCCTAATTAGTTAAAAAAAGGGGGGGTGATGCTATCAAATGAGGTGTGGCTGGCTGTGTTAAATCTCCTTTATAAAATTAAATAATAAAACCTCATCTTAGTAGACCCTCCCTCAATATTTTGCCAAATTGAATCACCCAAAGTGAATTCTGTGCAACAGAATCAAAGACTGTATTGTAAATGTGAATTGTACATCAATTATAGGAAACCCTTTAGCAATTTTAAGAGTCTAGTGGTTGTTTGGCAATGTCAACTAGGAGACAGGTGTAAACTACCTTCCTGTTACACTCTGAGAAGTATCACTAATAATGCTGTAATTTAAGATTAATCTTCAGTGTCTGAATTTAATTTCTTTAGAATTTTTCTGAATAAGCAGGCAGCAGGAAAGAGGAAAATAGGATTTGTGTATTAAATTTAGAAATAATTGAGTTGAGTTTATAACAAGGACTGTATGTATATATCTGAACATTTTTCTTTTTCAGTAATACACATGAATAATCTTATCCAAAAGCAACTTACAATATGTTTATACTCATTTCTTCTGCCTTTTGTAGAGGATTCAGAAATTCAGAGATTGATTACAGAATTGGAGGCATGTATATCTCTGCTTCCAGCAACAAGTGGAAACACAGATATTCAAGTTGAAATAGCACTGGCCATGCAACCACTAAGAAGTGAAAATGCTCAATTACGCAGGTAAGAATTGCTCTGAATATTTTGGTGTCTATGCAGATATGTTCCATGGCCAGAACAGAGGTGCCAAATGAGATATCTAGGCCTCCATAAGAAAAATAGATTTACTGTCTTCCTAGTTTTCCTTCCCCCATTTTGTAAACATTATTAGCGTTCTCTAACATTTCCGTTACTTCTGCCCACTGGTACATATTTTCTCCCACCTTTTGCACCTCTGTTATCACTTGGTTGGTAGTGTATAGAGAACAAAATGAACTACCTCAGGGTATTTATCAGGCTAGTGTAGGCTGTGCTGCAGTAACGAAGTCCAAAATCTCAGAGACATAACACAGCAAAAGTTCATTTCTCCCTCACAGCAAGACCAGCATGGGTCATCAGAGGCTCTCCTTCATCATATGACTCAGGACTTCGTTTCCCTTCATCATAAGGCCATTGTCTCAGTGTTTTCCAGAAAAAAGAGAACATGGATACAGCATGCTGACTCTTACATGCCCTGGCCCAGAAGTGACAGTCTCACTTCTTATATTTTGTAGGCTGAAAAGAGGCATATGGCCCTGCCTAATATAAACATCTGGGGCATGATTTTCCCCACATTTCTCATACAGGAAAGGAGAGCCTGATATGGGTGAGCACCAGTAGCCCCATCACACTCAGAAAAAAAACCTCATTTCAATTTCTTTTGACCTTCTTATATTGGAATTATAGTTTTAATTTGTTTAGAAAAAATCTAAACGAGAGATCTAATCTTGAAATACAGAAATCACTTACATATTATCAATAACATCTTAAATTTAAGTGTTTCAGTGATGACTACCAAGGCCCCCACTTCAGTGTCTGTTTATCAGTATACTTTGCAGAGAACTGGAGTACAGTTTCAGGCGTTTCGGCAGCACTGCAGTGTGAGTGTGCCCTGAGAGGGCATTGCAGTTGCATGAGCTGTAGATGTTTTATTGGGTAGGACCTGGAAGGACCTGTACAAACATTGTCAGGAAACTGGAAAACAGGGGAAAAAAGGGGGGGACATCTGTAATACTTTCAACAATAAAGATAAATTTTAAAAAAGAAAAACTGGAAAGCAATAAAGTAGGATTCCTAGTTGTAAAGTAGCTTATATTCATGGATCGGGAGCCTGCAAAGACACAACACTCAGTGAGATTTACTTGCTTAGGATTATTTCTCTAATGATCATTAGTCTGTAGATACTATGATACAGGGTTGTGGGGTTTAAATTCTAATAATATTGTCTTAATTTCTGGCCTAAGTGATCTCTATAATAGCACTAGTTTTTCAAAATCAAAACTAAATATAAATAATAATAATGTTAATAGCCAATACTACTTCTAACATTTATTGGATGTTTCTTATATACTAGGATATTAATAACCTTTTTTTTTTTTTAAATCCTCACCCAAGGATATGTTTTTATTGATTTTAGAGAGAGGAAGGGAGAGGGAAAGAGAGAAAACATCGATGTAAGAGAGAAACATAGATCAGTTTCCTCCCACCCTCGCCCCCACCATGGATCCAACCACAACCTGGGTATGTGCCCTTACTGGGATGATGTTCCAACTGAACCACACTGGCCAGTGCTTAACAACCTTTATATGTGTCATCTCTTTAAATTTACAGATGAGGAAACCAAGGCACAGAAGTTATATAACTTGCCCAGGGTCATATACCTAAGAAGTAACAGAAACAAGACTTAAACCTGGGTAGTTTGGTTTTTTAAAACTTGCTCATCTTAATTTCCGTACTTCTACATTGTCTCTGCTAGGAAGTAGAGACTAATTTATTTATACTTCAATATTTAGGTGTATTTTTGAAACAAAAGAATACACTAAAAGCCATTTAAAATAAACAAGTATGTTTTTAAAGATACGACTATCATATAATTGGTTTCTTAAGTAAATGACCAGAACTTAGTCTTAGAATACTATTTTAACATTGTGGTCATGGAAAATATTAATGGTTATTATTTATTTCTATTCCTTAGAACATTTTAGAGTTGTTTTAGGAGCTTATTTACAAACCCCTTAAGAAAATGATACTCACTACATTATTGGTCATTTGTTTTTAATTCTTTTAAAAAGGTATTAGTTTGATGTCTTAAACTAATTCTTCAGACTCGGCACCAGAGTTTTTGGCTCTGTGTCCTTAGAGGACAAAGATTATATAGCATACTATTGCCACTGTTTACTTGACTTTCTAAAAATGAAATTTTTGAAAAATGAAGAATTTGTCAGGTGTATGCTCTTTTTTAGCCGAATGAGGTTTCCAGTACAAGTGTAGGATTGGAAATCTTAATTTAGAATCATCCATAGTCTCCATTACAAATGAAAATTGGAATATATTAACTCATTCAAAAGTGTTTTTCAGCACTTTCAAACAAAAAAGTTTCTTTCTGTTTGGGGATTTAGCAACTACATGTTTCTTTTTAGCCAAAAAGTGATCTTTCATGACTTTTCTTGGAGTTTATTGCCATCTTGTGGCTTTAAAAAAAAAAAATAGTGAGGTGAATTGTTTCTCTGGCAAATGGGCATTTTGAGCATTTGGGGCTGGACAGTTTTTATGTGGGATTCTGAACACAGAGCTCCACATTTAGCCTTCCTGTTCCCTACCCACAAAGTCTGCAGTGCCCCATTCATGTGACCTCCAAAAGCCCCGGCACATTCCAAATTTCCTGGGTGTGGATTGGAGGGGTACTACTTCATTTAGGAATCATTGAGCTAGAGAGTGCCTTAATATTTATAGGGCAAGTTAGAACTCATGACTACTTCCTGATTTTAGACTCAAATACAAGACCATTCTTTACCCACACAGAACAAAATAGTGAAATGGGGTGGCATTCAGTCTTTCGGTTTCATCATTTGACAGATGGTAACATAATTCTTCCAGGTGGAAGCTACTAGAGAAAGACTAGATTATTTGTTTTTTATTTTACTTTATTTTTGCGTTAGAAGAGGCAGTGAGGAAGAACTTGTGACTTAAGATTTAGACATGCTGAATGTGTCATTTAGACCATCTGGACATATGCATGATACAAGTGGAACATAGGAATATGATCCAGGATAGAAATGTAGACTTAGGAGTTCTTCACTGAACGCATTTTTATTGAGCTTTTATTATTTATCTGGCACTGCTTTTGACACTGGAGACGGTGGTAATTAAAAGCAAGTGATTTATTATCAGTGTAGAAATAGTAAATTCACCAAGAAGATTTAAAGTGTGAGCACAGCTAAGGGTGAATTGCTGGGGAATAACAGCTTTTTGACACAGGAAGAGGCACCTGTGAAAGAAACATGAGAAGATGATGTCACAAAAGCTATGGGAAGAAATAATTTATAGGAGAGATTATTGCATAACATTCTAAATAAACTGACAAAAGAGACAAAGGTGGATCAAGAATAAATGTCACAAGATGAGTTGCTCAAAGAAAACACAAGAAAACTTGAAACAGAATTCCACAATCTCCAGGAAATTAATAGAACACTTTTTAGAGGCAGAAAAAGAGAGATTGAGAGAGGAAAATCCTTAAAGACAAAAAAGTAAAAGGAGAAGAAAAGTGAATTTGATGAGCTCAGGAAAATAAAAGAGAGAAGCAAAAAATATTATAAAAAACAATATCCCATTAGAAATAACAATAACAACAAAAACTAAGCAAACATGAAATCAGGATGTTACATTTCATAAGAACCTAAGCAGTATGAGGCTGAGTGTTTTTTTGTGGTTCTTTTTGGGTTTTGCTTTTCTTCCCCCCCCAAATAATCTTTCTGCTTCAGTTGCTACTAAATTCATAGTTACTGACTCCTAATAGCGTTAGCTTTCTTCTTTTCCCAAACCCTTTTTAAAAATACTTGATTATTTTTATTGTGGTAAAACCTGACATAATAATTACCTTTTTAACCATTCGTAAGTGTACATTTCAGTTGTATTAAATATATTCACAGTGCTGTCTTCCCATAACCACTATTTGTATCCGAAACTTTTTGATCCCCAATATAAACTCTATACCTATAAACAGTAATTCCCCTTCTCCCTTCCCCTGAGTAACCTCTGTTCTCCTTTCTGTCTCTGTGAATTTGAGAAAGCTGAGGTTTTGTCTCTTTGATTTGCTACTTTATATCCAGTGCTGAGAATTTGCCTGACACCCTCTCTAATAAGTATTTGTTAAATGACCGAATACATGTTGGATAAGCTTGAAGAAATAATACAAAACAAAATAGAAAAGGAATAATCTAAAAAATTATCAAGAAGATGATACATATGGAAGAGAAGGAAAAGGATCCAAAATTGGCATAATTAGTGTTCCTGAAGAAGAGAACAGAATATATTATAGACAATATTAAAATAAATATAAATAAAGGGAAATTTACTAATTTAAAGATGTGTTACCAGATCAATAGGGCATACAGGATCCCAGAAAAACTATCAAAATGATCAACACTATATTCTGATAAAGTTGCTACACCTTAGAGACAAAATAAAATTAACTTCTGTAGACACTCGAAAGAAAAAGCAAATCATGTATAAAGAGAAAAATATCAGGCTGGCTTCAGCTTTTTCACAGTGGTATTCATTGCCCGAAGGTCACAGAACATCATTTACAAAGGAAAAGAAAGTATGCCCCAAGAATCTCATATGTGATCCAGCTGCCCTTTTAGTGTAAAACCAAGTCATATTCTCTAGTATATGTTAGAATTTAGAAAATACAGCACCGTTGGACTCTTAAAAAAAAATTGTTCAATGGCAAAGTCCAGTCAACCAAGAGATGAATTCACATAAAGGAGTGGATTAGAGATGAACATTGAATCTAAGACAACTGTGGGAATTATGGTTATAGAATATAATATGTTAGTCATCTTGACAATACAAATTTTACTTCTTTTATTTTAGGTTATTTAGGAATGTGGGGGTTTTTGTTTTTCTTTTTTGTTTGTTTTTGTTTTTTTGAAGTAGAGAAATATTTGACTAAAGTTCATTGATGAGTTCTGGTTTTACTCATTACTTTTCCTTCAGTTAAAAATCACATAATCCTAAATTCAATACATATTATTTTAAAATAATGTTTGTAATAATATCCCATTACTTAAAAATTCTGTTTAGCCCGGCCGGGCATGGCTCAGCCGTTGAGCGTCGACCTACAATCCAGGCAATCAGGGTTCAATTCCCGGTCAGGGCACGTGCCCGGGTTGCGGGCTGCAGCTGATCAATGACTCTCTCATCATTGATGTTTCTATCTCTCTCTCCCTCTCCTTCCCTCTCTCTGAAATTAATAAAGATATATTTAAAAAATAAATAAATAAAAATTCTATTTAGCTGATTTTTCTCTGTGTCTATACTAGAAAAATGTCTAAATGATGTCTAGCAAATAATGATTAATATTCTGTTTATTCAGCATTGTGCTAGAGAATCTAGCCAGTGCAACAAGGCAAGAAAAGAAATAGAAGCCAGCCACATTGGAAAAAAGAAGTAAAACTGTTTTATTTAGAGATGACATGATAGTTTTTGTAGAAAATTCTACGGAATCTACAAAAAAGCTACTATAATTAAAAAATGAGCTTAGCAAAGTTGTAGGATATGAGATCAGTATACAAAAGCCAGTTATATTTGTATGTATTAGCAATGAACAATTTGAAATGCAATTTAAAAGAAATATGGCTTATATTAGAATAGAAAAATATGAACAATTTAGGGATAAGTTGGATAAAAGATGTGTAGTACCTGTACGGTGAAAACTACAAAACATTGCTGAGAAAAATTAAAGAAGACTTATATAAGTGAGAGATAAATTATATCCATAGATTATAAATAACACTTATTGTTAAGATGTCAGTTTTCTCCAAATCAATCTATACATTCTTTGTAATTTCAGTGAAAACTCGAGCAGGTATTTTTGTCAAAAGGCGATTCTAAAACTTATATGGAAGTTCAAAGAATCTAGAATAACCAAAACCACTTTGGGAAAGAAGAACAAAACTGACACTATCCTATTTCAAGACAAAGTTATAATAATCAAGACAGTATGCTGTTGGCATGAATGTAGAAAAATAGGTAATTGAAAAATTCACATATAGTTAACTGACTTTGATAAAAGTGCCAAGGAAATTCAATGGGGAAAGAATAACCTCTCAATAAGTAGTGCTGGCACAATTGGAAAGCCATATTATTATTTTTATTTTTATTAAATTTATTGGGATGAAAACAAACAAAAAAATAAATTTATTGGGATGACATTGGTTAATAAAATTATGTAAGTTTCAGGTGTGAAATTCTGTAATACATCATCTGTATATTGTATTGTGTGTGGCTCTTCTGTAAACCCTTGGTTATAAGCCTTCTCTTTAGCTAGTCTTCAGTTGGTTATTCAGGTTGATTGCTCTATATTTTAGTTGTAATTCCAGGTCGGTCCTGGGAGGAGATGAGTGTGGCTTCCACCTACTCTGCCGCCGTCTTGGATCTCTTGAAGAGCCATATTATTTAAGAAAACCCAAAAACTTATACCTCACACCATGTACAAATATTAGCTTGAAATGAATCACAGATCTTAATATACAAGCTAAATCTACAGAATTGATAGAAGAAAACAGGAGAAAATCTTAGTGATCTTGAGTTGAAAAAGATTTTTAAATATAACAAAAAATATAAGTAGAACAAAAATTTATAAGTTGGACTTCATCAAAATTAAAAATTTTTGCTTTTAAAAGGATACTATTACTAAAAATGAAGAGGCAAACAACAGAGAAAGTATTTGCAGTACATCCATCTGATGAAGGACTTGTGTCCAGAATGTATAAAGAACTGTTACAGCTCAATAAAATGGGCAAAATATTTTAATAGACACTATAGCAAAGAAAATATATGGATATCAAATAAGCCCATGAAAATATGCTCATCATCATTACAGGAAAATGCAAATTAAAACCACAATGAGACACCACTACATACCCACTAGAATGGCTAAAATTTAAAAGTCCATACCAAGCCCGGCCAGGCGTGGCTCAGTGGTTGAGCATCTACCTGGGATCCAGGCAATCGAGGTTCGATTCTTGGTCAGGGCACATGCCCAGGTTGTGGGCTCGATCAATGACTCATCATTGATGTTTCTGTCTCTCTCTCTCCCTCTCCTTTCCTCTCTCTGAAATCAATAAAGATATATTAAAAAATAATAATAATAAAAATAAAAAATAAAAGACCATACCAAGTGTTAGTGGGGATGTGGAGGAACTGAAACTTTCATAATTTACTGGTGGAAATATAAAATGGTATAACTTTGGAAAACAGTTTTTCAGCTTCTTAGAAATTAAGGATACCATATGATCCAGTCATTTCGCTCCTAGGTTTTTACTCAGGAGAAGTGAAAGCATATATACTTGTTTTGAATGTTCATAGGAAACAACCCAAATGTCAGTCAGTATCACACAATAGGATACCACTGAACAATACAAAGAAAGGAACTATTGGTACATGCAATGGCATGGATGAATCTCAAGATCATTATGCTGAGTGGAAGTGGCCAGTCTAAAAGTACATATTGTATGATTCCATTTATGATACAGTTGTATAAATGTATAATACAAAATTCTAGAAAATGCAAACTAATCTATAAGTCAATGATTGTCTGGGGAGGGGATGTTATGAAATGGGGCATGAGGACATTTTAGGAGGTGAGGAATATCTTAATTGTGGGATGGCTTCACCATATATATCAAAACTTGTCAAATTATACACCTTAAATGTGTGCAGTTTATTGTATATCAGTTTTATCTCAATAAAGCTATATTAAAAAAATGAATGAACTGCCCTGACTGGTGGGGCTCATATGGCTGGAGTGTCATCCTGTGCACCAAAAGGTTGCCTTTTCAATTCCCAGTCAGGGCACATACCAGGTTGCAGGTATGATCCCCAGCTGGGGCAAGTAAGGAAGGCAACCCATCAGTGTTCTCTCTCACATTGATGTTTCTCTCTTCACCTCTCTCTGAAATCAATAGGCATATCCTCAGGTGAGAATTAAAAAAAGAATGAATTAATTAAAAAAGAAAACATTTGCCTAAATGTCAACAGTTCTTATGCTTTGTTAAAATCAAGTATACTTAAATATAACAATATTTTAAAAGCATGCATAATCATTCTTTTTTTAAGAGTCTATTTACTTTTTAAATCATATATCATTTTATAGAATACAATAATCATATTTTAAAAGCCTGACCCTGAAAGCTGAGAATGAGAGGGAAGGAGAATAGCTAATGGTACTGTTAGGTTGGAGGGAATGTTTTCTAAAATATGAGAGCAGTTTATTATGCTTCTCAGCTCAGGCACACAAGCCAGTAAAGAGGGAGAAGCTGCAGGTGGAGAAGGTAAAAGGAATGGAGTAAGAGCAGAGTCCCTAAAGCATAGGAGGAGTTGGGATCCAGGGAGTTGATTAGGCCCCCATCCTCTAAAACTAGAAAAAAGAAGTGAGGATTGGTGTATATATATGGACAAACTTGTATACCCTGGTACAGAAGAATAACAGATTTTCTCCCCAAACCATGTTATTTTTAGTGAAAATAGGAAAGTATCTTATTGAGAGGGGGAGGGTAGGGATGAGAGGTTTATAATGAGTAATGAAAAGTTTAGATTAGCTATGTTAGAGAAGAGAGAAGAAGAAAAGAATTTCCCCAAGGACATACAAAAGATTGTCAAGCAAAGCTTCTTTCACATACTTGGTGTGTAAGAGGACCTTGGCATCTGCTGTTTGTTTTTTTTGGGAATATATAAAGTGTTTCATTTGGAGTTATGGATGACCAGTCTGTGCTGCCTTTTCTAGATCTGCTCTCTTTGTTGTAAAGGGGAAACTTCAGAAAAGTAGAATTCTATTAAAGCAAATACTTAATTGTTTCTTTTCTAAGAAACAAAACAAAACTGGATTATATTATGCTCTTGTTCTGTAGCTTGCCTTTTTTCACTTTATAATGTATCTTGGAGCTCTTTCCATGTCAGTACCTATGGATTTCTCAGTTTTTAAAAATATATGTGTTAGTATTTCTTTGTATGGATATGCCATAATTTATGTAGCATTTTAAGTTGTTTCCAACTTCTCATTATTAAATATTGCTGCTGTGAACATCCTTTTGTGTATTTACAAGACTGTAGAAATTTTGCACATGTACATCTATTTCTGAAGCTAGATATTTTAGTTAGAATTGTTTTGTGGAAGGTTATGAAACAGTTTACATTTTATTGGATACTGCCAAATTACTATCCAAAATGGGTCTTATACCATTAGACTCCCACCAACTGCGATAATTCATTTCCCCATACCATCTTTTCCTCACCAACAAATAATGTTATTTCCTTTTGTTTTTGCCAATCCTATGATCATAAAACATCTCCTGTTTGTTTTTCAAAAATGTTTTTATTGATTTTAGAGAAAGAGGAATGGAGAGGGAGAGAGAGAAAAACATCTATGTGAGAGAAAAACATTGATCAGTTGCCTCCCACATGCACCCTGACCAGCGATCAAACCCACAATTTGGGTATGTGCCCTGACGGGGAATCGAACCAGTGACCTTTCAGTGCATGGGATGAAGCTCAAACCAGCTGAGTCACACCCTTTAGGGCAATGTCTCTTGTTTTAAACCTGTATTTCTTCATATTACTGAGGCTGAGCATTTTTCACATGCTTATAGGCCATTTCTACATCTTATGCGAATTACCCCTTCTTATCCTCGGTCACTTTTTACTGCCTTTCTTACTATTTGTTGGAGCTGTTTAAATGTATGTATCTTTTTTTTGTTATGTATGTGGAAAGTATTTTCTTTTTTTTAAAAAAAATATGTCTTTATTGATTTCAGAGAGAGTAAGGGAGAGGGAGAGAGATAGAAACATCAGTAATGAGTCATTGACCGGCTGCCTCCTGCACGCCCCCTACTGGGGGTTGAGCCTGCAACCTGGGCATGTGCCTTGACCGGGAATTTAACTGCCATCTTCTGGATCCTAGGTTGATGTTCAAGGGCTGAGCCACCATGCTGGTTGGGTGGGAAGTTATTTTTTTACAGACTGTTAATTCTAGAACAGGTTTCAAGTTTTGACAGTTAAATTCTTTATCCTTTCCCTTGATGGTTGCTAGATTTTGTGTCTTGCTTAGGAATGCCTTCCCCACTTCAAGATTATGTAGATTTCCAACTAAAACTTGTATACTTGGTTTTGTTTGTTTGCATATTTTATGTTTAGCTTTTTAATCCATCTGGAATTACTGCAAATAAATGATATGATTCAGTAACAAAAATAAATACTTTAATGCAGAATATTCTCAGGTAAGTAATTCTGGAAAGATACTAGAGATAACTTTTATTTAATGTTAACTTCTTAGAAGTAAAGAAAACACTTGTAGTTCCTTTTGTATTTGTGAAACAGCTATATTTTGTGAAGTTCATTTGTAGGTCAAAGTTGCAGCTTATTAGCATTCTCATTACTTAAACAGGCCATTAACTTTTCCATCCAATAAAGATATTATTAGAATCGTAAGATTTGTTTCCTAATTTTTTCAGTGTGTGACAAACTAAGCAGATAGATGCCTGATAGCAGTCAGTCCCCGTAGTTATTCTAGTTCATAGTTATGATGGATCTTTTAAAAATTAGATCATTACTACAGTAATGAAAATACAGAAAAGACAGAAGAGGAGATAGGAAATGAAAGAGGGAAAACAAATCACTGAAAAGAGAATAAAAAAGGAAAGAGGAAAAATCAGAGAAGTTAACCTTTTAATCTTAGGCCTACAAATAATAGTAGTAGTGTGGTTTTGTTGTTTTGTTTTTTTGGGTTTTTTTTGGTCTTTTTGTGGGAGAAATGATATGGACTTCTGCTCTCCTACTGGGTGCCATTGTTTGTGTTGTCTTTTTTAATAGGCCGTCAAATGTACACTGTTAAATGAGCTTGGAATTCTTGCATTCATATTCATATATCTTCATTGTTTCCTTTAGGCAATTGAGAATTTTGAACCAGCAACTTCGAGAACAAGGAAAAACTAAAAAGGCATCTGGGTCTCAGGAATGCAACCTTGAATGTAGGTAAAAGAACTTTAAGAACTGATGGTAAATTCTTTGTGGCTCTGGAAATGTTGATAAAGAATTGAGCTTTAATTATTTTGTCTTAAGTGGACTTTTTTTAAACAATTTTTTAATCACCCAAGGGTATGTTTTTATTGATTTTAAAGAGAGAGAGAAAGAAAAACATCGATGTGAGAGAGGAACATTGATCAGTTACCTCCCATATGTGCCCCAACTGGAAATCTAACCTGCAGCCTAGGTATGTACCTTGACCAGGAATTGAACCTGCAACCTTTTGATATACAGAATGATACTCCAACCAAGGAACCCATCCAGGGTAGACTTGCTTTTTAATAAAAAAAATTAAAAAATAGGAATAATACTCCTTATTAAAATTTAAAATAGTGCAGAAACAGAAAAATAAAAGATTCATGATAACAGTTCCCAATAATATATCCCTGTTTCTTTTAAAGAGATTATTTCCTTTCACATATCCTCTGTTCATATATGATTAATTCATTTCACAAATAGTTATTGAGTACCTAAGATGTGACAGGCAATAGAACTATGTAAGTACTTTTCTTTTTTAGATATGAAATTTGTATGATACGCACTCTTCTGTAGCCTGCATTATTCATCTAACGTAGTAGCATTTTTCTCTAGCAAAATACATATGTTTCTTTCTGTTTAAGAACTAGTTGGATATTCTGCTTATGTGGTTATATCATAATGTATTTAAAGTCCTCTGATGATAGATATCTAGGTACTTCCGCCAGTTTCCCAGTGCAAACAGTGCTACAATGAAAATCTTGTACATATGTCTTTGTGTTCATGTGTGAGCGTTTTTACAGATTATAGTGGTAGAATTGATGAATCAGTGGGTATACACAGTTGCACGTTTGACAGGTATTACCCTATTGTCCTTATGGATCACAGACCTTGAAGAAAAGAGGAGAAAAAACTAATGGTACTAGAGGAAAAGATGAGTACTTTTTTTTTGTATTTGGGGAACTTTTTCTAAGCCTGACAAAAACTCAGATGCCAAAAAGGAAAAGATTGATAAAATAGATCCCAGAATTTTTTTTTCCCCTTTTCTGCACAGCAAAACTATAAATACATTCAAAATGCATCAACAAAATGGGGAACATTTTTTTGTATTATATGATATGACAAAGTCTTGATTTTCTTAATATTTGGAATAAGAAAAATATGAGCATCAACAGAACATGCACCTCATGGAAGTGTTTACCTTCCCCAGTGTGATTTTGGGAAAGATCATGTGATCCTCATGATAGGTATAGGGAGGAAGAAGGGAGAGAGGAGGCCAAGATGGAAAGCGGGGAGATCATCGGCTCCCATTCTAAGTAGCTTATCGCTTTTATTCTCTACACATTTACTTAGTGTTTCCTTGAGAGCTTTTATTGCTATTTATAAGTACCGGTTTGTTAGCAGCTCCATGAGAGCATGGCCCACGTCTGTTGTTCATCACTGTGTGCCCAGATTCTACTGCAGTGCCTCAGACAAGGTAAGCCTTCACTCAAGGCTGCGTTTTTTAAGTGAATGGTATCATATACTTTTATAGCCATTAAAAGGAATGTGATAGCTCTATGCTAATATATACAATCTTATGGTGGGGGTAAGGGGAGGCTATACTGTAGTATGATTCTTTATGTTTAAGTACTTGTTTTATGCAAAAGTATTTTCCAGAAAGATACCAAAATTAATAGGCTTGTCTTGGGGGGGAAGGGGCAGGAGGGAGACTAAATTGAGAATCATTGGCATCATTGGTATTATGTAGTGTTTGAATTTTTAAAAAATTTGTGTATGTATTATTCTTTCATTAAAAAGGTAAAAAAAAAAAAAAAGGCCCACCTGAGTGGCTCAGTTGCCTGAGTGTCGTCCCGTGTACCAGAAGGTTGCCGGTTGGATTCCTGGTCAGGACACATACCTATATCCTGTTGCAGGTTTGATCCCTAGTTGGGGAGCATTCGAAAGGCAACTGCTTGATGTTTCTCTCTTACATCAATGTTTTTCTCTCTCTCGTCCTCTCTCTAAGCATGTCCTCAGATGAGGATTTAAAAAAAAAAGGTGAAAAAAAATTTTTTTAATGCCCAAATTATCAATTGGAGAAGAAAAGCATGACATTTCTGCCAAACAATTAAAAAAAATACATTTAGTATTGACATAGAACTGCTTAAGCATGTTGTTAAGCAAAATCAATAAACCCTGAAACTTTTTTTAAACAGCCCTTTTCCAGGTTTGTACTTTTTAAATTGGAGAAACAATTACTTGATCTGTTTTGTCTTACAGTGTTTTCCCTTCAATCATTGAATAAGTCACTGCAAAATCAACTACAGGAGTCACTAAAAAGCCAGGAATTACTGCAGAGTAAAAATGAAGAGCTTTTAGAAGTGATTGAAAATCAGAAAGATGAGAACAAAAAATTTGCTAGTATATTTAAAGAGAAAGATCAAACTATACTTGAAAATAAGCAGCAATTTGACATTGAGACAACTAGAATAAAAATTGGTATGTATCTGAGCTGTAGTTATGGTCACAATTTTAAAAAGGAAAAAGGAACCTGAAACTCATTTGTCGTTTTAGAATTGGAGGAAGCCTTAGTCAGTGTGAAAAGTTGCCGGTTTAAGTTAGAAGCTGCTGAAAAGGAAAATCAGATATTGGGAATAACATTACGTCAGCGAGATGCTGAGGTGACTCGACTGAGAGACTTAACCAGGTAATATTGAACATTCGAATAACTTATTCCTTTAAATTGATATATCTATACACTTCTAAATAATTTTAGACCTCTCTTTCCCTTATTTTGTCAATATTTTTGCTAATTTCTAACATGGGTGTTTTTTTTCCTGTTTCATATAAGTTAGTTTAGAAATTCCAAACCTGGCAAATGCTTTTTAAACCATGTGATTCTAGGAAAAGGGCTCTGATGATGAGCTAAAGACTTGTTTAGGAAAATGGTTAAGAGCTCTCTGGCTCCAAAGCTAGAGAGACCTGAGTAGAATCCTAGCTCTACCATGTTTTAGCTATATGACTTTGAGCAAGTTATTTATTTCTCTGAACCTCAGCTGTAAAGTGGGGACATGGATAGGGTTGCTGGGGAAACAAAGAAATAACTCAGGAGAAGCAGCTAGCTCAGGTAGCATTCATGCCATATGATCTTGGGTAATTCGTTTAGCTTCTGAGCCTCATTCATCAGTAAAATGAGAGAGTTGGCAGCTACCCTTATGATCCCTGTTCCTGAACAAGTTTTTAATGAAATAAAATCACCTCTCTCAATTATCATGTGATATATACTTATAAAGTTTAGTTTTCTCTTTAGACATTTGCAAAGAATTGGATTTTCAATTTTTAAAATCCCAGAAGAGAAGCCAGTGATTTTAGGACTGAATAACCTCAGATCTGAACATGCCTTTGAATGATTCTGGAAGTTCATAGTTCTAAATATAAAACAATCTCCTTTGTACTTCAAATGAGATGATCCATTTTGAGTTGTAAACTTTCAGGAAAATAGATGAAATAGTAATACATATGTAATATTTAATTTATTAATTTAGTTTTGTAGACATTTGAAACGACTTCATATAAGCTATGTTTGTGTTGAAATACTGCTTTTTGTCCACATTTCTGTTTCAAAGAATAATTTCATTCAAGCTTGATTGAACAGTGGGAAAAGCAAAAGACTTCTTGTATCTGCATAGTGTTATAATTAATTAGGCTATAGTCAATGTTTCTAAAATGTTGGACTATACCACTCTTGTTCAAAGTAAAGTAATTGAGAGAATTTCCCTTCTTATGAAAGTCTTTTATAAGGTTTCCAAAGAAATAACACCTCTTTTGAGGATATTTTTGGGGTGAAAACTCTGTTGTTATCAAGTATTTATGGTTAAAGAAGCCAGTCAAAAAGGGCAACATATTGTATAACTCCATTTATATGAAATGTCCAGAAGAGGCAAACTCATGGAAATAAAAAAGTAGATTAGTGGTTGCCAAGAGCTGAAGAAAAGGGGGAAGAATAGGGAGTGACTGCTATGGGGACAGAATTCCTTTTTAAGGTGATGAAAATATTCTGAAATTAGATAGAGGTGACAGTCTTACTACTCTATGAAATACTAAAACCCACTAAGTTGTATACTTTTAAAAGTTATATTAAATATAGTATGTAAATTATATCTCAATAAACTTTTTAAAAACGTATATATGGTATATAGTCAATTTGAAAAAGAAAAACAGGACAGAAAGTCAGCATGGTCAAGGTCGATGAGGTTGCTTAGGTGTCACTGGGAGCGTCTCTGCCACTCTAAGATGCTTGATCCTAGGCCCTAAGCAGAAAATGAAGCAAAGGATCTAGTTCCCTGGGAGTTTTTTTTCTTCTCACGTTATTTTTTAAAATTTTATTTATTGATTGATTTGAGAGAGAGAGAGATCAATTTTTGTTGTTCCACTTATTTATGTATTCATTGGTTGTTTCTTGTGTGTGCCCTGACTTGGGATCGAACCCCAGCAACCAGCAGAGCTACCCAGCCATGGCTGCTGTATCTAGAGATATAATCACTGCTGTTTGGTGTAGAGATTTCCTTTCGGTATTTTATTTAGATGTGTGTGACTGTTTTTACAGAAATAGTATTGTATACATGTTACTTATGGCCTGCTCTTTTTAATTTAACCTCATATAGTGAACATTTCCCCATTAGTATTCATTGTTTACAACATTACTATAAATGGTTGTGATGCTGTTATACCATAATTTACCTTAATCAGTCCACTGTATTTGAAGATAAAGATGTTAAGTCCAAGTATTTTTTAATTCTAAATTATATCTGTGGGTACAGTCTCTTGTGTATAGTTGTATCAGTAGGATAAATTCCTGGGACTGCACATTGATTGGTCAAAAGGTATGGGATATACAGATCTGATATGTTGCCAATGTGTTCTTCAGAAGAGTTATATCAGTGTACACTAGTAGTACCCGCTTCTCCAAGCTTCTCTAACAATGGGTGTTTTTATTTTACTGTGGTAATTTGATAGGCCAAAAAAAATCACACTTAAAAAATTTTAATTTCTCTGGTTAAAAGTTGAACTTTTAAAACATGCTTATTGACTAGTTGTAATCCTTTAAAATTACCTGTTCGTGTCCTTTGTGTCTTTTTTTAAATTGGTGTGTTTCTTATCAATATGGACAAATGTGATTGAATTCAAATAGACTAAGACTTAGTTTAAAATGACTTTAATTGGACTATTAATAAAAGCTGCCGTTAAATGAACACCCATTTAGCCTGAAACTGTGCTAAGCACATTATTCTTATATTTTATTATTTTATCTTATTTAATGTTCACTGTAATTCTGAAATAGGTATCTTCATTTTGCCGTTGAGGAACTTGAGATTCAGAAAGGTTGAGTGACTTACCCAAGATCATAGCTAGGATTTGATTCCATTTCTGTCTGACTTCAAACCCTGTGTTTTCCTTAAGTCACACTTTTCCTGCTACGTAGCTGTTGCTTATACCACTTTATCCCAGATAATTTCCTAACCATCCTTTTTTTACCAGTATTGCTTCAGTGTCCTTTGAATATGTATTTGAAATGGAGAGAAATAACTTAATTACTAACAGAATCAACTATCAATCAGTAGTATAGTTACCATTTTGCAATGTTGCTCAAGACTAAAGCATCTCCATACCTTATGAGGAAAAAAACTCCAAGTCTCTATTTTTAGACATAATAATATTAGATTTGATGCAGACCAAGAACCTTTTATTATTTTTTTAATTTTAATTTACTCCTTGGAAATGAGTGTATTCTATGATTTTGTGCTTTTAGTTGCTTTTCTCCATATTAAGAACCAGGCACTTGCCTCAAACCCTTTCTTTTAAAGATGAGCTATATATAAATAAATGAAAGAAATGGATAAAATAATAATTAGTGTACTAAATTCTTCTTAACAGAACTTTACAGAGCAGTATGGCAAAACTTCTGTCAGATCTAAGTATGGACACTGCTCGCTGCAAGTCTGGGAATAATCTTACCAAGTCACTTCTGAACATTTATGAAAAACAACCTCAACATGATCCAATTCCTATTCAGACTTCCATTATAAGCTACTTAAATAAGTTAGAGACAGATCACACTTTTACACATTTAGAGCCACTTTCTGCAGTTAACAGTGAGCAAAACATAGTGCCAGATAGGCCCTATGAAAATGTTCTGCCTTCCAAAAGCCCTCAACATAATAACACTAGGAGCGTGGAGGAAGAATCAGCCCCTAGAATCATTTCTACCCTTTCAAAACAGGATTCTGATGAGGAGAGCGAGATTACAACTTTAATAGAAGGTGAGTGTAATCTGGATAATACAATTTATATTCCATTTGCTAGAAGCGCTTCTAAAAGGAAGTCACCACTATCTAAGAGATTATCCCCCCAGCCACAGATCAGTGTAGCTCCACCACAGCTGCTCAGCAACAGTGGACCTGTCTCAGAAAAAGAATATAAATCATGTGCACCCGGAGTTTGTTCTTCTTCCAAAAAGGAAACAGAAGATGCACCTGAGAAACTTTCCAGAACAGCTGAAATGAATGACAAGCAGCTCCTCAAGAAAATAAAGGAAGCCATCTGCAAGATCCCTGCTGCCGCTGAGGAGCCACGGGAACCGGCTGCGTGCCATGGCCCCTCCACTTGTAAGAGCAGCAGCTTTCAAGTGAAGAGTAGTGCTGTCTCTGATGGTAGCTTTTTAAATTCTGACTTGACATCTGACTGGAGCTTCTCTTCTTTCTCAACATTCACTTCTCATGATGAACAAGACTTCCGAAATGGCCTTGCAGCACTGGATGCCAACATTGCTAGACTTCAGGAGTCCTTAAGGTCTGGTCTTCTAGAGAAATGAACTCCTGATTATCAATGTAACTTGGTTACATTGAATGTATATTTTAAATTTCTTTATAGAGAAATGATGTTTTATATTAATTATGTGTGAAAAAATAAATTGAATAATAAATTTATTATTGGAATATATTGACCCTATGGAGCTTATAAAAACAAGTCATTTTATTTATTTTTTAATCCTCACCTGAGGATATTTTTTCCATTGCTTTTCAGAGAGAGTGGAAGGGGGAGAGAGAGAAAGAAACATCGATGTGAAGGAGACACAGTGATTGTTTGCCTCCAGAACACTCCCCAGACCAGGGCTAGGGATCGAGCCTGCAGCTGAGGTACATGCCCTTGGCTGGAATCGAACTGTGGACCCTTCAGTCCTTGGGCCGACGTTCTAACCACTGAGCCAAACCAGCTAGGGCAAAAAACAAGTCACTTTAAATTGACATTTGCTAAGAGAAGAAAGTTGTAGATAACCAGGGAAGTATTATAAATAATATTTTATTATAGTAGTTAGTAATTAGAGTTATTTTATTACCCTCTGTATGAAGGGGGTAGGTCGGAGGAATTCTCTAAAGGATAATTGGAAGGGAATCTCTGGGTACAATTTACTATATTCAAGCTAGAGTTTCTCTTTTAGAAATTTTTTTTTTTAATGGCATTGTGTTTTTTATATGGGATGCTCTGTGCTACAGGCTAGTGTATTTGGTGAGATGTATAAACATTTAAGACAGAGTATTCCACCTCTTAAAAAACATTAAATGGTCCAATAAAATATAGGTAACACCCTAAGTTAGCATATGGTTTCTTAAAACTTTAGCATATTTATTTATTTATTTATTTATTTATTTATTTTTTAAGTATCTTTATTAATTTCAGAGAGAGGAAAGGAGAGGGGAGAGAGAGACAGAAACATCAATGATGAGAGAGTCATTGATCCTGCCCGCAACCCAGGCATGTGCCCTGACCGGGAATCGAACCCTGATCGCCTGGATCCCAGGTCGATGCTCAACCGCTGAGCCACGCGGCCGGGCCATTTTTATTTATTTTTATCCTGAATGCATGTTTAAGATCTTTAAAAAATAAACTCAGACTGATAAATGCTAACAGAGAAGTTTCAGTTTTGGCAAATTGTTTTTGTAAATACTTATTTGTTTTTTGTCCTTATTATATTTGAAAATGATGGGCTTTGTAAATTTTGCACTGGTTGTAATTCTGCCTTTTTGGACCAATTATTTTCAGCACTTGAGCTGAGAACTTTATTCTATAAATAATATGAGCTAGGTTGGACCCTGCTTCTCTACTCTAGCACTGCTAACTATCAGGATCTCCTGCCTCCATGTAAGCAGCACATTTTAACTCAGGAAGCTGAGTGTCGTGCCGTCACTAATACTCCATACAGGTCACCTGCCTGGGCTCACGTGCGTAGTGCTTGAACAGGCTTTGGCATTAAAGGGTGCTCTGCTGGTCCCAGAACCTCTCTGCAGGTTTTTCAAGTGCTGGTGCTACAACTTCTGAAGTACCCAGATAAAGTCTGACATATTCAGATTTTATAGATAGAAACTTCTTAAGTCTAAAAATATTAGATGAATTCTAGGGTATTTTCACAGAATTGTCCATTAATACTTTTAATTTTTTTCTTATTTCCAGTATTCATAAATTAATACATTGGTTCACTTGGAGGAAACAGGTCACAACTCTTAAACACACAAGTGCAGCAGTACAGTTCAGAAATACAAAATAATAAAGCAAGGAAGAAAACTGTGTCACCTGTCTACTCCCAACTATTCAATTATTATTCATGCAGAAGTAAATGCTTAAGACTATTATATGATAGTACAAAAAGATGGTTCTGTTTATCCCTTAATACAGGATGAGCATCCTTATCTGCAAAGACAATTTTTAAATGCTTATCAGTTCATTTAATTAGGGGTTAATAATTTGATTGAAGAACAAATGAGGCTAGAGAATCCTTGAGGGACTATTTATTTGATACACATGGCATTAGAAACATGAAAGAGTTCACAACATGGGGGTTGGTTGAGTAGTAGATTAAGAGGATGATAGGTACACCAACCTGAGTAAAACAGGGGGTCAAGATTATATAATGGTAAGAATAGATAACACATTTAGAAGAGTTGGGGTCAAACTGTAGAATGTCTTAAGCTCCAGGCTGAGCAATAACCATTACACATGAACTCATTGGGGTTTGGGTATCTTTGGTGGTGATGCTTTTTTTTTTTAATGGAGGAGCACCAGATAAAATTGGGTGTTCTTATAATTGCATGGGGTGATGACAAATAAGAAGGATTAGGGGAGAGATTGGAGACCACTTAGAAAGCTCTTGCAGTAGTCCAGACATGAATTGATAAACCTTTGGTAATAAAAGTGAAAAGGAGAGAGAAATTGAAAATTTTGCAGTAGGCTTGGTGGTTTACTAGAAAATGGAAGAGAAGGGGAAATAAAAAATGACTCCGATGTTTTCAGTTTGATCACTCCGAGTCATACTGAGTGACATCTAAAATGAGAAATGAGAAGGGTCAGTCTGGTCCCAAGTCACACCCCTCTCACAGTTCTTTTCAGGTGTCCCAGCGTGAGAGAAGCATTAGTCGAGCATCCCCTAACCTCTGCCAGGGCGAATTCAGTATCTCCTGATGGATATTGAATGTAGAATGAAGAACCATCCCCCAGCATTTTGTCACTATTCTACTGTCCTTTCTTGGATCTGTGGCGGTTATACAGAAACTTCACAATGGATTTAGTGTTTGTGATTACCACTGAAGATGAAAGAATCCAATTCTGTTTGACCAAGTGTAGAGGTCCTAGGGACAGGACTAAAGAAACCAAAGAAATTACTTGGGATACATTCTTCCCTTATTTCTACAGTTCTTGGGGTTAGCAAATCTTCCAGAAATCTTTACTTTTCACTAATGGTGGCATTCAAGTGCTTTAAGGCCGGCTTAAACTACATGGAAAGTAGAGCAGAATTGCAAGGCCTAGTTAGAAAGGGCACACAGCTAAATCACATCTAACAAAGTATGTATCTAGTGTCAATGAATGAATGAAATGTGCCAGGTCCTAGTTTGGGCTCAGAATACAACAGTGAACAAGACAGATATTCTCTGCCCTGACACTACAGTGGGACACAAGGAAAGGAACATACAATAAGTACTGTGAAGAAAAACAGTGTAAAGAATAACAGAATTAGCTTAAGTTTTGATTATTAGGGTAAGAGGCTCTTTCTCAAAAATAATGTTTAGTAGTCTAGAATTTAAGCATACAACTAGATAAAGTTGGATTTGATTTACAGCTAACAATCATTTTTCAAGTCTATTCTAAATTTCCTTCTGCTTAAACAAATGAGTTCTACACCTATATTACGCCTTGATGTTGTAGTATACCACTTGTAGAGAACTGGCTACTATTTTATTTAAAACAATTGGCCTAAGTAGGACCTCCCAGAAAATTAGATAAGATCTTTGGTACTCCTGAAGGGCTTGGCTTATAAGTCAAGTTTTCTAAAGGACTTCAGAAGTCATCTATCTCACTTACACCCAAAGAAGGAATCTGTTCTACAGCAACACCTACTACTGGTAAGATCCCAAGCATACCATGTATATTCCTTGCGCCTGGACCACTCTTTCGCCTACAGGCTCCTGACAAACTCTTACTCATCCTTCAAACCCCTAGCACTACTTCTGTACCTTCTATATCTCTGTTGATGCATATATCAGTTTACTTGTCAACCTTCCTACCCTGTATGCTTCTTAAGGGCAGGGGCCAGGATTTATTCATCTTTGACACCCCCTGTGATACTTGGTGTCTATTGTGTAGTAAGCAGTTAATAACTATTGAGCTTAATTAAATCCCTGACAAATAGTCATCTAGGCTTCACTTGGTTTTCTCTTGGTGTTGGTAAATTCATGCAACAGCTTTTTTTTTTTTTTTTTTTTTTTTTTTAATATATCTTTATTGATTTAGAGAGAGGAAGGAAGAGGGAGAGAGAGTGATAGAAACATCAGTGATGAGAGAGTCAGCTGCTTCCTCCACGCCCCTGACTGGGGATGGAGCCCACAACTTGGGCATGTGCCCTGACCGGGGATCGAACCGTGACCTCCGGGATCCTAGGTCGATGCTCAACCGCTGAGCCACGCCTGGCTGGGCTATGCAATAGCTTCTTAATAGCTTTATTATACACATCTAAACTTCTGGCATTAGCTTCCCTGTAGCTTTTATTCTTTATTCCTGTTACTTACTTCTGAAACAAAATTCACATTTTAGCAAACATTTGCACATTACTGCTAGTTCTGAGGAGAAGCCACAGATGTTCAATATTAGAGACAGGGCAAAAACATATTTTAACTATGTTACCAGTGCAGGGATAACCTCCTCCCACCAGCCTACCTCACTGAATTGCGGGAGGGATAAATGTAGGCAAAGCACTTTGAAAACTGGAGGGCACTGAAAAATCTGTCTTACGGCTATATTTAAAGAGCCCTCAGCATCCACCTTACCCTCATTTGATGTCCTCCAGTTTGTCTGTCTTAAAATTTAAGTCCAGCAATGAGCAATGAACTCCAGATGTGATGTGATCAAGCAGAAGACAGATTATCATTTCCTATAATTATACATTGTTTGAAAATGGACAAAGATTGATTTGGCTATCTCCAGCCATCATACATTACTACAGCTCATATTCAGGCTATAGTTCATTTCCGTCTAACAGTATTCACATTGTCATTCTCAGTGTTGAGAGGCATCATGTTAGGACAACTTGGGGGGGGGGGGGCAGGACAGGTCCAACTAGAAATGAGCAGTTCCTCAAAGACAGGTTCTGACCAAACAAATGGCCTCAAGTACCCCTGAAGAAAGAGCTCAGATTTACTACAAACTGGAAGTGTTTCTCTTGAAGCCAGGCCTGAAAGGCCATAAAGCATGGTGAAAAGAATTAGACTGGGAATCAGGAGGCCTGGGCTTTTACACAGGTTCTGCTGCTGTTTTTTCTGTATGAACCTTATTTTCCAGTTATAAAATGTGAGGATTTCTATATAGTCAGTCCATGCATGATTCAACAATACTGAGTCATATATTTTAGCACTTTGATAGGGCATATCTTTGAATTAGTCAGCTGTGAGGGTTCTGCTCAAGGTATTTAGAACTCTATGAAGTAGACCCATCATTCTTCCAATCAATGGGATTGCCCTGCCAGCTCCAGAGAAGATTTATAAAAAGAAGGCAGGTCATTATTTGTCACAATTACCTATATCCCACTACTCCACTCTTCCCCCACCACAAAGCTGTGACATTCCTGGTGTGTCTATTAACAATTCCATCTATCTTGGCACTAATTTTTTAACATCACCATTTCTATTAGCATTCCCTACTTAGAAGATTGAAATACGGGTATAAAAACATTGTGGGCAATTTTTGCTTTATATTTTACAGACAGACTTTTATAGCTTCAAGGGACCTTATGATTACCTAGTTCAATCTCATTTTTAGAAATGGAAGCAAACCAAAAAATATTAAAGACACTTGCTCAAGGCCACATAGCCAACACCTTGAACTAGATATTGTGAGTCTCAGTCTACTTTCTTCCATATATTGTTTTCTCACTCTCAGCCAAATCCCGTAACTATTTGAACCCTTGGGAACTAAATCTGTTACCAGAATTTAGTTGTATGCCATTCTCTCTCTACTAGCAAGGTCTAATAATAAGGAATTTCCTCTGGGATCTGTGAGTATTAAATAAGTGAAAATGCTTTGAGAACTATAAACACCAAATAGATGCTAATGATCACTATATATAGGTAGTCTTCATGTGCACACGGGTACTGTACTAGACACTTAAGGTTGTACTTTTGCTTTTGAAAGGTACACAGTGTTCTTAAAATCTGTTTAGCATGTGACATAATGCTACTAGAACAGTTTTTCCACCTGTCACTTGGCCAGTTCCATTGAAGTGACTATTCTTATTTTTAAAGTAGATAGAGAAAGTTACATGAGTTTTTCTCCCATTAACACTGACATCCACAGTGAGTTCTGACATTTCTGGGACCCAGCACCTTCTTCTGCTCAGCCTGGAGGGTAAGATGGCTCGTTTCTCCATGGAGATCTCCAGGAGACATGCAGCGGTGTCACGCACTGTCTAGGAGGGAAAAGTGGTCCCCTTTGGAGCTGGAGACTTACACATTTGTTGGAATCTATAGCAAGGAATGTTGCCCATGCTCAGTAGGGAACACATAGCCAAGGTACATATTTTCACCCATCATCCTTTCCAGATTATTCTGTACTTGGCTGTGAGCTCTAGGCTCAGAATGGGGTAGGAGACCAGAATCAAATATTTCAAAAGTCAGCAGCTCCAAAACAAGCAGAACAGACCTCTTGGAGGGTAGTAGTTTGCGGTTTGGCAAGAAGAAATGAGTAAAGGAAAAATAAAATTTGAAAACCAGAGCCTCAGTGGATGGAGAGAAAATTTAATCTTTTTTTTTTTTTTTAGGTCATTCAGTACTATCAGACTTTGCTGTCTTAGGATATGAAGATAGGTTGGTGGAAGATGAGACAGAAACTAGAAGTCAACAAATAAATATTTGAGTAAATAGGTCTTCCCTATTTGAACCATGACCTCTATCCCACTACTCCACTCTTCCCCCACCACAAAGCTAATGACCTTTTTTTTTTCTTTTACCAGAGACTCAGACCACTGTCATCACTTCTTCCCTCTCCCATCCCAACCAGTCTAATAATCTTGTCGGATTGCTGGAATAAAGGATCATTAACACATAGAGCAACTTCTCTCAAGCCCTAACTGACCCAGAAAGAATATTAGAATTTAATTGTAGTTTTCTGTCTTTGGCCAAAGTTTGAGAAAAAGTCATGATAGATCATTGATGAATGAGACACTTAAACAGGCAATAATATTTGAGTCTGTGGGAAGGTTCATTTTAATAACGATGCATTGGAAGAACAAGAACCCTGGATCGGGAGTCGTGACCTAGTGACTCTGTCTTCATGTTCATTTATAATTTATCAGCTCCCTACTGTGTGCTGCACACTGAGCATTTAAAGATCTCAGAGACCCTCTCCAGCTCAAAAATGCTATATATTTTTTTATTTTACATTCACGTTGAAATGATAGTTTCCATTGGATTTCAACATGAAGATGGTCCTGTCAAGTTGCCCTTTCACCTTCCTTTGTAGAAATCTAAACCAGCAAGAAGAGTACAAACCCCATTTATGATGGGAAATGGGAGAGAGCTCTAAAACCAAGCCGCAGATTAGCTAGAAGGACTGACAAAGCAGTACGTACTGAGCAGGGTGCTTAGGAGAGGAAACGGGATTCTGTGGCTCCAGACAGCAAGCAGAGCTAGTAGAGTACAGCTCTCAGTAGTGAAGTCACCCAGAGGGAAACATTTTAAATCCTTAGTTTATGGCACTGGGAAGAAGATTCATTGGCTCTACATTATGGGGGGAAATGTAGATGCCTATTGCCACGTGGAGACTTAAATACTAAACAATTAATGCACAGAATTCTGAATTTTAAGGAAAATTCCAGCCCTTCTTACACATAAGAATTCTGCAAATAGCTGATCTGGAAAAACCTTCCTATCCGCTTCAAAAAGGTGTCATCAAGAAGTACCATCAGAGCCCCCGGTGGGGCTGTTTGTCGGAGGGTCATCCTGTGCACCGGAAGGTTGCGAGTTTGATTCCCAGTCAGGGCACGTACCCAGGTTTCGGGCTCGATCCCAGGCCGGGGAGCGTACAGGAGGCAGCCGATTGATGTTTCTCTCTCACATTGATGTTTCTCTCTCTTTCTCTCCCTCTCTCTAAAATAAAATCAATAAAATACTTTTTAAAAAAGTACCATCAGAGGAGCTTCAGGAAAAACAAAAGAGGGAAGAAGTAAAAAAATAAAACTGTAAGAAATGAAAAAATAAAACAGAAAGATGTTGCCATAAAGTAGGTAAAAGTTGTGACTAAATCTTTGGCCATGGATTTTATTTTGATTTTTTAAAATATATCTTTATTGATTTCAGAGGGAGGAAAAGAGAGGGAGAGAGAGAGATAGAAACATCAATGATGAGAGAGTCATTGATCGGCTGCAGCCCGCACCCCGGGCATGTGCCCCGACCGGGAATCGAACCCTATCACCTGGATCCTAGGTCGATGCTCAACCGCTGAACCACGCCCGGCCGGACTGGCCATGAATTTTAAAACTGCATTTAAAAGCTGCTTATTCAAATCAAAGGCATTGAGCAGAGAAGCAAGAGCTTAGGTACGAGATGATGGGACAACAGGAGGCGAACCAGAAGCTGGCAGAGCTCAGGAAAGAAACAAAGAAAAAATTAAGCCGTTTCAGAAATGAAGGCAAAATGGAAAGGCAAGGGAAAATCAATAAATTTTAAAACGTTTTGGCATAAAATCCTAAGTTCACACTTCTTTTCCTTCACCACTTTGCATATTAGCCCTTTCTCTTCTCCCTCCCAGTGTGGCAGTTCTGAAGCCTATCATGGAGCTTTTGAAGGTGATATAATTTTTGTTTTGAAAGTGACATGATTTTTCTCTCTGAAAACCTTTAGCATATTCTAGCTTTGAAGATCTTAAATTTCCTTCTAATGCGTATGACAGTATTGTTGTTTTAGTTTTTAATTATTGATTTTTGAGCGAGAGAGAAACATGGACTTGTCGCTCCACCTCTCTGTGCATTCATCGGTTGGTTCTTGCCTGTGCCCTGACTGCGGACCAGCCTGCCTCCTTGGTGCCTCAGGGTGACGCTCCAACTAACTAAGCTACCCGTTAGCTGCTCCCCGCCAGCCGGACTCCAGCTCGGCCATAACGTTATTCATACAGGACAGTATTGGGAGTTTTTGTTTTTGTTTGTATGTTTGTTTTTTAAATATTATTGTCAGAGAGAGGAAGGGAGAGGGAGAGAGAGAGAGAAACATCAATGATGAGAGTCATTGACCGGCTGCCCCTACTGGGGATGTGCCCTCACCAGGAATCCAATTGCAACCTGCTGGTTCATAGGTCGACGCTCAACCACTGAGGCACACCAGCTAAGCAGTATTATTTTCTTAAATGTCTCCTGTTATTGCTCTATTAGCTCTTTAAATCAGCTAATTCCAACAAAAACCCTGTTGGAATTCTAATTGGAACTACATTAAATTTGTATATTAACTTTTTATATTGTCTTTCCTTCCAGGAACGTGATGTGAGTTTCAAATCTTGTTTAGTGTCTTTTAATAATTGTTTTCCCAGTTGTTTTTTTTCTTCATATCAATCCTGAAGTCTATCTTGTTAAATTTATTTATAAGTATTTAGAATTTTTGTCACTATCATAATTTGAGTGGATTTTTAGCTGTACTAGAAAGAATTTCCCAGGCAGAATGTCCAGCCACTGGAACTCATAACTGATTGAAGGCTCCTTCTCATATCACCAGGAAAGAAAGGTGAGTATGCATCTTCCTAAGACCATCTAGTTATAGTCTTTCTGAGTGGTAGGGGGAGGGACAAGAAGAGACCCTGGAGGACCAACAAAGAAGAGGAATCCGCCTTAGCTGCTTTGGCTCAGTGGTTAGAGCATCGGCCCTCGGACTGAAGGGTCCTGGGTTTGATTCCAGCCGAGGGCATACACCTCAGTTGCAGGCTCTATCCTTGCCCCTGTTGGGGTGAGTGTGGGAGGCAACCAGTTGATGTGTCTCTCTCACATTGATGGGTTCTCTCTCTCTTTCTTTCTCTCTCTCTCCTTTCCACTCTCTCTGAAAGCAATTGAAAAATACCCTTGGGTGAGCATTAAAAAAAAAAGAGGAATCTGAAACGTTGCTTGCTATCTTAGCTAAACTCCCAATTTCAAGCTTCTGTTCATGTGAGGGCTCTTGGCTTAATGAGACAGTTTTTCCAATAGGTACGTGGACGTGTAGGAGACCATTATAAAACATGCTGGGGATAATCCAGGCAAAAATTTCCCAAAGAAGGCTTTCTTCTGGGTATTTCCCCACACACACACTTTTAGAAATTTCATTTTGTTATTACAATATAGCTTGGTGGTTTTGTTTTTGCAATATCTTTTTGTTGTTGTTACTTATTTCCACAGGTAAGTAATACAATAAATGTACTTTCTCATTCACTTTGTGTTTTCACAAATAATGAAACGAATTTTAGCCCACTTGGGGCCAGAGTGTTGAATTTGGCATGGCATGTGGAATAGCTAATTGATATTCCACAGAATAATAGTTACTATTTGTGGAGCAATTACTATGTGTCAGGCACTCTGCTCATATGCTTTGCAGTGCATCTTCTCATTTGACCTCCACAACAACCCTATGAGATGAACAGAGTTTATTGCATTTGTATCTTGTTTCTAACAATTAGGAAATTAAGGCCCAGAAGAATTTAAGTTACTTGTTCAAGGTCACACAACTCATTAATGGCAAAGCTTCAAGGCAAACCAAGTGGCTGACTCAGAAGATCTTACCACTACACTGTACTCCTTCCACACGAAGAATCTGAGGTAGAAACGTATGACTTACCCTCCAACCTCCATTTCCCCTTCACAAAACAATGGATTTTTAAATTGGCGATACCATCCAGCTGCAGATTCTCATTATGCAGAAAACTGAGATTACAGAATTTATAAGTCAAGGGTCTTATGTATAGAATGCCCCTAAATTTGCTTTACGTGATAAATAGATTTCTTACTCATGATTTTTATGTGTTCCTTTTGTCCTTAAATGTGGTCTTTGCTGTGCTGGGTTTTTATAGTGCCTCCCTCCATGGTTTCTAAAATAAACCTCTACAACATGTTTGGAGGGTGGGGGAGCAGATACAGAGCCTATAGGTTATTATCAGTAGAATAAGAGGAAGAATGATAAATTGAAGGTGAAATAATACAATGTGATCACTAGAGTTTACATTTGTCTGTTCATTTAAACTTTGGTTGCTGTTCTTTCAGACTGTATGAGAGTGGTTTAAGTGTTCTGCAAGACTTCTCTGCAAAGTGTTGCATGATATAGAGAAGAGCAGAGCTGCTCTGGATGAGGAGTGAGTGGGGACCTGGGGTCCTGGCCCCAGGCCCTAGACCCCCTCCAACCCACCCCCATCACCTTCTTGGTTCCTGGGGTTCTGCAGCTTGAAATCAGTTGTTTAAATTTTAAACTTGTTTCTAACATCATAAGAACCACAGGACCTTTAAAATAACAGTTTAGACTACATTTTAGAATTATTATTATAATAAGTGATCTAATAAAACAGTCCTTTCCTGAAAGATGCCCAAGAAATTCTGGACAGAGGTTGCTTAGGGGATTGTAAGAGGTGGCTGTGGGGGAGATGACAGTTACTTCTTACTTCCTACCTTCTGTTCTTCCATTCTTTCTTTCCTTTTTAGCAATTACAATGTATGACTTTTATGGTTAAAAAATTAATTTAAAATTTATTTGGGAATTTGGAATTATATTTTCATTAGTGGCTTTATAGTCAAATATTTTCCCCCAAAGATTAACTATTTCAATTATATAATTATAATGCATGAGATAATAGGACTTAAAGTACAGAAAATCCGTTTACAGTAAATATTTATAAGAACAAACCACAAACACATTCCAGAGTTCAGTATGTCTGTATTTTCATATGTTAATGCATCTGATCAAGATGCTGGTACTTAAACAAAGCCTTTAGAACTGAAGAGCAAACAGAAGCACATTTAATTTCCAAACTGCTCTTTCTGCTTTGAATTTTACCTAAGCTATAAACAGTTGTGAACTCTGGTCCCATATCAGAATTACTGGGGAATTTTAAAAAAGTCATTCCCCAGGCCCCACTTCAGACCAACTGAATCAATTTCTGGGGGTGACACCCAGGTATAAGTATTTTTTAAAAGCTCCACCGGTGAGTCCAACATACAGCCAAGCTTGAGAACCAGCAAACCTTTAGCCTTAATCTGACAATGCTGATCTAGGTGGATTTAATAAATTCATAAGCTAAGGTGAGCTATTTATTACTTAACACTTGTGAGAGATAAAAAAATGTGACATTTTGCCCTTCCCTTTCTTCTTCGGGTTTCCTGACAGGGACCCAGCAGTGAAGGGGGCCAGAGATAGGAAGGAAGTGCAGAGGATGTGCACAGACAGATGGAGCCCAGGGCTTGCAGATTAGACTTCCAGGAAGGCAGTAAAAACACACAGGCACCCCTCCTCACCAAGCAGAGCAATATTTTCTACAACTAGTGTCTTGCTTTGGGGCAATGGGGCGGAATTGCATTATTTCAAAATGTCTAAGGGAAGGAACAGCCAGTTTCTCTCTGAAGCAGATTTATGTATCTTGATAAACCAGACATCATGTGCTGGTTTTGTGTGTTTGGACCAGGGCATTTTTTTCAGGTTAATCGATGCATTTCCTAGAACTTTGGGCAAACCTTCTTGACCTCCAGTCACTAGCCAGAGTTTAGAAAGACTGGTGTGGTCTAGCTCTCATTAACTCTCAACACTGACCAGCCAAGGCTCCGTCCAGGACACGACTGCACACTGAGGAGAAATTTTGGAAGTGAAATAAAATTGACATAATAGAGCAGGATGCAAAATCAATAAACAAAAACCCAGTTGTATTTCTACATACTAGCAATTGATAATCTGAAAAGGAAATTAAGAAAACAATTCCACTTTCGATAGCGTCAAAATGAATAAAGTACTTAGAAATACATTTACCAAGGAGGTGAAACACCTATATACTAAAAACTACAGAACATTGCTAAAAGAAATTGAAGAAGACCTAAATGAATGGGAAGACATGCTGTGATTGTAGACTGGAAGACAATATTGTTAGGTACTACCAAAATCAGTCTACAGGTTCACTGCAATCCCTATCAAAATCCCAATGGCAGTTTTTGCAAAAATAGAAGAAAACATCCTAAAATTTATATGAAATTTCAAGGGACTCCCCAAAATATCCAAAACAATCTAAAAAAAAAATTAACAAAGTTGGGGGTCTCATACTTCATGATTTTAAAACTTAGTACAAAGCTTCAGAAATCAAGACAGCATAGAAGTGGCATAAAGACAGACATTAAGACCAAATGAATAGTCTGGCCAGGTGTGGCTCAGCGGTTGAGCATCGACCTAGGATCCAGGAGACCGAGGTTTGATTCCCTGCCAGGGCACATGCCCAGGTTGCAGGCTTGATCCTCAGTTGGGGGGCGGGGGGGGGGAGGCAGTCGATCCATGACTCTCTCATCATTGATGTTTCTCTCACCCCTCCCCTTCTCTGAAATCAATAAAGATACATTTAGAAAAAAGAAAAAAAAAAAAAGACCAAATGAATAGAATAGACAGCCCAGAAATTAACCTTTACACATATGGTCCATTGATTTTTGACAAGGATGCCAAAACCATTCGATGGGGAAAAGATAGTCTTTTCAGCAAGTGGTGCTGGGAAAATGGATATCCACATGCCAAAGATATTTCTCTGAAGATGTACAAATAGTCGATAAGACCATGAGAAAAGAATGAAGTTAGACTCTCACCTTATGCCCTATGCAACGATTAACTCAAAATGGACGAAAGACTGAAAAGTAAAAGCTAAAACTGTAAAACCCTTAGAAGACTACATGGAAGAAAATGTTCACGACCTTGGATTTGGCAATAGTTTAAGTATGACACTAATAGCACAGGCAACAAAAGAAAAAATAGATAAATTGAATCGCATCAAAATTTTAAAATTTTGTGGAGAAAAAGACACAATCAGCAGAGTAGAAAAGCAACCCATGGAATGGGAAAAAACACTTGTAAATCTATACGTGAGAAAGGATTAATACTCAGAATATATAAAGAACCCCTACAAGTCAATGACAAAAATCCCCAATAATCCAATTAAAAAATGGGCAGGCCCTGCCTGGGCCAGTAGCTTGGTTGGTTAGAATATCATCCCAATACACAAGGTTTCAGGTTGGATCCCTGGTCAGGGCACATACAAGAAACAACGAATGGATGCATAAATAAATGGGACAAAAAATTAATCTCACTCTCTCATTTCCTCTCTCTCTAAAATCAATAAATAACATCTTTTTAAAAAGTGGGCAAAAGAATTCAGACATTTCTCCAAAGGAGACATACAAATAGTCAATAAGCACATGAAAAAATGCTCAACATCTTTAGTCATCACAGAAATGTGATCAAAATCACAATGGGATATACGTCACACTTGCTAAGATGGCTATTATCCAAAAAGCCAGAAAATTTAAGATGTTGATGGGAGGCTTCCAGTTTTTGGTCTGGCATGTAAGAAGTTTGGAAATGTCCATCCTAACAAAAAGCTGAACAAACAAAAATCAACCCTTCTTGGAGCTGTAAGAGAAGTCATCTCACAGGGCAAACTGCTGGTGTCAATATTGGAGAGCCAGACAGGTGGATACGGAGAATTACAATTTACCAGAGCAGAAAACCACAAGCAGAAACCTCCACAGGAACCAGTACCCAGTGGAAAAAACTTGAACTGTAATTGACAAACCGATGGAAACTCAGTGTGGACAAGTCTGACAGTTAAAAACTTCAGGGGGGACACAGACATGGAGAGGGAGGGGCCCACATTCTTGTGAGTTTTACCTCCAGTAGCCCAACTTGATTCTCACAGTGAATATCGGAGATAAGAACAAGGGCATCAACTAGAAAACAGTAACAAATATGGCAGCTATATCAACAACCAATCCAACCATATCAACAACCACTTTGAACATCAGTGGTCTAAATGCATCAAGTTAAAAGACAGAGATTGTCAGAGTAGATTTTTAAAAAGACCCAAATATATGTTGTCTACAAGAAACCCATTTTACATATAAAGACACATTCATAGTAAATGTTTGGAGAAAGATATACTATGCTAACACTAATTTTTTTAAAAAGAGTAGTTACATTAATTTGAGACAGAGCAGACTTCAGAGCAAAGAAAATTATCAGGTTTAATGAGGGGGCATTCCATAATGATAAATTATGGTCAATTCTCCAAGAAGATGTAACAATCCTTAACATGTATGTACCTAACAACAAAGCAACAAAATGCATGAGGCAAAACCCGACAGGACTGCAAGGGGAAACAGATGAATCCACTACTAAAGTAGGAGACTTCATCACCCCTCTATCAGAAATGGACGTATCAGCAGACAAAAAATGGATAAGGATGGAGTTGAACTCCAAAATGACTAGATTAGAGAGACATCAGGAACTAATACTGAGCATTAACTATATATTTACCTATAGACCTAAGACTAAATGCGGGTTAAATGAGAAAGATAATAATGTACAATGGTGTAAAAGCTGACAACTAGTGGAATACAACTATAATAAAATTTAAAAATGTATGCAAAACGGTTTTCAAGATTCATAATTGGCGGTGGTAGTATTAATATTGTTATTTTGAGATTATCATATGTTTAATGTGAAATAAAGCAAATTAGCAAATTGGGATATTCTAATTTCATCATCCCCTGTATCCTTGAGAATCAGAATTTTCCATGTAGAATTTCTTCAGAGACTCTGATGTAATATAGAAGTTAATTAAAAACATTGTGGTTCTGAAATTGAATTAGAAATATTAATATGAATTCATGAAGCATTCTTTCTCAATCTATCTATTGAAAAGGGCTAGAAACAGTTACCAATCTAGTAGAAATGAAATCCCCTAGTGCCCATATTGTCATCTTGAAATTTCAATAAAAGAAACTAGAACTTCTTGGAAAAATGGCTGATTCCAGGTCTGAAGCAGCATATGTAGAAGATGAGGCTGAAACATTTTGTCATATCAGGTAGCAAAGGTAGCTACATATTGGCCAAAGATGGAACAATTTTTTTTTTAATCCTCACTTGAGGATATTTTTTCCATTGTTTTTCAGAGAGAGTGGAAGGGAGAAAGAGAGAGAGAAACATCCATGTGAGAGAGACACATTGATCGGTTGCCTCCTGCATGCACCCCCAACTGGGGATTGATCCTGCAGCCTAGTTACCTGTCCTTGGCTGGAATTGAACCCAGGACCCTTCAGTCCATGGGCCAATGCTCTGGCCACCGAGCCAAACCGTCTAGGGCAGATGGAACAATTTGAGCTTTAATGAAGATTAGAATTGCATTAGATTAAGCCCATCAAATATATTTAAATCCATGAATTTATAATGACACTGAGAAACTGAATAAGTAACTTCCAAGTATGACAGAGAACCAATTTATTATCTTGAAAACTGAGTAAATTAAAAGAAAGAAGTAAGCATTTGCCCAGACTTCCCTATATAAATTTGATCATGGTAAATACCAGATGAGAGGAAGGTCTCCTTATAAACTTACTTAGCGAATAAATATAAACAAAATGATAGAATTAAAATATCATTGTTTTGCAACCCTCAGTGAATTTATGAATGTAGGAACTGAGCATAAACAGCTGCTAACCTCAAAAAAGAGCAATAACAGACATTATATGCCTCTTGACGACAGAGCACACCACCACCTCTGGTCTTGCAAAAGGGATCAAATCTCAGTTGGAGAGAGGTTCTGCATTAGCTGCCGGTTTGCAGGAATTGCAGAGGACAGAGGAATATGCTGAACTGCCCCAAGAAAACGCAATGCCCAGTGTGGGAAAGTCCACATGTCAAAAGGAAGGATAGTCCAAGTGAAGAGATCAGGAAACCTACAAAACCTTCAACGGATAATTGCAACAGTTCATTGCAACAGTAGACTTAAAAGGCACATCAAGTTTTTAGAAAATGAGCAAGATGCACAAAGGAGGTAAACTGTAAAGAAGCTAGCAAAAGTGATTATATGAAAGACAGGCTGTGGGGACTACTGTAACAGTGTAAACAATAAAAATAAAGGGAAAAAAAAAAGACAGGATAATGGTTACTTTTGGGAGGAGGGTGATAGGGGGCTGTGATTGGGGTGGAGGTGCATGGAAAGACTAGTTGTTGACTAGTCACCACTAGTTGTAGTGGTGACTGCAAGGATGCTTGCCTCATAATAATTCACCAGTCTATATATTTGTTTTGTGTGGTTTTCTGGACCTGTGTTTTATTTTACAATAAAAAGCATGACAAGTACTCCTTTACCTGGAATAAACAGTTTAAAAAAAGGAAGGAAGGAAGGAAGGAAGGAAGGAAGGAAGGAAGGAAGGAAGGAAGGAAGGAAGGAAGGAAGGAAGGAAGGAAGGATAGTTCAAGTGAAGAGATCAGGAAACCTACAAAATATTGCATAGCAGGTGCAAACTAAATATTAGGCAAGCCAAATAAATAAGTAAGTAAGTAAATAAATAAATAAAAAGCATCTAAAGGGGCCTTTTAGGTACCCTCCAAACCAATGAGAAGTTCTTAACACAACAAAGGATGGTGTCAGAAGATCTCTGGGGCCATAATTTCAGAGCTGGAAGATGCCTGAAAAAAAATTTTCATAGAGTTTCCTCATTTTACAGATTAGAAAACTGAGGTTCTGAGGGTAACTCATGCAAGCTCTGGAAAGCTAGTTCCAGAGCCAAGTCGACCACCCAGGTCTCCTAGTCTGGGACTTTTTTTGCCACAGGACAGACTTTGATTCCTTTATAGTTTAACCCTCCCTCCCTCCCTCCCTCCCTCCCTCCCTTCCTTCCTGTGGCTGAGTTGAACATTTTTTTTTCCTCTCCAGAACACTCCCAAGATAACATTTCAGACTGTATCCAAGGTTGGATCTTCTGGAGAAGGAAGATACAGAAGACACAGAAATGCCTTCTCGGATCTGGGTCTGGTTAGCTTGACAGCCGAGTTGCGTGGAAGCCCGGCTCTGAGCCTTGGGAGACTCTCATCTCAGGGCTCCGTGTTCTCTGCCGCCTCCCGGGCCCCTCTCGCTCCCCGCCTGCCGCCGGCCTCACCTCGATGCCGTTGCTTCTCCGCGGAGCACGCGCGCCTCACACCTGTACGTTTAAGGGTTACTCGTAACTGGATGCTGCGCGTTGCCGTATCTCACGGAAGCCCCGCATCCCTGGAAGGCACTAGATTTCCCCATTTTAGAGAGAAGAAAACTGAGTAACCGAGATCACAAGTAACTAGCCCAACGCGCCGCAGCTAGAAAGCAAGTAGTGCGCTGCGCTCCAGGGCCACGCTTCAAGGGACTATGCTGCCCTGCCTGGACCGTTTCGTAGTTCCTCGTTCACTGAACGAAACTGCATGTTAGCTTGTTTGTTTGTTTTTTAATTATTATATTTTGAGAGAGAGAGAGAGGGAGGGAATCGGTGTGTCTTTCCACTCATCTGTTCATTCACTGTTCGACTCCCGTGTGTGCCCCGACCGGGGTATCAAACCCACAGCCTTGGCGCGTCAGGACGACGCTCCAACCAGGAAAACGAGTTACGTTTTTCACGATATTTTGTCCAAAAAACAAAGTTGTATTCATTTCAGGGATCGACTCGATTATTCGCTATTGTTTTTTATAGCCACATCAAAGAAAAAGGAAATTAAAAGTCTGCAGAGTTCTTCCAGTGTGTGGTCCTCTTTTGTCCTGGATCGAGTGGCCACCCCGGGAAAATAAACTTTTAAAAAAAAGTGGAGAGAGAGAGAGAGAGACTCTCGGACGGCCCGGGCGGGAGAGCGAGGAGCGGGGGAGCCGCGGGGAAGGGCGAGGTGGCGGAGCTCGGGCCCGGGCGCCTGCTCGGGCTCCTCCGCTGCGGACTCCCGGGGAGCGCGGGGGGCGTGGCGCGGAGCGCGCAGGTCCATTCCCCGAGCGCTATGCAAATGAGATGCAAATCAGCGCGTGCGGCGGGCGCCCGCAGTTAGAGCCTGGACGCCCGCGGTCGGGCTCTCAGTCGCGCTCCCTCTCTCCCGTGCGCTGCGGACGCTCCCACTTGTTCACTCTCCCGCCGGGCCGCTCACCCCCGCCCCGCCGCGTCCTCCCGGGCGCGCCTCGCCGGTTCCCCGCACCGCCGGGTCTGCAGCGGGCGGCGGAGCGAGCGCCGAGCCTCGGCTCCCGGCCGCCTTCGCCGCGCGGGTGAGTGAGCCCGCCCCACGCTTTGTCCCGGCGCGGCTCGGGGGGTCACTCTCGGAGGGTGGGGGTAGGGGGCCCGGGGTCGGGACCTTCCCTCGGGAGCCTGCCCCTGACTCCCAGCTGGAGACGGGTTCCTACGTGCGGCGAGAGTTGGGGCAGGGGCGCGTAAGGGGACAAGCCCAGGACTCCAAGCAGCCGGGCTTTTTTGGGAGGTGAGGTGCTTGGGGACAGTGATGCTGTTGTCTGTTAGCGTCACCGCAGGACGTGCCTTGGATCTGAGGGGTTCGGATCGCCGCTAGCCCCCAAGGAAGAGAGGTGGGCTCTGCTCCCAGCTCCCAACCCCTGGCAGGAGGGCTCCGCTACGGCCGCGCGGGGCCGGGGTGACACGTTCAGGTCCTCCCAACCCAAATGTGAGACGGAGAAAGTAGGGCAGTGAAGGCTGCCGCGGGGTCCCAGGCAAAACTGGGGCATCGGGCGTTGCCGTCTTGCTCTCTCACTCCTTGCTCCTCGCTTAAGCCCGTCGCCTGCTCTGCCTCCTTTACTTCAACTAGGGCTCCAAGATTGAAGGACCCTTGTTTGCATAGCGTTGCATTGGAAAGTTTTGGATAAACTAAGTCCCAGGTATAGCTGTCAGAGGCTGAGGTAGAACTCCCTGGAACTTGTACTGCTATCACCCTTCAAGAGCCAAAGGACTGAATTTAGGAGTGGTTTAGCAGATGCGAAGATGGGCTGGTGGGGAGAGGTTTTCCAGGATTTTTTGTTTGGTTGGTGGAGACACACACACCCTGTGGATCATAACCGGAAGGAGAAAGACCCCACTCCTCTGGGACCTAGAGGGGGTGAAAGTAGCTGTTGCAATTCTGAAGGTGGATGGGCCTGGGGATGCACCTGGGCGGTGGGCATAGCGCCAGGCCACCGGTTTTCACCGTCTCTCCTCTCCCCAAGTTTAAAGAGCAGAGTCTGTGCAATGTCCCCACCTCCCCAGCCTTAGGGAACTTGCCCTAGAGCTGCATCCCCCTTCCAAGCGGGGCTGTAGGTTCTTCCTTGCCCTAATGCAGTCCTCTTGGTGCAAATGCCTAACTGTCGATACATTATTTCCAAGTGGGGGGACTTGAGAGGATCATTTGTGGAATCCCTCACACTTCAAAGCACCAGCTTATCCACAATGCAAGTCTCTGGGGGGAAGTGTAGATACTTCTGGTAACCTTATTGTGTTCTTAAAAGGCATTTCAGGTACTAGAAAAGTAGTTTTTGTTTTTCTCACTTTCTCTCCCCCCTCTCTTTTTTCCCTTAAATGCGTGACCTCCTTTCCTTCTGTTTTCTGTAATCCTGTCATAGCCTTTTCCCCTGCATTGCACACTGCAGGGACCGGAGGAAGGTGCCGCTGGCCCCACAGCATCCTAGGCCATCATGGAATGTTCTCTCCTGGTGCACAGAGTGAGGCTGGCCCTTTGTCTCCCACCCTCAGTGGGCCAAGAGCCTTGAGCCAGAGCAGGTAGGGTAGGAGCCTGGGCAGTTGGCCCTGGGTGGGGAGTGGCTGGACGCTGGGTGCTGGATTGGGTAGTGGGCACTCTGAGGGCTTGTATAAGAGCCTTTTCACCAGGATGTGCACGTCTGTCCCCTCATTCACTAAGGATATAAAAGGATGCTGGCCCTCACACAGCATTAGGCATGAGCTTGGAGAGTCACCCCACAGTGGTGAAGGATTAAGGCGTTTGGTTTCTTATACACAGTAACTGGGTAGCTGCAGCCTTGGAGTCGATTTTCTCTGTGTGAGGTTTATTGACCTCACATCAGGAGACTGTTTCCCTGGGGGCCAGATTTTGGGGGACATGCATAGAGAAGACTAGGCCCTTGGGAAGTTTCTGGTCTAATTGGTAGGTCAGGTGGAGGGATCTTAGACAGGTATACTCACTATAGGACTGGGGCCCCCAGCTGGCAGTTGTAGGAGGGTCTGCTGGGAAGGCTTATCAGAAAAGGAGGCTGGCCCAGGTGGTGCTGAGGGGAGAGGGGCCCAGGTAGTGCCAGAGGTGAGGGAGGAGTCTTGATCCTGGCTGGGGAGGTCTTCTCCGGCCTCAGAGGAATAGGTCGTGAATACTCTGGAGTCACAAGAATGACCCCTTGCTTCCCCCTCCAAAAAATGAGTCTATGAAACAGAACTAGTTGATTTATTATTGGTTCTTTGCCTATTAAGAGGATTAGGAGGTGGCAATTTGAGAATGCAGCCCAGCCTGGGTGTAGAGATTCAGGGGCCCCATGAACATGTGGAGTCTTATTTACTGTCTTTCTGAGAACATTACTTGGTATTTTGGAAATAGACCCCAAGGCCACTTGAAAGTCTAACTGCCCTTTCCCCCACTTCAAACCAACACACACTGGTTGGAAATTGTTCATTTTCAAAAGTTTCTTGTCCTATCCTTTCTATAAATGGAGTGACGTTTAGAAGACAACCCTTAGCAAGTAACCTTTCCCAACAGAACACATTGTCCTCGCCCAACTTGACTATTGAGCCATTTTCCTCTGACCAACAGAAGGTAGATGCGTGAAAAACATACAAGCGGATACTTGGGTGGCAGGTGGGTTCAGAATCAAGGAAACATCCAGGCAATAATCCAGAGGGAGGACATCACAGATGTCACCGTACAGAATAGGCTCCGTACCATGTGACTTCTGCCCCATCCCTTCCCTCTGCTACCCTCCTACCCCACAAGCACAGAAGGGTGAGTGTGCTGGGCTGGAGTCTGCTGTGTGGGCCATTCACCTCTCCCACCTGTGCCATTCTGCAGATGAATTCTCTGTGTCTTTATTGAGTTTGGGCTTCATGCTTTTGTTTGTTTTAAGCCAACACATTGAGCAAATAAATGCAGTTTTCCTTACACTCTCCAGGTGAGTGGACCTTGGTGTTCGTCACTATAGGTCAACAGTTGCATCCCTCCTGCCTTGCTGTATGCACCTGGTGTGCCAGGGCTGCAGCCCTTGTTAAATGGACAGTGACAGCCAGCCCAGTGGGGCAGGGACAAGAGGAGGGACAGTAAGAATTGCTCCCTGTTTACAGCTGGTGGGGTGGGGACAAGGCTGGAATTCCAGATGCTCACACCACCTTCTTTTCATGGCCCCCCTTGGTAGCTGAGGGTGAATGCTCACAATGGGCACCCCACCAAGGAGCTGTGGGAATTTTGGTGTAGACTGGCTTCTCGAATTTCCCATTGTCCCCATCCCACCGCTGTTGGCACTTCTGTCCCCCTTTCTCTTCTCTTTTCTCTCAGGTCCTGAGTACAGCGCCCTCTGGAAACAATAGAAACGGGATGAGGAGAGGATTTTCTTTTCTTTCAGATCTACTCCTGGATTTTCTTTTCCTGCTCTTCCCCCCCCCCCCCCCCCGGCCCCCAGATCTGATGCTAATTTGTTAATGAAGAACCTGAGTGTTTTCTCATAATCTTTTGGGAACCGAACACCTACAGTTTTGAGCTTTCCTAGTTGAGAATGCTGTTTATCTTTTTTGCGTTCAGAGACTGAGATTTCTAGTGAGAGTAGGTCTCCTTCAGATTTATGGCAGGAGGAAGCAGTGCAAGGGGAGACTGATCTCTGGTGTTAAACTTGGGTTCAGAGCCATCCCGTTCTCTGACTGGCTGGATATTCACGGGCATTGTGTTTAATCTCTGTGAATGATTCCCCTTTCCTCATCTGACAATGAGGATGGTTATAAAAATTAAATGACTATGTGAATTTAAGGCACGAAAGAGTGAATACTCAGCACTACCCTACATACCCAGTAGTGTTCTCTTTGCCTGTGGAAGGACCCATACATCAGCCAGCAAACATTAATTACGGACCTCCTCTCCGTCTAGCCCTGTGTAGGATCGTGAAACAAAGGCAATATGCTCAAGAGACTTTGGGTCTGTGTGGGGACACAGCTAACACGTATGAAGTAGTTAGAAAACGGACACGTTCTGTGGTACAGACTCAATTAGGGAACTTATGGGTGGCAAAAAATTCAGGGGTTGGAGTGGTCAGGAAAGGCCTCAAAGATGAGGAGGGAGGGTTGTCATGAGCAGGATCCTGAAGGGAGGGCAGGCACTGGCCAGGAGAGAGGAAGACTGAAACACTTGGCTCCAGTGTTCAGAACTCTCAGCTCCTCCTTTGTTGGAACCTGGTGCAAAACCTTTGACCCTGTGGTGAGCTCTCAACCATGCAAGACCTGCTTGTCCTGAGATTTATTTTGGGGGTGGCTTTCATTCTGGGCTTGTTTCCCCTCTGTTGCCCAGGATATTCCTGGAACAATTTTGTTTTAATTTTATGCTGGATCGAAAATAATGAGAAGCAAATTTATGGCCAGAGTGAAAGTCCAGTCCCATGGAAGACTTTTGGGTTTCCAGGGCTTTGTGCTCTTTCCTTAGGCTTCACGTATTGTAACTCATTTCCCGGTTCTGGAATGGCAGGGGTTAGCGCTGCAGGAGATCAGTCCACCTGACATCTGCATTATGCTGAGGTGGAAACTCTGGTCTAAGAGGCCAAAAGATGGGGTGGGGTGTGGGGCAGAGCTGGAAACAGCCAGAGTCTTACCCCACCCTGATGGAGGGTGCTCAAGGGAGTGGGAAGGCCTGACGTAGGCCAGAGGAATGGATGCAGATTGGTTCCATTCCTTGTTCCTCCTGGTTCTTCAGAGTCCTTGAAGTTTGTTCTGTTTAGCCTAAGGGTCTCTGGGGAGCAGGGGTAAATGTTCCTTTATCTGGACTGACTCTGTGATTACTGCCATCTGTCTGCCGCCAGGCACCTTGTATCTATCCACACAAAGTCCACCTACCTTAAAGCCCTAGCCCCCATCCCACCTAATATTCAGACTCAATGCCTATGGCTGACACTGTATTCTGGGTCTGCCTTGACTCTGGAATGCACCGTCCTTCACAGGAATTTTCACTCTTATGAACAGTTCGAGGCTCTGGCCATCTCCGCTGACTCTGGCAGGAGGGCTGGGCGAGGTAGAGTATTTCCCGGGGCTGTGTGAAAAACCTGGAAGAGCCCATGCTTCGGATCAGCTCCCACGCTGTCCAGGTCTCTGTGTGTGCGTCTGTAAATGCAGAGGGGAACCCCTTCTTTGCTTACCTGAGCAGGCTTTGGGCGGATGAACAAGTGCTCGGTTACCTTTTCTTGTGATGTGGTTGTAAGGCTTGGTGTCCCGCTGGTCTGTGAGCTCCTGAGAGCAAAAGCCTTGGTTCATCCTTGTGTCCTTAGACTTAGTTCAGTGCTTTACACACCACTAGGTGCTTGGACATCTGGGTTGAAGGACTGGCTAATGGGGTGAATGGAAGTGCTCAACAGAAGATTCTAAAGGATTTCCCGCCCCGGTGGGCATGGCTTAGCAGTTGAGCATCGACCTAGGATCCCGGTGATCGGAGTTCGATTCCTGGTCAGGGCACATGCCCGGGTTGCGGGCTAAGCAGCCGATTAGTGACTCTCTCATCATTGATTTTTCTTTTTTTTCTTTTTTGTTTTTTGTTTTGTTTTATTGATTTCAGGGAGGGGAAAGGAGAGGGAGAGAGAGGGATAGAAACACCAATGACAAGAGTCATTGATCAGCTGCAGCCCGCAACCCAGGCATGTGCCCTGACCGGGAATCGAACCCTGATCGCCCAGATCCTAGGTCGACGCTCAACCGCTGAGCCACACCCGGCCGGGCCATCATTGATTTTTCTGTCTCTCTCTCTCCCTCTCCTTTCCTCTTTCTGAAATCAATAAAGATATATTAAAAAAAAAAAATTAAAAAGAAAGGATTTCCCCTCTGCTGCTTTGTAAGAAGGCACTTTCCACTCATCTACCTCACTTCTACAATTGTCCTCTTTATGTTTAAGTATAACCATTCTAATTTTTCTCCTGCACTTTTTTTATGCATTTTTCCTGCTAAGTGCTAAGCCTATTTATTCATAGATCATGCCTAAAATGGACCTATTCCTTCTTTCACTCTCCAAGTCAAGTTCCCATTTGACATTTTTGTATTAGTAATCTCCCAGTCACTTGGTTACCAACCTTGTGGAAATGAATATGTTAATGAGGAGGTAACAGGTTGTGTCAGAGTGTACCTGGAGGAACACAGCCCTTACCCTGTAACTTGCCTCATATTACTACCTAAAACTTCTGTCTTCATAGTGGGGCCTCATGATGGGCATGGCACAATTAATGCAGTGGCTGCTGATTTTACCTCTTCATGTTTTAACCAGTGTTTTTGGGAGTTCTCAGGCTTTTTGTTGTGATTGGTGGCCACCTAGGGCACCAGCTGGTGGTAGATGACCACAGGGGGCTCAGCCACTCCCCCTGTGGACAGTCTGGTTGTCCCAGTCAGAGAAAGCCTTGGTTTTACTTTCATATTGCTGTTGCTCCTGACCAGACCTTCACTGGCTCGTACTTGGACTATTAACTGTGGCTTCTTTGTGGCACAAACACATTTTACACTTGATTGCCTTGTTAATCTTAAAACACAGTCTAATGGTGTCACTTCATATTCAGAAACCTTCAGTAGCCCTGCTTCTCACAAGACAGCCATAACCTGAAGTTCAAGGGCCTCCATAATTTGACCTCCAAACCAACAAGACTTGTTCACTTATTGCCCCTGAACCCAGTTTACACTTTTCTGTCTCTCTGCCTTTGACTGTGAGCTTATCTTTTCCTTGAATATTCTCCACTTGCCTCTTTGACTGACAAGTCCTTCTATTCTTAAATATTTGTTCAGGGGATGAATTAATTTCCTAATAACTGTCAGGCACTACTCCCCAAGTGGGGGCTGCCTCCAACCTCTTCACATTCAAGTTCTCTCCCTTACTTGAACGTCTGTAGCAATTAGTTCCTGTAAAATTCTTTTGAAGGCGACAAGTTATGTATTATTATGGAATGTTTATATATTCTGTTTAGTGCTTTTCATGCTAAAATTTGTATATGTACAACTACATTGGAAACAACTTCAAGAGGAAGACAGGACTAATGCCTCTATTTCCTCGGGCAGTGGCTCCAGAGCTGGCAGATAACAAAATCCTTTTGGGAGCCTTGCTTACAGAATAATCCATGCCTCCCTAGTCCCCAGCCCAGCGCCTGGGTGGGCTCAGGGAATTTCTGTTTTTACAAAGCTCCCCACGCGTTTCCACTGTCAGCCAGATTTGGGAATCAGTCTTGGTTGCTTTTTCACCATGTAATTCTTTCTTTGATTTGTGTATTAGGAAGGATTATTCAGAATTAACAGAGCCCGGCGGGTGTGGCTCAGCGGTTGAGCATTGACCTAGGATCCAGGAGACTGGCTCAATTTCCTGGTGAGGGCACATGCCCGGGTTGCGGGCTCGATCCCCAGTTGGGTGTGTAGGGGGCAGCCGATCAGTGACTCTCTCATCGAGGTTTCTATATCTCTCTCTCCCTCTCCTTTCCTCTCTCTGAAATCATTAAAGATATATTTTAAAAAAAGAATTAACAGAAACCAACTCAGGCTAGCTGAAGAGAAAAAAAAGGTAAGTGATGACATTCCATATTTTCTTGATTTCAAGCTACCATAGGCTGTAAGATTCATATCACTTCACTGTTTCTCAGGAAAAAAAGGACTTTAATATATAGTTTTAGAAAATTTTCTAAATTATTTTATTCACAAAATTGTGTACCACTTTCTTTATTATAATCAGAATCAAAATATTAAGATCCTTCTGAACTATGTTTGCCTACCAGAGTTACACATGATTTCAAGATGAATTAATGGTTTTCATAATCTATGTTCATGATTTATTTATTTGTTTGTTTATTGTTGACAGTATTACAGATGTCCCCCATTTCCCACATCCTTTGCCCCCCTCCACCCAGCCCCCGCTGCACCTCAGGCCTTCCTCACACTATTGTCTGTCTGTGTCCAGGGTTATGCATATATGCATATATGTTCTTTGGTTACTCTCTTCCTCCCAGTCTGTGATTCTGTTCCATGCATCCATGCCTCTGGACCTGTTTTGTTCGTCAGTTTATTTTGTTCATTAGCATCCACATATAAGTGAGATCATGTGATATTTGTCTTTCTCTGACTGGCTTAGTAAATATTTTCAACTTTGCAAGCTATACCATCTCTGTTAAAAGTATTCAACTCTGCCATTGTAGCATGAAAGCAGCCATAGATAATATGTACATGAACGGGCATGGCTGTATTTCAATAAAATTTTATTTACAAAATAGATAATGGGCTGGATTCGGCCATAGTTTGCCCACTCCTGCTTTAGTCTGTTAATATGGTGAGTTATGTTGACTGGTTTTCAAATGTTGAACCAGCCTTGCAATCCCTATATAAACTCTACTTAGTTTTAGAGCATTTGGTCTATACCTGTCTTTGCTTCTTAGCTTGTGTTGTCACCAAGCTGTGAGCTTCTCAGGAGCAGGACCACAATGTTACCACCTCTTATCTCCCAGCGAGCATATAGTCGGTGGCTAGGAAACATTTGTACCGGATGGAAACAACTGTGTGTGTCCACAGTGCCTCTGCTGAATTCCCTTTAGGGGTCCAGAGGAGGTGAGGGTTGTGTGGAGGAGTTGGGCCCAAGTGCTGTTACTGCAGGCACAGGCTGATCTTTCATTTTGGAGACTATTTTGGAAACATGACTTAAGCCTGGTCTGTGGGGCGCTGCTTTCTAATTACTCTCTCCTTTTCCTGAGGGTTGTGGTTGGCACAGTGGCTGCCAGGCCCAGGAACTCAGGCATCCAGATGCCAGCCCAGTGCTGGTGTTCTGATGGGGCTTGACTGACCCCTTTCCCGGGCCGCGGCCTCCTTTACAGAGGAGTGTGCCTGTGTGGGAGAGTTAGAGCAGGCGAGGCCGGCCCGCTGGCTCCTGAACGTGAGCGCGCTTGACCTTCATGTCTGTGGTGAGCTATGTGTTCACCACCTAGTGCTCTGGCGACATGGCACACTAAGCAGATTTTGTACAGGCAGATTGCAGAACCCATCTCAGCTACTCTTCCTCACTGATCAGGAGAGCCGGATGTGTGGTTGATGGGAAGGGTCTGGGCTTTGCAGCTGACAGACCTGGATTTGAATCCTGGCTCAACAACTTATTAGATGGTGAACCTGGGAAATTATTTAACTACTCTCGACTCATTTCTAAAATGGAGATGTCTGCAGTGTCCCAGCATGTGAAGGTTACATTAACTCCACACTCTGTCCACAGACTTGGGGAGAGGAGGAGAGACTTTAAGGATATAAAGCAGGATTAGTGGGCAAGTCTAGAGAGAGATGCAAAACAAATGGCAAACATGATGGGAACATCCGTTAGAAGACTGGGGTGTGAAGAGGTGGTATTGGTCGCTTTCTCCCTCCTCAGATACTCTGGACTGAAGGGTGGACAGGGTGACGCAGGGGCTGAGTCTCTGGTCTTGCTCTGGAGCAAGGAGGGGCCGACTGCCAGGTCTGGGTGATGCCTTGGATTGCTTGGCCCTTTCGTCTTTTCGATATTCAGCCTGGTTCACTGGTGTGGAAATGGGGTCCTGGGGCTGTGCCAGACCTGGGTTAGTGGAACCAATTTCATAATCACCTAGGATTTATAGTGCCAGGTCCATAAGACCTGGCAACAATAATAACCCTCCTTTATACAATTATAGGCCCTCACTGCTGGCAGAATAGGTTGACACAATCCTTACAACCACCCAGTGAGGAAAGGGTGAGGAGAGTCCCCTTCGAATGCCATCAGAATGCCCACACCTCTTTGTGCGCTCTAGGGTCTCTGTTTTCCTCTTGCCAAGGTTTGAGACCCCGGGTACAGCAGTTAGGGTATGAAGCCCCTCCATTTCTTGCAGACAGTCAGTGAGTTTAGGGAAGTGCTGCTTCCAGGCCCACCCTGCCCACCCTCTGAAGAAATCAGACCATGTTGTACTAGAGAGTTCATAAAACTTGAGGATTAAAAATTAGAATTAACAATTCTAATTTTTCCACCCTGAGATGATTTTATATTATTGTACCTTAAAACAACATTAAAACACAGATCTGCTTGTAACACTCCTGGTTATAAAACAATCTTAATCCTCTACTACATAAAAGATAAAATTCTAGCTGTTAACTTTGCATGCAAAATAGACTGCTGTCAGACTCCTGCCACATAAGATATTCACAGTTATCAATGAGTGGGGCTGTATTTTTCATTTAGTTAATGCTTTATAGTTTACTTAATGTTTTCACACATATAATTTTTTTAAATTGATTTTAGAGAGAGAAGAAGGGTGAGGGAGAGAGAGAAACATTGATGTGAAAGAGAAACATCGATTGGCTGCCTCCTGCATGCACCCTGACCTGGGACAGAACCTGCAACCTGGGCATGTACCTGACCAGGAATTGAACCTGTGACCTTTTGGTGCACAGGACGTCACTCAGTGCCACACTGGCCAGGGCTGTTTTGACACATTTTGCATTTAATCTTTGTCAGTTTTATGATGCTATTCTTATGCTCATTTTATAGTCAGTGGCCTAAAGGTTAGGGAAGTTAAAAAGAATTTGCCCAATTTAACATGGCCACAGTCAGGTCACTACTCTAAGCAGGGGGCATAAAGTAGAGGGCACGTGCTTCTTCCTGTATGACCTTGAACAGGTTTCTTTATCTCTAAAACCGGGATAATACAGCTATGCCATAGGTTTCTGTGAGGGTTAAGCAGGATAACCCAAACGAAGCACTTGGTGTAGTGCCTGCCATATAGTAAGGGCTCAGGAAATGTCAGGTATTATTATGATGCTCTCTTTTAACTATTCCACAATTAATGTTTCCAGTTTTTATTCCACTATTATGAGTAACACTGCTATATTATCTTTGTCTAAATGGTTTATTTTTTCTGTTATGTCATTTCCTTGAATTATATTCCAAGAACAGCATTACCAGGTCGAAAGATATGATCCTCTCTTTTTGCTTCTGGTTAATATTGCCAAATAGCCTTTTAGTGAGATGATTCCCATTTAACAGGCCGCTACTCAACCCGTGAGTGATCCCTCTTCTGTGGGTGGTACTTCCCTGTGACCTCTCAGCCCGTCAGAGGGCCCATCAATCATTCTTAATGAAGGCGAAAAGACCAACAGGTCCTAGACTGGTTGGAGCCAAACCTTGTAAAATCAGTTGTGCCTGCAGCAAGACATAGACCAAGCTGGTCAGCAAACTGTACTGACAACACCAGGAATTGCTGGATTCTCACCTGCTTTCTGCAGGGCTCCGTGGGAGGTCTTTGCATGTGCACTGTAGGTACATATGAAGGAGAGTAATGTTTAGGGAGGCAGGAGCTGCTTCTGAGCCCTGCGATTGCAGGGGGAAAGACTGTGTATGGGGACCTGGGGTGGCTCCAGACTTTATCTATGAGGGTGTTCTAGTTTCTCAGTGCATCTATAATGAAAGTATCACAAACTGGGTGGCTTAAAACAAAATAAATTTATTCTTTCAGTTCAGACTAAAAGTCTGAAATCAAGGTATTGACAGAGCCATGCTCCCTCTGAAGGCTCTAGGGAAGTCTCCTCCTTTGTCTCTTTTAGCTTCTGATGGTTTGCTGGCAATCCTTGGTGTTCCTTGGCCTTTATATGCATCACTTCAGTCTCTGCCTCCATCTTTATGTGGCCTTCTCTCTTCTGAGTCTGTGTCTGTTCACATGATATTCTCTCTTTATGTGAGGACATTGGTCATTTGATTACAACCCACCCCACTTCAGTATGACCTCATCTTAACTTACAAAACCCCTATTTCCGAATAAGGCCATACTCACAGGTTAGGGTGTTAGGACTTCACCATGACTTTTTGAAGGACACAATTCAACCCACAGCAGAGGGGCTAAGATGAGAAAATGGAAAGTGTCCATTTTCTCTATCAGAGGCTGCATTGTGTTGGGGTTATTGATGGAGATGTAGCAGTGCCACCGGTAGGAAGGCTGGCATTGTTGTCTAGGGTCAGTGCTGCTTCTATTCTTGGACTTCTCCACCCTGCCCACCCTGGGGACTGGTCTCGGACTGTCTAGTGACAGTGTGGAGCATCAGATGGATCTGGCTGGGGTCATGCAGCCAAGAGAGAAAGAGCTGAGTTACTGATGGGATGTGGTTTCCCAGGAGCCAGTGGGGAGTGGGAAGGAGAGCACAGGGCTGGGCAGATATGCAGATCTCGTGCTAAGCCTTAGGCGAGCTAGAACACGTGACTTCAGTTTCAGGTGCGGGGTAAGACCAGATAGCTTCTGTGGACTCTTCCTGCTTTGGCATCACATAATTCTTATTTGAGAGTTGATGTTTTAGAGAAGCGCACGCTCTTTGACCCTAAGGATTGTTGTGAGTCTGTCTGAGTGACAGTGTGTGAGCAGCTGACATGGGAAGGGTGACATTGGGGACAACCAGATGGAGCTTGGTATTTCCCATCCCAGGCCTTTCCGACAGGACTTTATTCAAGTCACCTTCTCTGTGAAGCCTCTCCGGGGCACCCTTTCTAAAATGTCAACCCCACCCCTGGTATTTCATGTCCTGGCTTTAGTGTTCTCCATATTCTTAACCCCTGTCTTACATGACTTATGTCTTACTTCCTTGTCTCACTTTTTGTCTATTTTCTCCACTAGATGGTAAGCTCCTGGAGGAGAGAGATTTTCATCCAATACTAAAAGATTGTCACATACGAGGCACTCAATATATATTTGTTGAATGTTGAATAAATGAAGGTATAGTAAACTTGATAAACGGGATAAAATTTTAAAATTTTACCTTCAAGGGGTGTCAGTCTTTGTTGGCGCCTGGCCCCCAGCCTAGCCTGCCCAGGGCCTGCTATAAGTAGCACCTGCTTTTGGAGGGATAGTTCCAGTTACCCATTGCTGGTAACAAAACACCCCCGAACTTAGCAGCATAAAACAACATTATTATGCTCAGCATAATCATATTAATAATAATATATTGTTTCTTATACTCAGGTGTTTTGTGGTTCAGGAATTTGAATAGGACATGAGGGTGTGTGGTTTGTGAAGACCTGAATGGCTCAGGTGACTCAAATGGCTAGGAGCAAGAATCATCTGGAACCTTCTTCACTTACTATCAGGTTACTAGGCTGAGATGACTTGAATGCTGGGCTCAGCTGGGACACATGCTCCTAGTGTGCCCACATGTGGCCTTTCTCTGAGGCTTGGGTTTCTTCACAGCATGGTGAATGGGTTCCAAGAGGGGGTGTCCCCAAAAGGAGCATTTGAAAAATTAACATTCCCTTAGAGCCAGGTGGAACCTGTCTAGTCTTTTATTACCTGACCTCAGAAGTCAGTGTCACTTTCATTGTGACAGGCAGTCAGAAGCCAGCCCAGATTCAAGGGGGAAGAGCATAGATTCCCCTCTACTTTGAGGGGAGCAGTGTCAAAGATTTTGGGACCATGTTTTAAAACTGCTGCAGGGATCCCACTGTATAGGTCTTTATTTTGGCAGACATATGCTTTTATTCCTCTTGGGTAAACACATAGGAGTGGGATATCGCTGGGTTATAGGATAGACCTGGGGTTAGTTTTATAAGAAACTGCCAAAGTGGTTGTACCGTTTTTACATTTCTACACCTATGTATCCGGGTCTGGTGCTTCTGCATCCGCATCGCCGCTTGTTGTTGTTAGACTTCTTAATTTTAGCCATTTTGGTGTCTATGTAGCAGTATCCCCAAAATGGTTTCAATTTACATTTCCCGAATGATTAATGCTTTCCCCCCCTTATGGATATCCAGTTGTTCCTGACCCATTTTTTTGGTAAAAATACTTTCTTTTTTGTCAGGTACTATTTTTAATCCTTGTTGTGCAGATGAAGCAACTGAGACAGAGCTGGATTAAATAATTCATTCACAGATCCTACAGTGGGTAGACACAGACCCAGAATCTGAACTCTGAGCCTGGATTTTTAACCAGTGTGCTGTTTCCTTCTCACACTGATGACTCGGAGGCTTTTGAGCTGGGTGCCAGGCAGTTCAGTGTAAAGCCCTGGCAGAAAAGTCAGGAAAGGGGGTGAGTTTCCTTTGGACTTGGGTTGAGGAGCCCGTGGGATACCTGAGTGGGGAGAAGACAGAAAAAGAAGGGCAGAACAGGTAAGGAGTGGGGAGCTAAGCAAGGAGGGAGGGGCAGGGCTGCTGAAAAGGGACATAAGCCTAGCCTCAGCCCTGCCTTTTCTGTTCAGTGCCAGGGGATTGGTCCCATGTCACATCAACTCTAGTCAAGAAGAGCCTGTGGAATAGGCAGATATTAGTCTCACTCTTTGGAATCGAGGCGGGAAGGGTGACATGAGCAAGAGTCATAAGGCTAGAGAAGAGAAATAGATGAAGCGGGGCAGGGAGAGTTAGCCCTGAGCATGATTAGGCGAGGGTATAGAGCTGGCCTACTCCGTGCCAAATAAACTTGGTTTTAGGCCTTAATTCCAGCCAGGCAGCTCATTAACTACGTGAGCCCAAGCAGGTTACTTCATTTTTGTGCCTCATGTTCATCATCTGTAAAATGAAGGTAACACCAACCTCACTGAATGAAATTAGACAATGAATTTAAGTCAGCGTGGTGTCCGACACATGCTAAAGACTCAGAAAATGACCAGTTAGTGATTTTTATTAATATTCAGTATTTTAAGCATGTGGTTAGGAGCTGGAATAGAGTAGGCCCTTGGGGAAGTTTACTGAATGAACAAATGGCTTCCGGAGACGCAGAATTCTCCCATTTACATTGCACAGCTGGGCAGTTTTAGAGCACACGGCCAGGAAGTCAGAGTAAGAAGCTAGGATCATGAACTGGAGCTGGTCTCCAAATACCCAAGGTGGCACAGGAGGCAGTCCAGATGGCTGGTGCTGAGCCAACTTGGCCTTAAAAGCTTCCTTGGGAAGGACACAGACTGCTGGCCCAGGCTCTGCGTGGGGTCCCCACAGGCCCGGAGCTCTGCAGCGGGCAGGGAAGATGCTCCTGCTGGGAGTGACAGAGAGCTCCCAGACACTGAGGAAGAGAGCACCCTGCCTGTGGAAGGGACGGCACCTTCTAGTGTGTTTTTGCCCAGAATCACAGAAACCCGTATCTGTCTCTGGTTTTAATTTGCCTTGCAGTATTTAGCTGCACTTCTAGAAAAGCCCATTTAAATAGAGTCTGTATTGTTAATATTTTGAGTCCAGTCCACTCCACTTATGAACAGCAAGTAGAGTCAATCAAGTAAGTATTCACTGAGTGCCTATTAGGATACTGCGTGCCCTCCAGGAGCTCACAACCTAGTCAGGGAGATGACACAGGCACAAAGAGGAACATGGTAAGCGTCAGATGTAGATAGCCAAACACATGAAACGGCCTAAAGATGGCTTGGGCAGAGCATGCCTTCTACATGTGTTGTCAGACTAATAATAGACATTCACGCCCTTTAGCATTTCCTCCAGCCCCACCACCTCCCTCCTTCTAGGGGTAATAACTAACATTTGAGTGCTTTCTGGGAGGGCGGCAGCGCTTTAATTGTATTAACTCCATTTCCCCCTTACGATGGCCCTATGAGGTGAACCCTGTGAGTATCCCCCTATTTCAGACAAGGAAACAGAGGGACAGAGACTCCAGGAGACTGACACACAGCCACATAGCTGGAAGTGATGGTGCCAGGGCGTAAACTAGCAGCCTTGCTCCAGAGCCTACCTTGTTAGGCCCACAGGGCCCAGCTGGCTAGTATTTTATAAGTCTCCTCCTTCAAATATAGAACAGGAAGGAAGATTATTGACATTTCTTTCATAAACTTAACATGTAATCACATAGAGTACAACCAGTTTTTAACTAAATACAGCCTCCTGTACATTTTGCCCTGGCACTAGTTCAGGTAAAATATTCTTAATTTCAGAAGAGGAGGCAGCAAGACTGAACCACAGTGTTTATTGACCAATTTAGACTGTCTCGGGGCACTGCTTTGAGGATCGGAGCACGCTGGGAGTGAATATTTTAACAATCCATGGCAAGATGACAGCATCTTGGGCTCAGACACAGAATTATTCTCAGACAGGGCTTTTTTTCAGTGCCATAAATTTAACCAGCTGGAATTCTTTTCCATCCTATTCAACCTCCCCAAGTCAAGCATTTTGCCTTTTATTGGGAAATCTGCATTTCATTGTATAGATAGAACGCTATGTCCTTGGCTCAGTGGGTCTCCAACAGAACCTGGGTCTCTATTCTATCGCAGGCCCTGGGTGTCCTAAGGGCTCAAATACCAGAAAGTCTCTTTCAAGCATGAATGCTCCGATCAAAGAATGTGAGAGGCAAATCGTCCACCCCAGTGCAACCCAAGCCTTGTACATGATCGTGTGGGGAAGAACCACAGTCGGGGAGAGAGCGGTGCTACTGCTCAGCAGTGTGGCTTCCACCAAGCCTCTGGGCAGGGGCCCTGTGCTGGGCCTGCCAGGGAATGAGCTCTGCCACGCTGTCCAGGATGGGACTGTGGAGCTGGAAGAAGGGTATTTTAATCAACGTATCAGAAGTCATCGTTTGTATCATTGATGTCCTTCAAAATAGTGCTCTTCAGGGAGTACGCATTACTACTTCTTATTCTGGTGATGTTGCCATTGCTCAAAATGTTTTTGGAATTTTAGTTTTACAATAGTGTTTAAGGCTCGGTCTACTTCCTTCTTCCTTCTGAAGGAGAGTTTTCCTGTTTATTTAGCTGCATGTGAAAACATTAATAACCTCATCACTTAAAAATTTATTTATGTATATGGACTTTTTGTTTCTACTACCTACAGGAAATTACTGGTAACAGTTTGATATGTACACCTTACCAAAACCAGATCATATCAGTCATTTAAACTTTTGTCAGTCTAATGGGTAATAAATGCTCACTCTTTGTTAACTTAATGTTTACTTACCTCTAGTAATATTGGGCATGTTTTCATGTTTTTTGGCTATTTGTGAATGAATTGTCTTTTCTAGTCCTTGGCTCAATTTTCTATGAAACTATTTGTCTTTTTCTTTTTGATTATTGAAGTTATTTATATGACAGGGATATTTGGACAGTCTTTTAATATCTTGTATTATAATACAGCTTCATCTTTTGAACATGGGTTAGATTTTTGGAAATGGCTGATATGTGGCATGACTGAGTCAGGCTGAATTATATGTGAAGTTAGTTATATAATTTAATAAATAGAATTGGCACAAATGGTTTTGGGGACAGGCCAGCTGACAGCTTACTTGGAGGGAGCAGAAGGTGGACTAGAGAACTTGAGAATAGCCTACTGGCTCTGAACGTTCAGCAGGATGTGGCATCAGTCAGTATCTTGTTCAGAGGGAACAAAAAGTGCTAGCTAAAAGGGTGATTCTGGTCAATGGAGGTTATATAAAAGGGCTTCTACTCCAGCTAACACTTACTGAGTAACTGCTATGAGGAAAATGCGCTGTGTGCCAAGGGCCCTTCTGTCCCCTCCAAATGTATGGAAAGGTCAAACAGCATAGCCCTTTCTCCAGTCAAAATATGGGTTGTCAAAACCGAATCCCCCCAGATCCTTATAACTAATTATGTACACCAGGGGTGAGGAACGTCTGGCTTGTGGGCCATATACGGCCCGAGAAATCATTTGGTCTGGCCCTGCCAAGGCAACCACAGGCAGGAGTCGAAATTCAATAAACCTAAAGCTTTTTTCATAGCTAATTTTTAAGTTGATAATTTTGTATGGTCCGTAAATCGTGTTATAAATATCCAAATGACACTTGGCAGAAAAAAAGTTCCCCACCCCTGATGTACACATACAGATTTTATATCCATCTTTCCTGGTTTACACCATGAAGCTGTTTCTATAGTGGTTTAGAGTACAGCCCCTGTATCGACTGCTTAGTTTCAAATCCTAGCTCTGCCATCTGTAAGTTGTGTGATTTTGTTTAAATTCTAAAGCTTTTCTTTCCCTTGGCTTTCTCATCTATAAAATGGAAATACCAGTACACACACCTCAAAGGATGAGGTAATGATTAAACAAAACAGTGTACACCAAGCACTTAGCACATTTGGTTTCAGTATGGGGTGGGAGGAAGCATTTTGGTGACCTGCTGCCTGTGGTCATCTCAGGCTGTCCAGGGAATTAACCGAAGAGGCCAACGATGTGGGTGAAAGGTTAGGGCCTGTCTACATTTCTGGGGAACCAGCTCCAATTTTTCTTTCCTTAGTACTTTGAGGCCTCTTCTACTCTGGGGACCTCTCAGTCCTTTCAAGTTCCACTCTGCATTTTTCTGCCTATTATACCATCTTCAGGACCAATGCCAATACCACAGGATCTGGGCACCATCACAAGTGATAAAAATAAGCTTGACAAGCAGACAAATCCCCAGAGCTTCAGCAGCAGCAGCAGCAGCAGCAACAGCAGCAGCAGGAAAACTATCAAACTTCAGGGCACTAACTGAGAAGGGCCCAGAATCTAATCCAGGAGGGACCCAAAAGTTCTTGGTGCCTCTGCATTCTGCCCGTAGCTGAGAGTTGTTGGGCCATAGGCCCCAGAGCCACAAATGGGAGAATTGTGGTGAAAGGGAAAAATTAATATATGCAGGCCTGGTGACACCTCTAACATAGGCTGTTTTATATTGGAATTGCCTCAGTTTGAAAACTTAGGGCCATAGCCCATAACACACAATTTCTTTGCACCAAAAAATAGGTGTCCTCAGATTGCAAAGCAGAAGCAGTGAAGGCTATGGAGTCATATCCAAATTCAAGTTCCAGCACTGAACTTCTCTAAACCTGTTTCTTTTATTGAAAAATGAGGATAACATTGCCTATTTTGGATGACTAGCTGTTGTGAAGATTAAATGTGTATATAAAATGTATTGTCGTGCATATCAGTGGTCTCCATTAGAAAGGAGCTGTTATAGTCATCAATAGGTGATTGATAAATATTTGAATGGGCAGTATAGCTAAATGGAAGACTGGTTCTGTTAGGATAGGCTTGGCAAAAGCAAAAACAAAAATAAGCACACATATAAAGTAATCTCCTGGTGGTTAGTGCTGAGATGGTTGTGCCTTTTCTTGTGCCACCTGGCGCTGAGACCAGTTCTGGGAAGATCCCAGTGGATACACAGATACGTCACCCCAACATAAATGAATCAGGAGGCTTCGCTAGAGTTAAATGACAAAGTTTTATTCAAGGGTCTTAAACAAGTGAACTGCAACTCTGGGAACACTACCAGGCAATACCCAGACTGTTCCAAAGAAAAACAAAAGGTGAGAGTTTCTATGGTGAAAAGCACATCCTTGGGAAGAATCAGTCCTGCATTCTTAGCTTCTGGATTAGTCCACGATGGTGATCTTCCAGCTGTTCAGAGGTTTGGACACATGCACATTCTTTCCTAAGTACTTCAGAGGGTTACCTATAGGTATTGACACAAACGGAAAAATTCCCAAGTTCAAGTTCCCAGGCTACTTACAGTAAAATAAGATTGTTTTCCTCACGTTGCAGTGTATTCTGATTTTTGTTAGTGCCTTCATTTTGTTTCTTACTCTTTTCTCAGGTGACAGAGTTGTAGTGCCATGTCACAGGGAAAGAGAAATTGAATTGCTCCAACTGAAAGCTAACTTTCTTCCTATGTGTTCACAGGCAAGGAAGAGTCCTTTTCCCTGTCAAAGGGAAGCAAAGCTAATGCAGTGTTGTGGTTTTGCATTTATTGGCTCCAGGCTAGATTATACCCCTTTATTTGTCCAGTAACTGTATAAGGACATCATGAACACTGGAGACTCAGGTGCTGATGCCCCAATGTACCAAGTTCTGTTTTGAAATGGATGGGCTTGTAGTTTTGAGATATGCCACATCAAAATGTTTACTGTTTCCTTCGTCCATCGAATTCTTTCTAACTGAAGGTTTTAGCTTTGAATGAATGGGAAAGATTGTGTTAGTCTTAAGTTCTCGCCATAATCCTCTGTTCTAATTGATCAGCAAACAGCTTAAATGTAAAGGACGAGTTCCCAAATCTCCAGGGCGGGTGGTGGCAGAGGACAGTGGGCCTATTTGCCTTCATCACCCGATTGCCTTTTGGACACAGAGGCTTTAGTGAGGCGATGATGTTTCTCTGGTTCCAGAGAGAAATATTGGCATTCGCAAACGAATCCCTTCTTTTTTTTAAGTTTTGGGGGAGCATGCAACTTTTCGAAGGAGGACCAGATTGTTAATTTACATGCTGTTTACATTTTCAAAACTACCTCTGCTCCAAATTCATCTCTGATGGACAAAAAGAAAGAGAAAACAAAATATGGACATAAGCAGCCAGACATGAAGTAACCGTCTCTGTGGATCATAAAAGAAGAGAACCGCAAAAGGTGACCAGGGACCAAAGCTTGCTGTTCTCTGCTTGGAAGGAGGCAGTGGCTGCAGAGAGTTTGGCTCCTGTAAAATAAAGGGACCAAAATGCTCTGCACAGGTTGAGAAACCAGAGGAAGGCTTGAAGCCAGGGGCTGAAGGAGAGCTCACCAAGTCATGGAAGAAGCCTGGGTGCAAGAGGGAAGGAGGACCGTCAGCCTGCTGACTGTGACAGAAGTGGCGAGAGGAGGAAAGCCAGGACAAGCACAAGGCCTTGCTCCCAGGAACAGAGCCCAGCCGCCTGATGGCTCTGGGACTGCGGCTCCATGGGGCTCTAACACCCAGCCTGCTTCTGCGCTGGAGGCCTGGAGGGTCAAAAAAAGAAAAGAAAAGAAAAGAAGGAAGGAGGGACAAAATAAGAAAAGGAGAAGAACAGACTCAAAAGGAGCTTGCAAATCTAAAATTGTAAGTAAATCGTAAAATACAGCTAAGCATCAACTGTAAAAAGAAGAAATGACCCCAGTGAAGTTTATTTTGTACAATAGTCTAAAAAAAACTTTATAATAAGTAGGTGGTAGATGTGCCCCTGCCCTAAAAAAATAAAAAGAAGGCAAGGCATAACTTTCATTTAAAAAATAAAGAATTGTAAGAAATACATAAAATAAAATTACGTATGTAGAGAGAGAAAATTAAAGTGTAGAAATTAAAAACGTAGCCATTGAATTGAAGGTACTAGACAGGCTAGACACCTAGATACCACTAAAGCACACGTTAACACATTGGACAGTGGTGCAGAGGAATTTATCCTGTCTGTAGCACAGAAATAAAAAGATGTAAAAAAATAGAAAAGAACAGTTTAGAAATACGAGAGGCGCATTGACAGGCTTCAGCATTCTGTAATGAAAGTTACAGGGAGAAGAGAGGGGATGAAAGAGAAGCAATAGTTAAATAAATGGCACACACTTTTCCAGAGTTGAATAACAATGTGAGTTCTTCGATCAGAAGTGCATTAGGATACAATGAAGGCTAAGTAAAAGGTAACCCACAGTTAGACACATTGTAGTGAGATTGCAGCGTATCAGTGGGGGAAACAAAGACCAATGTGTGAGTCCGCTTGGGCTGTCATAACAAAATACTGTTGACTGAGTGGCTTAAACAAGAGACACTTATTTCTCACAGTTTTGGGGGCTGGGAAGTTCCAGATAGCTCTCTCCTGGCTTGCACGGGGCTGCCTTCTCACAGTGTCCTCACAGGGTGGGGAGACAGAGTGCAAGCTCTTTCCTGTCTCTTCTTAAAAGAACACTGATCCTATCTGATCAAGGCCCCACTCATAACTTCATTTAGCCCCAGTTACCTCTATAAAGTCCTAAACTCCAAACACAGTCGCATTGGGGGTTGAGGCTCCAACATATTAATTGGGGGGGTGGGGGGTGGTAGACACAAACATTCTGTCCATAACAACCAACTAAAAATCAAAGTTAAAAATATGTATAAATGAATGATAGACTGATAGATGGTTTAGCAGCCCGGAGGGGTAAGAAGACATAGGAGTAACAACTTCTAAGCGTTGAGCCTAGACTACTATACCTAGAAAACTATCCTGTGCAAATGAGGGCAGAACAAAGACCAACAATATAAATTCACAGACTCTCACTAAAACAACTATTAAAAAATACACTTTAGAAATAAAAAATTAAACTGAGAAAAGGTGCACAATATAAGAAACAACAGTGAACACAGTAATTGGTAAAATATACAGGGTGTCCCCCAAAACGTATATATACTTTAACAGCTGATAGCTCAATTTTGCAATTGTAATCTATTTTAATAAACACTGCCTTTATAATTATTCAATGTGTGTGTATACATTTTTTGGGACACCCTACATTTATATTTACATTCATTTTATTGTTAACTATGCAAAAAAAGTTAAGTGTGTGGTTTAAAAAACATGATTAAAATGAAAACAAGGCAATGATAACAAGATGAGGCAGGCTCTTTATGGAGAAAAATATTAAGGGTCAGGAAGATGATAACTGATTTTGTAAGAAAAAAATTATAATTTTATCAGCTGAATTTTGCTGCATAATAAACTACTGCAAAACTTAATGGCATGTAACAAGCATTATCTTATTTAGCTCTCAAATCTTTGGGTTGGCTGTGCAGTTTTTAAAATCTGGGCCAGCTCAGCTGATCTTGACTGGGCTGTGACTGGCTGGTGGCTAACTAGACGATCTAGGATAGTTTCACTTATGTGTGTCTGGAAGTTGATTGCCTGCCTGCTGGGATGCCGCAGTTCTCTTCCAAATTGTCTCTCACCTTCCAGATTGTCTGCTGGGGCTGTTCCCGTGGTAGTCCAGGTTTCCAAATGCAGCCAGAGAGCAAGCCTCGCCGTGCAAATACTTTTCAAGCTTCTGCTTGTGTTACATTTACTAATGTCCCAATAGCCAAAGCAAGTCGCATGGCCAAGCCCAGATTCACGGAGTGGAGAGATAGACTCCACCCCTTGGAAGGAGGAAAAGAATGTGTGGGACTGTTTTTAAAATCTACCATCGCCTGCTCCTTGGCCACATATTATTCACATTTCTCCCACGTGCAAAATTTGCTGATCTTCATCTCAGGCTCTCGGTTTCATCCTGTGTACAGCATCGGGCTGGAAGCCTGTGACCGCAAGGTCAGGATGTGACCAACGCTCCTCAGATGTAGCTCCTTGGGTAAGGCTCTAAATCAAGAGACCTGTGAATTAAAAATGACATCTGCTCCCTACACAACAGACATGCAATGGTGAGACAGGGGCAGTTTATATGAATAGACTCTCCACTTCAAAGAAGGGGAGAACAGAGATTCATAGCAGTTACAGGTCTAAAATACCCCCTGGGTAAGTGTAGCCCGGTCACCCTACTCCAGAGCAAAAAATAGCCCTTCGTTAGGGTTCAGTTCTGCGTCCTAGGAGTGTCCTTCCAGTCCATGTTCTTCAAGGCTCTTTATTCCGTTCTCTAGTTTCTTGGTCATCCCCTCCCCCCAGAAGTCTTTCCTTTATTTCCATAAGAAATGACCCACATTAACAGTCCAATAGTTTTCTCATCTGGCCCCTGCCCACTGATAGTTGAGAGCTCAGAGACCTTTCTGCAGTTTAATCAATCTCTGTCCCTCTAGTCCAAGTTGGTGGTGCTTTTGCTAGTATAGTTTTCTTTAAAACATTTCACAATTTCTATGTAACAGGTTATTGTCCACCTCATTGAACAAAAGCCACACCCACAATTGTTTTTCTCTCTAGATTTAGTCACTGTGATTTTGGATTAGGGCTCTGTCATGCTCTTAAGATTCCTTTTTGTCCAGCTAAAAAGGTATACTAGGCGCTTCCGTAAATCCTTCAGGGGTCTTAACACATGGTCATACCCTTGGCTCGCCCTTTGTCTGAAAGCCTCCTTTTACTTTGAGACTCTTTTACTCAAAGATTATCAAATATGGGGAGGCTGGAAATGAGAGACAGTTTGGAAACGACACAGCAGGCCCTGGCCTTCTGCATTTTGTCTCAGTTCTGGTTGCAAACTGGACATTTCCCTCTTTAGCTCATTGTTGTCTGGACACACTTTAT